>NC_079341.1:24507071-25128322 GCF_029582105.1 Oenanthe melanoleuca | reverse complement strand
CAAACATAAAATATAAAACTGTTAAGTTTATATTTTTGGACATTTAAATGGGGGTCCTTTAAAAGTCATTAGGCATTATTAGGTAATTTAAATAATATATTAACTAAGTAATCTTAAAATAGCCTGGCTCTTGCTCCTGTTTTTTTCCCTGGAAAGGCAGGTATAAACATGGGTCAGACTCACAGGCTGGTGGTTACTGATTCACAGGTTGATGAGGTAGCCATGCTGAAGTTACAAAGGTAATAATTCATTATTGAAACCATCAGTTCACAACCATTCATTTCCTGCAAATACTTCAGGTCTCTTTCATTTATGTTCTTTCCTTTTCAAGGCTCTAACAGTCACTCAAGTTCTTCCCTACATTTTGTCCATTTCTCTAACCACATTTCAACTTTCCTCTAGCTTACTTGATGCCCTACTTCTTTTGGGAAGGGGCAGCGTGGGGGGGGGGAAGTACAGAAGATGGAAAAGCAACAGAAATCACAAGAATGTCCCCAAAATGCACAGAAAATCAAACAGGTTCTGCCTGAAGGCAAGAAAAACTGTAGCCAAGAGACAAGAACCATGCCCAAGTCTACTCCCAAGGTTAATACAGAATTGCCAGGTACATCCATAGCTGGACTCGGATATCTAACTGTTGGATGTATTGGATCTTTCCTAAACAATTAAGAGAATCAACCTAATCAATTCTAAACAATTCTAAGATTCCAAGTGTGAAGAGACACTCAGATGATCAAAGATTACACTCATCTTTTCTTTACAGTGAAAATATTGTACAAAATGCACTGAGAAGGAGCAGTCTACCAACATACAAATGAAGATGGCATTAAAAGGCAACAAGCCTCTGAGTCAGCACATCTGCACTGCTCCTCCTGTACATAGAGTTTAAAAACTCTGTTCATTCATGTACCCCTGCAGTCAGGCCCAAATGGCTTTCTCACACCTGCTTCTTTAGGCACTCTTTTGTAATTAAATTCAGCTTCTCCAAATTCTTTACATCTATAGCATCCCAGAATGAAAAGGCTACAGAAGAGGGACATATGGCAGGATATGGAATGTGCACATTAACAAAGAAAACCAAGCAACTGGCTTCTCCTATTCTCCAAGTCTATTCAGACACACTTTTCCCTGCTGGCAGCTCTGCAGCACAGCCCAGGTCCCCAAGAAGCAGCTGCAGGAGCCACAGGTGGGAAAAACAGGAATGCTGGTCTGCAGCAAGCGTTTCTCTGAATAGTGGTACCATGCTTATCTGAGGACACAAAGCTTTTCCCCATGCTCCCAGAAATGCTTAGAATAGGTATTGATCAAAAATGAAGATGCTAGTATCACACAAGCAATAGCCACCATACTCACCAGTAAGACACAGTCACTTTATCTCTAAAAAGCAAGACAGACTCATCAAAGTATCACAGATCAGACTAAGTTCTTCTGAGGACCCAGGTCTTTCACTACAATAAGTACTTTAAATCGAGACCTTAGGAAGTTTCAGTACTTTCAAAACTGCATTGGTAAACTCAGCTAGCAACAAGCTTCCTCTTAACAAAGAGGTACAGGACAGCCCAGAATAGCAAGGCTCACCAAGTGCAAAGTGCCAAACCAAAACCCTGGCTTCTTAGTTCAGTTTTCCCAGTTATGTCTTTTCTGAAACAATCAGTGGATCAGTGACAGAGATTAACAAGCTTGCCATATTATGAAGAGGGAAAAACTTCAACCTACAAAAAGGAAAGTATTCTTTTCCCATTACAGGTTAAACCTGAGAACAGACATAGAAACTATATTTTCTAATAGAATAAGAAACAAGATCTGAAGCCACTACATTTGCATTATGATTATGCAGAGCATTCTACCTAACAAAGTTCAGATTGAATTGATCCTTCTGAACTCCAGCACTACACCTGCAGCATTAGCAATACTGACTTCAGAACAAGTACACTTGGGGAAGTGTCTGTTGCCATGGATAGACACATATGGAATAGTCACCTAGGAACAACCATGCAGTTGTTGAAAAGGGATGACAACAAGAGAATTCAAGAGTCTCAGAACTGTCAGCACAGTAAAACCAAGGATAATGGACCATGAAATTGTTAATACCTTCTGTGGAAAGATGAGACAACAACATACAATTTGTTCCCTAGATCACAGGAAGCAGATCCTGGCGACCCATTACTGGAAATGTTTTGGTAGCTCCAGGAAGTTGCAGAGAGAGTAAAAGCAAGCAGATAAATGAGCCTCTTTACAGTCCAGTAAAGGTTTGCCAAGTTTTGGCTATGTTCAGCACTGTAAGAGGCCCTCTCCTCAGAAGTCAGTCTTAGCAGGTCCAAAGTTGGAGTCTGTGAAACCAGAGGAAAAGCGATGCAGCTCCAGATGAATCACACAATACTGAACTGAGGCTGCCAAGAATACGCACTGTCCATGGAACAGTGGGTGGCCACTGCCATGCACCATGGCACTCCTTCAGCCTTAGTCGATGCAGAGTGTCTCAAGCTGAAGAGTATCTGAAGGGTTCTTCAGTTCTGGCTATTCAGAGGAGAGAAATGTATCAAGGCTTGTCCTTTCCAGATGCAGAAACTGGTGTTAGGATACTCTGGCAACTTCTTAAGAATGATGAGCATGATGTTGTGTACATCTCAGAGTGGCAACAGTAAAGAGCTTAATAACACCACAACATTATCCTTATGAAAAGTAGCTCCCACTCTCCAAGAACCAGCACAGCATGCTTATTTACCAGGTCACCCAAAAATCTGAGGGAGCTTCTCAGCAGCTAAGAGTATGAATGCCCATCTGAGAATTAGCTGTTCTCAAATTCTTAAAGCTAGAGCCCAGAGAGCAGAAATCCCTGTTATTTAACACAAAATCAGCAAGAAGCTTGTGTCTGCTACTGACAGGCAGGCAGACTGCTACGAGCTATTCTGATTCTTCATGAAGGATGTAACATAAGCATTATTAAATAACAGACATGTCCATCTGTCCTCTAGAAGTATATAAAGAGAAACACAAATTAGAATTTCTTCACAGTCTTAGATCATCCGCCTTTCTGTAAGAAAATCTGCTGAAAAAAACAGAGAGAAATGAAAAGGTGCCAACTAGACTGAACAAGTGCTGACAGAGCTCATGAAAGTGCAGAAAAATCTTATCTAGCTCTCAAGAAATCCAAAATAAGTAACTCAAGAGCACATACACCCAAACCTACAGCTTATGCATACTTTATGGTAGGCTTTGTTTTTTAACAGACATGTAGGCTACACTACATGTACATCTCAGTCACATGGAGATCAGTCTGGCAAGGTAACTCAAAAAATCTATGACCGACCACTAATATTTTTGCCACTATATATTCTATTAAGCCACTTTGTAAGATTACTCTAATAGTCCTCTGAAACATGATACGGGAAGATGTTGGTTGCTGGAAGTAGCAGTAGCCATGCCACCATTACATAGCAAGTTTTAATACCACTATAAATCTAGTTCTACATCTCATCTTGCAGTTCCATGGACTGATGAATTTTTAGTCTCAACCACAAGGGATGAGAAAAGTGTTAAAACTGTAGGTGTTTGAACATTTATCTAAAATTCACTTTTGTAGTTAGCTTGTTTTCCTGTTTTGTTGGCTTCACTAAGAAGTTTCTTTCCATTTTCCATTGAATATGGCTGACAGTTTAAAAGAATAAAAAAATCGCTTTCCAGAGTAACTATATTAGATGATCAGAGCTATTACTTAAATGCCTGTTTTCCGAACATTTACAGATAAAAACACAACATCTACAGAAAGTAAATGAAATCTAGGCAAGGTAACAGGAGAAAAATAGCTCAAAATTTGTCAGCAACATTTAAAGAGAACACAACCATTGTATGCACTGGCAGCAATTCAAGAAAAGTATTACCTGAGAAATCCGAGAGCAACCCTGAAAGAAGATTGTGCCTTCCTTTCAGCTGTGAAAAAAGAACAGTGTTCAAGGGCTTATGGAAACAAGCAGGCAGTGGGATCCATGTTATCAGCAGGCACCAGCAATACAGAATTGATACAGGCTAAAAAGACATTACACAGCTACTGAGAACAAGGAGGAAGGTGACAGCAAGAGCTCCCAGAGGAGTGCTGCCAGCCTGATGACATGGGCATCAGACCCCCAAGTGTACACATAATAAGGCTGTAGATATTTTAGGAGAAGATCTAGAGAGGAACTCACAAAACGTCATATTTATTTACACCTTATGTGCCATAGACAGTTTACTTTCTGTTTCCAATTTGGGACTATACTTCAAGACATGGGAATTTGGTGGTTCACTTTCATTGAGTTGGTGCAACAATTCCTGGTACTGAACTTTGGGAAATGACCTATTTACTGAAAAAACCCAATACTGAATGATCATGTGTAGCCTAAGTGAGCTCATGTCTGTTCCAGTGCATTAAGCTAAGATTCTTGTTTTACTTCATAGCTCAATCTTTGAAAGAAGCAAACTTTGATTCTCTAGTGCTAGAAACAAATGGAAATTTGGGAAGTCAGTAATTGGGATTATGATAGCCAGAAAGAAGGCATGAACTACAGCTCATATGACTGACCAAAGTTAACTAATATAATTCCTTTCTGAAAGGTTGTACACACCAAGCTGCAAAAACTGTCTCCATGGTGTGCATCACATTGTTAAACAATGCCAATTCTTCTCTTATTTTTTTCTGAGTAAGTACAGAAATAGAGGGAACATGAAGTTTTATTAAGAACAACAAAAATATACTCTTACATTAGGTGAGACATTTTGGGACTTCAACACATGCAGACACACCATTACATACAGGTTAGAACAAGTCTATTAACATGGGAGCATGCAGAATTGGATTTAGAAGGCAATTCATATTTTTGTGCACTTTAACCTAAGTTCAGGTTTGAAAACTATCGCATTTGCAGGCAATTTAAATTCAGATGCATATTTCACCATTTTAGTATCAGTTTAGTATCTGCAGAGTAAAACTAACATCCACAACAAACACAGAAACAAGAAAAAAAAATACCAAATATTTTTATGCTGCTTGTTAATAACTTGACTGCTAAGTAATGAAGTGCATCTCTGCAGACTTAGGAAAAGGAAGGGACTATTTAGTGCATTTGTTTGCCAAGAGCATCTAGTGATTGATTTCAGGGACATGACATATCTTGTTGTCAAGATATCCAGTCACTGCTGGAAAGACATCATGAAAGCAGATTAGGTCGCGTTAAATTTTTTTTTTTTTTGTTACAAATTATTCTACCAAATGGCTTAAGTTTTTCAATTTTCACAATAAGCAGGTACCATACTGTACTGATATGCACAACTACTGATCTAAATAATTTTTTAAAAACTTGTACATATCCAACCTCAACAGCTTATCAATGTAAACCTCACTGTATTATTTTATGGTTATGTACAAACAACAGTACAGGTTTAACTAATGATGCCCACACACGATTCAAATTAGGTTTTCAACTTATCCTGAGGGCAACAGGCTCCACCTCCTGTGCACACTGAGAAATGGAGGCTTTCTATTGATGTTGTTATTGATGTACTTATTCTAAGAAAGAGATAAACAAGAAGCTTTGGAAAATATGCTAAACAGCAAGGGGGAGAGGTAGAGAGGTTAAGGAAAAAAAAGCAGCAGAGATCAGGATTTCCAGAAGTAGGATGTAACAATATCACAGACAAGTAGACTTTACTCTGACAAACTCTTTATTTTGACATTACCTGGCAGTGTTAGCTAACACTGACCCACTCCTGAGTCTGGCCTCTTGCTTCCAGCCTTGCATCATCCTTTCCCTACTGCTGACATAGCCATTTGTACAGCCATATGGTAAACCAGAGTGGGGAAATAAGAAGCAAGACAATTTTGGCAAAATTATTCTTCAGTCAGACCAATTCCCCAACATGACTCACTGAGCAGCAGCAAAAGCACTACAGCAGCACAAGGAGGCTGGCAGGCCTCCATGAGGAAAGGAAGGCTTCCTTCATGGTCAGAACAAGGAAAAGGTAAAGGTATTAGCATCCAGCCAAGTGAATATCATTCACTCATTCATTTTGTTAAAAGCTATTTCAAGAAAAGAACAAAAGGGTGGAAAATTGTGGAAAGGTAAGTAAAATGTGAAGATAAATTCAAAACTGAAGCTTTCAACTGTGCATTTCCTGAATCTGGGGCAAAACACAACCAGATAAAATGGGGTGATAACTGCAATCATGGATGGGATTTTTTTAAAATGATGAAGCTAACTAAAGCAAGTGTTTCATGTGATGAAAAAAATCTAATAAAGTGAGCAGATTTAAAAGGGATTAAGAATGATGACAAATGGAAGGGAAGGAGATGAAAGTGCAAAAACAGAGGGGCAATCACAAGAAGAGACAACAGTACATCCTTCCTTGAAGCACTGGAGACCAGAAATTTCATGTATTTTTCATCATTTCCATAGCTACTTACAGACTATCACAATAAAAATATGACTGTTAAAAAAAACAAAGCACACATCAAACCTGTAAACTACCATATATCTGTGCTGAAATAATGCCTTTCTTTTTATGTTTATTGAAATCATCTTATATATATACCTGAAAATGTTGCATCATTTCCCTGCTTATCCGCTACAGACCTCCCTTCAAATTTCCTGCATTCTTTAGGTCCCTTTCATCACAGAACACACAAGGACTTGCACACAACACAGCAAACAATGACAATGAAGAATCTTTGGGAAGAAAGAAGTGACATGTGATTTGTTTTGTGGTGTCTGAATCATTAATTTGTATTTTGTTTCAGGAGGTGCCAGGGGAAAGATTAAGACTATAGAGTTAATGCAGACAATTCTGAAAAGGTCAAGTTCCCAAAACTTACAAAATTCAGTGATAAAATGCAGCCAAAGACAAAACATGACAGAGGTGATGGAGATTGACAGAAAACTACTCTGAAGGGCTCCCTGTACTATTTCATCTGAAGCCAGTGCTATGTCTGGCATATCAAACAAAATGGAATGGCGGTTATCAATGCAGACACCAGAAAAGTTCTATTGAAGCTGTACTCAACTACAAAAAGAAACTGAACAGAATATGCCCTGAAGTGCTAAATCTGACCTAAACTCCTATTTTTGTTTGTGCATTAAGAGGTCTTCAAAAGTACCACATGGCTTAATACAATCCATAATGAGCAACAAGACTCATCCTACTGTGTCTGTACTGGTAAAAGACTTGCACAGAACCTGGTATTTGCTGCACTTTCTATCTTCAAATTTATACATTCAGTAGGCGTACCAAAAAAAAAATTGCCTTTTATCCAATGATCTCAGAGTTTTACTGGGAAACTATTTCTCATTTATAAAGGAATAGAACAAGATGCAGAAAACCAAGTAATTTGCCTGTCATTACACAGTGAGTCAGTGGCAGCAGCCCACACTGGTCATACATTTCTTGCTGTTCTTATCAGGTACTGGCATTAGAATAAGGTCTTTTATAATAGTTACATCCATATGTATCAACAACATGATCCTCACAATTTCAAATTTATGCTCCTTCCTTCTTTTTCTCAGAAAAAGAACACTAAGCTCATACAATGCACTCTATTTAAAAGATAACACATTAGTGCTTCCTTTTTCAGCCCAGTATTTCTTGAAAGATACCAGAAATGCTTTTATGTTTGGGTTTACCATGAACACTTAAAATAGTTATATATTCTACAGAAAAAAAGCTACAGCTATCAGTACCTACATGGTGAAACCCTTAAACCTAGGAATGGATTTACAGTCAGTTGTATGTTGCTACATCAAGGAAGGTTCATTGTATACAGGACACGAGTCTTACATGTCTCCACATTATTCATCACTGTCAGGATTACTGAGTTCCAGATCTTTTATCTGATCCAAGAGAGCACTCCCATTCTTATCTGCAGCACGTGCTGTGCCAGCCCTTTGGATGCAAAATTTTTCTCCCTGTGGTATGAAAAGTGACTAGTGCATGAGGGGTGAGGGGAGAATGATGATGACAAGTACAAATGAACAACGAACAGTAACACATAAACAAAAGATGAATTGTTAGAAAAAAGGTTAATTTATGCAACTCAAAGAAAAAAATCTCCTCTAGTTAACAAGCAATTCTTAAAACTCACAGAACTTGGCATAAATTCTATGATTCCTTTAGCATATCATCTTTGGCACACAACCACAGGAAAGATTGGATTTTATCTTCATCAATGACTTTGGCAGACCTTTCCAAAAAGGAAGACTGTTGCAACTGGGACTAATATATTTTCCTACAACTAGTCTCTGCAGCAGAACTTTTACTTAAGTTTCTTACTGCGCACTCAGTTTTACCATTTGCCAGAATATTGATGGAGTCTAGACTTTTACTTCACAATTATTTTTCTTATCCAGCACATGTCCAAGTCCAAATAGATAAACTTATACTGAAAATAATGATTGCCACTTTCACCAATGAAAGATAATGCTATTTTATTGTATGGATATACAGAGGTTGTGCTATGAAGAATTTCATGCCAGTGCACCCAACATAACTAGTTTAAAGCTTTCAACTCAGACAGCAGCAGGTGAGTAGGCAAGGCCAAGTTGATTATGTAGCTGTTTGATACACATTCTACCACCTGACAATGCTATGTAACTTTACAAGTTCAGACCAAAGACCTGTTGTGGGTAAAGCAGAAAAGTGCCAGCAATTAAGGAAGAGAGAAAGCAGAAAACATCTGTCATTATTGGCTCTTTCAGCCAGTTGAATGTAGAATCCTGGATCTTGAGCCCCTGTGTGATAGGTTTTTGATTAGCATGGTGCAGCAGAAACAATCAATCCACACCAGCAGTGAGTACACACCCCCAGCACACCCTGGTGACAGAAGATCATGACATGCACTGAGATGGTGGCACTGGACTTCAAAAGGCAAAGGCAGTTGGATGAAACAACTGCCCTCCAGGAACGCTGCAGGCTCCCACAGGCCCCACCTGTACACATGGTCTTAACCTTCTGATATATGAATACAGCTCTTAAGTTGCCAGAGAATGTATACATTCCCTTGAAAAGCCAAAGTATGCATACCATTCAGAATAATTCTATTTTTAAACGCACTTTGGAATCTGCATAGACAACGATAACCTTGTTTCACAGGATCTGCAGTGGTCAAGGGATTTATTACTGCTATAGTCAATAGCAGTCAATACAGCAGTGAGAGGAGCAGAAGGGACATGGGGCTTAACTATGTATGGCTAAGCTAACATCCTCTGGAAAGCGACCACCAGACATCGGTGTAGGTCTTGGAACAGTAACTGCTGCAGTAGAAAAATATTTATACACAGTAGCCAATGTTCAATTGGGCACAGGGAAAGGAGAAGGAACACCCCTATATATTTCTAGCTGTACTTGTCTGTTAGACAGCTTAGTTAGCTTTAGGTTACAAACTGAAAGATGACTTTCAGAGTGTGTTACCTCTTCAGAAACAATTTAACTGATTTAGAAACCAATGCTTTCTTTCTAAAACAGAGACGGACACTGAAGTAACATTTTAAATTTACTTTTCAGAAATTCTAAGTGCTTAAGAGTCCAAGTCATGTAAAAGTTTCTAAATATCACACGGTATGTATTTCTTACCTGTTCAAATATTACGTTCCATACATACTGATATTTTCTGCTTCACTCTATTTTGATACATGAGATGTTTAAGATGCACAAAGACTCCACAAAATCTTTTTCCTCAAGAAATAATAAAAAGGCCTCCTCCAAAAGATCAAGGCAAATGGCTTCAGATGTTCGGCTTTCAATCCAGATTAATAAAAGATAACACAACTCTTTCTTCCTCTTTTTTTCTTTCCGTCTCTGACATCATCCAAAACAACACTCATTTTTCAACCATAAGGCTGCCCTTATTTCACTTCAGAAGAGAATTCAACCAGAAGTCATATTGAATTGTCTTTCCTTCAGAATTTGTTTCTGATTGTGTTTAGTCTCATCTGAGCTAACTCAGATCAAATCTATTACAAACCAAAAACAAAACCAACAAAAATCCACCAAATAAAATACGATTTGACTACATAGACATTTCTTGAAAATAAAATTCTGCTAACAAGTAAAATCATTATGGTGTAACATCCTTTTCTGGCTGTAATTACTTCTGTGCTATAACTTCTTCAAAGTCATCACAGAGGCGTTACCACCATGTCTGATGAGCCCAGACTTGGGCAGCACATCCCTCTGGCAGCCCCAGGGATGGGCTCTGCTCTCACCCTTGCTACCAAAACCTGGCTACACAAACCCAATATACCAGCAGCTCACCTTGGCACATTGTAGGCAACGAAAAAAATACTTAAGGCAGTCACACCAGGTCCACAAAGTAGATGTATTAAAGTCTCTAAAGCACATATCTACAAGTAATAATTAATAAATTACATCAGTTGCTCAGACAGAAAGGGTTTCCCCCAAGTTTTTCCCCACATTTTAAGTATAAATATATCTGTACATATATATAATAACAGACTGATAATCTTATTGTAAATGCTGTAAATCTGAACAAGGACAAAATATTAAGAGTGAGCTGTAATTAGTGGTACTGCCACATTACTTCATTTGACAGTCAGATCCAGATGTTCCTGATGATCAGCCTTTTGTCTGTCCTAATAGGGCACCAGTAGCAGCACCCTTTTCCAGAGAAACCAACCTCTGCTGGTTTCAGCATAAACCTCTTCAAGTAAAAGGCCATTACTTCAGTTTGTTGTTATAAGGTCAGTAAATCGAGATACCAGTATAATATGATATAATATAGATTACTGGTAAAACTGAGTTTCTAACATTGACACTAAAACTGTAAATGGCTCAGTTGAAATCCAATTAATACAATTCCTTTTTAAAATTAAGACCTTTCAAAGCTCTCACAGAATGCTTTTTCTTTTCAGTTGTATTCTCATATCAAAAGAAAAGTCTGGAAAAATTTGCACAAGAGAAACTTAGTTTCCTTATGGGGTAACCCAGTCCTCTGATATACTAAAAATTTTTCTGAACTCTGTGTTATCTGCAGCTTTTAATAAGAAGAGACACAAACGAGATAGGATTAATTTCAAGACTCATTTTTGAAGAGCATGACTAATAATGCTTTTAGAGTATAACAGTTTGGTCAGCTTCTGATCCAATTTATGCTTTCTCTACTGATCCCAGTAGTTTTCCAACCCCTCATGGACACTGTGTCCAGTCATTTATGGAAATTTACACTCAATCTACTTCATTCCCAGTAACACATGCTTAAACATAGCAAAAAAACTTCAAATTCCTAAAGTGTCATCAGCGTCTTCAGCACATAAGAACAACGTTTACTCTTAAAAAGTAGGGTGGAAAACTATTTTCCGAAAACATAAATTTCCTTCATAAGTTTGGGCAATTTCTTTACTCTATCAAGCAGGCACAATTCACTGCAAAAATACCAAAATTGCACACAAGGTGATTATACACCAATTCTGCTGAAAACGATCTTAGAAGGTAAGTGGGAAGGAAAGTGAGTATTTTTAGTAGGTCATAAGATACAAACATAAACCAACTATGTCATGCTGTTGTAGACAGGGAATTCCTCATATGAGGATACTGAGTCAGGCGCACAGCCCACGGGACAGATGAAGGTCCTTCCTCATGATTCTCAGTATTGCAAAACCTCAAATGGATTTGGTTTTAAGCTTCCTAAACCAGATGCAGGTCAAACAAGAACAGTCAGGAGACTTCCTATACCAAGCACTACCAAAATGAAACACCTGGAAAGGCACAATAATAAATAAGAAAGAATTTGGGTTACATCATATAATACTGCTGAAATTGAACGCATTAGATTTTTTAAGCACTTTGAAACACAATTTTAATCTATGTATAGCTGATGGAATGCCTACTAAGACATTCAATGTTACATCTATTAGATATTAGATTCAGTTTTTTTATAATGATAAGGAGTGCAACACACTCATAAGATGCTGCTCTGGCAGAAAAAAGCACTTCTGGAAAAGGGATGACAAGTACAAAACACAGTAAAGTAGTCAGGGAAGGATTTAATTCAAATTTAGGACTATATATTTGTCCCTAAGATAAATTTTAACTACCTATTCTACAAAGAGGGTATATACTTGTATATACTTTGAAACAATATAAAAGGGATTACCTGACAGTAGGAAGCTATGAAACACACTATGCTGTATCAAGCAGTAACTTCTTTCTTGCTCCATACCAATACTATATTTTATTATATCCATGTTTCAGATTTTCTGGCATCTACGTGCATGAGCTAGACAGATTGCTGCTTTTCCAATCTTCCCCATCTCCTACCCATTTTGGTATTTTCTGGGGGGTTTTTCCACTTCTATTTCCTCTTCTTGCATTCAAAACAAATTAAAGACATTTGAAGCAAAATTTATCAAAATGTTTCTGACATATTTGAGGTTGGCTGTTTAAGAACAGCAGCACTCAAAAGAGGATTGATAATACCCACAAATATTTGACCCATGTCAAATAAAACATGAGCTATTGGGTATGCGTTGCTTACTGTCATAAGCTGTTTTTCATAAAAAAGCAGAAGACAGATACACCTAAAAATACAGAAGTATGCTCACTTTTAGACAAATCTAAAATTATTTTTTGCCCTCTAGCAGAACCAAGTCTCCCAAGCTAAACTATTCTTAGATGACCATTATTATTTCTTCCAGCTAATAAATTTGTTACATTCAAAGCACCTACAAGAACAGGGGAAGGGCAAGAATGTGTTTTAGGAATAAAGAAAAAGTCATGTTTAATAAACTTTAAACATTAGGCTTATAAATTGTGCTAGCAACATTCCATTATCTTGCTTTGTTAAATGCTGAACAGCCTGGGAAATTAAAAGAAACTTCATGTTGCAGTGACAAAATTAAGATAGGTTTTGGTGTACCTATCAGTCAGTTGAAATGCAGACATTAACATACTAACTTTGTGGATCCTTGAATGACATAAGTGTCAAGATGAAAGCAGCTGACTCAAACGCAATCTGAATTAGACAGAAGTGGAAAAGGAAATAGGGAAGAACTATGAGGAACCAACAGAAGACGTAATTTCACTTTCTTTTTTTTTTTTTTTTTCCAAGATAACACCATGACAGGATTTAAATCCTAAATGCATATAATTCCAAATGACAACACTGAAGACCAATGGCTCTGCAGCTATGATACTGTCTGTGTTACCAATCTTGCTCCTCATCATACTCCCCTTTGTCTCTCTTTCCCCTCATCACCAGCAAAACACTTCTCAAGGCACAGAGTAAGTTTCATCAGAGAAGTCTTTCCACTCCAAGTGTTAGGACAGGGAAGGACTAGAGACAGACCATGCTTCCCTACATCTCCACTGAGCTGAAATGTTTCTCAAGTGCCAAAACATGCACCTGCTTATGCAGCAAGGTAGGTGAGGAGGGGACTCTGGGTCTGCATCTCAAGGTGACTGGACTGGTGGCAGCAAGCCTCAGCATCACTTGGTTTTCAGGATGAAATTCCACAAAGAAGCTCTTAACACCTTCTCCTCACACAGAACCAGACTGTCTGGTGAGCAGGAATGAGGAGATGTAGAGGGTGGGGAAAGGTGATCATCATCTAAAAGGCCCTGCTGGTAGCTTGACCTGGTTTTCTGAATTAGCAGCAACAGCAAAAAGTAAAACTAGAATACAGAAAAATCCATTAATCTGAGTACCCTGATGACAACCAAAACAAAACTCTCCCCTTCTAGATGTGCTCCCACCCCAGGTGGTAACATTGTACCATTACCTGACAGAAACTGCGTGAGCAGCCCAAAAGCAACATCACTCAAAGGGTTCATTTATTTGGCAGTAAAGCATTACTGAACACAGAGTGCTATATTTCACATCACATCATCTTTGGACTACTTCAAAAGAAAAACTTCCATTTTCTAAAGCTTCTGGTGTGCTCAAACCATCTCCTTGGAGATAATCTCACTTCCTAGAACCCACCTAAAAACTTGAGGATCAAAAGGACTGTTCAGATGACATGGCCTGAGGTGTAATGTGAACACTAAAGGCTGGAAGTACTTCCAGCACAACCCTGCACGATCACAGGTTGGTCACTCCTGTGGTTGTAAGCATCAGAAAATCGAGCGTTTTGGAGGAGAGGAGATGCTTCACATGAACAGATGAAAACTAACCAAACAACTTCATTCTTTGAAGACTATTTCTATATTTTCATCACAATATAAGAACAGGAGATTATACTTAGCATTTGGTTGATCTCTGAGGAGAAATCAGTGAATATCTCACTAACAACATTTGCACAAAGTGCAACATGCAAAATAACATGAATAGAGCTTGAGAGAAAAGATAGAAATTACACTGTTTTAGAGCGCCTAATGTAAATACATCATTTTCAAATGAAACTGTCAAACATCTTGTTGTGGTGGTAAAAGCCAAATCACTATGCAAAATGATAATACAAGAAAAGTCAATTGTATGTTTCTAATAATAAATGCTCTTGTGGCTTTTGAAGTCACAAAAAACCTCTTGGCTGAATTGAAGCATTGATTTCTGTAGTTATTTACGTGCAGTTCCTATTAGAATTCTATTGAATTCATTGAATGGTGAATGGAAGTGCTTTTGAAAACACACACAAAAACTGTTAAACAAGGGACAAAATAAATGGAGAGAGTCGTGTTGCCAAAAACTTTCAAAAAGTCAACAGAACATTTCCACATTTTTTTTGAAGTGCAAGCATGTATGACAATGGTTTGACAGAAAATAAGTCTAATACAAAAACAATATTCAAAATGCATTCCCCATCACTCCTGAAGAGGAAACATAAACATTGGTATTTGCTTCTCAGACATTATTTCTACATAACTTGCAATAATCTTCAAATATAATCTATAGTAAAACATAGTTTTATTTTACAGAATTTTAAAATGCTATCACTCCATCTTTTTGTCCACTATACACCCAATGAGATGACATTTTACATACTGTGCATATAGCTATATCTGAAGTGCACAATATATGTTAATTATGCTAAGAAAATAAGGATATTTATACACTGCCAAAAGAAAAAGTTTCACAGTGGGTTTTTCTGAGTACTAACATGAGACATCTAAGTCTGGAAAGCAGATTTTTAGAATGTAGCTTTCTGTTTACAGCAGAAAAATAATAAAATTAATAAATTTATCTTCAGAACTTCTGTATCAGTCTTTTTATTTCAACATAAAACACATGGAAAGTAATGAGCACTTCTAAAATAATCTTACCACAGAGTGCTCTTCAATATCTTAAGTAGTATCTTATTTTGAAGCAATTTAAAATTATTATTATAGCACTACTCAATGCATATAATAATTTATTTTATTTTTCCTAATGACTCATGGCACACTCATTCTGCTGAACTATGGCAAGTTCTTTGAATCTGCAGTTACACATCTGTGTCCCTAATATGATGACATAATTTGCTATCACACAGTACTATCTGATGAGAGATGGATCTCTGGTCACATAACACATGCCAGCTTATCGTACACAACTGCTGGAGCACACGCAATTATCATGGCACACCACAACACAAAATATATTCAAATGAATATGAAAGACTTCAGTGGGAAAAGGCTTCTGCTGATACCAGAGTTGCTACTATCATTTCCCACAACAGTTAGAATGAATCTATTTGTCTGGTAAGCAAAGGGAAAAAAAATACTGTAAAGAGGTGGATTGGAAAATGCTTACATCAATATAACTTAGAAATAGAAAACAGATTTGACAATGTAGCTGTACTGGCAGCATAAGTTCTATTCAAAGGTGGCTGAACATGAGCTGAAGCTTCAGATGTTAATCAGGTTTCTCTTTCAAGCTACTCTCTCACATACATTTCATTAGTATAATTTCTACAAAGCACTTTTATTTCTGTTTTCTCAGGATTGTGTATGTGCTTCCAATGCCAAAGAAGTTATTATCTATATCACCCTTATTCAGAGAAGGGTGCTTTTTATGAAAATCCTGCAGAAAGCATCCAGCATTAATGAGTCCCATATATCTTTTCTGTAAAAGGAGGGAGAACATATGTAACTGGGGAGGGGACAGTACCACGATCATTAAAAGGAGGTAACGCTTCTGCTAGTAACTACAACCGAGTCTTTTAATTGCTTACTTCAGTTTTATTAAATAGCTTACAGCTATCTAGAGAATTTCTAATCTTTCTTTTAATTAATCTCAAGAATGAAGTTCTCCTGCAGGAATTTCCTCTTGGAGGACTTTTTGTCAGATGTTCATTTTCAATCTATTTTCTAGTCCTCTACTGAGGAATTCTGCTCTAAGTGTAACTGTATATATACATCCTTAGTGGTTACTCACACCTCATTTTCCTACTGTATGTCTCTCAATCTTTCAAGTGGCATGTTTTTGAAAGCAGCCATATTTTAATTAATATATTTATTAAGTCTATTATTCAATTCTATACAATTTACTTAACTATTGCAAAAGCTTGAAAACAATCCAGAGTTTCTGCAAACATGGGGATTGTGGAAAGTCAAAACCAGCTTCACCTAAAGAACCCAGGGAACATCCACCACACTGCATCCCTCACCAGGCACACACTCACATGGTCACTTCCCCAAGCAGATCCAGGAACTGCAGAACAAAATACTCAAATCTATACTGTGAGAAAAGAGAAGAGACAGTATCACCAATACCCTAAGTCTCTCAAGTAATAGCAAACCTATTCAATGAAGATGCCAAAAAATTGTAACCACATTACAGCACACAGGAAAGCAAAGCAAAAATGTTTTCCCAACAACAAACTCCAAAATTATTTCCTTAGTCCAAATTTGAATAGCTGAAGGTTTAAAAAATTCAAGCCACTTTCAGCCTGAGTAGTTTACAAATCTGACTTACATGGTGTATTTTAATATATCATACAGTGAAAGGAGAAGCAAAATATTAATTAGGAAAGGTTAAGAAAGGTAAGAAACTTTTGCCACCATTAATGTTCTGTCCCTCCTCACCTAGCTGTATGTATAGCTAACTTGAGAAGAGGTGACAGAATCACAACTAGTAGCTACTGTATCAGCCCTTAGCACTGAAGAATCTTCATCAGTAGTCTTATTTAAGCTTGCTAGAAAAAAAGCCCAAAAAAATATTCAAATCATTTGGAGGTAAGATGCTATAATATAACCATCTGGTGTGTTTGTTCCATTGTAATATCACTTCTGCATTTCAGTTTCTTCCTCATGATAAGATTTGTTGACATTAAAATAAAAATATTTACCTTTCCTTTTTCATTATGTTTACCAAAACCCTACACACTTCAAAATCATTGCAGGGCAGCTGCCCTTTTCCTCTTTCTCCTCTTCTCTATCCTGACTTATACGAAGACATTATACCCCTTTAGTTTTAGAGGCAGAAACATTTTAGTCTTTCAGTCTTTCAAAATCTTCTTTTATAAACATTATATCCTTCCAAATATTAAAGAGATCTGCTCCATGGAAAGCAGGTGCACTTGGACAAGCTAACAGGATGCACTGTCTTCTTACAGAGTCAACACACAAGACTAAAACATAGTAAGTGGGGAATTACTTGTAGATTAGGATTCCCAGGATTCATCCATAACCTCATTTGCACTCAAGTACTAAAAACAGACTGTCGCATCAATCCTAACTGCAGCCCGCCTCCCAAAAAAAAAAGGCAAGAGCCTCTTACAAGGTAAGTCTTAATAGCAGCTCACAGTTTGGAGGTTACAGGCCACAGATTTAAAACTCAAATACCAAGTTCCAAAAAATTTTATTTTTAAGTCAAACAAATTGATACACATCCCTTCTCCAAAAGTAAAGCTTTTCTATATAGGGGCATTCTATAAACTCAGTAAAACATTTCAAAAGCAGTACTGAGGCTATAAGCAGTTTAGAGACACAATACAGAACTGGCATATGCAGTGCACACACACAATTCGCATGGGAAAAAACAACTTACAATGCAACACACGACTGGACATCAGCACTGGTCATCTTTTACCCTATTTACACATCAAAAGACAAAAATATGTCTCACTTTTTCAGATGACACTAAAAAGCTTGTTGCATGTACCAACACAGACAAATGCAAAGTGACATATGCTAATTTTAACTCTCTCCAGAGCCAATTTTTCATGGGAAGACTGCAGGTTTTTCCCCAAAAAAACATCTCTGAATTCACTGACAAGGTTAATGCAAACAAAACAAACCCAGTTTTATTATGTGATCTTCCTCCCAAATTGGCTGTTAAATCTGAGACGCATTTTTTTCTTTTCTGTACCAAGAGAAATACATCACATTTTGGATTATTTCTTTGTTCAAATCAGTTATAAGAGCTTTAATTACAATTAACGTTTTGCAACTTCATGGCTTAGGAAAATATAAGAGAAAGCACCATCAAGAAATTATTTCTTGGCCCAGATAAAAAAAGTGCGCTAAGTTGGAAGTTCAGAGAACATTAATAGCAATAAATGTTCTTCCACTGACAGGTATATTTTCCCTGTGCTCTTATTGACCATGTGGTAATTTCTCTACCTGAAGGACAGGAATTAATAAAATTCTAGCTCTATGCAAGCCTGAACTAATATGAAGTTACTTCAGCACTGTATCTGTTGGCACATATGAGAGAACACAAATTCTGGTGTGTCACACTCTCCTTTTAAAAACACAGCTTTGCAGTGTTTTCAAATTCATTTTCTGGACTCTTTTGCAAATACCACCTTCCACTGTGACCAGAAAACACAGAAATCTCGCTTGTTAACCTCCTCCAAGACAAAGTATGCCAGCACATCTCTGAGACAAAGGAGCCACAGCAGGCTCTTTTACCAGCTGCTGCTCCGGTTTACACGGACAGCAATCTGCTGCAGATACAGTTTCAATTTCTTGTTTTAAACCTGACCGATGCCACAAAAAAAACCAAACTTCTTAACTAAGAATCGTCTTCTCATCTAAGAAAACATCACTTATGTAACTTTCATTGCATTCGATAATTGACATAAGTTTCAGGGCAGTTTCTTGTTTCTGTCTTTTGCAGCAGACACAAAACATTCTTTGGAGGTTTGGTTGGTTGGGTTTTTGGGCGGGTGGGTGGTTTGTAGGTCAGAGAGATGTTGGTACACAAATACAAAAAACTGGCCAAAGGACTCAGGAAAAGGTAAAGTACATTCAACTGCTGTAAAAGCTAATAATATCCTTTTGGAGACAAAATGAGGATCATATACTTAATCCAAGCACAATTAACAGCACAAAATTAAATAAATTAAAATTGTTACTTCTAGCAAACCCCAGAAAAGAGCTTACATTTATTTTTTTTTCCAATTAGCTTATTAAAACTATCAAACAAAATAGCACAATCACATAGAACTCAATACCTTCAGACTTAAACTGATGTTTCCCAAGAAAAAGTACCAGTGAGAACAAGGTTTTGACTAGCAGATATTTAACAATTTTTAATTTAAAGTCCAAAAGCCAGGTTAATAAGAGAACTGAATACATCCTCCTTAAATCTAATCGACACCATTCTAATTAAAAAAAATAAATATCCAAGTATGAAAATGTTAAATCTCTATCAGCACTACATTTGAATGTCATTTGAAGATCTGGGCCTTTGGTCATGGAGAATAATTCAGTTATTATTCTCTAATCTATTTACCCTGAAAAAGATAAGAAATACCCCAAAAGGCAATGTAAGAATGCACAGGCTGTAAGAAGTGGACTGTCTATTTCTTCTTCATCAATCTTAGTGTCAGCCTGAAAACTGTGAAGTGGCAATGCAGAGCTCACTTCACACCCTAATCAGTGAAAATATTTCCCAGAGCATTCTTCATTACATATCATAAACACTCATAATTAAAAGACTGTTTATTTTTAAATGGATATTAGCCATTTCCCCCTTCCTCATGTAACTGTAGAGATGGCAGTGTCCCATAAACCACACAAATAGAATTGCATTTATCATCCAATAGGCACAGTAAACTTGTCCAAGAAGTAATTGCAGTGTGAGGCAAAGCAGTGCGCCAAGAGAGGTCTAATTGCATCACCCTACCAAGTATAGTTTTGAAGGTGCATAAGATGAGAAAGAAGAAGCTGATTCAATTCTCACATTTCAAAGAGAAATTCATCAAGTTATGTTTGTCTGATCTACTGAGAATTTCTGTGACCACCAGCTGTAACATTCTGTGGCATGTACTGGGACACTGCATACAACCAGCACAGACTTAGTGTGCTGTTAACCAGATTCTTTTAACCTACACATTCTGGACATTGAATTCTGGTATGTCAGCACATCAATAAAACTTCTGTGAACCATTTAACTGCTATAAACTTGTAGTAATTGATTTTCTAAGTGGCAAACAGCAATAATTTTCTAATAATTCTGAAATTCTCCAAAATAAAGATGGAGATTTTGAATATGTACCTGCATATATAATACTATAATAATTATATATATGTACACAAATAAAGACTTAAAAGGAACTCCAAAGGAGCTTTAGAAATTAAAGGTTTTCAAAAGCCTAGAGAAAATTGTTTTTGTGCTACCTCAGTGGATTACAAGTCCTGAAAGAAAAACAGCCTCTGTTCCCAAACAAGCATATATGAGCAGCTGGTCCAGACAGCAAAGACCTGCTGTTGCATTACCAGCCCACTGCTGAGCTCCTTGGGTTTTGTCTCCTGCTCGGACCATTCTCCTCTCCCTTTGCCCTTCTACCTTCACAGTTCCTTCTTGTCCCCATGAACAAATCCATATTATATACGTACACGAACCTTTTTTACAGTTATTTAGGTTGGAGCACATTAAAACCCATGAGAATTTTGTCTGACCACTTTACAAAAAGTGACAGCACCAGAGTGAAAGTGTGCTAGTAAAAAAAAAAAAAAAAGCACAGTCAACCATCTGCTGAAAGATTCTCTTGTTTGACCATTTTATAATTGTGAGAATGGACGTGAGGTGACACAGAAACAGGATATGAAGGCATGGGATTCATATGATCTTGCACCAAATTTAAACCCAAACTGGGGGAGGGGAGGAGCAAGGCACAATCATGATGAATCAGAGGATCAAACTATAGGTAGTAAGAAGAACCAAGAAGACAACCACAGAAATGTGCTATTTATCAGGAAAGTAGACTAACATTGATTCCAACACCAAAAAAAACCATGCACATGTCCACTGTTTGCTTTAACTAAAGTTTTGACAGTCGAAAAGTTAAAACAGAATACTCAATCCACTGTAAATTTCAGAAGACACTTACCCAGCCCACTGGCTACATCCAAAGCCTAAACTGCCCCTGAACAGCAAGTTCTTTTCCCCACATCCAGGTGAGCTTATGGCTGACCCATCCTGACTACCTTCCCCTGCACTCTAACTCCCCTCAGTTCTCCAGAACACATTTGCAGAGCATGAATCCCACTTTATCTATGTGCACATAAACCAATGCACAAAACTCCCATATACAATCCTTATAAAGTAACAGCCATAAATAATGACCCAGTGAAATGGAACCCCCAGATGCTGCTCAGGACCTTTCAGCAGTGCTGTTACAATATGAAAGCGATCTTTTCAGAGTCCCTTTATCCCAGTAATCATGTCACACACTATTGTATTAGACTGCAAGCCCAGGAGCTCTGCATGCCCAGAAGCCCCTATGACATCACACAAACACATCCAAACATTCACACACAGCAAATGCCCACAAACACAGGCCTGATGTCTACTGAAACAATGTTTGAGCTCAAGTTCCTGCAGCAACTTTTGTGCAGGTGGACCCATCTGCCCAAACAGGGGCCACTGCAGGATCTAAGCCTAAATTATGCACCCTGAGCATTAAATTACCATATATTTCAAATATGCTAATGCCAGGGACATGTAAACAGTACTACATAAACTCTGCTCATTAACAGAGAGCTCATCCACTCCACAGAGCCATAAGCATTACTTCTAAAATTACAGGATTTTGGTTTTTATTCATGCTTTAAAAATATAGCTGCTAATAATTAATTAATTCTAGTCACAGAAAAACAGTATTGGCTGAACTTTCCTGCTGCTATAGTGTAAGTGTACCCAACCCTGAAAGTATTTTTAGCAAGGGTGTTCAATCAATACTGCTATGTACAACCTAAATTAGACATTAACAGGACATGAGAACTGTAAAGCATGGCAACAAACAATATACTCCACGAACAATTTTGCTGAACAAGAAGTAACCATCGAAGTAAACTCTAACTAGGTGGTAAATCTGATTCCAAAGAAATTTAACTACAAACATAAGGAAAACATACTGAAAGGTAAAATTATTCAGTACATTTCTGCTTGTGAGGAAAATGCATTTGTATTTCAGTGTTTAATGTGACTTTGAAAAACTAAAATTAAAACCACACATGTCATCTAAAAATACAAAGAAACTGTAATGACAACAAAATTATAGCAAAAAAAATCAGACCAACAGTACACTTCTGAGTTTATGAAGTATAAACTTGCCTGGGAAACACATTGACACATGTGTACATATTTGTAAGCTTATCACCCAGAATAATATTTTATCAACATGGTGCAAGCCAGTCATGCCAATATGTAAAAACAACTTTTTAGGTCAGTGAAGCAAGAAATCCATTGTCAAGAAAATGGCATCCATAAGATTAAAATACTGAATATATTATGTTCAAGCAATGAACTGGAAAACTTTCCTACAATATACATATCTAATAAAAAACGGGTGTACCAATTCTAATGTAACTCATTCCTGTATTCCTGCAACACACATTTACAATGTGACGAGCACACAATGTCTGCACGCGTGTGAACACGTCGGTGGCTCCCAACATTACAGAGCACTTATTTGCCAAAACAAGCAGGCAAACGTGCACGCACAAAACCCCCTTACCACTGAACTCTGAGTTTAGCTCAGGGTAAGAGAAATGCCCCATGGGTGAGCAAATATATGTGCACACTGCAGTCTAACAATTATTCTTCAGCTGAGATCCATTAGTATTTCTGTAATACACAAATATTTTCTATCTCACAGTTCAAAAAATTATAACAGCTTGGCCACTCTGAAGTCCTGGATGGGTGTACATAGCAGCATAAAGTTCATTCACGTGTATTTTACATCTGAACGATGTATATCCTTCGAACAGACCAGAGGTGGGAACATTTCACGTACACTGGCAGCTATCTAGTTTCAGCTACTAGCTCTTGGAGATTTTTGAAAGGAAGAAGACGTTATGCCTCTTCCAGCCGGTGCTGCAACAGCATGCACGAGTTAACCCATCACCAGGTACACGGAAAGCCTCTGTCGCATGCAGACACAGCGATTATACAAGCCTTCTGCTCGAGGGAGACACTAAAAATGTACCAGAGGAATGCAACGACAGCACTCAAACCTATTTTCCCTGCCCATAACCAGGGCAACGCGCACATGTGCCTAGAAAGCACAGGATCGCAAAGTTTTTTTATTAAACAGGCTAAAATAAAAATCTGTTTCAGGCGTTCGGCAGAGTTCACCGCATTTTAGAGACCCCGACCTGCCCCCGCAGCTCGCTCCCCTCGAGGCTGTTTACGCGCCCCCCCCGCGCTCCACACAGCCCCCACACCCCCCTCGCCACAGGGAGCCGGCTCTTCTGTTTTTTCGGAGGGGGAACCGGAGGGAGAGCGCACGCACACGCTCCCCCCTCACCAAAAGGGCTCAGGGCAGAGTCGCTCTCCGCCCGCGGCGACCTGAGCGCGAAGTTGCGGGGTGGGTTAGAACACAGAGACGCGGCTGGAAGCACCCCTCGTCCCCCCAGCCCGGAGCCCCGAGCGCGCCGGCGGCCGCCTTTACCTTCATGTAACATCCACGTCCTGGTTCCAGATGGAGCGGGGAGCGCGGAGGGAAGAGGCGCGGGGGCTGCGCGCTCGCGCCGCTGCCGCCCCGCGCGACCCCCAACCCGCCTCCGCGGGCGCGCGCACGGGCACGCGCGCCGCAGACGCTCGGGCACGCGCAGCGCCCGCACCCCCCCGCGGGACCGGGATCGAGACCCGGAGCGGAGGCGCCGCTCGCCGCCCCCACCTCAGTCTTCCCGCAGCGCCCGCCCGAGCCGCAGCCTCGGGAGCAGCGACAGCAGCCGCCCCGCGCCCCGCCGCAGCGGCGAGCGCCGCATCCTACTGCAGCGGCTGGGCCGAGGGAGCGGGGGGAGGCGGGGGAAAAAGAGCTGGGGGAGAGGAGGACGGAGGAGCCCCGGGGGGAAGGCGGAGGACACCCTCACCCTCCGGCCTCTCCTTCCCCCCTCTCCTCACAGCGACCGGCCGGAGGGGCCGCACGGGCCGGGGCTCTCCCTCACGGAGCGCGGCACTGCCTCGCACGGACCGGCGGCTGCCCCGCGCGCGGCCCCGGCCGGGAGGCAAAGGAGACCGGGGAGAGGTGGAGCGGCGGGGCGCTGCGGAGGCGCTTTCCCAGCCGGCGAGCGAGCGAGCAACCCGGGGGGGAAGAAGGGGGAGGACCTGCTGCCTCCTCCCCTCATCGCCGCCCTCCCGCCCGCCTCACGCGGGCAGCATAGCAACCAACATGGCGGCTGCGCAGTCACCCGGCAGCGGGCGGACGCCCAGAGCTCGCGAGAGCCGAAGGGGGGCGGGCGCTGAGCTCTCCTTTCTATTGGTCCGTCATGGGTCCGCAAAAGGAGGGGGCAGGACCGAGAGGCCCCTGGCGGTCTGATTGGCCGTGCTTACCATGGCTGAAGGCGGCGGTGGGCACGGATTGGTCCGCTGAGCCGCCACTCACGCCTGTAGCGCTGCGCTGAGATGGGCGGCTCTCTGCGGCCGTCCTGCCTGTGCCTGGTTCCCTCTGCTGTCCCGCCGCCTTCACCCTGCCCGTGGGACGGGGTCCGGTCTGGGGCGGTTGTGGCCCTGGGGGACGCAGGCCTGCTCTTCTGACCTGCTCCGTTCGGAGGGAAAAACTGCTCCACACAGGAGCAGTGGGGGTGTGTTAATGTCGTAACCCTCCGTCTTGGTCACATGGCCACCCAGCCTCACCCTGCAAATGTCCCAGAGGGTCATTACTGACTGTCGGTCCTTGCCGGAGCTTTCCAGAGTGTGAGATGTACTGTGTCTCTTGGCCACGTAAGGATTTCCATTTGTGGCCCATGGGAAGGTTTTCGTTCAAAGACGTGGTTTAACAACCCGGTCCTTTGATGTGCTTATACTGTGTGTGAAAGGGTTTGGTTAAAAATGTCTTTAATGTCCACTTATTAGAATAAAACCTCTCACAACAAGCTCTTTGCCTAATAACAGACACATAGAATATATATAATCATTTAGGCTGGGAAAGACCCTTAACATTACTGAGTCCAATGTTTGGGAATAAGTTCTTGGGTTTCACAATTAAATTCTAACCATAGCAAGATGTGGAGTAATACTGAAGGAGCTTTGCACGTTCTCTTCTAATTAGGAAGCTTTCTAAAATCTCATTCGGTTGATATTTGCAAACCTTATATACATTTCCAGTCTAGATTGTTCTTGTGCCAGTTTTGTTCTTTTACTTAAATAGTCCTTCCCTCTTAGCAGTGTTTTCCTGCAATTACTTTTAATTAAGCAATCGTACCCCCTCCATGTTAATGAGCTAAATAGTCCAAGGACTTGTAACCCCTCCCATTTTCTCAGTATTAGGATATAGAGGATACTCCATTTGACTTCTTTCAGGAACAAGTTGAATCAGGGGTGAGAAGACTGAATTTGGGGAAAGCAGGCAAGCAGAAATTTCAGATCACAATCTCTGGAGCACTTGTAAATAACAGATTTCTTAATGAAAATGAGTAGAAAACAGTTATAAATTGCTGAGATATATATTTTATTAATGAAGGTTTAAAAGATGACAAAGCTTGAAATGTGAATGATTCCCCTGGATTGAAAAATTTTGATGATTTCATAGACCCCCAAAATAATACACACAGCATCAGTAATACCATTCCTTATTGCATTCCTGTTTCTCCAACTCTTCCTGAACATCTCTGTAGTTACATTGGCAGACTGTGGTACAAGTAGAGACATCCAGCAATTGCATCCTGCATTTGTGAGCTGCTGCCAGCCTCTTGAACAGGGCATATGTTGTTCTGTGCATTGAAGGCGTCCTTGGCTGCAGAGTTGTCTTGGTTTCCCAATAATTCTCTTTCAGATCATGTTGAGTTTAGTCACAAATTGCACACATGCATTTCAATCCATTTGCACTTAAAATTCCAATTCTGCCTTTCACATTTTCATATAATTTTCTTGTGCATGGTTTGTGTTAAACATACAGTTATGTTCAATCTGAGAATAGTTATAATGAATACATTGCTTTCAACAGAGTGAGTGATGGAGGAACAACCCAAACCACTCAGTGTGGTGACCACAGAACTACACAACATCGTTTTTGCAAATGTAACCTTGCAGTGTTACAAAGGGATTTGTTTTGCTGATCTAACACAAAATTGGTGACACACACAGATACTATGTACACATTCCAAAGTTAATTCCTTGCAACACATTGTCTTTTCTGCATTTTGTTGTTTACAGAAATCTTGATTCAAAGCCCTAAATCAATGCAGTAGAAGATTCACACTGTCTGCAGTGTACTTCAGATCAGGCCTACATTGCAAGAGCACTGAACAGATATTGAGGCAAAGTTCTCCAGCTCATGCTCTTACACCAGCAATGGATCAAAATTGCACTGCAGAATGTTTGACTGCAGATATTGCTCAGACCTTACAATGCAGAATTCAGCAAAAAACTTACTTTGCAGAATTCTGAGTTACATGTTATATACACTGAGCAACCACTTCCCAAAATTATGAATGAAAGCAAACTGAAATGTCACTTTGTTATTATTTACTTGAAAGAGCACATTCCTTTCTCATGTGAAAAGTGCATTCAGCTCAGTTCTCTTTCGGGAGCACGGCTCTTTCATATAACAGTAGTTTTCTGGCTGTGTACAAGTCTGCCTGTGTACATAAGCAATGAAAGCATTTTGTGAAGATATTTTGCATAGCAAGATTTTAATTTTCAAACCAGTGTGTGGGGATTTGTCTGTACTCTGTTGATGCATTTTGGGGAGGATATGTTATCTCATGGCTTGTCATGTCCTGCTAGTAAAACACCAGTATCTTAAACCATTTTGTACAAGTTAAACCTCCTGTGTAAATATAGAAGCAAACAAAAGCTTCTCCTTTATGTAACAGATCTGTGGTATGTGTTTGTGCCAACAACCTTATTACTCATGCAAGAGCTGCCAACCAAGCTATGATAATTTATGTGAGAAAAATGTATATTAAAAATGTGAATGGGATTTTAAACCTCTCACTGAAATACATGCAAACTGCTTTGTGGCCAAGAAAACGTACTTAAACACTGCATTAAAGCAATTCAAGATAAATTACTCTCACCACAGGTGGAGTTTAGCTGTGAAAAGAGGAGACAAGGCACTTAATCTTAACACTAAGCTTGATCAAGCACAATGTACGTTTATTAGCAGATACATTTTCTATAAAGTAAGGTCCTAATTCAGCAAAGCCCTTAGAACATACACATTACTCAGGGAGCAACCTTAATGTTGGCCAAATCCCATGTGGGAAGTGCCACTGCTCAGCATAAATAGCAGAGAAACTTGTGCTGGAACATGGCTTTGGGATCATTGTTAATATATCTACAGTGCATAGTATGGACATAAATACTGAATATGAGTGTTCAGCAGTATCCTAAGCTATGGGGACAGAAGAATTTTGCTGCTTGGGATAGGGAGTCACTTTCTTTTTAAGTTTGTGCAATGCCTGGTGCCATAGGGCTTCACAATACTAATTGTTAGAGTACTGTGACATAGTTGTGGTAATAAGCTTGTTGCAGCTATCATCCAGTCTGGAGGCTGGCTGTATTTCTTTTATAAATATATGTAATAGATAATGCTCAGAAATGCACGGAAACTGAAAGATAATCAGATCCTTTTTTCTCCAGCCAGCTTTTGACAAACTTCTTTGCCTTTAATGCACATCAAAGTACCATAAGGTTGAACTTCTAGATACCCACTGCAAACAGCTGAGTGGTTTTGTCAAGTCCACTTGTGCATTCACTCATGCAATACTTTTATTTTCTGTTTCTGTCCAAAAGGGAAGCATAAACTCTGGCAAGTAGCATAAACTGGCAAAAAAACCCCATTATAAACCAAATAAAAAATTGTTTTGAAGCATAATTTTTTTTTTCCTCAAACACATCAAGAACAACAGAGATGCAACAGAAGCATTCAGGGAAAACAGGAGAAAACAAAGTAATTTTTTCTCGTCACTCTTCTTTACAGCAGATTTTGAGGCGATTGCCACAACAAAACCTTTTTTAGGGGCATGGTCAGAAGAAACATATTTGCAAAACTGAGAACCTGTAGTTTTGGAGCCAGTCAGTAACTTGTACTATACCTGATGCCAGGAGAATGTATTTTTCACCCCAGTGTTTAAAAGGAGCTTGGATTTGAAATCATCAAACTATTAAATGTGCTTTGTAATTTATGGTTTGGAATTAACTCAGTTCTGGAGGAATAGAAATTTTTAGACAAGATTTCAGAGGAAACAGAAATGACAACCCAGTCAAACACATGGCTCATCACCATGTAATGAGAAGAAGTGGAAAGTGCAAACCTGGTAGTGCTTTCAAAATGTCAGCAAAATCAGCAACTATTATAAAGAGGAGCTGGCTTATGTAGCCTTTTTATAAACACTGGGACACCAGAGTCTTCAGCTGTAATCAACTCCCTGTTGGAAGAAGACCAAATTTGTACCATCTTCTGCTATCTTTTTCCTCCTCTCCTCCTCCCAGCTTGCTTTTACTCTCAGTCTAATTTCCACAGAAAGGAAATCCAAATGTGTGGGAGTCAGGGAGACAGAGCATGTTCAGGGTATCTTTCCAGTCTGACCGATAAAGGAGCTGTGGACGTGATGTGAAGAACATTTAATATGCAGCCTGGATGAAGCAATCACGTATAAAGATTTCCCCAAACAGTTTTACAAATCCCAGGAGGGGAGCTCTCTTTGTGATTGGTAACTGCTTCAAAGGGAAGATGGATGGGTAAATGATCATAAAGAGAGTAACCAGTCAGATTCCAAACGCACCTGAGCTTTACAACCTGTTCACAAGTGGTAAGTGAAACAGGATTGGACAGGGTTTTCTAGGGATTCACAATTATTCAGGAAAATCAAAACTGGAACTGCTGATGCAAAGTAGCCAAAAGAAAAAACATGATGAAGATGGAGTAGGTGACAAAATAGCAGCTAAAATGCAATAATCACATATCAATAAATGGAAAACAAAAGAATATCTACTTGTGCAACATAGTAGGCTCTAATTAGTTCATATCAGTCAGCAAAGATATTTTGAAGTCACTATGGATAGTTGTCTGAAATTATGTCAGTGCTCAGAGAGGCAGTTAAGACTGATAAGAACAGAAGAGAATGAAAAAGCGACAATAAAATAAGATGCTACTGTATATATCTTCAGGAATCATGTTCACTTCTTTAATACAAAGCAAAATTCTGCTTACAGCGTTTTGACACAGAGTAGCTCTTAAGCATTGGAAAAACATGAAAAAACAGGAGAAAGAGTGACCAGATTTATCAGAAAGATGGAATGTCTTCTAAAACAGACCAACTACTCTGGAACTACTTAGAAAATAGATGAGAAATGGGAGATGTAATACAGGTATTAAGGGAAGGTGAACAGGGAGCAATTACTCATTTCTTATGAGAACAACAATTAATCTAATAATATTTTTTCAAATGGAAATGTAAAACAAGCAAAAGTAAGTACTATTTAAACAACATCTGCTTAATTTGGATAATTCATCATCATGAGACCTTTTAGATGCCAAAAATACTTAGGGCTGCAAGAAGTTCCTAGACAAATTTACAGAAAAACAGGCTGCTTTGCAGAGAAATGGGGAGAGCCTCCAGTTCTGTTCTTAGTAAGAGATTGAACTGCTAAATAGGAGGAGAAATTAAGCTGTAACTGCTCTGTCCTTATATTTCCACTGTAGAGAACTGCAGGGCACCAGGTTACCTGAACCTTTGGTGTGACTCAGGCCAGCCTTTCTTATATTACAGCTCCAGCAGAAAGACATCCCCACCTCAGAACTCTTGCTTCCTGTCACATCCTGTGGGGACTGAACCTGAGAAATCCCAGTAAAATATTTAAATCAATGAAACATCTAATGAACATTTTTAGAACCTTAAAAGGGATTTAATCGACATTTGGAGATGAGATCCAGTGATCTTAATTTAGCAAACCAGTTGCATAGATACAAAGTCAAAAATGATGGTTTAGTTAAACCTTCATTTTGACTTAGCCCAAAGAACCTCACCTAGTAATTTCTGCAACAGGCCTATAACTTTGGTTTGAGCTGTGTTGCATGCTTTAAAATAGTTTTTTTCTAAGTCCATCATTAAGCAACCCAGCACTAACAACTGCCACTAAAGCCTTCTGGATTTGGAACTTTTGAGAATATTTGTGGAGTATTTGGGAGGAGAGAAAGATACATGCAAAAAGCAGAGTATAAGAAGGCTCCATTTGTGAGGAATTACTTCAATTCTACTATTGATTTCATTCTACATTGATTTAAAAAGTCAAGTAATATTTGAAATGAGCAACTCACACATACAGATTTCACCTCCAGAGGCTTTATTTTATTTTTCCCTAACTTTACCTTGACCTGTATTTGACTGAATTGTAGGTAACTATCAGGAAAGTAGACAGTTTTCTTTCCAAGCTGAAAGTCAGATAGTAGTGGTTCTAATAAGAATGATGTTAGTTCACAGGTTGCTGTGTTTTGTACTCAATGCTATTTACATTTCTGTTGCTAAGATCTCTGAGTGAAGGCCACAGCACTTTGTTCTCTTAAGGTGACAGCAGCTCGTGTAGATAAGCAGTACACACTGTACATCAGTAAAGAAGTTGCTTGAATGGATTTTGCTTCCTTGAGCTATGAGACAAACACTGGAATGAGCTCACGCTTTCAGATGGGCAGTTTCACATTTCATCAGAACATCAGAAAACCTTTTGAAAAACACCAATACATATAGAAGAAGAATGGAGAAAATGGCCTCTGTCATCCCTTCCCATTTTTTTTTTCCTGCAGATTTAAAAAAAATTCTATAGTGCTTAGTCACTTCATCCTTTCCCAGGCTTCTTCATAAAAGTTTGCACAGAACTTATCACTGGTGTGAGACACAACAGAGACCATGTGTCACCTCTCACTGTGCTGCAGTTTCACAGTTGTGGTTTTGAGGCTGGCATTGTCTGCCAACAGCCAGCAGCAGTGCAGGGCTTTTCCACCCCTGGTAAAACAGCCAGAAATACAACCCCAGTCCTGAAAATGTCTTCCTCCATTGCAGTATAACATGACATGTTTCCAAAGTAAGTGTTCTTTACAAATATCTCTGAAGAGAAAAATAAACTGTTGTTTGCTCTGACCTTGAATTAGAGAGCGGTACGGAAAACTGCCAAATTTGGCCTGTCCTAAGGAAAAGATAAAGATGGCACAGCAGCAACTCAGCTAAACAAAATATATGTACAAAATACTTCCTGATACACCCACATTCTAGCTTCCCTGCAAAAAAAATGCCATGACAGTTTTTTTGACTGGTTAAGTTCTTCCAGAAACTGTACAACTTATTCTGCATTTTTGATTCATAGAATGTTCACTTTCTGGCTTCTTGAAGTGGTTCCAAAGTTCATGTCATAAGTAAAAAAATTTCTAGGAAGCTTGGGCTGATCATGTAGAAATTAGCTTGACTAATTATAATAAAAAGCATCAACATTTTCAGAAAATTTAGCTCATTTTCTAATAGGGTAGAAAAGTATTTTCAGATCGAGTGTGCAAAATGTTGTATGTGTTTCTTTTTATTTGAAAATATTTGTAACCTAAAAATAGTATGGATGGAGTGTACCAGATGATATCTGTAACTTTCAGCAAAGACAAGAGAACCAGAGAACCAGCTGAAGTTTTCAAACTATTTGCCAGTCAGCGAATAGAGCCCTGGAAAGATGCTTTCACAGGCACGAAACTGGCTTCTGGGTTACCAGGGAATAGGAGAAGAGAGATGCCAATAAAGAGTGAGTTGGCAGCCCTGTGGACTGACAACATTGAAAATAACAAAGCACAGCACACATCTTACACCACTACTCTACCTGCACTTTCCTTACTCAACAGCAAAGGGACCACACATGGAGGACAGGATCTCTCAGTGCTTCATGGCTCTGGTGACACCACCACCAAGGCTAGCATTTAGTTGCACGTTTAATGTGGCTTTTATCTGATCTATAGCAAGTCTGTAATGTTACCCACAGCTTGTAAAATTTGCTTGTTATCTAAGAATCTTAGCTTTCATGTGCTAGTGTTACCAACAGCCATGGTACTGATGATAAGAGTGATAATGATGATGTTTCTAGTCATAATAGTTGTGGGGACTTGGAAACATGAAAGTTGAAAAAGTCAGAAAAAACCCAAAGAACAACAGAATAAAAATTAAAATGCCCCTATATTATTTCACAGTCTTGGAAACAAACTCTTTTTCAAATGCTTGGCTTTACCAATATTGTTGTTACTGATATTCCTAAGTCATGTTTAGGACAGTAGAAAGTGTGCATGAATTCCTCTCTGTGTAAAAAGGTAAAAATGTGGAGCTCTTTGTCTCCAGCTCCAAGCTCAGCAGTCACTGGACTGAAGTGAGAGGCGTTTTTTGGTGATGTCTGCTGCCCTTTCTTAGGTACTCAAAAGCCAGGATAGTTACCCTGATTGCAGTGAACTTGTTCTGGGATCACCGGACAGGACCCCCAGCAGTTCAGAGGAGTAGGAAAACATCAAGTAATGAGGGGTTGGACTGAGATTAGAACAGAGCTAAAGGACACTTTAGGAGATGACCTGGGAGGCATTTTGGAAGACAACTGGGCACTCCCATTGCTTGCAGGAAGCACTATCAACTCTACTCCTTGCACCAAGATAGGAAAACAGGGATCTCCCCTACGTTACACCTTCCAATGTGCTAATGGGGATGAAGGAGTGAGCAGATCTGATCTATCTTGCTTCCAAGATTTAACAAGGACAAATACAGAATGGGGAACCCTTGAGTGTGCTGCCTATTGCTTAGTGCCACAAGGCTAATGCAGATTCTTCTGTAATTACTTGTTACACATATGTGGCAAAATACAGAGGCCTCATGAATTGCAAAGAAATTGTATCTCAGATGATTTTGGATTATTCACTGTTCTCTAGAGGTACTGTTAATAAGGGATATACCCTCTACTTTGTATTCCTGCCCAAGGCAGCACATTTCCATGCCATATCATGAGGAACTGGCTCTACGAACCCATCATTAATTTCATAGCTGTCTCCCCCCTCTAACAGTGGAGGACTCTCCGCTATGAACTGTGCCTAGAGACACACTCTGGTGTATGGATTTGTGCTTCTTTGTTCACCTCCCTGTAAAATACTAAAGACATTATGCACTTGAAAAGCCATAAAAAAGTTTAAAGAAAATAATTATAAAACGAGCCTTCTATTCTTTACTCTGTTAAGGTCACAGTTATTGAAAATTAAGCTTTCTTATCTTTTACCATGGATATGCTACTCTAATTTGTTTATAAACATGATATAATAATGACATTCATAAAAAAATTATATTAAAAATGTTACACTAAGCTTTTTTTTTGCTGCTGTTAAATAATTAAACAGAGGACCCTATTTTTCAGGACTTGCTGAGATTTGGTATGTCTCAAAAGCTAAGCCCTTGAATCCCAGATTAAATATGCAAAGGCAGCGGGAACAATTCCTGCTTTGCTTGTGCATGCACAAGTTCCCTGAGCCCTGCAAGGTCTGGCTGCACCACGGGTCCTGGACTAGTCCTGAGCCAAGTCCCTCGTGAGCCAGATCTGGCTGTGGTGTTTCCAGTGTGACCAGCTGCTGCAGCAACACTGACATCGTTTGGGCTGTGCAAGGGCTAAGTCAGGACAAAATCTGGGGAACAGCAGCTCTGGCTCTGTAGTTAAATTGGAGACAGTATTAGCATGAACTCAAAAAACACAAAACTGACCAAGCCAGGACAGAAACATTATTGCTGCAGCAAAAGCAAATTTAAACTAAGTAGGGAAGTTTCTAAAGGACAATTTGCCTTCACAGCAATTGTGTACCTCAGACACAGAGACCCTCCTGAGCTGAATTCAGGCTAGTGATACCATCCTGCTCTGCCAGGATTAGAAGCCCTGCATTGTACCCAGTTAACTGCAGCCACTTCACAGAAACCATCGAAGTGTTCCACTGAATGATGAGGGAGTATTCCCAGTATTCCCCCTCCCCAACAGGGCACACTGTCATCCCCACTGCACACCAGGGTTAATGGCACTGTTCTGCTTTGCATTTTTTCTGTTATTTACCCTTTCTCCACTAGATGCTACACTGAGACCATCAAACATTTATTGAGTCAAATAACATAAATTTGAAGACTCAGCACAGAATAGTGTGTTTAAAACAAAACAGTGAGAGCATCACTGTGTGTGGTGTGAAGGTGAGACTTGTGCATTTCACATTGGAGCAACTGTTCTGACTTCATCAGAGCTTCTTACTTGGCACTGCATGAAAGAGGGATAAAGCAAGTTTGTGTTTCCTGGCATTATTACCCATATGCAATTGTATCAAGAAATTACCTAAATGTGTGAAATGGTTTATCACGAGTGCCACAAAATCTGAAATTAACTAAACAATATATGTCAATACAATGAGCTAGTCCTTTTTTTCCTCTTTATATCTTAGAAATCCAAAATCGCATGCTGAGCTGGAAAATTACATTAGATTATATTTTTTTATGAAGCCTCTTCAAGTAATATCACAGATACACATTACTTTTCTTGATATTGTGCAAGCCTTTGACCCAGGCAACTGGGGAAGTGCTATGCAGTGTGGCTCCCACAGAGCCTGCCAGCCTGGTTTTAACTTGTGCATTGTGCAACACTTTCTGGTAAACAACCTGAGATCCTCTTACCTCTCAGTGCAGGCAGGCCCAACCAAGCACTGCTGCTCAGCCTTTCTCGTGTGACAGTTTATTGGATAAATGTGTTACAGCCTGTCTTGGAGCCTCTGCTTGGATAAAGCAAAGCGAAGGTTGGAGACCATTTCAGCTAATTAAGGTCTTCAGGACTGTGTCTCTATCAGGTGGTTGGTTAACCCTTGTTCCTAGAGGTCTGCTTATTATGTGCCACACTATTCAGAAATATGCTGTGTTATGGCCCAATTAGCAGCACATTTACTGTTTTAGGAAAGGGGTAAATGTAATTTGGGGAAACTGCAATATGACCTGGTTAAGAGACAGCATTGGTGACATATTTCCTTTCCAGCAAAAATCAAAACATAGCTTCAAAACCCTGCTATGTTGGCCTGTCTTGTTGTGACATGCTTTAATTCACTTATCTGGACTTAATCTGGGAAAAGAACAAGAATAGAAAAGAATGGTTTATTGAAGCTCAATAGGGCCTCATAGCAGTCAATGTTTACTGTTCAGGAACACAATCTGCTGCTGGTGTGATGAGATTAAAAATATAAATTATATACATCAGCTGAGGATCTATGCCAGATGCTCAGCAAACTGGGCCCTGGCCTTCTTATTGACCATTCACAAGCTCATCTTCAGATTAGTACAGAGAAAGGTGGATTAAGAGCATGGCGAGAGGGAATCTCCTTTTTTGTTTTTCTTTTCTTCTTGTAGACATGGTTAGGCTGAGATCAGTTTAGCCAGTGGCAAGATGCAGCATTATTCTAAGGTATGGACTCTCAACAGTATTTCAGGTCAGAGGTTTCATTTTGGCAGAATTTCATGTAATACTCTGCAGTGAGGTATAAGACACTTCATCAAGGTTAGGAATAAAAGCAACAGATTTACAAAGAAGAGTCCAAAATATTTTTACACTGGTTACACTGAAAAGCTATTAAAGTATTAAAAATAAATTATTAAAAGTATTAAAAATAAATGCTTGTCCTCTGTACTTAACTTACTTATTCTTTACTTCATCTGAAGAATTAAAAACAAGCACAAAGTCCAGCCACAAAGTAGGTCATAATTCTCTGAAAAATCAGACATAAAGTCGTGACCTTAATTAAATAGAGTTTGCTTTATAATGATCCTGGGAAAGAAGGGATCGGCCAGTGGTAGGGAATGGCATGTCAAAGGGAATTGTAAATGGGAGCTTTGCAGAGTTCTCATCTCTTCCTGATGGGTTCATCTCCAGCTCAGATCAGTATTGATTGAAAACTGTTACTCTGCACAGTCTGTTCAGTGCCTGGTGACTCTGGGAATTGAATCATGTTCCCAAAAGACAAGCAGTTGCATCACATAAAACCACTGCTAGACCTGAAATTAATTTCTAATTTTGCTGGCAGCCTTCCAACAGAGAGGTCAGGGCAAAGAATAGCTGTAAGGATGAGCATTCCTCCTGGCAAAGCTGGAAGCACATGGGGGGCACAGACCACAGGGAAGGGTGGATGTGGCATGGCAGCAGCAGTTTTGAGTGTCTGCCATTCAGGCAGGGACTTCAGTCTTCTGAGTGCTGGTGGAGCAGCAAGGTCAAGGGTTGCTCCCAGGTTTCCCCTGTGAGAGGTAATCGATTCATGGCAAGAGAACAGGCTGGAGAGAGACCATCCCAGCCAGAGGTGAGAGCCAGCACAGCCAGGCAGCCTCTCCCACAGCCCTGCTGAGTGCCTCTGCAGAGCTGCCCTAACTCCACACAGGTGACTCCATGGAGCCAGACCAACAGAGGCAGGGGTGGCTTCGAGAACTCCTTTTGTGGCATGTTATTGCAGTGGGGGAGGTAGGAGGAATACAACTTTGATAGGGTACTACAAAAGTTTAAATGACCTCATATAATGTGTGCAGATAAATATTGCTCTTTCTCTGCATGTACTAGAAAAGAAAGCAAAAATATCCTTGTGTTTCTTTTCCACTTCTGCTGGCTTCTGTGTTTACACAGTGTCGGACTATTTTTGGGTGGAGAAATTCTGCTTGCTAAGGAATACCAGGCAGGAAGCATTCAGTTTTCAAAGTCCCTGGGTTGGAGCTTATTCTTGCCATTTGTAAGGAGAAACCCAAACATTATGTGGACTTTTTTTGCTCCAGTTAACCACACAAGAAACAACAACAAAGCCAGGAAGTGTTGCAGTTTGCAGTATTGGAAAGCTTGCTTAAAAAGAAATAGTAATAAGGATTACTGAAAGTGAGGAGGTAATTTTGGGGCCAAAGTTCTTCACCACATTTATATTCCTATAAGATTAGTTTAATATTCTTACAAGAGATTCTTGCATGTGATGAATTACACTGCTCCAAGCCATGTAGAACGATGCACTGCTGATACTGAATAAATTAAAATCGCAATTGTTGAGTGCCTGACTGTCATTTTATGGTAGAACTAGTCCCAGGAAAGTCTGGATGAGTGATACCACTTTCAGGTAACCAGCATAGGAAAATGCATGCACACATAAACTGAACCTATGATATAAAATCTCAGCAGGTTACCACTTTTCTATTTAGCACATTCAAGAAATTCTGCATTGCTTTTTGCACTGTGCTGGCTTGGGCTGGGGTAGAGCTCAGTTTCTTCACAATAGCTACCTCGGGGCTGTGGTTTGGATTTGTGCTGCAAGCAGTGTTCATAATTCATGGTGTTTTCATTATTGCTGAGCAGTGCACACACAGAGTCAAGGCCTTCTCTGCACCACCTAGCAGTGAAATGGCTGAGGGGTGCACAAGGAGCTGGGAGGGGACAGAGCCAGGACAGCTGACCCCAAGTGACCCCAGGGACATCCCATCCCCTATGGCATCATGCTCAGTACATAGAGTGGGGGAATGTTGGTGCAGTGCTGCTGCTCAGGAACGGGCTGAGGACTGGTCTCTTGGTAGTGAGTAGTTGGGTTTTTTGCATCACCTGTCTTTGTGGGGTTCTATTTATCTCATAATTTTCTTTGCATTACAAATTTTTATTAATATTATTTTTATTATTAAACTGTACTTATCTCAACCCAAGAGTTTTCTCATCCTTCCAATTCTCTTCCCCCATCCCACCAGGGGCAGTGAGCAAGCAGCTGTGTGGGGCTGAGTTGTTGGCTGGGGTTAACCACAATATACAACAACTTAACCCCTCTCATTTTCCCCTCTCGCTCTCCCAATCCTCCCTGCTTCTCTCCCAATTCCATTCTTATCTTTTGCTAACTATCTTCTTGCCTGTAACCTCTTGAACTTGAGCAAGTTTTTCCAGACTGATCATATCTTGGGCTGGTACAAGACCATTATTTCTGGATTCATCCAAATGCTGCATAGATCCTGATGCATTCCCCCACCTCTTCTTACCAGCTCTCTAACCACAGCATCTGACAGCACATCCCTGACTCTTGTTACAGTTTGTTCCTTCCAAAAACTTCCACCTTTGAAAGGTGGAAAGTCCAATGTGCTGTTTCTGACTCCTACCATTGTCCTTTTATGTGGATCTGAGGATCCTAGTGAGACACCTCACACACATTTTAGGGAAAGTAAAGAACCTCTGAAGGTGGGGCAGAGAGGAAATTAAGACTTTGTGCAGGATGGTTAAGCCACATGGAGCAACCATTTACCAAGTGTGTTTCAAAAGCAAATTTGTTGGCAGGTGGACCAAGTGGATAACACAGAAGTTATATTTAGGGATTTAGAAAATGTCCTTACATAGAAATAAGAACTCTGGGAATGCTCTTTTTCATGCATGCCTTGGATCACTGCTTTCATATGAGGATGAGACAAGGGGCTTCACCCAACCCCAAGCACAGGAGGTTGTGCCCCACATGCAGTGCCAGGGTACACTGGTACACCTGCATGGGCAGCTCCCCATCTTGGGGAATAAACTACTCATTTAATTCCTGCCCACTTTGCTACCCCCTGACTCCCCTGCCTGCACCATTCAGGGTGCTGTGGCAGGTGCAATCTTGCAGATAGGATGTGCTGCCATGTCCCCTCTCACTATCTGGTTTCTCATGTGTCAAAGGGATCATTTATCACACCACTGAAATACCCCTGGAGTGGCACAGCACAGGTTTTGGGGCTGTTAGGGGGCAGGCAGTGAGGCAGCTGTAACAAGTGACAGATTTTTATATTCACCCACTGAAGCACTGTTAATGCATCATACATGGAGTTTGATGCTGTAATGGAAAACATCAATTCTAGGATCACACTTCTACCACAAGTGAAATGGCCTGTTGTGTGCATCAGTAATTACACTTCTTGGCATGTTACCCAAGGCTCACAGTATTTTCTGTGAAGCTTTTTGTCACTGTATATTAGTGATTTTGCCATAGCTGAGCCACAAATAAAGAGGGAAATATAGTGCTCAGTTAAAAGCAGCCCAGGTGCAGTAATATAATTTGTATGAGGCAAATTTATCAGCTGCAGTGGAGGTAGTTCTCTGATGGATGGTCTGATTGACTGGTCCCTGTAGCCTCATCTGGTCCCAAATGTTGGAACAAACCCTGGAATAAGGTCCACAGAGGGAGACCTGAAGGCTCATCACTTGTGATTTCCACCTTCACACCCCACCTTAGGAGGAGAACACATCTCTACGCTAGCAGCTTCAACATGCCAGTAGTACTGCCAAGGGGCTGCACATCTCAGAGTAGCCTGGGGGGCTGCCCTGCCAAACTAAGTGTAGAAGTTTGGCCAAATGTGCCTCAAATCTATTGACTTATTTTCACAGCTGAAGGTCAGTTTTGCTAATACTTATAACACACTATGCTATATCTGGTGAGAGTGATGAGGTCTTGGCTAATGCATCATTTAATCCTGTTAAAATATTGCTGAAACTGCCAGGCTGGGGTTTTTTGTTGTTGTTTGTTTTTAGCAGCATGGACATCTTGGGTTTGCTTGAATCAAATAAAGAATTAGATCCTAGTAGAATAAAATTCGAATATAGTTTCTGAAGCTGAAAAACAGTGTTAAGTTAGGTTTTTTCAGTACAAACCAATTCAGGTTATTATTGCATGAATAGCCTCTCAAGAGAAAATATAAATGGAAAATATATATTTAAGATACAACTGCTCAGACATTCAGCAAAATAGATGCATTTTTGCTTTTACATCACACAGCCTGTTAGAGCTGAGGTGACTAAAACACCCTGCAGAACCGTGACTTAGCCTACATAACCTCGTGTCAGAGCCTGCTCAGATCCGCAGCGGGAGCTGCCCTGGAGCTTGGTCTGAAGGCATGCTGTCCTGTCTCAGCATGGAGGCTGCACCTCATTTTCTCCTAGAGGGGTCTTCAGAGGAAGCCAGGTACTTACCAAGCAATGCTTTCGAGAATAAAGGGTGCTGAGGGAAGGAAGGCAGTGTGAGGAGCCAGAATACATTAGCCAGAGGCCAGACACCAAGGATATAAAGGAAAACAGAAAAGTGGAGGGAATTTTGCTTGTTTGAAACAGGTCCTTAATGAATATGTTAAAATTTGATACAGCAGAGATCAATGACTTCCTAAAAACAGACCGCTTGTGTACATAACACAAGGTATAACACAGTGGAAAAAAAACCCAAACACCTGAGAAAGGCATCTCTCAGAGAATATTTAAGGGAAACTCTCATTTAGAATATCATGTAACACTAGTTCTCAATTAGAAAAGGAAAAGAAAAAGCAGGTCAAATCTAGAAAAGTGGTAAGAAAATGAAAGAGTAATGCCTCTAGCAATGAAGTGTCAATAAGAGCTGAAATGTGAGGTTATGCTCTTTCTGCAGGTTGAAACTTCTGTCTCAAGAGAGGGGGAAAGGAGATTTGCCATAATGCAGAGTCTTGTGTGATCCCAAGGGAGACTGGCTGCCCATTACCCACAGGTGACATGCACTGTTAACTTCTGGTGGACAGAATCCTGCTCACATTATTTCCTAGTCAAATCCTTTATTATTACTTTCAGAAAAAGGTGGTCCTGAAGTTGTAACACCAGCTCTGTACCAAACATCTGCACTAAGGAATCATTTCACAGATACTGTTTTGCAGACCTATCTACAGATAAAAAATGTGGGCTCAAAATGAATCCTTACAGGATATCCACTAAGTGGATTCATGGCTGATCATTCACATTTACTGCTGTCTCCTGAGGGGATGCTGCTTAACAAGCTCACTGGATGGCACACCAAATCTGTAAGTCAGTGTTTAGCTTTGTTGCTTACAACATCCAGCATCTTTTTATGCAGCAAGAACATCTTTAATTTACATACTCAACATCATCAAGCTGTTCAGGTGTGACCATGCTATAAAACCTACATGATTCTAGTACAGCTTTGTGTAAACATTATTTATTTATTTGCTCTATCAGCCTATGTCAGCACAAAATAAAAGTGGGTAAAAAAGGCAAATTAATTTTCTTTAGCTTAAAAATCACAATAATAAAGTCACAATAATATTGTTCCTACAAAGAACCATATAGGCTGTAAACCTGTATTTTATGTCTAGACATATCTGATTCTTGCAGCCTTTTCCAGTGATTTACAATGCCAATTATGCTAGAATTGGATATATGGAATGGCATCATTGGGAATGATGAAGGTCTGCAAGGTTTGTATAAAGCAAAGGTGTTCTAAGCAACACAGCAGTTAGATGTTTGTTTTCCAAGAAAAACCAAAATGTACAGCTTTCTGTACCCAAATTAAACCAAAGCCTCAAACCAAACAAAAACAATACATCACTAGAGCAAATATAATGATGAAATAATTTTACATATGCATCCATAGAGGATATCAAGAGTGATCAATTTGCATACCAAATTCTGAAATAAGATTCCTGTGTGACTAGTTGGTTTTGTTGCAATCTTTTGTTCCATCTACAGGAGCCTCCACCTGTGCTGCCAGCCAGCTGCAATAGGCTGTTACACAACACATGTCCCAATAATGCCCTAAAACTGGTTTCACCCAGCTCTCAAGATTTAATTTCTCTTGAGAAATTAAATTTGCTACTTGTGATGTGTACTTAAGGCTTCAGGTAATGTCCTGTGCCTTCAAGGCCCTGCTGACATTGTGTTCCTGTGCTCTTGGTCACCTGCACTGTATTGCCCTGCTTTTCTTCAGTGAACTTCAAGGCCTGGCTTCCTGATAAAATAACTCATCTTCACTAGCACAATGTGTACATCCCCACTCTAAGGTCACTGGATAGTTCAATGTACAGAAATAATGTTAGGATGTGCATAAAGATTAGCAGAGAGATATAAATAGATACAATGCTTTCTTAATGTTCTATTATTAATATATCTTAGTTATGGCAATATGACTGCTGTGTTATTGAAACTGCTTTACAACAGATGCAAACTTTTAACCAAGCATATGGGTTGATACAGTCTAGAGAGCTCTTTGAAGTCAGAGGGTGAATAATTGAACCAGCTTAACTTTAAATCCTCTCAGAAAGCACAGTTTTTGGAATCAAGCAACTGCAGTTTGCTTTAGAATTATGAGCTTTTAAAAAAGCTGAGTCTATAGGAAATGTTACTACTGTTTCACAATCTAGTTTTCTTTTTTCTCTTGCACATACCTCATATACTTCTCTGTGGCTTGGAACATGGGTTTGTTCACTGCCTGTCCAGGGCTTAACGACAGGATGCCAGATTCACAGCTATTTACATTGCCTGACTCCCACTGCCTGCCTAAATGTCAATTATAATGAAACAAAAGTAGAAACATGGTGGGGAGATCTTTTTGAGTGAGCTTTCTACATTATTGTGTCTTGTTTTTCACAGGGGTTTGTCATCTTTCATCACAGTGTCCAGTAATCAGTCTTATCCTTCTTTTGGTATTTCCCATCAGCAATCTGTTAGGATTCTAATCAGCTTTTAAACACTAAATCCTATCAATTTTACACATGCCTTTTGTACTGATAAGAAAAGGATGTTTAGGGTGAAACGAATACACACAGAGCCCTACAGAACATGTCCCTACTTCAGGCTGCTGCATTATCCCTCCATGCCAGTCTCAAACAGCCTACCTGTGACTAACATTGCCATGGCCTGATTTACACACAGATTTAGTATCTGCAACTCATTATCATATTTAAACTTCTGGGTGGCTCAACTCCCTTGAGAAATTGGACCTCATACCATTCTACACAGAAAAAGATATAAGTACCTATTAACCTGCAGCCATTTACCACAGCATTTATAAAGACATGAACAATGTGCAGAGTCATGCACGTCTTAGTAATGCAGACTGAATTATTCATTGCAAAGCTGGGCAATATTTTTATCAAATACTTATTATGGATAAATATTTTCCTTATTCAGTACCTTGATATATGTTTGAATAGCACTTTGCAAATAATTCTTCATGCAAATGTTGCACTGAAATATTAGCACTTTCTTCCTTTGAATAGTTATTTCCAAATAAATTTCCTTTTTGTTTTTTATTTGTTACAAATGAATAAATTGTATTCATGGAGCTTGTTTTTCTCTAGGCTAGTAAACAGATTTGGTGTTAGGCCCCAAGTACTTGTAATCTCAGCTTCAAACATCAAGATCTTGCACACGAGTGGGTCTCTATGCTATCACAATATTTCTGGCATCAACATGGAGATAAAAGAAACACAGGAAACCAAGGAAAAGTGACTCAAAAGTTCACAATAAGAAGTCACTGCATATATGCATATATTGCATTGGTTGATACATCCTGATTCCATTGACCTTCATTCTTTATTCTTTTCTTCCTGTAATGCCTGAACATACTTAATCTCATATTTTCTTGTCTATTTGTTTGAGACTGACCAGTTTATATTTGCTTGCAATTAGTCCCCGATTTCTGTTCAAATACTGCTCTTGCAGGACTGTAGAAACACAAATTCTGTAAATAATTCTCCAGCCATGGAACTATTCTCTAAGACTTACCCGAAGGCATGCAGGTGCTACTTTTGTCTCCTTTCCATTAATTTTCAAATATAAATGCACCATCACCATGAACAAAATTTATCAGTGGCCAAAACAGGACAGCTCTGGCATTTTGTGGTGCAAAACCCTGTGAACAGCCTGTACTTCCTAAGTTTCTGGGAAAGTATTTATTTTTATAAATTATAGACAAGATGTGCATACCATAAGGTAAAATGTGGCCAGTGATTCCCAACTCCTGGAGGCACGGGCTGGCTTGTGTCCATAACAATCAGGGCTCCTTCCCTCTTAGAAAGGTCATGCACAATTACAGGATGGCCCTTCTTATTGTGAGGCATCATCATTACTATCAGTATCACTGTTCTTACTGCTGCTATGGTAATGCCAACAACAAGGAGCTGGCTTTTTTCAAATGCACAGTGTGGAATAAGGTGGTGGCTGTGCTGCAGCCCCCTGGAGCGAGTCATGCTGTTGGGTCTGGCATGGGGTATGCAGGAACATGGGGGCTCTGGGGTGGCACTGGATAACCAGCCAAGGTGATGGGGAGTCACACCTGGCAGAGTTAGGAGGGACATTTCAAAACCTTGCTCCTGAGCCAAACTGAAATGCTGGTGCAGGTGCACCCTACAGTGTGTGCACAGATGTTACTCTCCTGCAGCAGATCAAGCTCCCTTCTGCTAGAATGAAAAGCTACTTTAAAAATGCTTCTAGCTGCAAATTGGCATTACTGCTTCCTCCCAGTAATGAGGCTTTGGAAAACCATTTATGAGCATTACAATTTACCTGTACTCAACTTTGCACTTGCATTTGCTGACCACTGCAGCAGAAGCAAAAGAAAATAAACACATCAAACACACGCACACATTACTTAAATAAAATGCACATTACTACATTGTCCTCAAAATAAATAAGAAAAACAGAAAGCAAATTCATAGAACAGGGTCTCTGTCCACTCTGCCAGCTACTTAAAATTCTGTTGTGGTCTCTGATCAGCCAGATCAGAGTCAGATATTTGCAATTTTTGAACATAGAAAAATGTAATTCATAGCTACTTTTAAAAGAAAACACTGGTGTGTTGAGAAAGAAAAGATAATAGCAGCACATGTTCGGGCCAGATCTAAATCCCAGGTGATGGAGAGAGGAGATTAGGATAGGGTCCTGTGGTCCAGTGACAGCCGAAGTAAATGGTGATTATCCAGTTCTGGTTTAGGCAATTTTCCTTTCACCTTTGTAATGTCTTAGAACAATAACCATAGGAATTATTTAACATTTTTATTTACTGCCTCTCTTCTGCTTACAGATGAAGGCTACAGCAGTTGCCACCATGAAATAGGCATTTGGCTTCAAGATCAGAAACAAATTTGCTAAACCCCAACTTTTTTATTTTAATTCCTATCTTGATAATGAAACACCAAATGAGAACAGAATTCAGCCTAAGAGATGAGGTGTCAGAATAATTTTGTATCTTGTCACTAGGTAATGACTATAATGGTATCTCTTACTTAGATACCTTCCTTAACAACTTAATGGTAAGAGCATGTCTTAGTGATTGTGAACATGTGGAACACTCCATGTTCTGGGGCAAAAGATTAGCTTAATGAGGAGAGAGCCAATTTCCTGAAGAAGTGTCTTATATAGTTCCTGCTTTTAAAAGAAGAACAGCAACATGGACAATTTATCATTATAAGATACAAAACCACTTAACTTCATGGTTTGGTGCATTTAAAGCACTCCTGCAGAGGGGAGAGAGATTAATAGATTTTTCTCATGTGGCAATATAGGTGGAAATCTGTTCTTCCAAATCCTTTTGCTCAGTAGAGAAACATTAATTACCAGGAGATTGGGTTCAAAGAGCAAACTATCACTTAGCCTCTCAGTCACTTCATGTTTCTCTACACATTTATTATGTTTTCAGTCACCTTTGAAAATCTGGCCCACAGACACCCAAACCCTGAGAAGAGAGCTTTGAAAAATGCTCGTATCTTCCAAATACAATGTACTTTATTTTGTTATAAGCAAGTAGCTTTAACTTCAGTGGTCAAAACAACAGTGCTGCAATCTTTAGCAGAAGTGAAGCTGTAGCAAGGAACAACCATGAACATTATGTCATCTAGTCCATCTTGCCAACAAATGATGTTTCTCTACAGCCTTGGCAAGCAAACCTGGTAATTGGGCTTGCCAAAATAAAAACTGGCAAGAGCCTTGACACCTGATGTGCAAAGAAAAGAAATGAGTACAAACCTAGTATTTACTTTGTGTGCATCTTTTTCAGAATTGAAATAGAAAGGCTTCAATGTCCTTGAATATTCGTCCCCAGGAAAAAGCTGAACTAAATTTGCTGTCTTGGTACTTCACAGTTCATGCCATCTTGCATTTTTCCACTAAGTTTAAATAGAAAAAAAAAAAAATCTACAGTCAAGGTTTAATTTTCTTTTCCTATTTGCTAAATATAAGATACACTATTTACCAGCCTATATCTGGAAGTTATGACAAGCTTCCCATAACATAAAAAGACTGTGAGTTTAGGGAACTGAGATTTAGCACATTAAAAGATTATAGTTTTAGACAGTCTCAAGCTCTCTTACCATGCTGCAGCAAAACCCTTCTGTCTCTGAGCTCTCAAGCTAGCAACCATTTCCCAGTGTGACCATTCTACCTCTTGTTGACTCTGAATAACATACTTGCATAAAGGAAGTGGATTCTGTCTGTCTAGAACACTATATCATGTTAATGGTCCTCTGTTATACAAGAAAGATAAATAAGCAGACATCAGACAAACATCTCCAAATAGAAGCTATCCTCATCCTCACATAAGAATGAAGTTACATGAGAGACTTGGACATTTGGATGTCAGCAATCAGTTTGGTGATGAATACTTAACTGGACAAAATGCTTTTCCCTATAATATTTTTTTTTTTTTTTTTTTTTTGTTAACGCCATTCACCAAACAAACCAGACCAAATACGGGATCTTTAGGCTGATGGTGCACAAAACCCATTCTGCTTTGAGGTCAGGGGGACTACCACTCTCCCCAACCCATGCTGGGCTGACACACACAGCACTCTGAAAATCCAGGCAGGAGCCATGGCCAGGATGTGGCAAGAGAGAGACAGCTGGTCTGTGCTTCTTTGAGAAGACAAAGGGCATCCCCGGAAGGGCTCCTGTACTGACTATAAATCTCACAAGCATTTTACTACCAAATCCAAGGAATAGGAGGAGATGTATAAAATATGCATTATTTGATCCTTGTCAATTAGTAGACCTTTCTGACTAGATAAGCTTAGCTTTCAGGACAGTCAGACTTATTGGGGAATAAATTAATGTAACTGCTGATTTCAGAGGAGCTGTTGCAATTTAGATGAACGGAATTTCTAGTTCATAATTTTAAAATGTGACTTGCTTCTAACACACACACGTGGAAATGTTATAATTTCATTTTTTACTGGAAAATAAATGTTACAAGTGAACTACATCCAACATACACAATAAATGTGTAAAACAAATGAACCAATATTGCATTATTTTAAACTAAATCTTCCTTTTCATAATATCTAAGTTTACACGAGCTGTGGCACCATGTATTCTGACTTCACTCTGACCCTCTCATTTTTGGTTATGAGTTCTCAAATACCAAATAATTAATTGATTGTTGGGAATCTGAGCAAAGAAAATTACTTTCACAATATGAAGTTGCTGTTCTCAGAGAATCAATAAGAAACAGAAAATGTTAAATCTATGCCTATAAAAGAAAACTGTCAGAAAGAAAGCATATATTCAATTTTATCATGCACCAGAACCACTTGTCCCTTCTGATGCCCCTGCTTCACTTCTTAGCTAACTCTACCCATTTATGGTGACTGCCAATAGAGATTCTCACAAATCAGTATTACTCCACCACAAGTAGTATAATCATGCTAATTTTAATCACCTAAAGATTTCAAAAACATAGTGCTTGTAGCTGGGCTAATACAATAAGGCTGTTCTACAAAAAGTGATGCTTTGCTGTGATTTCTTGAATTAGTAAAGAAAACAATGATCAGAAGATGAATGTAACAATTTTAATGGAAATTTATATATTCCTAGCAAAAAAGCTGCTTTTGAAGAGTAAGTGATCAAGGGATACCAATCAATGAGAAGCTGGCTCAGAGACAGAAAAAACCCAGAAATATTTGGTAATTTTTCTACATCACATAAGCTTGATTGCAAAATACTCCTATGTACCATAATAAAATCAATCTGTTTTGTTAAATTAGGGATTTCTAAGAGAAATAGAGAAGAATAATAATTTTGTAGGTAGGAATAAGATGAGTTAAAAAATCCCTCAGTAGAATCTGACAAAGCTAGAGAGTAGCTCTGTTAATGAAAATCCCCATGAAGATGTATATCTCTGGCCAACAGATACTACAGAGTAATAGCAATGCTATGCTGATTATTTTTTTCCATTATTGACCAAACAGAAATTTTTAGGTACAGAACATGGTAGGCACCTTGGAACTATCCTATTTTTTGAGTGGCAAACTTGGCACAAATAAAAGTCTTGCCTCTTGGAGGAGGGTCACTCAGTTCCTTCTGAGGGACCAACATCTGGGCTGCTAAAGGCCAGAGCTCCATGGGAAAAAGAAAATGGCTCAGTTGGCAAGACAAGACACCTGCTGCATACACCTTACACTAGGCTTTAACCAAAGCCAGTTTCTGGCCAAACCCTCTCCACTCAAATGGCATCCTGTCCATCTGTGGTGACTAAATAATTCAGAGTTTCTGCAGTGTGGACACTTCATTTTGGTCTTATTAATCGATGACAGCAACCTTGGGCCAGTCTCCCTTCCCCTTGGTTTGACTCTCATTAATCAAGCCCTCGAGCCAGATACTAGTTTTCCTACCAGCATGGCCTTGGCACTTAAAAACCCAAGATTATACATGACAGATGTAATATTAGGTGAACCAAAGAATCTCAGCCTGTGACTCAATTCAGCCTGTTAATTCCAGGAAAAGCAGTCATGTCCTCAAAGTCTTTGTGCTTTGCTGAATTCTTGAAAAAAAGTTCTCTTTCAGAGAGAATGTCAAGTGTTAGCCCCACTGGGCAGGAGTTACTCAAGCACATATGGTCATCACTGATTTGCTGCCAGTGCTGGTGTGACTGCCTGTCTGCCAAGAGGGACACAAAGTTCACATCTGACACACAGAGGCTTACCTTGGATCTTCTCTGCCTGGCAAACCACTGTTTTTGGTCCACAATATTATTTATTACCATCAGAAACAGGGCAGGGGAAAACTTCTGAATTTGTGATTTTCCTTAAATTACTTACAGGGACATTGAGCAGAACAGATCTAGCTAGGGAATTAAGCTAAGGAATCACTGTTTCACAGCTGACAGCCCGTGAACCCATCCACCAACTGCAGGGTGGAAAACTTTTAATGGCTGAGTTACAAAACGTGCAATGAGTTTATGATGGCATGATGGTTGCACACATTAAATGCCAAGAAAATAAAACAGCTACAACATGATCTGTATTTTACACATTGCTTTTCTTGGAACCTATCATGCAGTAAGAAATTCATATTGCATGCTCTTTGATAGAAACTATCCTAAAGGAAATTACAAAGTACTGAAAAGTATTGTAAAGATGGAAAATTGTAAAAGTCACATAAGATGATAATATTTCTGTGCCAAAGTCTATAGAAAGGGGCTTTTTTGATCATAATGAAAAAATTTAGCAGCCTTTTTGCTCTCCATAACCTGTTTAGTAGCAATGAAAGTGTTGGTTTTACTTTTTTTTCTTTTCTAGGAAGCCAACATAAAAAGAAAACCCAAGGCAAAATAAGACTTGAGAAGGAGACAGAGGGGACACTGTTCCACACTGCTGAAAATAATCTGTCCAAGGAAAACCCGATTAGTGTTTTGTGGTTAGGTCATCCACCTTGTGGGATTACTTGGTTCCAGTCCCTTATTTCCCAAGGAGTTAAACACTTTCCACATTACCTACAATGAATATGATGCAAATGTTTCTTGGATTGCATGATACAAGTATCTCAGTCCTGATTCTGTTTAACCTACCATAACATACCCTCTGTCTCTTCCTCTTCCAGAGCCACAATTCCTAAATTTCCTCTTGCACCACGACACAGGGATCCCCTTTATCCATTCGTGCCTGCAACCCCCTCTTTCATATAATCTCCAGGAGATTATGGTTTAAATCTACAAATCATAAGCCTGAAGAGACGATTTAGCACAGATCTATATCCTCAATGTGCACGCTATTGTGTTACACAACACAGTGGGCACAATGTCACCTCCTCCAGCCGTGTGTTAAAAGGACATCCCAGATCTCAGTGGTAATGGGTTTGATGCCAGCAGTGAAGCTTTGGCTCAGAGCACAGAACAGTCTGATCCCCTGCAGAGATCCAGCAGCAGTGACCAACTGGCTGAGCAGGAATCTTCACTGGTCAGCAGCAGCACGACCGGGTCACTTCCAGACCCTCGCTGCATTCTGCCTGCTGAGTAAGCAGAGGTGTGCTGGGATGATGCACCTTTCATAACCTCCAATTTGTATCACAACATCAGCCATGCCTCCTGCTGGTTTTAGGCAAGCACCTCTGTTGGATATAGCCATCAGTATTGGCTCTCTCTATACCATTCAAAGCAAAATTCAGTAGAAAATCTTTAAAATAAAAACAGAGCAACACCATGAAAGAAATTAGTGCACAATAGGTCTGCACTCTTCCAGAAGCTTTCATAGTTTCAGCTGAAGCCAACATGCATCCAACACCAATAAAAAACCGGCTAAGGAACAAGTATTTCACAGCAGACATCAGACTGGAAAGTCCAAGTTGATGATGTTCAGTAAAAGGAGAAAAAAATTGGACATATCTGATCCTGGAACATGCACACACACACTTTTGCAGTGTTCAAAGCTGCATCCAATCTTCTTCCAGCCTCAGAATAAAAGAAACTTCAGAGACAGTCATGGTAAAATTTGGGAATTCTGTGCTACAAGTAAATTTCCCTTTCGTATTTCCACATAACACTTTTCCAATGCAAGCAAATTTTTATCTGTATCAAAGAAATAATATATGTGTGTGCCAGCTGAACTGCTTGTGCAGAACATGGCACCATGTTTGGTTACTTTTTATCTGCTCACTGCATAAGCAGAAAAAAATCCAGTCACCATGTGACTCTAGAAGAAAATGTACCTTTATTGATTCATCTATTGTGAGGTTTCAGCAGAGATTTTTTTTCTTTAATACTAACTGAAAGAAATCCCTAATATGTAGAAAAATCCCAATTACTCTTCTCATTCAGCTTTCATTTCCATGGCTCTACATATCCAGTTCTGCTGCTAGAAAGTAAGAAAAAAATTGAAAGAAATGTTTTTACAGTTCAATTTCCAATTGCTAAAGCATGACTTCAATTTGCAACACATAAATTATGCTCTAGCCAGAAAAGCAAGAAAAAAACCTTTGCCTTTTCATCTGCTTCACAGGTGTAAAGCCATCATACAAACCAAATTTTCATCCAGTCACCTGCAACTGTGCCACAGTCTTCAAATATGATACAAGCAAACACAATTAGGATGTCTAAATTGTGATTGCAAAAATACTAACTGAATTTATAACTTCCATAAAATGATGGATTCAGCATTGCCTTTTATAAGGTGCTGTCATGCTTAATGAAAACTTCAATAAAAAGTTTGTCTTTTCCAAATTGAGTAAAAGAATATATATAAATAATAATCTTTGGGATCACTGGCTTTTATTTTCCTATGGCAATTCTAACCATCACAGGACTATAATGAATGTCTGAACATTAAGAATTTATGTGTGCTGCCTTAGATGAGTATAATTCTCAACTATTATTAATGAGGAACTATAAAACAGACTTCAAGTTTTATGCCTAAATTACATGAAGTTTCCAAAAACCATAAATACATCTGTCTATGGTATCTACAGAGAATTATATAACACACTTTTAAAACACAGTCACTGAGGCAGTGAAACTCATCCCAAATGAGAAAAGACCTTACAAGGAAAACTTTCTACAGAATAATTCTTACCATGCTCTGTTGTCTGAAATATTTATATAGATGCCTCCAGTCTAGTCAGAATATGAAGAATAAAAAATGGGGAATTTTTTTTTTTTTTCAAAACCAGGCTTGTTATTTACAACATGGCTCGATCTTAATTTTCAGTCTTCCCTGAGAAATTGATCCAATATTTCATTGTACAGTAATTACTTTAAGAATCAATGTAGCTTTAAAATAGTAATGCAGATTATAGTTTCATCTTTACTTCCACATAAGTTAAATCTCTTAATAGCTACAGTGATATAATTTACACTACTAAAATTCCACTTCCTATCTTTATATCACAAACCATGGCTTCAGTCTTAGCCAATTCATATTGATATTGACAATTATATTTGTGGTAACAGAACTCCACAAAGTTTCATTCTCTCTGGCTGGAAATAAGCAGTAGCATGGACTTTTTGGATCCACATACCTGGTAGAGCCACTGTGGTATTGAACTTGCCACATATTGCTTACTGCAAGTTGGAGAGGGAACCACAATATTAAGTTTTCAACTCCTCTAAATCAGGGGCTGCACCAGTGAAATCTGCAGTAGCAGAGCAGCATCTGCTTCCAGGGAAAGGAGCACTGAAGGTGAATTGGTTTGGGTAAGGGGCCTGAAGCAGAAGCTTTATGTGACCTGGAGTACCTGGAATGGGCCTGCATCTAAGGAGCTGGGAAGGGATGGAAAAGGTGCTACGTGAGGATGCACTGAGCAGTTGACCCAGAAATCAAATGCAATTGGTTACAGAATGTATTACAATTCTTGTGCAGTACACATCTCTGTAACAACATCAAGACTTAGAGTATGTAAGGAATGTGGGATTATTTTTCCACTACATTAGGTACAATTTCTCAACTCACAATAACACACCTAGCCAGAAGTATATTAAATAGCCTGTAATTTTCAGGAACAGGAAACAAAGTTTCTAAGTGCTTAACAGGAATAGTAGCATCTTAAAAGTGACAGAGGCAAATTAGGACCAAAAGTGACCTGGGTGCCATTGACAGTGAATAAGAAATACATCTTTAAAAAAGTAATGTTAAATGGAAATTTCAAAATTAACAATACATTCTTTTCTTGTGGCAAAATAGGAAAGGTTTTAACCACAATGCCTACTTTTCATGTAGTCAAAAGCATTTTTCCTTGAAAAAACATGTAGACTAAATGTAAAACATAGGAGAATTGAAGTTGCTGTGGTCTTTGGCAGGTAAGTACTGTAGAAAAAAGTAGGAGGTGAAAATGAAAGTGCAAGCAGCAAGTGAGCACTTAAAAGTTCACAAATCTTGGTTGAGCAAGCTAAAGCAGCTTGTAAGATGAGTCAGCAGGCAGAAGAGGCAATTAGAGTAACAGGACAAGTCAAAATGAAATAGAGAATGAAGAAACAACAACATTCCCACTGGAAAATTTCCAGCATATGACAGAAACAAAGCTTCCAGAGGTCAGCAGGTCTGCACTAAACCACTAAACAGTTACTGGATAAAAGTTGTTTGGATACTGCATTTCCTTTCTTCATGTTTACTCTGCAAGAACTGCTGGAATTGTGAACCTGGGATCAGGCTCACAATGTCTTATGTTTTCTGAGTACTCTTAGTCACCCTAATGAGATCTGCTGTTTTGCAAGACTTCTACAGAAGTAGTTTTGCCATACACAAAGGAGGACACAGCTTCAGCTTCATCTGCTACTTATTTATATTGAAAGAAGCTGTTAACACCTTGACTACATTAACAAGATAATGCTCCTGCAGACCAAAGTAGAAAGTGATTCTGAGAAACCAGGTCAGGACTGGAAAAGGGACCAACTTTCCAGATAATGGAAGTTCAACCATGGGAGGGAGGAAAAAAAACCAAAAAAACTAAACAGGAGAAAGTTCTCCAGTAAATGTGATTTGGGGAACAATTATTTTTTCAAAACAAGCAGACAGCACCATAAATTCTTCTGGCAATATATTTTTCCTATAGAAAAACTAAGGTAGGAGTAAAAAAACATACACTGGATTTGCTCTGTTTATCAAAGTGTATTTTGGGATATGAAACTGAGTTTTTTAAGAACACTCTTTCTCTCAAAATTGGAGACCTGGATAGATTTTGGCAAACTTGGTCTTACTGAGGAGACTAAAAACTTCCAACTGCAGAGATATTTCAATGTTCATTTCTGGCTTTGAAACTTAAGAGAAACAGACTGGTTTCTGGCCAAATTTTAGTAATTTTCTCCACTTTATGGATTTGGCAGTTTGAACAGCCAGAATATAATCACTTCAGCTTAACAAACCAATATATTCTCAGTGAAAAAGATGGCCAGCAAAACATCCATAAGCCATTTTTCAGTGCCTTCAGTTTAATTTGTCCAACACACCAATTCCTGGAGAATAATGATGTTGTTTTTCTGTTCTTAAGTCTGGTTTTGACAACAACCAAATTTCTCTCTTCCTGAAGGTGTCCTCCTTATTCCAAGATCTTAAGCATGTCTTCCTACATTAGCATTCTTCTGCTTGAAAGGCATTCTGCCTTTCAATAATACACACTTCCAGCTGAGTGAAATCAAGGAGGGACTGGATGCACAGATAGCAGATTGTCTGCAATTTACTAATTTTTATATTAATGTAATCACAGCTGCTACATGGAGTTTTTAATGAAAAGGAGCAGATAACAGTTGCAGGATATGGCCCACATAGTGCACATACCAGTACTCACTCCTTGATGGATCCTCTGCATTTGTTCCTCTGGTGAAAGCCACCTGTGTTTCAGTCCTGGTGCTTTGATTCCTACATGCAAATTCACACCCCACCCATGCAAGACACACTTTGTCACTGTGGTTGTTTCACAACTGCTACAGCCAAGGGCAAAGCAACAGCAGTAGGCTCTTCCCAGTACTGCTTCCAACACCACCAGCTTTCCCTGCAGGGCAAGAAGCTCCACAGCTCTGCAGTCACTCTCTCACCATCTTATCTGTCATATTCTGGAAACCACTTTAATGTGAAAAAGGGTGATAGCAGTGCTCTACTGGAATAAAAAAGGCTGTTTTCTAAAGGACCACTACACTTCAACTGAACCCCTCTGGACAAGCCCACACATTTTACTCACGTGCCACCTGGGTGGAGACTTCCCTCTCTCAGAAGCTCCTGCTCCCTGTGAACTGCAAAAGAAGCCAGATACCCATAGCAGCTGATTCAGGAATTGCTGTAATCAGATGACTTCCACAGCTTGTTTGTCTTCAAGAAAACTGTCTAGCTCTCCATCTTGCTCTTTTCTGACAACTTTATGTTTTTGACCATTCAACAAGCTGAAGGTATCTCCACAATGAGAAACTGCAATTTTTAGGATAAAGAAATATATGAGTCAGGCCTTGGAGTACATTTCTTGCACTTCAGTGGGAATTCTGAGCAAAGCACCTTGGTGACCCTCATCTTTTGCAGCATTATCTACTAAAGCTTTATGTAGCAGCATGAATTATATTTATATAAAAAAGAAGCTACAAGCATAATTTTCTTTTCAGTTACCTAGAATATTCAGGATAATAACACAAATAAACCAATCATGCAAATCCCTCTATAAACTTGATTTTATCTAAATTTAAACTCATTTTGGTCATTTGCTACTCATACTTCTTCATCCTTTAATCACTTTACCAAATAGAGAGCTTCATATCTGTAGATAGTATCCATTTTTATGAGAGCTCATTATTCCACTCTGCTTTTAGAGTTTCTAGACTTAGACTTCTTTTATCCACATCTCCTAGCAATTCCTTTTAGCTTAACTTTTTTGTTACTTTTCTACACAAAAATTTGTACAAAGTCTGCCTTGTCTGAGCAGCAACAGACAAGCCAGTTAATACAAAAACAAGTTATTCAGATTCCTCAGATTCTCAGCTTCAGAGCTGGGGGAGGCTGTTCATTGACACAATTTAGAAACGGATTTGTTTGGCCTTTTCTGGGCCACTGTATGAACTTGCTTTTCCATGTCAGACAATTCTTAGCATGAAACATTTCCACCTTTAATTCTGGGGTGCTTACTCCTAGTGAACTCTCAAAACCAGATCCTTTTTATCACCAATACGTGGAGTTCATGTTTGATTTCAGTGATAGTTCTGCCTATAGAAAAACATCTGCAGTATAATAAAAGACTGTCATGACCATGTATTTGAGTTGTGCTATTCTTACTTGCCAAATAACATGGGTGATCTTGCAAGCAACAATTACCTCACACACACAACATGCACAGAAAAATCTTTTTCAGGACAACCTGCACATTCCCAAAGTTCAGGGAAATCTTACTTAGCAGTTGTGGTTGCAATTCCTGTTTTCCCTGTATTGGCAATATGACACTGTGCTCAAGTATACAGAGATGGAAGTGTGCAGGCCCGTGGCAAGAATCTGTCTTGAAAGAAGGGGAACACGTCTTGATGCGAGCCAGCCCTTCCTCATCAGCACCAGTGTGCTACAGCAAGTTCAAAGAAGGGTAAATGGGACACAGCATTTATAGATACATGGAGCTTCTTGGAGAATCCTGCAGTAAGAGTCAAGTGAAATGCACAACTGCAAAAACCATTAACATCACTGGGGCTTTACAGCCTGAGAATGTCAAACAGCCACACTAGCTCCAGGCATCTTGATGAAAATCAACAGTAAAGAGTGGTAAAAGACAAGTAGATTACTTTAATTTCATTTTATTTAAACTGCTACTTGTTATAAATCTCCAAGAAGGTCTTGATTTCCTCTCTTCACTCTATGTTGCAGCAGCTCCTTCAACCACATAAATCAAGTGGGCCAAGTTTTCTCTCAGAATATTTCATGGAGTTTAGATTTGTCTGAAGGAATAACAGGAAGATGAACTGAACTCACAGGCTATATAAACCAGGAATTATTTTCCAGTCTTGAGTCACTATGTCACTCTACCACTAAACTTCTGTGATGGATTTACCTGGAAGACAAGTAAAAAAAATTAGCCCAAAGCTTTTAAAGACTCCTGCCTAAAGGTAAAGTCTCTTTTTATTCCACAGACTAGGAAATTTTATCAAACTCTTTCACAAAGGACACAAAAACAATAGTTTTATGTCTTACAGTAGAAAAGCACTGGACTTGATGAGGACAAGTACAAGTAATAGGTGATGTTTCAGAGGCACAGATTACCTCAGCAGAAACTCAACCATCTCACACACATGGCTTCAGCAATGGAAAGCTACAGCAGGGCTTCGGAAGCCAGAATATCAATTTTATGTCACCATGTGATTCAAAAGGAAAACAGAACTCAGTAATGCTTTGGGCAAACACAGGCATGACAGTTCTTATTGTAGCAGATGAAGAAAGGACAAAGCCAGGGCAGAGGGGACACTCAGCACATCTCTGACTGAGAAGGCACAAAATAGTAGAAGTTCCTGGTAAGAATGATGACAGAGGTGAGGAGAACTACTCTGATGTCACCAGGGAGAGCTACTGGAACAGCAATAGAAACATAGAAAAGAGGGAACCACAAAGTTTGAGAACTACCACCTTGAAAAACAAGGTGAGGCTATAGTGGAAAGTTAACTGCCCATGCACTAAAGACTTCTTCAGCAGATTAGTAATCCTGGGCAAAGCTTTGCCTGACAGACAAAATCATCTTAAACCAGTCGGATACAGGAAAATTTCCCCTGGCAGCTCTTCATCAAAGACCTCACCAGTTTCTGCACCAAATACCAGACTTAGGTCTCATACCTTGCCTTCACTGACATAAGAGGTGACATATATCTAGACTTATTTTTAAATGAAACAAAAAATGATACCAAAGCAGAAAAATGTTCTCAACATGCTTATCCACTAGTGAGAAAACAACTGACTCAGGATAGTTCTGTTACATACTACCACTCCTGGGAAACATTCACAGTGTTGCTGCAGTCACCCTGTCCTGGAGAGAGCAGAACTAGATTTAAGCAAATGATGCAGGTGCTGGTAATAATCTGTCTGTACTGGTAGGAACTGCAGCATAACCAGTGTCTCCTACTGAAGATGGTGATTGCAGTGTAGGAATATACACAGCACAAGAACTTACACAGAACAGAGAGACTCTGTGTCTTGATATTTATGTAACCACACAATAAAGACTGCCTGTTTTTAAAATATCTTTGTGTTGTTCCATAGAAGAAACAGCAAATACCCCAGTTTAAATTATAATGATCCCAAAACTCTCCACTGGACTTGCCCCTCCCAATCTGCCAGACTGAAATGGCAGGAAGGCAAAGCAGCACAGCAGAACTTCCAGATTAGTGTCTGAAAAGTTTCCCTTCTCAGCAGTCTTGTGATTTGAGATGCACACAGAACTGAGCACTTAGGAAGCAAGTCTTTAATATTTTAAGAGAAAATTTTTTATTCAAGAAACGTGCAATAACTCTTCTCAAACTATATGCAAAAATAAACCCCAAAATTCTAATGAAGATACAGAAGAGGGGAAAAAAAAGCAGCACAGCAGTGTTCCAAAATATGTAATTCACAAGTTTAAAATTCAAGCACTCCTATCTGATGCCTGGAGCTCTCTTAAAATATTAACAATCAAAGTTCTCCGGTAAGTGTATGGGGTATACTTTATTCTGAACCAGTGCCTTGGGAAAAGGTTACCACTCGGGGCATACATTTTCATCCCTTGTTTGCCCATCAGACCACGAAAAATCCTGTTGCGGGACAAGATTTTATCATAAAATTCAAGGCCACCTCTGGCATAGTCCGGGGAAAGCCTGGCTGCCTTCCTGTCGGCCCTGCAGTCCAGGTGATAGGTGACGGCGTCCGAAGAGACACTGTAGCAGAGCAGCCCTCCCATGGCAGTGACAAGGTTGCAGAGGCTGCGGAGGATCACGGGGCCCGTGGATAACCCCAGAAGCAGCTTTAGAGCTGTCCCACAGACAAAAGTCCCAGCCAAGCAAGTCGGAGCCACAACTGCACTCGCTAAAGGGCTGCCATTCTGCAAGTACACAACTTCTCTGGCAATGGCAAACTTCTGAGCTTTAAGGGAAAATGTGAGAGCTTCCTTTAAAGCCACACCTTCACTGCTCTCCCAGTCTACTTTCTTGCCATTTATTACAACAACATGGTTGACTATTCCTTTTTTATCCTCAGCTGTGCTATCAAAGTTGAGCGGGATGCCCACCAAAGAGCCTGCGGGCAGCCAGGGAATTCCAGCGCTCACAGGGTGGAAGCCAGAAGCTGCAAAGGCTCTGTAGGAATCAGCAGACTTCACACCAGTATCTTGAAGGACATCCTGAAACACACCACAGAGCTTCTCTGAAAGCTCAGCTGGCTGCCCCTCTGACCAGCACTCGTGCAGCAGTTTGAACGTCTGCTCAGGAAACACGTGATAGGAAAGGTTAGTGCCAAGCAGTCCCACGCAAGAAACAGCCAATACAGTGAGCTTGTGCTTCTTTAACCACACAGATGCCTTCCACAGGAACCGCACTGCCATAGTCAAATCCTAACCTGTTCATAACACAAAATCAGGAATTAAAGTATGCATAGATAGGTGTGTCATCTCTCTAGCACTGGAAAAACCCAAATAACCAAAGCAAAAAACATGAGAAGAAACAGAGCGCAACAACCAAAGAAACATTTTTTTATATTAACAAAACACAAAACATCTTTAAGAGGAAGAGATATGCAATAGTTTTTGGGCCTTGCAACACAGGATGATTGATATGAAGAATTAACTTCTCCCTTTCCTCCAGTACATCAATTTACCACAATAAAGACAATACTAAAGCCACCACACTTCCTCCTCCCCACCAATCAATACATACCCTGTATTTACCCAACACACTTGTCTAGTCCTTGCTAGCACAATCCCACTCTTGCCTTCCACTATACAATCCATAGGTATTGAGGTCAGAAAGAGCCAATAATTAGATCAGTCTATGTCAACCTCCTCTACAGTACAGCTGCAAAATGTTAATCAGTAACCTGAATACTAAATTCAATAAGCTGGGTTTGACTATAATTTTCAAAGCAGGATCACATTTTGATTTGAAAAATTTCAGGAGACAGAATTTTCCTTTAGGAGTTTGTTCTGATGGATAGTCATGCTCATATTAAAAAAAACCCCAAACAACAACAAAAGAACAACCAACCAAAAACCAAGAAGAAACAGTATGTGTTTTTTCTACACTGCTTTTTTTCTTTCATTCAGATTTCAACTTCCAGGCACTGGTTCTAGCTTACTCAGCAAAAAGCTATTTTCAGAAAGCAGCATGCTTTCAGTAGCTACTTTTAAAAGTTTGTCTCTGAAATAATTTCTCTGACAAATCCTATGTTCAAGCTAGAGCAGAAACTGGAACATAAATTTTTTCAGGGCCTACGACTATGTTACGACTCTTTAAATAAACAAATAAACTTAAAAACTTTCAAACTTGCCAACTCATCCAGTTCAAGAGTCCTGCTTCCCTTGGGAAGCATTAGTTCTTTTTATAATCCAACCCATATTATGTGCTCTGCCCAGGAAAGCACTAATCTCTTCTTATAAAAACCCAAAAACTATTTGCTACAGAATTCCTGCCTAGCATAATGCTACTATGAAGGTATAAAAGTGAATTAGGCACCTAAATCCAACAGAGATCAGTGAAAACTGGACGCCACTCTTTCCATTTGCAGAGTCTCTTCTCTCAGGGTTTAACACACGAGCTTCATAGAATCTTGCTGCAGCTGTCAAAGACATGAGCATTTCCAGCTGTCCTCACAGGAAGCCGCAGTGGCAGAAGGAAATTGTGCTTTGATACAACAACCAAAGTCATAGTGTGGAGTACCATCAAAGGTGGGTCTCAGCTATGCTGCTGGGCTTTGTATGGCAGCAGCTGAAGCAGGGACATATGCTCTCCTTCCACATGTGCTGGACAAGGACTTCTCACAGAGGGGTAGAGTGGACAACTGGGGTCTGTAACATCATCAAACAGCACTACAGGACATGCCAGGATACACCAGCCATGAACAACAGCAAGTGAGTGTTAACCACAGAGAAACAAAAAGAGATTAATTTAAAGATGGCATTTTAATGATATGTTATTACTACTCCTTCCTATGAAGATATTTTAGATTGTAAATTCAGCAGGGGAAGAATAATCTTGTTTAATGTTTATGCTGCACAGAACACACACTAAGCTCTTAATAAAAACAATGATGTACGTAATCATACAGTAATTGAATATGTATTTCTAAGTGTAATAACTAGTGGTATTCTCACATTCTGCTAAAGACAGAGGTGATGAGGTTTTTGACAATATTATTTAAGAAAAACATGCTAAAGAGCCAAGAGCTTGAATGAAACCAGATTTGATGAGAAAATGTCCTTGATAATAGATCTAAGAACCAGAAAATGGTAATACTTAAATGACCATTTTGAAGTTTATGATCTCTCAGCAAATCTGGTTGTCTAGATCTGGTTGAAAAGGTCATGTCATTTACAGTGCAGGGGAAGCACTTCTAAGGGGATGATTGTAGGGAGCCTATCACTTAATCCTCAAGTGAAGCTGAGGCAGGGACTTTACAGGTTTCTCTTGTCAGAGAACGCCCTCCCATTGCAGCTGGCTAACTTTGTTTTAAGATTAGAAATGCTGCAAGGAAAAAAATCCCTCTTCAGCTTCCATCCACAGCTGTGTGGGGAAGGACAGACCACACTGAATACTCTCCTTTCTTGCATGATCAAACGTGATCTTGCACATCAAATGCAAAAGCAATGCCACAGAGTATTTGTTTTCTCATAGTAGTCCATACTCAGGAAAATAAAAGGAAAACTGCCCACAATACATTTTAGCATTTATGCTTTCAAACCTTCCCCAAGGGTGAGTGCAGATGCTTGGCTCCTGCAGATATTCCACTGCAATCCTAACCGTGTATAGCATTTTTACTTTTATTCAAACTCTGTGCGATTTATGCATGAGGAAAGCAACCGGAAACTGCAAGGCAATTTATATGGCCCATATACTGTAAATTTAATCGTTTAGTAACCATGAAGCCACCACCACGCTTACACGGCGGCCTCCCACAAATGCTGAAGTACTTTCTATCTCTGTGGTGTCACAGGCACTTAGTTCCCACTGACCTCAAAGAACTGCAACAGCTAAAGCTCAGATGGGGGATATCTACGCAGGTCTGGCCACACCACGTGTGTTACTGAATTTATTGCTATAAAATCGCACGCAGTCAAGGGGAAGCCCAGCTTAAATCAGGAAAAGGGGCGTGGGCCGGACCCACCTTCAGGGCTCGGGAGGTCATGAAAAACTAAGAATATGGAAGAGGAGAGCGGCAGAAATCCATTAACCCCGCAGCGGGAACTACCCAGCACCCCCGCACCGCGGCCGCCCAGCACCTACCGCGGGTCCGGGCCCAGGCGGGGCTGCGGGCGGAAGGGGCGGGCGAGGGCGGCTCCCTCAGAGGGCCCGGGTGTTCCTGCACTGAGACAGCCCGAGCATGGCCTCGGGAAAGAGGGAACAGCTTCTCCAGAGCGACCCGGGTGTTCCTGCACTGACACAGCCCGAGCATGGCCTCGGAAAAGGGGGAACAGCTTCTTCAGAGCGACCCGGGTGTTCCTGCACTGACACAGCCCGAGCATGGCCTCGTGAAAGGGGGAACAGCTTCTTCAGAGCGACCCGAGTGTTCCTGCACTGACACAGCCCGAGCATGGCCTCGGGAAAGGGGGAGCAGCTTCTTCAGAGCGACCCGGGTGTTCCTGCACTGACACAGCCCGAGCATGGCCTCGGGAAAGGGGGAACAGCTCCCTCAGAGCGACCCGGGTGTTCCTGCACTGACACAGCCCGAGCATGGCCTCGGGAAAGGGGGAACAGCTTCTTCAGAGCGACCCGGGTGTTCCTGCACTGACACAGCCCGAGCATGGCCTCGTGAAAGGGGGAACAGCTTCTTCAGAGCGACCCGAGTGTTCCTGCACTGACACAGCCCGAGCCTGGCCTCGGGAGAGCGGGGGCAGCTCCCTCAGAGCGGCCCGGGTATTCCTGCATTGAGACAGCCCGAGCATGGCCTCGGGAGAGCGGGCCTTGGGGAGATGCCACCCGCGGCCCGTGCAGGCCAAGAGCCGGAGACAGCCAGCCCTCCTCTCCCAGGGCAGCCACAGCGTGAGGCTCTCCGCCCGCCTGGCAAATGAATTCTGTGCTGTAACTCTCAGTGTTCTTCCTGCAAAATACTTTACATCTGTATTATTAATACAGCCCTTTCCACTGCAGGGCAGGAATGCTTGCCGAGAAGGCAGCAAGTGGCAGAGCTGGCATTCTTTGTAGCAGCCCCTGGTTGAAGCATTTCTTACCTGTAAAGGTTTAGTTCCCAGACATTTTAGCATGACATCTGAGTTCACATGGAAGGATTAAGATAATAAACCGAATACCTAGGAGTTCTCATTAAAATTCATGTGGGTTTTTAGGACTTTCATGAAAGTATCCTAATGAAGATAGTTATCCTATGTTTTTCCTACTAGATGATCTGATTTTTAGAAACACTAGTGCTAAACAGGCCTGGCTAGGCATAGCCTGTTGTGAACAGAAGCTGGTAATGACAACCTTGGTTTTAACTTCCAACAGATTGCTAATTGCTAAGAAAACACTCTCATTCATGACAGGGCACAGTTCTACCCTTAGGTTATGGTTTTATGCAGTATGGCAAGGCAGATGAATAGTTTGCTGCCACCCAAAGGGAGAAGTCAGAGGAAAGATCCCGCCTTTTCAACCTGTCCCCCTCTGAGCCACTTTTTTGCCAGCTCTGTCATCTATCAGACTCTTATGCATCTCATTTATCTCACTATTAGCAGAAAACATAGCAACAGACAAAAAGACATCATTTCCTGCTAGGTTATCAAGCAGAATAGGAGCATTGAAAACTGTGAGAAGTGCCAAGGCTTTAGCAAGGTATAAGGCAGCCAGAAAAAAAAGAAAAAAAAAAGCTTCACCTCCCTCTTTATATGAGCAGAGAGCTGTTACAGTCTTTGGTCTGTAGCCTCAGCATGGAGTTTCATTATCTGCCAAAACTTACAATTTTTAAGTTGGCATTGATATTCATACTTCATGCAGATGTACAAAGAAAAAGGGTATGTAGGTGATAATGGACAACACTCTCCCACTAACTGAAACACACAGAGACTTTTAAAATCCCTCATCACACTAAGACTTAATTATCCTACTGGTGAATATGCAGAGAGGGTTGGGTGGGTTTGTGAAATCTGGCTTTGAGAGGTGCTACAGCACCAGCTGGAGAGATCTAGAAAACAAGGTTTTCTTATACTAAACCTCAAAAATCTGGCATTGCATTTTTACAATAGTTTCTCTTAAGAGATTTATAATAAATACGATTGGGAAAATCGGACACTCCAGCTTTACTAATCATCACATTGGCACAGTTCTGGTTTCAGGTAGGAAATGTTACACCAAGGAAGGTGAAACAAGACCAAAGTTCACCCTGGTTTTGATGCACATATACGTCGTTGTAGTCAGGGATCCAGGGATATGGACTGCTTCTAAATTAGCCTGCTAGGTGGTGCTGTAGGACACGCTCTGCCTTACTCGTTCAGGAATATGTTCCAGTTCTCTCACATATTTTACCATAAAACAGAGGCACCTACCATCATCTGCCTCTCTAACTTGCAATCTGTATGTATGAAGCATTGTTGCTACATTAGGAAAAAAGTTGACATTTAAATACAGAACTGAAAATCATTCATTTTGTTTAATGATTTGTGTGGTCTTGCAGTCTATTTTGATTGTGTAATTTCCAAAGTGGAAATGTGAATTGGTCAGTGAGTGTCCACCAGCCTAAGATATAGACATCTTCTTCCTCTATGGAGTCTATTTATCTGATTTATCTGCCCATTTATGCAAGTTTTTCTGCAATCCATGCTCTAGATATGAGCTTTAGTGGAGGGTAGTAAGAATCTTATAATTTTGGCACAAATTTATGCAACATTGCATGTCTCAGTGTCAGATGAAAGATACATTGCAGAAGTCTGGGATTAGGAAGATACACTCTGCATGTCTGTAGAGTTGCACTGATAGCAGGAGGAGAGAGATTTCAAAGTCTGCAGGACACACATCATCTGCCAGTTACCTGTAGATGCAATCAGAAAGCCAGGGAACTGGAGTGTGGACATTAAGGGGTTTTACAAGACATGAGGACAGAGAAGTCTGATGAAGAACAGAGGAAACGTTAGAGCGCGAAAAGATCCTGGAGTGAGATGTGTTGGCTGATCTGGGGAAGATCTTACTGTGAAGGAAGGGTATGACTTGTGAGCCTGCTGCTAGATGCAGCTCCCTGGCCCGCTTTTCAATATTGCTTAGTGTAGGGCTTCAATAATGAACATGCAGCAGCAGTGTAATCCTCTGAAGCAAAACATGTACCTGGAAAGTAACCTGTACTAAAGTGGCTTACAATGCCCTGTGCTGGAACTACTTCCAGCTCAGCAGAAAATGCATAGAAAACTGCTGTATTAAGTGACCTTTAATGTTCTTGTCAGCTGGCAAAAGGTTGAGCCTGTTGGTACTTAGTCATCTTACTGCACTCAGGGGGAAGGAGAGCTTGTGGCAAGATGGGCTTCCCAGCCTGTCATTCTGAGCAAGCTGCCCATCTCCAAATTGCAGCAAATAGCACAGTGACAGTGGGATTGAAGTGTACACAGCATTGAGCAAAAGCACAAAGGTGCAGCTCTTCAGATCTTAGCAGTTTCTGTTGCTGGAAAGGGAAGATGGCAGCCAATATTGATAATATATCCTTGCATGTCTCATTGTCACTGTGCCTCTTATAGTCCCCTGTTTTCCACCCATGAAACATTCACATCACCAGCTGATGGGGAATACAGCTGCAGATTTTGCCTGTGTGCCAGGATTTTGCTATTTGCTCAGTTAGTACAGGTTAGAAGCCACATTTTCCTTTCTGTGTTGGGTTTACAGACAAGGTTTGGCTGAAATCTTATGCTGATGATCAAAGCCATATGTAAGAAGTAGTAGAAAAAAAAAGTTCCCATCTCCTTGTTAAACCTCTTCTGTAGAAAAAAGATGAACTATTCACAACTATTTTTCTTATTCCTGGAGTGTGTGTATGTTATTAAAGATAGATACCTTGTGTTTCCTCTCAAGATGGGTGATGTAGACAAGCATAATAAAGGACAAACATTCAGAAACACAGCCATGGAAAGAGAAGAGGGAATTCTATTTCTGGTCTCAAATCATACCTTCAAACCCCAGTATCCAAGAAGGATTAAAAAGATGACTAACTTTGTTGTTGATATTGGCAGGTATATAGATCACAGTAAAGCAGAGAGTCTTTAGAGGAGCTGGGAAGTTGTTTTGTTCCTAATGCATCGCAGCTTAGATCTGATCACGGATGAAAAACTAGTGTTTTAGAAGCCATAAAGAGGCTGCAAGTCATTTGGATGGCTACACAACTCTGGGACTGACTTTTCTTTCCAGAGTCTTTGAAGTATTGATCTGCTGATCCAGACCTGCCTAAACCTCAGACAAGCCCTCTGTGACAGCAGACATGGAAAAGGGAAAATACACAGGTTTTTATCTCTTTGCTACCACATTTTCAGATCTGGGGGCTAATTGTTCAAGCACCCTCACCTGTATCTGGATGTACCAGAAGCTGATAAAGAGTGAGCATCTGTGAAGTAAAAGAAAAAAAATCCTTCCCTCAAGCAGGACTCCTGTGAGTATAATCATAAAAAAATCCTTGATCAGAATGTGCTTTGCAATCTCTGCTGAGGCTAATAGACACACATCCACTTTGTTTAAGGCTGACTATGGTGGTGCTATATTGATGGTTAGACTAGATGATCTTGAAGATTTATTCCAACCTTGATGATTCTGTGATATCCAGGTGAACTCGAGTGCTAGTGAAAAATCTGGATACCTGCAGCAGAGAAGCAAAACCACTTGCAGATTCTGGTCAAATCAATTTGTGCTGAACTCCGTGGTTCTGCAAGTAGTCTACTGCAATTTAAAACTGCTTCAGGTGTACCCACATTGTGCAGACAGACCCTGTACCACATTGCATTAGCTGGATTACAGACACCATTGTGATGTCATTTTGTGAAATCAAAAGAAAACTGACAAACATAAATTCATTGTCTAGCCTGGGATTTCTTGGCAGTGCACATGAGCCAAGCTATTAACCAAGATGATTATTCACTGTCTATAACTAATACAGCCTTCATTTTTAAGAGCTCTGGTCCTGCAATTAGCTATCTCTCCTAAAAGGAAGGTACTATAGTGAATTAAGATGTCATATCTTCATAACACAGCTAATTAGCACCATTTCCCTTCAGAATTGGAAGAAGTGTATCTTGGGAAGGGGAGGATGCCAATTCTTAGAGGCACTGCTATAATATTTAACAGATTGAATCATGCTGACTAACCTTGGGAATATTTAAAGTTACTGCAAAGGTAATGATATTTGAAAGCAAGTAGAAATTGGGGCTGTTTCACTGAGTCAATCAGCCTAGGTGGTCACTGAGCACTGCTTCCTGGTGGGAGTACTTCACAAATGCTGTAACCTTCCAAGAAGGTCCTTATCACTGTGGATAAGTGTAATTTTTCCTGTCTTATTAAAAGCTGTGGAAGCCACAAACAGAATACCAGCTATTCTAAACAACAGTTTATTCTACTGTAGCAACAGACCAGAGATCCTACTGTGCCTCAAGTCAGTTTAAAAGACATCCCAGTTTTAGGGAAGACCTATCACTACAAATAGTAGAATTAAATTATGAGAAAATGCAAGATCAATGTTAAAGTGAGATCTGTTTGGAACATTGGATTCCTATTAATTCAATCTGTTTAAGGCCTGCCTTATTCAGTGCCATTACCAAAGCTCAGATCCACATCTTTACTGTCTAGGAAAAGGAGACTCATGCTGATAATAGTAACAAAAGACACATTCTGTTAGTGCACGAATAATTTTCTTTGGCACTGGAAATCTGTCATTTTCTTTATGTTACCCTACTGATTGCCAGTTTGCCAGTTTTGGGGAGCTGGAGACTCAGGCCCAACCTTTTGAGTTTCTAATTCAAGGATATCTGGCTACAGTTCTTTTACCTGCCTCAAAGTGGTATCTAGTTTGTTTCCTCAGTCAGAGGTCTTACTTTAAAATACTTAAGAAAAGGTCATCATGAGAGGATGGGATCATGCATAGCTGTAACATACAGCTTTTTTCTTGGACAGCATGTGTAACAGGAGAAAAGTAACAGCTTCTGAGTGGGAGCTGATCAAGTCTTACACAGAGTGTGTGAAGCAGAGAGCAGCTACAGTAAACCAAAGCTGTTCTCCATAAACCAACCACCCTGCAAACCAGGTGAAATCTGTCTGCCTTGGCACTGTGGCACGTCTGTGTGTAGGAGGGAAGGGACCTGATCCCACACTGTCTTCTTGGGAAAACGTGTTTGGCCACTGAACAGTCTGTGTTTCTATTGCATCAGTCAATTAAGGATCTTCCAGTACTTTAAGAAACTTTTTGAGCTGCTCTTCAGTCTGCACAGATCTCTGAGACTGCACACCTTGCAGCCTTATATATGACTGGATCAACTCGTGCACTTGCAAATGAATGAAGTTTTGAAGAGATCCCCTCTCAGCTAAAAAGTCTGAAGAAAGCAGTGTTACCCAGAGAGATTCATTCCTGTTTAAGCAGTAAATTTGGTTTGAAAGAGATAGGTTTGTTAATATCGCTTCTGAGCATCTCTTTAATCAAACACTAGCTTTCCAGGTGAATAGCTTTTTCAGGATAGTTGCTGAAGTGAGATCTGGATACCATAATATCAAGTTAATTTATACACTCTGCTACTCCAATTATATATTGCTGGTGATGTCTAATGAAGTTGGGACTACATACAGTTCCCTATAGCTGGCATTCAGCATAAGCGTCCCAATCTGTGAAGGTAAGCTCTAAAGAAAGATTTTGTGAGTACCTTTTAACATAAGCATTGAAGACCTACACAGCTGATGTAATTGCCACCTACAGTCACACCAGAAAAAATTTTATGTTGTCTTCCAAGAATTGCCCAAAACTAAGATCATCCAGATCTTAGTACTGAGAAGTGAAAAACCACAGGTCCAGTGTCATTTAAAGTGATAAAATATGTTCATAGTAAAAAACAATAGCCCTTCTGGATTTTTTCACATCCTACAAATAACTCTACATGAGGAGAAGTAACCATGAAAACCCAGAGAAAAACTTCAACCCAGCCAGCATCCTACAAAAGGGAATGTACATTGGTTTGCAGAAACCAGTTTTGTTTCAGTCTGTTTGTATCACTGGTGTTAGATCCTCTTCAATCCTCCTCACAACTTGTTAATAAAACCCAGAGTAGAAACCAACCAGTTTTCCCCCCAACTGAAGGTATTCTCCACATTAAAAGATAAACAATGGACTGAGAAAGTTGGTGGACTATGGTAAGGATAAAATGCTAGGTGCAGATAAACAAGTATGAAACTGTGTGAGAGAGTATGCAAGGCAGGGACCTGTGATTGTTAGACCACACCTGTAAAAAGCACCAAAGTTTACATTTGTATGTGCTACAAGTCACAAGGGAAGACACAGGGATAACTGATAGTCCACATTCTGAAACACAAATTGGTAAATGCTAAGAATACTTCTGATGAATGCAAACCAACCTCCCTGCTCATCTGGAGCTGATAACAGTGACTGATCGTACAGTTGCATCTGGAGAATCACTTGGGACCTGACAAACTGGAGAGTCGATCAAAAAACTGGAAGCTGCATTTGAAAGAGCAGTCCACATTATCCATAAAAACAAAGGAAAACTTAAGACATATTATGATAACTACTTACTGGATAGCTTGTCATAGATAATTTAGTGCTAAAAGCAAAGTCAGGATCAGCCATATCAAGTGCTACAGATAGCCAGAGTGGTTTTCAGAGAGCAACTTCAACTTTCAGAAATGAGGAGCAATCTAAGAACCAGGTGAGAAGTAGTCATGGTGTCCACAGCACAAAAGCAGAAAAAAATATTTAAAATGTATCTATTTCTATCACATTATTTCCTCATGCAAATTTAACAGATTTAAGCTTAGGAGAACTTTCAAAACAGCACTGTAACCAGCAAGAGCTGACTGTAGCTTACAGATGCCTCTGTTACCATTCTTTTCTGCACACAGATGTCAACATTCCATCCACTGAAGAGTTACAGGACAGGAATACTGTTCCTGAGTACTCTTGGAGACCATTCAGGTACTTGTTTTTGCCCCATGCAAAGGGAGAACTGGAATGAACAATGTACATGGAAACACGCACACAGACGAAACCATAGTGAAGACAAAAAATCCTTAAAAATGAAAAAAAAAATTAACAAACCTGTTTGCCCTCCAAGCCTATCCTCAGTAATGCAGTAAGTCAGGAGCAGTAAGAAAAGCTTCATTTGCACAACAACCAGCAACACAGGGAGAAAAAAATTCCCAATATAAAAAACAAACAAAACCACCCTTTCTTCCAAAACAGGCTTAGTGCACTAGCAACTTCTCTCTCCCCCTTAAAGGTACCCCAAGTTAATTGATTCATCTCATGATGCAGGCCACCTGAGTCGTGTTTCCTTTCTAACCTGAAAATTTACAAGCATTCAGGACCATTTCTAAAGATGCAAAGAGTGCTAGTTAGCCATTTTACACAAAAATTAAGATCTCAACTGCGTGTTTAGAGTTGTTAGTATTGGAGCAAGTCTAACAAAAACTGTAAACCTGCAAACCCTGTTCTTTTAATGACCACAAGGACAATGTAGTCCTGGCAGACCTTCTAGCCAAAAAAAACCCTGCCTGAAAAGTTCAACCTGCTCCTTTCATCTTTTATTTAGCCACTATATATCTTTCTCTGCTCTGTAAAGCTGTCTATGGTACAAAATGCAGGCTATGTACAATCTGAAATAAAGCTGCTTATTGCACAGAGGATGCCAAAATTATTAGCTCTGAATTTTAATGAGGAGATGTTTGACTTCTATGCCACTGGGATTGCAGGAAGTAAGATAATACACATGAAAACAGGGCAGGGGGAAATAAATAGAGTAACCAATTTTGTCTGTATTGGAGTTAATCCATTTAAATGGCTGCAACAAAACCTGCCTGTGGGTTTCTGTTTTTCAAAGACTACATATTTAAGCTTGAAAAATCTGCATTTCCAAGTAACTCTCAGTCCAGACAAGAAATAACAGAATCAGGGTTTGTTAGCAGGAAGTTTGCTGCATTCAGGTCATCGAAGAATCAATCTGTCTGGCCAAATTGTGCCAGATGGACACCACCATTTGAGCACTCATGGTGCTGCTCTTTATCCTGCCAAAGTACCTCGGGAGTGACCTAGAGAGCCTCTTTCTCCAGCATGAAAGTCTGTGCTGAGCCCCTGCTGTCCACAAACACTGTTTAACATCTCGTTGTAAGAATTATTTTGATTCCGTATGCTAGTAGTCAGTCTGTGACTAAATGACTATTGGCAGAGGTATTGAAATAAAACCTGAAGAAATGGAAACTTTCATTTGTAATCCGGTGGGCTTTGGATCAAGCATAAACAGAATAAATGCTCTAAAGCAAATAAAGCAAAACTTCAGGTTTCCCACCCTGTCTAGTAGAGGTGCCAATCAGGATTGTTCTGCTGCTGGATGCTATCAAATGCTATCTCAAGCAGGTAATTATAAGAGATTTTCAGAAAAGCAGCGGAGAAAAATAAGTGCATTTTTGTTGACATAATCACTTCTGGATAAACAACACACAGCTGAGTCTCAATTCACAATCTTTCCCAGGAGGTCACTAGGGCTGCATGTGCTCTTCAGTGGTTTAACATGGGGTTTACTCTCTTCTTCTAAGCAGAAGACTGCTTAGAAACTTGTCCAAGAGATTTTTTTCTTTTGAAAAACAGACTATCTTCATTTCTTCCTCATGCTGATCTTGGATTAATACTAGTTTAAAGTAGCTGGGGACTTCATGCAATGAGCAAATGTATTCAGACCCCTATACACTGTTTAGATAATCTTAAACACAAGGCTCCAAAAAATCAGTGTGCCAAGTAAGATCACTATGAGGGAAGAACAAGTAATAGGATTATTGGTTATTGTTCCATTATTTTGGAAAAGAGCGGTTTCAAAACTTATCCTGAATTCCATTGCCATTTCCTCTGCTTAATGAGGAACTTCTGTTCAGGAGGAAATGCCTTATGATGATTTAAAATGTTCTGCCACTTCACTCACCCTTGATGAACACGTGGCCACCTCTCTTTTCCAACTGACCCCTGGGCATTTTACCTGTCCCCTGCACAAGTGCTCCCTTCCCTGCAGCACCTTCTGCTGGGCTCTGTACCACTCATGCCCATTTCCATCAGCTGGCAGCCAGCTCTGGATTCTACCCTTCCTAAAATAAGGAGCAATTCCAAGAGGTTGTTCTTACCTTCCACCTCTTTGAGAGTTTCATATGCACTGCTGGACAAAGCACCAGCAGATCAGGTCATCCTTGGCACATTTCCCAGTGCTTTATGGTCCAGACAATAGGAAAAGGTGTCCCTGCACTTCCCAGCTAGTGAGTGAGAGGCATTTGTCTGCTTTGGCTTGGGCATTGACTAGTGCATGTGATGAGAGAGCAGAGTGGATCACAAGCTGGCAGAAAACAGTGTGGGCTTAGCCCTCTCAGTTCTCCAGGGTGGCTTCATCTTGTCACCCTCAGTGACAGCACCTTATGCACTGAAAGAATTAAGGTATTTGGAGGAGACCATAGGGTTTCTATCTGATAATTATTCTTAGGAGAAAAGCTTAAGCCTGGTACCAGAGAATCCCCTGATTCAGGGAGGGAGAAAGGGCAGCTGACAGAATGCCCATGTCTTGCTATTTTTCATCCACCAAAGCTGAATCTGATCCAGTTCCCTGTGAAAGGCTCTTGGACAGGCACTTTTGACTAATTTTCGCTCACCTCTTCCCATGTGACCTTCTCCTTCCAAAGATGATGATGATGATGAAATTATCTGTCTCAGCTGCACTCTCTGGGAAATATTATCTTTTGCAAACTTTAATTTATCTTCATCGAAATGAATTGTTTTCATTTGAATTTAGCTTCCAACTTGGCTGTGTGACTGGGAAGAGATTCACTTCAGTGCACAATAAACATTGTATCCTGTACTTCTTCCATCTTTTAATGTCTGCACAATAGCAAGACCTGGAAAGCAGAAACACTGAATCGTCTTGGTCTGTGAGTGTCACTTGCTTCTCTAAGAGCAGCCTGCGGCGTCACACATATCATGTAAGAAGTGAGTCCATCCTTGAATGCACAGATCACACAACATGGCTCATTTAACTTATGAAGCTCAATGCTTCATAAATGATACTTTCCTCCAGGGGCTGTTGCAGGAAGACATGTATTTCAGCTGTTTTTCAAAGCTTTGTGCTAGCCCAGAAAGTCTCCTCTCCTCCCAAGTATGAACAATAGCTCACTATAAATCTGTTCTTTACAGTTTTGTATCCCTTTAGATATTAGGGAAATACCTCTATTTGACAGATGATGGTAAATGCTTTGTAGGGAATTCTTCTGATTTTTGCAGAGTACTCTGGGGTCATCTTTACTCTTGGATAATGACTGGAAGCCAAAAGAACACAGGTTTAGATTAGATATAAGGAAGAAATTCTTCGCTATGAGGGTGGTGAGGCACTGGAACAGGTTTCCCAGAGAAACTGTGCATGCCCCATCCCTAGAAGTATTCAAGGCCAGGCTTGGTCTAGTAGAAGGTGGAGGGGTTGGAAAAAGATAGTGTTTAAGGTCTCTTTCAACCCAAACCATTTGATGATTCTATGATCAGAGAGTTCATTCAATAACTGGTATGGAAAGCATTGAAATAGTGTATTAGATATCCTAAAAATGCCCTCTGTGTTTGAGATAGCAAAACATCAACATACTCTGTCTAAACACAATTATACAAATAATTTAAATTAGCTGTATGGGTCATGAACAAGTCAAAAATGAAAAAGCCCTCCTCCTTATGCCATCCTGCTGCTCTGTGTTATAGTTCCTTGCTTGTATTTAGCTGAGAGCAGGTAATGTTATCCACTCTGAAGGACATTCAGTAACTGTGCATAGGAGCAGAGTTAAACATAGGCATGAAGCCTCAGTTCTCTTTGTTTGGAGGCACTGTACATTTGTAAGGACAAATTCTGCAGCAGAGAGTGCCATGCTCTCTCACAGAAGTCACAACATCATGCTTTGTATGTACTTTCCTGGAAAGTCCAATTGTTATTTGGAGAAAGCCCTGGGTACAGGAGGTCCTTCTACAAATTGCCACGCTGAGAGTTGCTTGTGGAACACCATGGTGCTTCTGACCTGTAGTGTCTGTCCCCTTGGTCCTCCAGCCTACTGCCCTCCAAGGAAGGACTGTCACAACAATGTGGTTTTGAGGAACATACTTGGAAATGCACACTGTGCGCATCCCACTCTGATTGCCACCATCCCAAAAGATTCTTGATCCTGAAAAATTTGAATTGCTATAACCTGAGTAGTGCACTCAGGATGATGTTCCCTGTCTCTAGCATGGAGGATCAGGACAATTCTGCTGTCTTCTTGGCCTAAAATTTGGATCCTTCTGGGCTTCCTCTAGTACCTTTTGGGTGTTACTGGATAAATAACTGAACTGGACTTAGTTCTCATGAAAAAGTTTGAAAAACTGTATAACCCTTCAAGTGTATCTCTGATTATAAATTTCCCAGCTTCATCAAGAGTCTAAGAGTACAGATAATTTGTTAATAGAGAAGAGTTCTGCAGTTCTGATAAAATAGCAGGTAAATATTGCAAAGAGAGAACAAAGTGACCTCCCTTCTGTTTTTCCTTGCAGCTTAGAAAGTAACATATCTCATTGCACTTGCTTCTGAGAACCTCCCTCACGGACTAGCCACTTGTCACACCACATCCCACATGCATGAAACCTTCTCATAGCACTGACAGAGGAGGAGGAGGAGAAACACACCCAGCATTTCTTTACCAGCCTATTTCCAATCCCAAATTAATTTTTACTTTTACTGACTCAGCCTTAACAAAACCTTGAGTGGATGAGTATCCACTTCATTAATCCTCTGCCTGATCTCCCAGTGCACAGTCTTTATAAGCAAGAAGGGGCAGACACACTTGGAAGACATTAAGCTACAATCCATTTGCAAACAGATTTTCTCTCTTCCCCTAAACAGACAAGTGCTCAGTGCTACTCAGCATCCAAATTCAGGATAATTATAGTGACCTCCCAGCTGTCACCGACAGAAGTGCTGGAAGGCGGATTATGCACATGAAGTCCTCTGCAGCTAAAGCTACCATATGTCCAGGTTTCACTGGGCATGTTTCACAAAGCCAACTTTCTCCAGGCTGTAAAAAGACTTTGTCCATTTGTCCTGAACTCATTTGTGGCTGGAACCCCTCCCAGGCTGGCTGACACAAAGCCATGAAGCACACTCAAATCCCCTGCATATGCTGGCTTCAGATATGCTGGAGTAACCATCTGCTGGAGCAGAGTCTGAGGAGCTTTGAAAAGCCAAAGAGAAAGGGAGCTTAAACCTTAGTGATGACAATTTTCATCAAGAGAGGGAAGTGAGAGCTCTCTTCTGCCTGCAGCTCCTGCAGGCAACTCCCAGCATGGACAGGAGTGATCTGGGGCAAGAGGTAGAGCCTGAGCTCTTTGACAGGAGGCTGCTTCTCCAGACAGGAGCCATGACCTCCATCACTGCTGTGAGGAGTGCTTGTGGCAAGGCAGGAGAGGCAGCCCTGCCTGCACAGCCTCTCTGCACAGCTGCTGCTGTGCTGAACGCCCCATGCGAGGGCCTGGCAGCCGCAAAGATCTCGTGAAACACACTTTATTACAGCATCAGCTACATCTAGCTGCAGCTAGAAAATGCCTTTTGCAATACTCTGCCTGTAGCTCAGCTATAGATCAAGAAGGTTTTTGACTGTAACTTTTGGGGTTTAAAACACTGACTATATTCTTCTAGAGATTTGTAGATGTCCTGCAGACATCTTACCATAAAATGAAATCACCTCCCCCCATGATGTCTGCATTGAAAGGTTCAGATTGGTGAGTCTCAACTGGTTTAATTCACCAGGAACTTTTTGAATGCTGAGTCTGGAGAAATGTTTGCTTAAGCTTTTATAAAAAAAAAAAAAAGAAGAAACCTATGCCAAGGAAAGTGAGAAGAAAACAAACAATTAGAACACGCAGAGCTTGACTTTTTCCCTCCAGTGAAACAACATAGACATTTTAATAATTAAGCAGTTTCATAATGTTTGTAGAGGGAATCAAAAGTTTATTGCTTTTGCTATTTCTATAAAGGCACAGGGCAAAGTGTAGGGGCTTGTGGAGGAGAAGACTTAGGGAAGGAAAAAAGTAGTGGTGCTATAGGGGTGAAAGAACAAATCTCTGACTCCTTAGGTAATATTTACAGTACTGCAGTGGGAGTTCAGCTAAGGAACATGTGAGTCAGGGTTTGGGACCTCATTTGGTATTTTTGCACATGAGGAACTTGAGTGAGTATGTGGTTTAAGAGAGATTCTTTAAGCCTAGCCCAATGAAAATTGGGTTGTGCAATGCTGACTCATATTTTAGGATCACTCATGCTCTAATTTAAACCAATGGGAATTTTTTTATTGACTTGGATGAGAACAAGATTAAGCCTTTACTCCATTGTGATTCTGTAAGAGAATGTGGGACTAAGGTAAAATAAGCTGATGGTCACTAGAAGTATCAAAATCAAGTGATTGAAAATTGGGAGAGACACATTTATTTAATTTCTTTAGACAGATGCACCCTTGAATTAAACTCCTTCAAAGTTAGGAAGGTTATTCTGCCTTTGTATCTATGCAAGAGAAAGGCAGAGTTCATTCAAGACATACAAAGCTAAGAGATTTAAACTCTGCCTGTTCCTATGTAGTGCTGAAATTGATACAGTATGTCTGGAATTGATTTTTCCTTGGATGCTTGCAGACAGATCTCAGAGATGTGTTGGTGCCTGCTCTGTAAATGAAGGAATGGCTGTAAGTTTACCTGGTTTGTACTTGCAGCATTTTGTAACAAAGAGAGGGAAAGAAATTCAAAGCATGAGCAACTGATAATATGAAAAGCAGCAAAAACACAGAGCAGCAACTGACAATTATAAAGCAAATATAAGAGCCAGCTCCTACCCTGCAGCAGGAATATCACACTGCTCAACATCAAATTGAATGAAATAATACATAGCATAGTTGGAGAAGATGGAGGAAATAAAATCAGCTAGATCCCAAGAGAGACTGGTAATGGAAATTTAAAATTCTTCTAACTTTGTTTTTCTGATATAATTTCAAGGTTTTGTTTTTTGTTACTTTTTTCATACAGTATGATAAAGCAGCTATTGCTGAAATAATTATTTCTTTTCCAACAAAAGAGATGACAGATCTCAACAAATCTGCACAGAAGTGCTTTACATGTGCCCTCATTCCCTCACCAACTTTCTTGTACTTCTGTGAAGGATTTGTCTTGTTTGGGGCATTGACCACAGAGCTCCTGGGGCAGGGCCAGGTGTGGAAGGGCTGGTGGACAACTGTCTTGTGACTTAGTGCCACTGAACACAGTTATGAAGGGGCACAGTGGGAAAAGTTGAGCTGAGTCCTTCTTAGATCCTGTCATATCCCTCTCATTCATTCTGTGCTTGGCAGAGTAAGTTCCTATATGCATGTTCTGGTCTGGAAATAAATATACTTTATTATAGAATAGGAAGCATTTAGTAGCAACATAGGAGTAAACTCTAATTTAATATAAGTTCAATCAGCCTCCCTTCCATCCAAAACATACAAAATAACATCAAATTCCCTTTTTTTTTTTTTTTTTTTTTATTTTTTTTTTTTTGTGGTTGTGGTGATGGTGGTAATTATTTTTAAAGTTCAGGCTTCACTGTGTGTTCATTAGTATTTTATATCATAGTGTAAGAGGAACTCTTACTTGCTTGGCAAGAGTAGTTGAATCTCTGTGACATGCTACATTCCAGTTTCCCAGAAGCAAATCTCCTTAGAAAAGGTTTGAGGGCATGACCACAGGAAAAATTAAGTTAGCACACCTGAATGGGTGAAGCACCTGTAGGTGGAGTCTTGAACTCAGATAAACTTCTTGGACAGGCTTTGCTGCCAGAGCAATCCTGGTGGGAAACCATCCCCTCAGTAGCAGAAGAGCCTTGTCACGGGGGCAGCAATGAACTTGCTGCTGTGAAACATGATGAGGTGACAAAGCTGTAGGGAAGCACAGATGTGCTTGCCTTGCAGCCTTGGTAAGTGAGATCCTGCTTTGACTGTGGTGCCAGATGTCAAAGTGACGGTGAATTACCAACCCGAGCTAACTAATGTGGGGGGGCAGGGGGAGGAAGTGGGAAGTGCTGACATGTAAGCATCATATAAAATGCACTTGTTCTGTAAAGGATGGGTCCCAAAAGGCCCATAATAAATGCATGTGCTTGCTTGGACAACATGGTCTGTGCAAGGATGCACACATTTGTTCAATTTATCTTGTAGGAGGAGACCTGCAGTGAAAGAGTATTTGGAGTATTTCTCTTGTAAGCATAGAAATACATTTGGGATTGAAGAGAGGTTGTAAATGAGGGTTTCTCACAATGTTCACAGTGTTTATGCTTCTGTGGGGTAGGAAAACGAGGAAAGAGTTGTTACTGCTGACAGGGGTGGAAAGCAGAGGAGCAGAAACCCAGATGAACACACTCACTTGTTCATGGTCCCATCAGTGATCTGTGGAAATAACAGAGATCATAGCCCACATAAGTAGGATGACTTCTCAACTGGAATGTTAAATGGGATGGGTAAAAGCCATACACAGAGACATCAAAGCTTGAACAATGAAACCACAGACATGTTGTTCCACAGGCAGAGTTCCAGCATGGACCCTCCTAGATCTAGGAAGGGTCATCTCCATCCCAAAGTTCCCTTCACCCTGCACAGCAAGCTGAGGTCGTTAATAGCATTTGTCTTCTCCTCTCATTTAATGAAATATGTGGGCACTTGATATATTTCAGATTCTGTTTTCCTCCCCTATCAGCTGGTTTAAATTTGGGTGATACAGCTGATGGTGATAGGACTGGGAGAAGAAGGATGTGGGTGACAGTGTTGTTGCTTTAGACTGTTTTCAAATGGCAACGTGGCTGAAAACTGAGCAGTCCAGTGTTCTGTCTTGTCAGTTATGAAAAGGCACCATCAAATCTCTGCCAATGCAAGGTGTTGGAATTGTCCATGATTTTGTCATCACAAATATCAGTGTAACAAAGTAGCCATTCTAAGAGTGACTTTTGATTGTTTAGTTTAGTTATCAGCATAGTTTTTACATAGGGGAGGGTTGAGTTAATTATTAAAACAGGTTCTCTTGCTGCATGTTTACCTTTGCAGAGAGATTGTTGCAAAATTATTTGAGAAAAATTTTGAAGACTGACGACCACCCTATTTTTAATGCCCTAATTATCTGGTCAAAAATCCTCCTTTCCACTAAGTCAGTCTTTGCTGAGATTAGTGGAAATGCTTTTGGTTTACAGTGAGATCCGAATTATCCAGAATATACCCTGAGGAGAGAGAGTGAATTCTATTTAATATCATTAAAAAATGAGAAAGAGAAGCTCAAATAGCTTTTGTCAGTGACACAATACTGTTCCCAAAGGGTTGTGACATCTCTCTGTTTCCCAGGGCTAGAAAGGCACAGTGTTTTGATATTTTGTCCTTCAATTCCCCTTCCCTGCTAACAACCTTTTTTTCTGGGCTGTAATAGCTCCATGTCCACTTCAAATTAGTTGAGACCTACTGGAAGGCAAAGCACTCAGCAGGGACATGGAGTCTTTAAAGCTCCTCCTTCATCAACAATCTAGGGATCCTGGCAGTGCAGGGGTTAACCTGAGGCCAGGGAAAGTGCTGGGAAGAGTCAAACTGGGGGAGTTTTGAATACAGGGAAAAGCCACAGCACAGAGAAGCAGCAATACCAACCCTGAGTGAGAGCAGCTCTGACAGACCCCCTGGGCATCTAACAGCATTACCAGTGTTCCTACAAAACAGTGCAAAATTCAAGCACAGAGACAAGGCTTTCCCATTTCAGTGCCAATTGCTGGGATGTGCTTATTCCTTTCAACCAAATGGCAAATGAAGAAATAAGAAATCTGAATGCCATGGCTGGAAAAGAAACACTGATTCCTAGAAATCCCAAGGCTTTTCTGATTCTCATTTTCTTGGGTCTGATCCCCTCATAAACTGGGCAACAGCTGAGCAATTGGGAAAGAGAATGGAAACTTAGATTACACAAAAATTTGCCCAGAGGACTCTGATTTGACCTACTTTAACCTAACCCTTCCCCTTACTTCATTTGCTTTCCCTGGTTCGTTTAAGCACGTTGCCTTACCAATGCAGCCAGAACAAGGGACTTGCAGTGGGTTGAGAGGCTTCTGTTTTTTCCCTCTTTTGGAAATATCTCAGAGAAACCATCTGTCAGTTCCTACCAGCCTGGAGAGCTGCTCTGAGAGCAGATATACACAGCATCTCCCTGCTCAGCACTGGCACTGTGAGAGGAGGGGATGAGGGAGGAGTTGTGCAGGGCTTGGGAGCAGAGCTGGAGGTTGCAGTTGGTGTGAGAGCTTTTTGCTGAAGTGAAAAACCCACCAAATGGCTTTTCTCTTCACATGCACCTGAAATAGCTTGTCTGCTACAGTCAATAAGTAGAGATTTCATTTACTGCTTTCTGTGAAGAAGGGGAAGGTGGTATGGCTGTCTGACAGCCACCTGTGCAGATTTGGTGAGATCCCCAGGGTTGGTTGGAAAGCCTCTCAAGTGAGCAGCATACTGTAGGAAAGGGGCTATGGTGGCTGTCTCAGTGGTGGACAAACAAGAGATGAGAATCATGGCTTAATAATTTCTTGCATCTTAATGTGTTTTAGGTGAGAGTTTGCCAGAGTAATGGATAAATAACACAATGGCAAAAAGCCAGTACCAAAGCCAATAAGCACCAAAACATGATGACTTTCTGCTGTGTTTATAAGGCACATGAAATGAGTCTGCTATGCAGGAGTGAATTCCACTGCTGCACATGAAATGTCAGAAATCTAATCCTTTATCTATCTATGCAAGTATTTCTTCTGGAGGAGCTGTTGTAATTATTCAGTCAGGAAATGGAAATCTATCTTGCATTTTCTCTCTACCCCATAAAACTGCTTTTGAAGAGTTTGTAGCAATATGCTAATGGAATACAATACTTCCAAAATTTGATTACCAATAATTTGCCAACAGCTTTACCTAATGCAAACAACAGGTTGGACATAAAAAAAAGCTCATGTTTTTTATTTCAAAGTTTCCTCCCTAAAGGTCTAGCCAAACTCTATACTCCAATGATTACACCATGCGTTTTCCCTCCTGCCTGGGATGTGATACCCACTTCCCTCCTTGGCTTCACATTCCCTGCTCCAACTGCTGTGTGAACAAATGCAGTCTACAGCCGCTCATTTAACATTTTCCAAACATATTTAGTGACCAACATATTGCATCCAGACTAACAAAATTATCCTGAATTATCTTTGGCTCAAGATTGCAAACAGTCAGCTGGTGCTGGCTATCAGTTGCTGGTGCTTTTGATCTAGGGCTCACACAGGTAGAGTCAGAGTGGATATTGCTGTGCCCAGGTGCTATAGATGGCACAACTGAAGCCCAGATAGCTTTTTTCCATATAGGAGCTGAGAATACACATGCATTTTATGTGGCAATATGGTTGCATATGGTCAGAGGCTCTGGGTAAATGCAATTTTTAAATCACTTTCTTTTTAATGAAACTTTAATGCTGTGGAAATCCATGGAGGAAATGGATCATACAAGATACAAGAAAAGCTCGCTCATGTTTGATCTGTCTCTTGTACCCTTTGGAAGCAGATATATTTACTTGCAGCACAATCTCAGCTCCACTGAAGTCAGCAGGAAGTCTGTCACCATGTTCACAGGCAGCAGGCTGCTGTCTCGTAGGGCTGATGGGCTGCACAATCCTTCTCTGCTGCACAAGGAGCCACTAGTGCATTGCTGTGCTAAACCCATTTATTTGAACCATGGCAGCAGTAGAAGCAGTTTTAGTGATTAACCCACTTTTACTGCTATAAAGCTAATCACACTGCTTCTTTTTATTCAGTAGTGGGGTCTGTTTTAAGTTCCCAGATGCTCAGTTGTAGCAGGGAAAGGTGAGTTTTGCACTTTTAAAATGGAAGTATTGTATTCATTTAAGGAATGGGAGGGGAAAGGACCAACAAGTGATCCTTTCCCTGCCTGAACACTGACAGCCTGGCAGTCCCCAAAACAGAAAAGCCTTTGTTTGCTCCTTCATGGCCACAGTGCTCACAGCTGTCAGGTCCAGTGCTCCCATACTGGCCAGCTCCTAGTATTAGGAAGAGCCATTCTATCCAAGCTGTTGGCAGATGCATCAAATCAGAGACAAGCCAACGGGTCAGGCTGTTGAAATCAGGCAGCTGATTTCTTGAGATGGGAGACCCTGAAATTCCAGGAGGGTTAAGATGCTCAGCACATCTATAAGGCTGTAGAACAAATCTTCAGGGGAAATAATAGTGCAGGAAAGCTGTCAGATGTTATTGAAGAGGATGGTTGGAAGGTACTGCTTCTCTCTGAAGCAGGTTAGCAGAATTAATATGCACTTTAAAGATCAATTATGATCTGAAACTGCAACAGGACTCACCTCCAACTGTCCTTTGCTGGCTGGGGGACATGAGCAGCTGCTCCCTCCAGCAAACCCTGTGGATGGAAGGAGAGGTGGGGAGATGAGGAAGTCCTGGACCATGTTCTCAAAGTTCATGTGAAAAAGTCCCAAGAGGTGCCAAAATGACTTATCCCTGCTACACTGACAAACAAGAAACAGTGCTCTTCAAGTTTCAATATTAAGAGGCCCTTAAAGCACAACACATCCTATCCTCTGGATTTCTAGCAAAAGCAGTTCTGATGAACACCCATGGGAATTAACAGCTCCCTGAGGGCCACAGAGCCCACCTTGCCCTGCTTTATAGACCAGAAGGGTATTGGTGATTCTCTTGGCTGTAGGTGGTGGCCAGCCAGAGGGGTTAAAGTCCTTTCCTCAGTTCTGGTCCAAGCAGACCTTGAGCCAGCATCTAAACAAAGAGCTTTGCCTACAGCTTCCCTCAGCCAGCTTCAAACTGAGCTTACACAAACAGTCCCTGGCAGCGACTCGGAGCAGCGCTGCTCCCGGGCACGCACCCAGGACCTGCCCTGTGCCTTGCCAGCTGCCATTCAGCTACTTGTGGAGTCCCCCTTCTTGCTCCCCATGTTTTCTAAAACACAGGGCCCTTCCCCTGCCTCCTGTACCCCCTAGGAACCACGACAAGCATCTACAAGAAATATCAGTAAGACTGAACTCGTCAGAGCCACCCCACTGCACCTGCTGCCCCACAAGCATTCCCCACAGCATTGTACCAGCCTTGCTGCTCCTGCATTCCAGCTGGGGAACCATGGGCAAAACTAGTCTACCAAATACTGTCTTGAAGTCATTAAGGTTATTCCCAAGGTTGGAACCTCTCAGAGACACTGCAGCAAGCAAGCTGAGGGCAAAGGTTTGCCTAGCTGGGGGCCAATTGGCAAGAGCTCAGGCAGTAAGGCAAGCCTTGGCCATAACTGCTGGCCTAGAGTGAGCCATTTGGAGAGCTTGCTAATCAAATAAAATAAAATGAATAGAATGAAATACAGTGAAATAAAGGGAAATGAAATAAAATAATAATTAAAATGGCACAAAGGGTCATTAGCCCTCCTGTATTTTAAACTCTGGAAATATGGAAGACAACTGATTTAGACCCTCTATTGTTCTGTCCACATTAGCTGCAAATGTCAGCAAAACTGATGAAGACAGCAGTGGGAAAGCAGCTTTGTGTGTAACAGCAATTGGTTCTGAATTGCTTGACAATTCTAATAGCTTTCAGCTGACTTGGACAAAGGGGCAAGCTATGGACACTACAGCAACACTGAAGTGAGATAAGCCAGTATGAAGAGCTGAGAAATATAATATAAACCTTCTGAATGAAAAAAAACCCAACCCCATTTTCACAACCTTTTTCAGATGTCAAGCAGGTGCCCACAGCAGAGGAGAGGAGCCTGAGAATCACTGGTAGCACTCAGAAATTCCTTCCAGGAGCCAGGGACAGGGTTTCAGAAACAGTTTGCCTAAAAGCAGCTGGAACATTGCTTACTTTGGGGTCAGGTAGAGGCTAAGGAGGCAATAGAAACAGAGGTCCACAACCACTGAAATAAGTCTTCCACAAGAAGCAAGCCCACTGGGACTCTGTGGTCCATGCCCCTGCACTGTCCCCCTGCAATAGTCCATCTCTTTGTTGCTGCTCCCTGGGACATCCCAAAGAGCACACCCTGCTCCTCACATCTCTCTGTGATATTTTTCCCATGTTTTTCTCTCCCTTTTCCCATTTGTTCATCTCTTTCACTCCATGACACAGCTTCTAAGCCAACTTCCCAGCTGCCTCCTTGCCCTCCATCATGTATTTTGCCTCTTGCCATGTCAAGAGACATGATGGGATTTGGCTCATCTGAAACTACACAGGGCTAGCTGGCAATCAGCCATCAGCAAGCAGAGGGATGGCCTTCAATTTTCCCTCAGTAGAGGCATTAATGATTTTATCTTCTCTACAGACATAGATTTCTACATTGATCTTATGGAAACTTCTCTTGGAAGTCTCCATTTGTCTGCCTAATGTGGACAAGAAATTCAGATTACCACAGGCAGAGAGACTGCATGGATACAATTGTCTTAGGGAGCTATGTTAAAAAGCTAGAATGTTATATTTATGTATGACTGAAAGAAGGAAAAAAAAAAAAAAGAAATCTGTAATAAAATAAAGCAGTCTTTGCTAGCTTCAAAATAAAGATTTCTGGGGAGCTGACAGATAGCAAATAGCTTTATATACATTGTCTGATGTCTGGTAGGTGCCCCTAGAGAAACAAAGTCCATATTTCTACATGCTCTGTTCACTCTTTGGGAGGCACTTCTTCCTCAGACTGACATTTTGGTTACATTCATTCCCTGAGGCATTTTACAGGAAAACACAGGAACATATTTGATTGTTCAGGAGGTACTGAACTTTACATAGATGGCATTTGGAAGCACAGAGAGCTCACGCCTGGGAGCTCCAACTGCTCTGAAAGAAGCAACACTGCTGGGTTCAATTATTTAGAAATGTAAATATAGAATGGCAGTAATACCAAATCAGGCAGAGAAGTTAGCACTGCTGGATTGCACTAACCTTGGCTGCAAAGCATACTGGCATTTCACAGTACAGTGCTAAAAATGAAGGTTAGAGAGGACTTTTGTGGCAAAAGCCTGTGTGAGGAAGACCACCTTTCTTTGGCTGTATGAAGCCAAACTCTGAGAGTGCCATCAGGAAAGCATCCTAATGAATGTGAAATGCAAGTGTTATAGGAAACACAGGACATTTCCAAGGTGCCAGTCCCAACAATGAAAATTAAATAATCAGTTATGCATTTTAGATCATGCCTTGGTTTAGCTGCAGTGATACAAGGAGCTGGGCAAGCCAAAACCCCAAACCTGCCATGCTGGGAGCAGCCCCAGGAGATGTTTCATGTTGTGGGTGCAATGGTGAAGGGCCTCAAGGGGGCTCAGGTGCTACTGATGAGAGGCAGCTCTATGGTCAGAGGAAGGTGGAGGTTCCAGGGGAGATGCACCCTCCAATGCCCAGAGGAGGAGGAGCAGACGGGCAAGTTGGCCAGCTTTGTCCAGAAGATGGGCCATGACCCAGGAAAGGTGCTGGATCATCATCACCCTGCACTTGCTTAAATGGTCACTTGGGTTTCACCTGCTTCAGGCAAAGCTGCATCCTGAAAAAAGGCACAGGCTCCTGGCCTGTGAAAGGTTTTATTTGAACCCAGTTTGTTCCAGTGACCAGCAAATGCTGAACAGTTGGCCCCATCAACTGCATTTAGCCTGTCAGACCTGGAGTGAATGGGAAGGCATAACACACTGCCATGAATTTATAGAAACTGGGGACAGAGGAGGAGTTCTCTAATGTAAAGACAAGATATGGCAAGTCTGTGTAACATACACATTTCTCACTTGCACATACACACATCCATATGGTCTCTCTCATTGCATCTTCCGATATATTCTCTCTTACCTCCCTTCTTCCCAGACAGAGAGTGCAAATGGGTTTGTGAACCTTAGTACATCATTTACAGCTGCTGTAAATCTGGAGCAATGTACACTATCAGATGTGCAGGTTTCATTTATAAAGCAGGATTTATGGTTTCACCCCTTAGATCTGCAGATGGGTTTTATTGTGATTTATGCCTGTGTCATGAAGGACCATATATAAGAATTACCTGATATTATCGAGGGACCTATTCTTTTTTGCCCTTATCTTTCTTCTGAAAGCAGAGACTACTTAATCACTGTTAGCTATATACTGAGTACAGTGTCCTTTGTGAATTACCCATATCCCTGTTTTCAGTATTATTAGCTTGTGACGTTAGGACTAACCCAATGAAATAGTCACAACAGATGCTGAATGGCAACTATATATACAATTTATAAATGGCTCTTTGGTGACTGTGGCAGTAAATTTAATTACAGTCTTTTTAAAAAAGACATTACATCAACATTAACTGAATGCCAGCCTCAAACTGAGGTATGAAAAAGGCTCTTTGGGTCCTCTGAGTAAAATATTTAGGTTTCTACTATTATTGTCAGAAGCTACACCTCAATAGCATAAATCATTTCCCATTTCTGAGAAAGGTGGAGGCCAGATTTCTGAAAGTATTCAGCCATCTAAGCACTACTGATTTTTAAGGGTATTGTAGCACTCCAGGGGATTTTGCCTGAAGGAGAGTGACACCTAATAGAGGTTCACAATATCCCATTTATTAGGCTCCCATGGTTTTTACCAGGCCTGGAGACCCAAGGGTACCTTGTCACTTACATTTCTCCACATTGCTTCCAGTGCTAACACACCTCCAGAAATCAGACCAATAATCTGTTTTTCATTGAAAGCTAGTAAGTCACAGGGTCCTGGAGATATTTTGGTATCTTACACTCACTGGAATCACCTTTGATGGCCTGGGTCTAACAGCATAAAAAAACAACCTATACCCATTAGGTGAGTTTGAAACTTCTGCAGCAATTTCCAGGAGATGCTGCAATATTTCAACAAATCTGTTTACTCTCAGTTATGCTAACAGCCAGGTGAAGGGCTAAAACATGAAGTTCTAACATTGTGTCCTATTCTGCAAGTGCTCCTTGGCTATATAGGCCTGATAGTCCTTTGCTTTTGGTCCAGGAGAGATGGGAAATTTCTCCACTCAAAAACTCCTATAAGCCTGAAGCAAGGCACTGACTTGATGAAAGATCTTTGAATCTCCTTTGAATCTTGCTGACCTTGCTGGCATTAGGAAACTATACAAAATGTGGCATTGCTGCTGCCTGTCTAGGAACTGCACCTATGTGTTGTAAGAGAAGGCTCCAGGAGTGTTTGTGGCCCCAGCTGCACAAACAGGTCTTGACAGGGATTGGGCTTGAGCCCAGTCTTGGTCTCAAGCACCACAGACCCACAGTAATGGCAAACCTCACATCTAATCACACATTCATCTAGATGAGAGGATAATTGGAGCAACAGCTCTCTTCCCCCTTCCAATTCTGCCTCAGCAGTAAAAAGTGCTCCCTGGGAAGAGGCTGGGGCAGGCAAAGGAGCAATCCCTCAGAAAGCACCAGGTTCTGAGGTGTGACTAATGAAATTCCTCCCATGTGCTCTCTGTTGGTCCTGACTGGTGAGAGCAGGATCCCTTTGCAGTGCTGTCCCATTTCAGGGACAGAGTTAAAGTGCTTCCAAGGAGCATTTTCCTCCCTTTGTCCCCCAGGATGTTTATGAGAGCAGTGAGATAAGGACTGTAGGGACCTTCTTATCCTAGGCTCCCTAAAGCTTTTTGCCTTGCCAGAAAAGAATTCATCAGGCATTCATGCCTGTTCTTGCCTTGCATGCCATGAGGGTATCTTCTTCCTCACTTATGCAGGAAAAGCCCAAATTTCTGGAAACAAAGTTGGGAATTTGGATCAATCTAAAAGATTGCAGAGAGGATGTCAGGGTCTGATGGAGTGGTTCATTTAAATGAATTTTGCTCATGATTTGAGTCCTGAAGGCTTTTTTGCATCCACGTGAAGGAATGCAGTGTGCCAAGACTTTGATCTCAAGAGCTGGCACAGAACCCACAGAGGGTGAGATATCAGGCACTGGGCTTCACCTGCTGTGGTCCATGTGTGGATGAAACCTCTAGGAAGTGCTTGTAGGAGCTCAAGAGTGGCCCAAGCTGCTGGGAGAGCTACAGCCCCTTTGTCTGAGCTATTCTTAGTGCATGCCTACCAGGCTGAGCCTGTGCAAGAAATTAGGGAAAGAAAAGCTACATTTCTGGATCCCAAAGACATTCCTGAGCAGCTCAGCCTGGATGGAGTGAGAGCATTTTTGAGACCCAAAGATCAAAGTGACTGTAAACAGCTGGGGAGCTTTAAACAGGGAGGTACCTTTGGATTCATACATGCTGAAAGTCTGGCAAAGGCTGCATTCAGCATCACAGTATTAGATTTAGGCACCCACATCCCACTTCAGGTTTAAATCCTTGAGTAGCTCTAGTTCATAACACTCAAATTTCCTTCAAGAATTTTCTTATTCTGTTTGCAACTTCCCACTGACTGTTCCATTTGCTTTCAGGTTGACAGCCTAAAGCACCCCAGTTTAGATACTTAGCTGCTAAGTAATATATATTTTTCATCAAAGCAAGTAGAAAACTTAAATGAGGTATATAGATTCTTACCAAAAATTCAGCTTTCAGCAGTTCTTGTTACATCCATTAAAAAAAAAAAAAGCGTGGGCAAAAGTTTTTTAAAAGTGCAGAAACTAATTTCTTCTTCAGATTCAAACAGCAATTTTAGAACTACATGACCCATTTTTAGCACTTTCTATTACATCTCTCTATTTTTTTCTCACACACAAAATTTTAAAAACTAAAGTCTCAGCCCCAGAGGAACATCCCACATAGCACAAGCACATAAAAGTGAGAGGCCATGATGCTCCGTGTTTTGTAGCTTTCTAAATGGCCCTAGAAACATTTACAGCCTTAGCTAATCACATTACATTTGCTTAATTAATGGGAAGAGCCCATGCTCTCAAGCTGACAGGCTTTGATAGATGAGTACAGCTGCCCTGGCTTTCAGCAGCATGTGTTATTGCTTAATGGGAAGAGGGTGGGGGGCAGCAGGGGGGGAAAAGCAATGAAGTAAGTGTTCTGTGTGCATACTGTTTGTGCTTACTCTGCACCTGAGATGGAGGGGTAGCTCCCATCCCCATTTGGGTTAGCTGTACCTGAGACCCACCATCCCTGCAGCAGGCAGCCCATTCCCTGGCACAGCCCAGACCCACCATCATGCCCTGCCTCACCAGTCCCTGAGGGTGCTCCCACCCAATTCGTGCTGTTTTAGGCAGCTTGGGACAACCTTACTGTGAGAAAGAGATTTCAATAAATGAGAGCTAGAGAATGGGGAGAACATCAGTGGTTTCCTAAGCAGAGAAAGAGAAATCCTGCTCTAGATGGCACAAGAAATCACCTGCATTTTTCAGGGCTTCTCCTGTACTTAAATCAGAAAAACAGCTTTGTCTCCTGAATTATCTACTCCATTCCTGTGCAAATGACTCCTCGTGTGCTTGCCTTGCAGTACACGAGTCTGAAACACGACATAAGCAGCTGCCAGGCCAACTGCTCAGATGATAATTGAGCCAGTTGTACACACTTTTGTACATCATACCCCAATGCATCCGACTCTTACTCACCCTGTTGCCAACTGCTTCTTGCCTATTTTCTCCAGGAAACAGACTTTATCAGTGTAATTTGCAGGAAACCCTCCCAATCTCAGCTGGAGAGTCACACTTTCTCCCACCTCCCTTCTACCACTTTCTTCAGGGCTCTAAGTTGCTCAGCAGGGCCGATTAGGAATTCAAACCAGGTAGAAAGTGAATACAGAGTAGTGATAAGAGTCATGGCATGATTGATGATGCTTATACACATGCTTCTGGCTTGAAAAGCAGTGTCTGAGTTGATTCCAGGAGTTGGGTCTAATTTCAAAAGGATTTTCTGATAGGAAAAAAAAAAAGAGAGGGTTAGCAGCACACGCTACAGAAAGCAACTTCCACAGATTATTCCATCCCTAAAATATCAACCAATTACTAATAGGAAAGTGTGAGAGAACTAACAAGAGCTTTTACTCATACTGATCCTCCTGCATATTTACTGAAATAGGGCTGAGACTGTTTTTTCCTGTGGGTTTCCCAACATTCAGAGTTTAAGTGGTCTAAGCTTTTAAACTTACTTTGTTACATATGTTAAAATTAGGCTTAAAATTTTGAAAACCTGAATAGCTATTAATCACAGTAGAAAAAGCAAACACTGAATTTCCCACTGAATTCAAATGAATCTGTGCAATGTTTGGAGACAACAAGAGATTTTCGTACATCAGCCTCTGATTTTTACTGACATTTTTTTGCACTGCCTGTGGGTCTGTGTTTGTGCACATCTTCAACATAGTTTAACCAAAAACCCTCATTCTCTTCCTGTCCTTCCTCGTCAGTCAATGGCTCTTCAGTACTGCCCTGGCACATCCCCTTCTGCCAGCCATGGCAGGAAGGGAACAGAAATCCTATGGAAAGATGTTGACCCAGATTTACCCTGGAAGCTGCCAAGCCCAGGAGCAAGAGAAAATGAATGTGGGGCAAACATCAAGGAAGTGTGTGGACCTGCCAGCTCCACTGTGGCACAGGCAACAAGCTAGTGGATGTCTGGATATCTGCCAGGAGGGCTGCTGGGCATCCGGAAATCCTGGGAATGCAGAGGGACGCTGTTCCATGCACAGCAAGCTTGATACATTGGGATGCAGCAGCCTGCTTCTACATGTGCAGAGGCTATTCAGAGCAATCTAGTTTGGGATGCTTGAAAGCATACTGCAGGACCCAAAGGGCTGGTGAGGGCTGTACAGGACTGGGAGAGCCCCGGAGGGCCAGGGCATTGCAGAAGTGGTTAAAGATGGACAGGGGAGATGGAGGTCTCCACCAGTACTGGGTGCTGTGATGTGCATTTGCACAGCCCAAACTGGGGCATTTAAATGAGGTGTCTGATTTTGGACTGTGGTCTCCAGAGCCCCTATACATTCCTTGGTGAGTTGTAGACTTACCTGCAGCATGATCTGCAGCACAGCCTGCCTTACATAGGAGAGGAACCCCTTGTACCCAGCAACTGCAGAGGGAGCCATGGTAGCTTGGGCTCTTCCCTTGCACACCTAAGCCAGAGTTAAATGCTGTGACCAGCATGTCTGTCCAGGAGGGAAAAGCCAGAGTGTTTATGTGTTGAAGCAGATATCTGGACGGGACAGGACATCCTTTATCCTAGATGTGAGACCTGTAACCCTCACTGAACTGTATCCTCGTGGTCCAACCAGAACCACTTCCCTCTGGGTCACACCAGCAGGACTGCTGCTCCTGGCCTTTTTCTAGCTCTTGCCAGAAGTGAGAAACATGGTTTTCATACAGGCAGGTGTCTGAATCATCCTGGGATCTGACTGGCATTTATTACCCTCAGTCTGTGTGTGGTGCAACTGGTCCCTGGCTCAGAGGTGGGAATTTCATCCTGCTGAGAAATGTTAACTGTAGTTAGACATCCCACCTCTCTTTTGCTCCTTTGGTGACCTCTACTTCTTTGCCTTTAAAATGGGACTATCCTTAGCATCTCTAGAGCTCTTCAAGTAGGTTTAGAGTTTTCAGGGTGCTGCCTGTTCTTTTATTTTGTAATCACGGAGCTACAGTCAGATGGATAATCACCAATGCTTCGTTTAAGGCATTGTTGCATGTGGCAATTCATTAAAAAGCCCCAGGGAACAAGAATGAGGTTTTTATTTTAAAAGCTATAATCTCTGGGACACACACAATGTTCTCTCCCAACCCAGATTTGTCACAGCCGGCTGCTGTGAAGTGCCATTCTCTGCTGTAAGCCATCTTCAATGTATTGTCATTATAATTCACTACAGATTTTTTTTCAAGTGACACTCAAGGAGGATTGGAGGATGACAGCACATGGCAGAGTAAATATAGTTAGGGAAACATAGGAAGAGCCGACTTTTCCCAGAGAGCTTGTGGCTGTCAGGCAGGAGTTTCTTTTTTGTGTCTGAAATGGGATTAAGCCAAAAGGCTCATGGGTTTTCTGCCATTCGTGCTCTAGTTCTTTGTAAAAACAAGTAAAAACTCTGTCTATTTTCAACACACTAGATTAAGATCTGAGTTCACATTTTGCAGAATTTGGGCATCAGAGCAAGTCCCTGGCAGGGCCTGGTGTGCACAAAGGGGTTTGGGAGGCTGGGGAGAGCTGCCCATGCTGCTGCCCTGAGCTTTCTGGTGTGCTCATCAATGGCCACTTTGGCCCTTCCCAGGCTGCTGCATTGTATGGAGGGGGTGTGTTTCCAAATTTGGTTTTGGAGTTTAAACAATTTCCCTCTTCCACTTACATTTCAGGCAAGAAGCCTTAAGTTCTGTGTGTTTACTGCCTGCCCTCCTTGTGAAAGGCCCCTTTAACTCATCCTGCTGACTGAGACCCCTCTTGCCCTCAGAAAAAGCCCCTGCTCTGGTGCCACCCTACAGGCACAGCCTGAGCTGCAGGACTGCAGTTTAGATACCACATTCAAAAATCTTCAGCTATGAAAATACACTAAATGCCAGTAAGTCTTAAAGAAATGGAGAATCAGTGTCAGAAACTACAAGAGTACTCCAAAGTACTCCAGCAATGTGATGTAATGAAGAAAGGCTCTTATACCCACCATGATGGATAATATGGATAGAAGATGGAAAGGTAAAGCTGGAGGAGTAAAAGCAACAGCTAAAAGAAAGGCAGATAAGGAGAAGGAAAGTATGAAAGGAAAATTATCTGAGTGCTGATTTGTGGAGCCTCTTCTCTGCTTGAAAATACCCTGCACCAGCTATGCCAAGCATTTTTTTGTGTAATGCAAGCATTGGTGAGCACTCTGGATTATGTTGTAATGGGCAACATTACCATACAATGTATTAGGGCAGGCCCTAAGTCTCTTAAGTGTAACTGAGTATATTTATATATATTTAACTGTATATTTAACTGTAAAGAATTTATGAGGGTAGCAGGTCAGGTGGACTACACAGCCCCTCTGCAAACCAAGCTTCTTACTGTACTCAGCAGATACTACTTGTCCTGACATTGCTGTGGTCTTAGAGATTAAATACATCTCTGCTTTGGATAGCACAAATGCAGAAAACTCTTGTTATAGTCTACCTCTGCATATCAATGTCACATGTGTGTGGTCTGGTTTTGCTGACCCAGTGAAGACAGGCTCTGTGAGTGAGCAGGACACTGTGCAAACCAAACAGAAAGGTGATTCTCAAAGCATAAGAAATAGCAAGATTCAGAGTATGGGCAAATAATTATATTAAAACCCCCTTCTGTTTAAGAAAACTCACACCCATAAATAGACAAGTGATAAATTTACCTGCCTAAGTGTCTTTCTGCTTTTCAGGAAGATGTTACCAGATGAAGACAGGAATAAATCTTGTAGCAGAATGGAATGTTTTATGGAGAGGTCATTTCTTAATTGAAATTGTCCAGAAAGAAGAATGGCTGTGAGTTAAGATGCAATTGCAGGGCCACATGCCTTTTGTATGAATAAAGAAGCTGGTCACAGCTTTTCTGTCAAAATGATTACTGACTTGAAAATTATTGGTGAAGTTGGGATTTTTTGTGGAGTGTGTCTCCTTATACAAAAGCATTCTCCATTTCTGTTGCTAGAAGCCTAAACCAGTGCAAGGTCTCAGCCACTTCTTTCCCCTATGATGTTCAACTGAATCATATCTGATTTATATTTTGTCTTGCTTGTTGTCAATATTTTTTCTGCATTTCTCTCCATTGCTTTTGCCTGCCCACTGCTTATGAAGGGAGAAGCTGAGAAATAAGGCAGCTACAGAGCAGAGCCTCCCAGTACCTCTGAATGGACAATGTGCTTTAGCAGTGACTAAGGGCTCCTTTGAAACCGACAATAAAAACATCTTTTCTGTCGAGGAGTACAAGGCTCACAGGGGCAAGAGACTTTAATGACACCATTATCTTTCAGGCAATTAGGACTCACTGGCACAATCCACCACTGGTACAGGCACTGTTTTGATTGCACTGCAATGGCTTAGTAAAATGTAGACTGCTGAGACTTAGCAACACCATAAATCACATTTAATCTCAAACCACAGTGGATCAAAATGTACTAACACAGGCATAATCAGAATTCACAGGCATATTTTCTCTTTTAAAAACATATGCCTGGGAAGAGAGGCCTCCCCTCCTCCCCTGAGCTGCCCCCACACATGGGCTGTGTGATGCTGATCCTCTCCTGCCACGCTCGCCGCAGAGACGGGTCTGAGCCTGCCAGCTGTGGGCATGTTTGTTGTCTCTTGTGGATTATATTTTAATGACATAGCCTAAGCCTCTTAAACTTGAACAAATGTGCATTTAACTGTCTGTGCATTTGTGCCAGTTTACAAGGTAGAGGGTCAGCCAGCTTATCCCCCAGATTCTCTGTGAGGGCACTGTCCAAGAATTTTAATGGAGCTTTCAAAAGCCTCCCGTTATGCAAGGTGCCTTAATGGAGAGTCCTCCTGCCTCTGAAAGTTCCCTCTTGTTGCTAGACACAATGAAAGACAAGCCATAATCTCTGTGGAGAGTGCCCAGATTTTTTCCTGTCGCAGTGTGTAGCTGGGATGCAAAGCACAGCTTGCTCTGCTCCCCTGCCACAACCAGGGGGATTCATTTCATTAGTTTGGAAAGCTATTTTAGAGGGAAGGGAGGTTATGTAGGTCACCAATTCATCCCTGCTGCCTTGAAAAAAGAATTTCATTATGAAATTTCACTTTAATTAATGCAATGCACCAGCTCATAATAGTATTTCATCAGGACATCTGGTAAAAGCACATTAGCTACAGTTTAATGTTAAGACATAATTGAACAGAACTCCTGTTGGAGCTTGGCTTTTGCAATATGTTTTACTTCTGCTTCTCCTGCAAGCTGCCAAATAAAAGAATTGTGGGACTCCCTCATCAGAGGGTGATGGATCCTGACCCAAAGCCTGTTTGACATAACAGAAAGGCTCCAGTTAACTTTCACAGGCTCTGAAGTGGCTCCCTGAGGAACAGACCCAGCATCCATCCTGTATTTACATACCAGGTACTACTGGTACCTCCACTGATCTATAATCCCAAATATAAAGTAACAGCCTTGGTGTTTTGTTCCAGTTCTGTTTGAAAGGCAAATGGTCTTTATAAACCACTTTCTATTGGCTTAACTTAGAACCTTTTCCTGTTCTAATTATATGTCTGCATAATTGTTTGCTTTAATACTTATTTGATTATCTGCTTAAATTGGTGTCAGTGCAGCAGCTTTCCAAATGCCGTATTAAATATTCACATCCAAATGGGATTTCTTTCTGCCCTTTGTTTCACAGTGATCTGGACTATAAATGTGAACTCTCAAAAGATTTTAGTTATTTAGTAAGTACTAGGTCATGATTATTTAAATCTAAATAACAGGCTAAAGAGTCTTTGAAAGATTAATATATTTTGAAAAAGTTTGTGAAGTGTTTGAAATCTGTTTGATTTGAGGCTGCTGTCTCCACTTCTCTTTTTCTTTTTTTGGGTAAGTGTTTGAATAGCCAAAAACAGTAATAAAAAACATCAGCCAGCAGTGCAAGTGCACACTGTAGTTTCCCTTTTACACTCTCCTCCTTCGGCATGTTTTTAACCATTGTTTCTGGGACAGTTTTACTCCCAGCCCTCACTGAGAAGGGACACAAAGCTAAGATGTTAGAGAAGATTTGTTGCTGTTTAGTTTCTCTTTGGGTTATTTCCTGCACCAATAGGCAAGAGAGGGAAGCAGGACTGATCTGGAAAAGCACAGTGTGCCCCTGCTAAAAACCCCAGTGCCTTCCCAGTGGTGCTGAGCAGCCCAGCTGCCAGCAGCTGCACTGCACACACATGAAGGGGTCCTGGGCTGGATTGACTTCCCTGCTCATGCCAGGTGCCACCCACCCCATGTGTGTGTTTGCTGCTGGACATTTCTGCAAGGGGTGGGTGACTGACAGAGACTGGGCTGGGACAAGGCCAGTCCACATGGCAGGTAAGGTCATTTCTCATCACAGATGCTCTCCTGGGGTTTAATCTATATATAACCCTCCTAATTCTGATACCACCTGAAAACAAAGTCAAATTGTTCTTCCATCAGCTGATCAATGCAGATAATTTCTTGTAAACAGCCAAATTGCCCCAAAGAGATGCTAAGATCCCCTTATTGACAGAGGCATGCAGCAGACACAAGCCCAGGCCCACACAATGAAATTCAAGGCACTTACCTCTCTCCAGGGAGCAGCAGCAGCTCTGTCCCACCTTTACAGAGCCTGTGGTAAAAAGTTGTTGCAGACAAGAGGCAGCTGGGCAGTAACAAAATGTTGACTGACTTTCCAGTGATTTTTCTGTGCAAGTCCTATACTGGTCACAGGAAGAGGAAATCCAGCTTAGACTGTTGGTAGACCTGACTAAGCCTGCAGTTTGGCATTAGCTGGCAATAAAACAAACAAATAGGCAATAGCCTGGAGCATTGCCAGGGTGATGCTAACTCCTGTCTCAAGAAGCAGAGGCAGTTTTCTCCACACAGGCATTGGTATCATTATTTACATGGCCAGGTGTGGTGGCCCTCTGGGTGCTGGGAGGAGCAGTCACTGGCATTAGATAGTGTCATTTCTGTGCTGTTGTCTTAGGACAACACTGCCAGAGGACCTGTCATTTTAAAATTAGGCACTTGCCTCCAACCCTTGGAAACCTAAAAGAGCAACTTATCTGTGGGCTCACACGGCTTCCACGTGGTGCTCAAAGGCTTGATTTCCTCAGGCAGCCCATCCCTGATCCAGTCACTGGTACTGAGGGCTCCATGGGACAAGCAGGAGTCAAGCTTTTGTTCTCTAAGAAAAACAAAAGCAGTCATGTAAATAAGTCCAAAGGCATTTTACAAAGGGTAATATTTTTTTCCCCAAATAAAGTAGAATTCATGACCTTTTCCATTTTTAGTTTATCTCTATGATGTGATAAGATGAATCCTAAACTAGGAAGGAGATAGATTGCTTAGGGGGAAAACTCAATTGGAAATACTGAGAAAATGTCACTTAGGGAAGCTGCCTATATCTAGTAGGTATTTACAGATTTTTTCAGGGACTGAAGCTCTTGAGATAGCTGGCCTTAGACCTCTTTGTGCATTTAATATTTATCTTCAGCTAAGGCTATGTTAATTTTAGTGTCACAGCCTGAAGCAAACTGGTCACAAGTCCCAGCAGTGTTTGATGTTCGGGCATCTCACCAGCCCCTGTTCATTGTCTACGTTTCAGATGTCTGTGCTCTTGTTTCTTTGGCCTATGGAACAGGATCTGCCACTTCCAAGTGTCCTGACTGCAAGAGGTTGGGTTGTTTCTTGAATGCTTTAATATCTTGAAGTGAAAAATCATTAGTTCTCCACTTCTTTCTTTAGTTCTAGTTCTCTATTCTCTATCTTTTATGGTACCAGACGTCACATTAATTTCCGCAGAACAATTTTTATGTGCTAAAGTAAAACCAACAAAAACCTAGCAGAGTGTCACCTTTGCCTTTAAGTGTTTTATGCTGATGGTGTGACTGCTTTGCTTTCCCCATGTCCTGCTGAACCTCCTCTTCCCCATGAAGCACCTTCTGCCAAAGGCTGCCGAGACACCCCCAGCACCACACTAACCCTGCTGCCCAAAGGGTGCTGGGGGAGACAAAGAGACCTCACCAAGCCAAGTAAAAAAATCATGGGAACAAAACTCTGCGACCAGCTCTGTGGGAAATTCAATGCCAGAAACCAGCCCAAGCTCTTATGAAAGTTCAGAGACTGGGATGAGACAAGGCAAGGCAGGAAGCTCCCAGGGGAGGGTGAGTAGCACCCTGTCTCCAGCTCACATCATTGTGCTTTGTTCGACCTCAACAATTGTGTGAGCAAAGCCCAGAGCATCAGCCTTAACTTTGAATTTCCTGCTTTTTGTCGGCTCCATCCCAGGGACTGTTGTTTGAAACACAGCTCTTATTATGGAGCTTGCAGAAAAGGACTCCCTGCTTTATGGGGACAGGGCTATTGAGTGGCAAAGAGGCATGCCCAGTATCTGTCTGAGTCTGGGCTGGTTGGGCTTGACTACTGTAGTGAGAGGAGCTGCTGTCACAGAAGGCACATGATAGCCACCTCTGTGTGTGGCAGCCCAAGGAGCAGCTCGTGACCTGTTCAGCTGGGCTGGCTTCTCAGCAGAGATTGTCTTAATCACGAGCTGTACAATGTCTCTTGGCCAGATTTGCAGAGGATTTGGCTTTACAGAACAGGGTCCTAATTCACAAAGCTCCTTCCTTTGCCTCTTACTTCTGCTCTCTTGCTGACCAAATCCAGGACGTTGCCTGGGTCTCTCTTTGGCTCCTGGATCTGACCACATGCCCAGTCTGAGCTCTCACACAATGTCTGCACATCCTGGTGTGCGTGAGAGAGACCTGGGAGGAGGGAAGGAAACCAGAGGAGTAGTAATGCTTGTGGCAAGTCATACTGCTGTGTTTGGCTTGGCATGATGCTGCTGGTTCCCCAGGATTTGCCAAAGGAATCCTGAATTCAAAAGAATTAAAAGAGCTGTCCCAGAACTGCCAGGATTAGGGGATTTTGGCTGTCTCTACTCCACACTGCTGAACATCACCCTCTGTCATTAGCAGCAACCCCTGCACTCACCCACCTGTCAGGTCTCAGTGCTGGGTGTGAACCTTCCTTCCCTGGCCCCTCCCTTGGCACAGCAGTGACACAGTGCCTGCACCTTCCTCCTGTCTTGGGAAGCCTTGACCTGCCTGACCTGCTGCCACTCATGAGTGACTTCTTGGAGCTGGAGAGAAGCAGCAGTGATTTTCCACAGTGGTGGGAAACCCCCTCAGACCAGAGCTCTCTTCTGTGCTGTAACTCCTCGTGCCTCCCCATCATGGGATCCAGCACACCCTGTCATCTCTCTCCCTGCTCTCTTCTGCTGCAAGCAAGCCCCATGTCATCCCAGAAACCATCTGTGAGACCATCTATGAAATATTTATTTCCCTTGCATGCAAGTGAAAAGGAAGCAAAATGCCTGCATAATATTGATGGAATCCCTGATAGGCAAATATTGAATTATTTACAGCCTAATTGTGCAACTGATACTCATGAGATTGCTAGGCTGCAAAATGCAGTTAATACATTTTACAAAATTGGTGACTTCTACTTCAGACTTTGTCTAGATGCATCAGTGAGTCCCTAAAACACAGGTGACATCACTTTGCAGGAGAAGAACCAGGGTATCCACAGACAGTTGAAACATCCACTGCCTTTTGCCAGAGCACTGCTGTGAAATAGAAAAGGGTTCTCAAGGCACCTACTGGCTGCCCCAAGGTACACATCTGGAGCCATTTCAGGTGCTCAGGTGAATCCTTGCCTGCCTGGTGGCTGCTGCTCCAGAAGGGCCCAGATTTCCCACAGGTCTCATGTTACAGCTGAAACTCACAGGTAAATGCCCTGGATATCCCCAGGCATCTTCAGATAGCATTAAATACATAAATGCAAGATACTAATTTTACCCTGTGTGACCACTGGAGACCTCCCAGCACAGGGAGCACAGGGAGGCTCTGGGCAGTCCATTTTGGCCTGACCATGGTAACAAGCTAAAACAAAAAATCTGAACTAGCATTACAATTACTGTGCCAAATAATTCTCATTTCCTCCCCAGACGAGACACACCATGTATGTCTAAACCCCTCAGCCTGTCCTAGTTTGCAAATTCTAGTACAGCTGCAGGTTAAAAGAACCAGCCAGAATTAATTATTGCAGATTAAGGAACTGAGCAACATAGGGCAATGGCCTCTTGTTAAACTGAAACATCTGATCCAAACCAAGTAATTTCAGCCCTTTGTTAAATACTCTTGCTCACCATCTCCAGTGTTTTGCTGCTGAGCACCATCATCTGGACATGGTTTATTTAAATGTACCCAGGCTATCACAGAGCAGCTTTGCCAGTGACAGCCAAGAAAGCAGGTTTGTAGGTGGCCACCACCTGCAGTCCTCAGGTGTGGGGTGGCATTGTTTGGTTTTGCTGTTATCAGGCTTTTGTGCCATTTAGAGCTGGCAAGCAGAGAGGGGCAATTAAACTTGCTCATGCCAAAGGAACATGTATTTATTTCAACCAGGTACTTCTTTTCTTCCTTCCCACCCCCATTTTGTGAGACATGAGATCAACAGACAAACAGGTGACTTGGCTCATACAATAAATGCCATGCACCTCAGTAGGTGGTAAGAAAACAGAGCCAGTGACTGCCTTATAGGCAGGAGCAAAGGAAAGAGCAACATGATTTACCTGAAGGCAGTGGTACAGCTGCTATGGATCCCAGGCTGGGGAGGTGATGACACCTTTACAAAGCCAAAACTTAGGTGGCTTAATACTTACTGTTTGTTGTTCTACAAATATTATTCAGTGTCTAAAATAGAAAAAGGAGGTTATTTGGTTACTAAAAACCAATAAATCTGGAAGGTTTTACCCCTCTTTTTATTTTGTTGGAAGCTGCATGGTGAAGGCAGGGTCAGCTCTATGGCAAACTCTACCTTGCCAATTCCTGTTTAACAGAAGAGGAACCAGATTGCTCTGAGACAAGGGAGTGCTGATTTACCCAGGGGCTGAAGATGATGTTAGGTCACTTGCACCATCTGCTCTTTGGAAATGAGTCCCACATGTGCCCTCACAGGATCCTTCTCCAGACTGCCCTGACCACAACAAAAATGTCCCTGTCCACTGGATGCTCCATAGAAAAATATAAGCCACCCACAGCACAGTTGTTGTTCTCTGCAGTGTATCACCAACTGGTGTCTCCCTACCCAGGTCTGTAGGTGCTGTGCAAGGCAGGGAAGGTGCTCTCCATTTCCCAATGGCCCTGGATATGACAGGGTGGGTTAGGTGGCAGAAGAATTTGTATATCTCGCTATTTTCAGCACCCTAGGATTGCCAGAGATGCAATCCTTGCTGGAAAACACTTCTTGCTATAAACAAGTTGATGAACACAGAAGAAATTAACCATGCTTTCCCCATTGGCCACTACTCCATATTCTGTTGTTAATCTGCTCCTCTCCCCTCCTCCTCCTCCCTTCCATTATTCTGCAATAGCTGTTAGTTGCTAAAGGAGCTGAAGAAACAATTAAGAAGCTTTAGAAAAAGCAGATAATTTCTCACAAGCAGTGCTGAGTATGCAGCAGATGTGACTCAAGAGACACACACGCTGTTTTCAGGCAAGCATTCCCAAGGGTTTAGATAAAAATAATAAGGATGAGGTGTTTCAGCAGAAATCAAGTTATTTTTAAGTGGGTGGGCTCTAGGGGGTATTAAAAGAGCTCCCTGAAAATGCCATCATCATCTTGTGTGTGGGATCCCATAGCATTAGTAGTGTATAATTAAAACTATTAAGCCAGCAGTCAGGCTAGACAGGGATTCTGGTAGGGAAGTGGTTACAGGGGCGATGCTGAAATGGAGTGGTTGCAAAGATGAGACAATTTCTGACTTACTAGAGGTTTTCAAAGCAGAACAAATTAAATGCCTACAGGGAGATGTTCCTCCAGAAGGCAGAGGCATCTCAAGGACCAGAATTTGAAGTGGATGGCTTCAGTTGCTGCAGCTCTGTTCAGCCAGCACTGGCAGAAATGCTGTGATGGTCAGGAGCCCCATCTCAGCTGACACAGCACGTTGGTGCTTCACTGAAGTGCATGGCTCACATCCAACCTAGGTCCATAAGAGACACTTCTTTCCAACATCCCCCTGCTTAATCCATCCCCAACATCTGTCACCACACCAAAGGGACAGAGGCAGCAGAGCCAGCATTACCCTAAGCAGCTTGCTGAGACAACCCATAGGCTTTTGCCATCTTCTGGCTGTGATGAAGACTGGACAAATTAAGAACATGCTATCATTAGCCTCATTCACCCAAAAAATAATCAGCAGCCAACTCACTTCTAAAAAGTGGCCTGGCAGAGGGTCAAGAAATTAAATCTGGTGGCAAATGGACAAGTATGGACAACTAAGTTTGTGATGATCCATCTTGGATGGATCTTCAGTATCCAATACCAGGATTTTCTGTGCTCAGACACATATATCTCAGTCCATACTCCGCCAATATTTTAAGTCATGCCCACAAAGCATATTTGAATAGGATTCAAGCTGATGAAAAGCAAGTTCCTACTTTTAATCAGGTTTGCTGACCATGTGAGTGGAGCCAATGGATTCAATCCAGCAGATGACATTCCATTAAAGATAAATTTGCCACTGCAGTTCTTACTGCCAGGAAAGGTGTGAAAGAACACGTGGCCCCTCCAGGATGTGCACAGCCATATTTCTGTACTGCAGATGGCAGTTTGAATGCTTGCAGGTTTTTTGCCTTGTCTGCTCATAAGGCATATTTAAGTCCTTGCTGTTTTCAAGGAGACATTTTAGATACAGTCAGCTTATGAAGAGACACATCCCACTTGAATCATTTTAAAAACACCTCTTCCTTTCAAGTCACTAACTTGGCGAAGGAGGGAGAAGAAGAAACACTGAGCCAAACTCCATAAACAGATTTTTCTTCCTGTGTGTGTGAGATGAGCCTGGGAAAAGCAAAACAATTAATCTACCCACGAGTGGCTTTGCAGGGAAAGGTTAAGGAATAATAGTGTGATTTAGATTGCACCACTTTACATGCATTTATGAGGGAGAAATTCAACACCCAAATAACAAATTCAGTTCAGATTTTACTTCCTTTCTCCCTTCCTCTCCACCCCCCTCCCCCAAAAATGACATACCCTTCCATTTGTAAATTACTTTAATTTAAATACTTCCAGGTTAACAAAATGTCTTAAGTTTGACATGTCCAAAGTTACAAAACAGAAACAAAAACTCTTGACAAAGGGTAAGAAAAAAAAAAAATATAATCCAAGCCCAAACCTCCTTTCCTAAGCTGGAGTTTATGGTCTGTGAGCTGGCGACCCTCCAGAGTCTGACACAATGTCTGGAGCACCCAGAGCAGCTGGAATTAATTTTCTTCCTCCAAATCTATGCACTTTCATATGAAGTTGTGTTTTGGCACTGCCGCCCAAGAGGGAGTCCAGTGCAAAAAATCTAAGCCTGGCCGTTGTTTCTTTGCGACCCAACACTCGCTGAGCAAACAACAAAAAGGAAGAAGAGGACAAAAAAAAAAATTAAGAGAAAGAAAAACCCTTTCCCTTCCCCCACACATACACAGACAACTGTACCAAACAGGGGGGCTATTCAAGGCTGTTCAGAAATGGGTCACAAAGAGAAATGTTTGCAGATAAAAACATCACTTTTTTTTTTTTTTTTTTTAACTTCTGCCTTGGTGTTTTTTTTTTCCTAATAAGCATCATGGAGGCCCCTGGAAGGTGCTGGGGATCTTTGAGAGTCGAGGTCCTGCTGATCAATGTGCCCCCACTGGCACAGCTCCCACGCTGGCCCTGACGTGCAGCCCCTCTCGGGGTCCGGACCCTCTGAGCCGCCTCCTGCGAGTCTGAGCCGCCGTGGGGAGCCCCAGGGGCCCTGTGGGCAGCAGCACCCAGCTGTGGCTCCTTGCCTGGGCTGGCAGGGGGTCAGCAGGGGAGGAGGGAGGCGTCCAAGGCACTCCCAGGGTGTCCCGTCACAAAATCACGCACTGGAGTTTGTGGGAGCCTGTGGCTCTGTCCCCTCGCCATTTGGTCTTTTTCTTCTTCTTCTGGCTTTTCTCTGGGATCTGTTGCCTGTTTTGAGAGACAGAGAAGAAAGCAGGCAGGTGAGACAGAAGGCTGGGTTGGATCCAGAGCCCTGGGCAGCCTGCAGAGCAGCATCTTGGTGTGCATGTACATATTTGCATATGTATCTCCATATACCCTTCCAGCACTGCGTGGCTTTTCATGCCACACTGTTGAGAACTGCCTGCATTCTTCAGGAAGGAGGAAAGATGCAAAGATGCCATTAAGGCTGATGGCAGGGATGTATGGCCTGCCAGGGCACTGTGCCTCCAGCTGCCCAGGATGAACTGCTGCCTCCTCCCCTGCCAGGGGGCTGCTCTGGGAACCAGGGATGCTCTAAGCGATGCAACATCATCCATTACACTGCTGACACTCAGCAGGGAAGAGAATGAGAGCACAGAGATCAGAGAAGTACACTTTTCTGCTTTTCAGTTAGCATTGCCCTCAGCCAGCTGCACTGCTACAGACTTGGTGATGGAGGGCAGCTAAAAGATAATAAACCAAAAACTGAGTTTGCTGCTCTGGTGGGGCTCTGGCTTCCTCTGAAGTTGTGAAGAGCACTGGAGCAGAGAATGATCTGACCCCAGAAAGATGTCCCTGGCTGTCTGAACACATGAGGAACACACAGCTGAGAGCTGTCCTGCACTGTGCCCCAGAGCTGTGAGCAGCCTCTGCTGAGGCTTCTCCCTGTCCTGTGAGATAAGGCATTGCCCAAATGCCTGTTGGCAGCTGCACACAACTGCAGCAGCTACTCTGCCAGCCCAGCAGTGCAAATCCAGCAGCAGGCTCTGCAGCTCAAACACCCCATAGGCAGCCTGTAGATGTAGATTTTAGTGCAAGATAAAACATACAAACACTGCCAGCCTCTTTAGATTCAAACCTGAGAGTCTGAACTGTTCAAAAGCTGCCTCTTTGTCAGGTAATATGCCAGGCATTAAACCTGTGTTTGTACCAAGTGATCCTGACCAGGACGACACATCACTGGGGCATAAATCACTATGGCTTTAGCTGGTGTTTCTCTTACAGCCTCAGCTTCCAAATTCTTGCAACCACCTGAAAAACTCAGCCTTGACTGGTAAGACTTTTTTTTCAGTGAATATGAAGGCTGGAGGCATGAAAAACATGAAACTTTAAAGATTAAAATTAGAAAGATAAAATTCAGAAAATATTTTAAATCTGGATAAACAGTAAGTGACCACACGCTGTTCACACTCTTCTGGATCTGTTCTAGAGATCCAGAAACCACACCTTGGGCCTGCTCAAGGCTTCTGCTGTGAGAGTTCCTGTGTGTGCACTGCTGCAGCATAAAAGGGGCATCAGGAAATTTAAAACATCTATTGGGTGGACTCAATCACCCCACTTCTTTCTGGATTACTTCCAGACAACAGTTTCTTTCATGAAGCTAAATAAACTGGGAATCAGCCAAGTGCAAGGAGCACAAACAGTGCATCCTCACCCTGAGAGCTCACAAGGGCTCTGAGGAAGCCCTTCATTTGCAAAGCACTTCAGTGACAGTTATCAGGGAGATGAAATTTGCATTTTATTTGAAAAAGCTCACTTGAAAACCAGGAAAACAATACTTGGTGGGTGATGTTACCCTTGACTGTGGACAGTTTGTAACATCCAAAAAACAAGCAAATCTGCTTTGTGGCCAATGACCAGACAGATCATACAGCATCTCCCTGCTCTGACTTAACCTGAATTTCAGCTCTTGTGAACATTTCTGGTGCTCTTGACATCACAGAGGGTTTCACCTGGCTGGCAAGGGTTTTCACAGCAGCTACTCAGGAAACTGAGGTGTACCACTTATTTTTGAGGTTAAGTGCATTTTCAGGTCTTGAAACTAGTAATGCCTCATTACAATACTCCTTTCAGCCTGCCTGGAGTTGCATTATGTAGAGAAAGCAAACAAAGCCTTTCCATCTTATTTTGGCTGTTTTCCTTTCCTGCAGAGCAGAATAGATGGTGGTAAGAGCTTGCTGCAACACAAAAGTAATATCTAGCCAGCTAATACTGAGTTACAGAACAGTTGGGAAAGAGCTTGGGACACTTCCAACACAGTTCTCCAAAGACTTTCTGCCCTCTGCTTTTGAGACATGTGGGAAGAGTGGGCAGTACCATCTGCTTTTGATGGAGGCTGGCTTGAGGCTGTGCTGGGACATTCACAAGTACAGATATGCTGTGAATAAATGCCTTGTGGTTTAATTGCCGGGCGAGGCACTTTGACTGCAGGCGGGGAGGAGCACGATTTCAGCTCAGCGCCTCCCAAAACATGAGAAATGAGGGCCAGAAAATCTGGCAGACAACTGGTGCCAGAAAAACAAATCTTCTCAGAGGGAACTGAGGTTATCAGCCGAGATGCTGGGATGTGTGTGCAGCTCTTTTCCTGCAGGGGAGCCGGGGTTGGAAGGCAATCCCTCCCTGTCCCTCCCTGCTGGCACCCGAGCAGGGGTTCGCCCGGAGAGAGGAGCCTGCCAACACCAGCAAAGGCAGCTCATGCCAAAACTGGGAACAAACCTCTGCAGTCTGAGGAAAGCTGGGGCTTAGCCATTAGGTCATGCAGTTTATCCTACAAAATGGCTTAATTTTTTCCATGTAGTGAGCAGAAAATGTTAGAAGTCATCTACAACATTAGAATTTTGTAGAATTTTTTGCCAGTCCTTTTTAACTTCTGGCAAGGCAAGACCCTGAGAGGACAAAACTATGAAAAACCAAATTACTGGTCCAGAGCTTTCAATGCCAGCCTTTTAGAGCTGATCATTATAGTAGGCTTTGCACTGTTCATGGAATAAAAAAATTTCATTATGGCCACAGCTACTTCTTACTGTGCCTGGTACTGATGTCCTGCACGGGTAGCTAAGTGCCAGTAACATACCTAAGCATATTTAGGACAAGAAAGTTAATAAACACCAGAAATATCTCACCCCTAAGAAAACCTGGCTCCCCAGAAATTGGCTCCTGACTCCCTGGGCCTGACTCCTGCACGTCCCATCCATGGAAGGTAAGGAAGGGAGGAGTTTGCAGCTCACCTTATTACCCTCACCAGGTCATGGAAGGCCTTGTCCACATTCAGAGGAGGGTCCTTGGCACTCGTTTCTATATAGGGAATCTGGAGGAGAGAAGTGTATGGTGAAAGAGATCAGTAACAGCCTGAGTGTTGGGATAATGCTGTTTCAAAATGAAAAGCCTCAAGGCTGGAGAAATGGGCTGCTAATACCACGGATATACAGGTAAACAAAATGTTGCCATGACACTGCTATCAACACCTTACAACAAGGTCAGGGAGAGCTTACAGAAGGTCTGGAATAAGCACCAGGCTAAACAGCTGCTATGGGAGCTCTGGGTTTGGGGGAGAATAATCCCAGACTTCATGTCGTCAGATGTTCTCTCCCCCTGAGCTGTGCTCACAGATATGAAAATAGCCGAAGGTTGTTGAAAGACCAGCACTTGCCAAAAATTCTTGCTTGCCACATTTTATTGGGACTACTGCATGAATATTTCATGACTACAATTCCCCTTCAGTGTAAAATGATCTTCCCCTTCAAAGCCTGACAGCCAGATGGGGCCTCCTAGAGTGCTTGTCCAGCACACTGGCAGATTTATAAAACTGCCTCTGATAAGGTATTTTCATGCACGGCCTTTTGCAAGGCGTGTGTATACAGATGGATACAACATGCTGTGCTGCAGTTTAGGTGTCCTGGCTCTGACAGAAACCAGATTTCTTGGAGAGGGAGGGGAGTGAACCTGCCCTGCCAAACTCCCATCATGGTTTGCTCAGAAACCACCACACAGCTCGTCCTTTAGGCACAGCAAGCTGCCAAGAGGTCTCAGGCTTCTTTGCCTTTAACCTTTCCATTCAGTTCCACCTCCTAAGGGAGTTGTTGTCTCCCTCTGGGTATTCAGGGCTGCTGGCATTTAGAGGTGATTAGTGGAGCAGCATGTGATCTACTCCCATCTAAACCAATTTCTCAGGCTAAACTAACAGCATGAATAATGCAGAGCTAAGGTGGTGGGCCAGATTTATATAGGCTTAACAACCCTGTTAACTTCATTATCTTTAACAAGCTGAGGCACCTGGCTATACCTCCTAATGCCTGACTCTGCCTTTTCACTCCAGGAGAGTGCACTTTCTTCCCTCATCCTGAACACTTCTCACCACTTTCAGACACCTTGTACCTAAGTCTTAGTGATGGCCTCAGCTCAGCTACAGCCTGGTGCACAGCAGAGATTCTGGTTTCAGTGATAAACTGGCCCTATGAAAGGGAACTGCATAGCTGCTACTTTGTAGTAGTCAAAAATGTATTTACAAATGTTTCATTGTAAGCTTTAATTCAGCTCCTAATGAGCACAGATTTCAATTCTGAACGCCTGTAATGGGACTTTCAATAACCCATTAAATGATCCCACAAACTTACGTTGTGTTTTGTTGCCATTTCTCTCCCCTGTTCTCTTGTAATTTTCCGTAAGTGCATTAGATCAACTTTGTTTGCCACCAAAATCATTGGAAAAGACTCCCTGGAAAAAATCAAAACCACCACCCAATTATTAACAGACTACAACAAAAATTACGTGCATAAATTTCACTTTTTAATGCTGACATCATCTAACATTTTCAGCTGCAGACATACCACATATGTGTAAAGAAATACAAAGAAAACCCCCAGGCTGTGATATACATATGTTCATATTGTAAAAATTTACTTGACAAGTTGCATGCATGCACACATTCATTGTTATTTGTAGGGACTTCAGGAATTTATTGTCATATTTTTGCAATGCCTGATGATAACTAAGCCTGAAGATCCAACTAGGTGAAGAAAGATCTAGAGAATTAGCCAGAAAAATCAGCTGAGACATAAAGACAGAACTTGGACAGGAGACTGGGACTCTTTTGTAGCAGTTAAGGCATCTCAGTAACTGCATATCTTGGCAAGATACTGAGGGATGATGGAAGAATTGGAGTAATTTCATTCCTGGTCATCCACTGAGAGACACTGTGGGGAAAGTAAAGATGGCCTCTGGGAGCTGGTGCTTAGAGAGGGACATCAAATGGTGGAGAAAATGAGTGGGAGCAAAAAGATACCCATCAGCTGTTACCCCAAGACAGACTGAGCTTGGCAGTGGTGGCTGGAGGGAACCAGAGAGATTTGCTTAGCTTCCAACGCTATTACCTACAATCTCCTGTTTCTAATCCCAGAAAAAAATACCAAACCCATCTCCCTCTGTAATAATACTCAATATTTCCTTAACTACCAGGCATGTAAGTGCCTGTCTTCAGCCAGCACCTGAGAAGAGACCCGTCTATGCACAGCACATCCTATGCAAGGCTCTCCCCTGTCCCCCTGCAGAAAGCTCCACTGCTCCAGTGATGAACAGAACCATGGCTGGAGCCATGGGAGGTGTTGGCAGTGCCACTTTCTCCTCTGGCTGCAGAGCAATCAGCTGCTGCAGGGCCTCTTAGCCACTGCTGGGAGGGAGGAGGTCCCTTCTGATCACTGACAGTTACTGCAGTATTGGTGTCTTATATTTAACTTTAAACCCTCCTAAATGATCCCAGGGCTCTCTGCTGTAACAGAGCTGATTTTACTGGGGTAAGGAGCAGCTGGTTGTACTCATTTCTGTATAAAACACTTTCCTGGGTAACTCTGGATTTTTAAACAGCATTTCTGGGTCATTTTTCATCGAGATGATAAGAGCTCCATCTTCCCTTTGGCACATTGCCCCATTACTCTGGCTGGAAAAATACTGTACTGCACTCTGCATTTTAAATGAGTCTTAGAGTTATTCATTTTGATAATGTGACTGTGATTTAATGTTAATACCTGAGCATTGATATATCTTGACTCTGATCCTTCTGGAGCAAAATATTTGCTTGTCTGGATTATTTGATTGCTTTTTGGCTTGCAGCACATTGGATTAGAAAGGGATTACTTTTGAATGGTATCTCATTTGCCTTGTTTACATCAGGCATAAAACTCTGTGGGGACTTTGTTCCCTATTGTAAGCTGTACAACTGCTAGTTGGACAAAGCTGCTACAGTTGGGAATTTTACTATAATGAAAGTTGTGGAAAGAAATGGGAGGAAGGCTTTGAACAGCCCTGCTAACACAGCAGCCTGCAATTCTTCTAGATCTTATGTTGCCAAAGCTGCCTGCCAGACTGAAAAGCAGGGTGATGTTTGCTCCCAGCTACCTGTGGGTTTGGCAGGAGGGTTTTTACTCACTCTGCTCCACTGCTGTGATTTTCTGACCCAGCTCAGGTTTTGGATGAAGCATTAACACGCTCCTCACGCTCGGAGAGGCGCTGAGCAGGGAAACACAAACAGCCTCACCAGCCTGTTTCACTTCCTGCCTCTCACGCTGCTGCAGCATTTGCACGGCGTGTGGAGGATAAAAGTTTCAGTCCAGAGCAAACAGTGAACACCACATCTTATTTTCAACAAGTTAAATTAGATAAAATCAGCATGAGATTGGGGCAGGTTACAGGAAATTCTGTCCAGTCTCCTTCAGCTTTTAGAAACAGATTTACTTTGCCCTAAGCTAAGCCAGCAGTGCTTAGACTGCTGTGATCTGAGAGGCTGACTGAGAGACTGACATTCTTCTTCATTTAAATGAAATCAAAGGGAGGTTTTTCCTCTACTTTTCACTCTTGTGGGCTACACTTTGGATGCTTTACTGGAAGAGCTGTCAGCTGTGAACCTCACATGATACGAGTCCACCCTTCCTGTGGGGAAGTTATTCAGAGCTGTGAAAGGAAGCCAGCAATGAGGCCCAAACCCTCTGGTGACTTTTCTTGATGACTTCCATAATTAAAAGCCATTATGAATGGAAAAACTAAATGTTTCAAATTTGCAGACATATAAGGGCTTAATTCACACCCCACCCAGTGAGGATGGATCCATTGCCTCTTGAACCAGGATAGGAAGAGGGAGTTATCTTGGAGGTAAACCAGCAGCTTCCCCTCACTCTGCCAGGATACATTTATTTACCATGATTAAACTCCCAGTGCTACCTTCTCCCCTGACATGCAGGGAGGAGAGACGCCCTTTCTTGCTGCCTCCTCAGGCACAGACAGATGTTTTATTCTGTGCAATTATTTGCTGCAGAGCACATTGCATTAACTACATTACATCCCTGGTAATAAATACAGTTCCTTCCAGCACGAGTTCTTCCCCCTCCAAGACACTTGTTCACACCCCCAAATTATGCAGGGCCCTCGAAGGTGTGTTTGGCACAAGCCAGGGAAAGGAAGATGGTGCCAGCACACACAAAATAATTAGGGCTGAATGCTTGCTGACTCCCTGCTGGTGATCCCAAAGTGCCTGCCCTGTGCACAGAGCATCCCTCCCCCTCTTTAGAGCTGAGCTGGTTACCTTCAAAGGTGTCTCATCTCTCTTTCTCACACTGCTCTGCCAGACCATTCTGGCAGTAGTTTCTCCCTTCCAGACACATTTTCACTCCACTGTAACACTACTGACCCTTTCCACACTGGAAGCACTTCATGCTTATCACAGAAGAAGCAAACCACTTCTTATTCACCGCACTGAGGTCCACGAGTCAATCCCACACAAGGATTTGTCCCACACACGCAGAAGGCAGAAGCTGGGGTGAGAAGTGCAGCCATGCCCCCAGGATGGCTGGCAGGGCAGGCAGTGCCCAGCCAGTGGCACCCACCTGTCCTTGACTCGGAGGATCAGCTGGTGGAAGCGGTCCACGTGCTCGAAGCTGGCCTTGTCTGTCACCGAGTAGACGATCAGGAAACCATCTCCAGTCCTCATGTACTGCTCCCTCATTGCACTGAACTCCTCCTGGCCTGCAGTGTCCAGAACTGGGACGGAAGAGACAGGTTTTTAATTACTGTAGCTGCTGGCACCACTGTGTGTCCTGTGGCCTTTTTGCCTCTGCTGGGCTTGCTCAAAGACTGCAAGATCTGATGAAATTAAGTTGGATGGACAAGGAGGTTTCTGTCCCAGACCTAAGTTGGGAGCACATGGAGGGGAAGATGACTACATGGATTTCATTTTCCTTTTCCAGTACCAAATACTGATCACTGAATTTGGAAAGCTGCTCCTCTGGCAAGATATGCCTCAAAGGATTTCACAGCCCTCCCAACTTTTCCCTCTTCCAGCAAAGAAAACCCAAGACTGGAAGATTAGCTAAAAGCCAGTTTAAATGTCAAGGATAACCTACAAAATGTGTAGTGAAGTAGTGCTGGGAGACAACCCAAAGTAATAGCTACATTTTCCTTTCCTCAACACCTGGAATTATTTCTAGACAGTTTTGTCCTTTCAGAGTGAGCCTTGGGGAACTCCCCTTAAATATTTAGTCCCAAATGATGTGCTGATACTAAGGAGGTAACTAAAACAGATGGAAAAGCTTTAAGTGCCTTGCATATCCAATACAGTGATCACATTTCTGTGAATAAATCCATGCTCAAATCCCCTAAAACACCTCAGTTGTGACAGCCACCCAGATGCAGTTCCCCACTAGATTAAACTTAATGGAATCATAACTCACTGGTTCTCCATGGATCTGTCTCACAGGGGGTCCCACCACCTATGGAACAAGGTACCCCAGCCTCCTGATACACACATCAGTGCTAGTTCCTGAGCCCCAGCTTTGTGCACAGCCAGGATTTGGACTGGCAAGAGGAGGGTACCAGAAGAGTTCATCAGTTTAGGCTATGCCAGTACAAACATGGGGTGCACTCAAAGTGCATCTGCTCCTCAGAAGTATAGTCCTAATGCATTGTTGCACCCCAGAGGGAAATGTGGGACCTTCACGATGACTGGGAACATTTTCACATCCCAGTCAAATGGGCTGGGTGGGAAAACTGTTTTGCCTCTGCTGTACAGCCGTGGTGTAAACATCTGCAGCCCACAAGTGATGGGGAAAGCCCAGGGCAGCCGTGGATGGAGTCAGTGGCAGGAGCATACTGCTGACAGAGCAGTGGGGTTTCATACAGGTTTGTCTGGTCTGAACAGGCCCAGAGACCCAGCAAGGTGCTCCCTGCAGGGGAAGGTGCTCAGGCTGCCCCAGTGTCCTGATGTCCATGATAAAGGCCACTTTGCTGCATCAGCACAGGTGGGCACGCTGCACATCACAGCTCACCCCACGAGCCAGCCACACACCTCCACTCATGTCTGGAGGAGAGACAGCTACACTGCAAGACCTGGACACCTTCCTTGGGCATGGCAGGCCCTTTAAAGCCTTCAGCCTCATTTGTTCTCCTGCCTTAACTGGTGTTGAATGTCTGTTTTCATGAGCTCTTAAGGTAAAAAGAGATTCTAGGCTCTTATAAAGACCCTGAGATTTAGGCTTATTTGCCAAGATTGTTGGAAAGCCACCTGAGTCTCTTCATAGCCTTTTATCCTGCTCCTCCCCTCTAAATCTAGGAAACAGGGTCTCAGCTCAAAGGCATTTAGGCTATTCTTAAGGACTGTACAAAAAATTAAAAAAAAAAAAAAAAAAAAAAAAAAAACCCAAAGAGACTGCATGTGCTGATAAATTTCTACGCCCTGGGCAGAATTGCTACCATGGAATAAGGCCAGGACTCTGGAGCTGGGACAGAAGAGGAAATTAATCTTTCCTACCTGCCCAACCTGTACAGAGAGGCTGGGCTGCCCTCATCTGACTCCTGCAGCAGCTAGACACGATGTCAGGGCAGGGCTGAGCTGACAACCAGCACACAAACCCAGCTTGTGGTGGAGTGGGAGAGCTCCCTGCTGAGAGCTGAGCCCTCCTTCCCCCTGAGACAGGGCAGGTGCTCCAGCACAAACTGTGGGCAGGAAGGTGGAGATGGATGTGCTATATCCTGCATGGTAATTTGCTTAGGAACTTCCCCTTGCTCTGGCACATTTGTGAACTTCCCATAAAACACATAAGAAGCTTCCAGCTCTGCCTTTGCACCCATCAACCCATCCCCAGCTGCTGACCCTGCATCCCCTGGGAGAGGGGCAAGCCCTGGTGGGGGCTGTAGGGATACCCCACTGCATGGGGCTCTCCCACCTTGCCTGGATCTTGGCCATCACACCAAACACAGGCAGAGCTGCTGTGTCAGCAGCTGCTATTTAAAGGGAATTCACTTGCAGCATTGATAAAAAGGAGAGCAAGTCCAGGCAGCATTTAAAATGGCAATTTGAAAGTGTAAGTAAAAGACACACAGCAGTGAAGGTTAAGGTTAATCTCACATGGGTTATTCATACAAACTTAAGCATCGTGTAGATGGCCAGAGAAAGTCCTTTTCTTAACTTCAAATGTGCTCTTCATCAAGGCAAACCCCCAGCCTGACACTTTTGTGCTTTGTGAGTTGTAAGCAGCAGAAGAGAGTGATCTGGATCCTTTGTAAGCAGGACAGGACCACATCCTGAAAAGCATCAGCATGAAAAAAGGGCCAGATGTAAGTGGCTTTGCTTGTGGTACTATCTTGTGGCATAAAAGCTTCCAGAAGACTCCCACCTGTAGAAATGGGGAAGTAGCAAGGAGAAACCTTGGGAAGGGATCCCAAAGGGATGAGGAGATTTAGCATGTTAGCCAGCATTCACCTTCTTCTAAAACTGCTGTTTCTGCAGACAGGATGCCAGAAGACAGAAATAACCATGAGCAGAGAACTGTGAGCTGGTACACTTTAAACCACCAGTTGCCCCACTGGCAGCACATAATGCCAGCATGGAAACAAGGCTGGACCAAAGCACAGAAGGTTTCTCCTAACTCATTCTTCCAAGAACTGAAATCTGACTCATAGGCTGCACAGTGCATTGTCAGGGACTTCCAACAGAAAACTTGAAGTTCTCATGAATTTGGCCAGAGAAGGAAGGAGGCGCAATTATGAAAGCATTTAGGTAAGCTGAAGGAGAGAGAAGCTGAGGATGATGTCTGATGTAGGAACAGACATCCAAAGAGGGCAAGGCCATTTACAGCTATCATGAGACCAGCTGGAGACTAAACTAAGAGCAATTAGGCTGTGAGAGCCCAGCAGGGAGGTCTCCTGCTCTGCAGGTAAGAGGCTGCTGAGTGAAGAGATGGCCTTTTCCACTTTCCAGTGGATGTGACCCCCAGCTGCTGTGATGAACTCCTTGCTAATTGAATCCTGCCCCTTTAGAGCTCTCCACACCATTTTCCTGTGAATCCTGATGGGTTATGCAAGAGTGCAGCTGCCTAGAGAGCACTTCTGAGCAGGCACAGGAGCCCAGGAATACACAGGAATTTGTGGACCAAAATAGAAGCCCTTGATTGCTTCAAGGTGCTTCATGTGGCGACGTCTCTGCATCCAACAGTGCTCCAAGTGCCCATCCAGAGACAAAGGCACTTGGTGAATCTAAACCAAGGGCAGAGACACACTGTGGACTCTAAATCAACAACGGCATTGCTTTTTCTGGAGCCTCAGCTGGATTCAGTTCAAACACAGCCGTCCCAGCCTTTGAGGAGCTCAGATCTGGTTGTGCAGGTGAGTTCTTCTCTTTTCATATCTAGGCAAAATTTCCTCCTACATCTTTACCTTTACATTGCCAGGCAGCTGGGCATATTGGTCACCTCAAGAGAGTTTCTCCACTGTCCATGGCATCTAGAGAGGACAAGGATGAACTGACAGGCACATTAACATTTTCTGTCCTCCAGCCTTTGTGTTTCACTGCCCTGCAGCTTGGTACCTAAGCTCATGGGAAAATTTAACTTGAATTGCCAAGTCAAGCTCACGAGCCTCAGGCTGAGGAAAGCCACCTCCACAGTCTCTGTCTTCTCCCATCAGTGGGAGAGGGCACTCCTGTCAGCCACTGCCTTCAGCTGAGCAATTGCTATTCTGGGCACTGCACACATGGAGAACTGGGGCCACAGCTCCTATTCTGAATCCCCACAGCCCAAGCCACCTTGAAGAGGTTTGAGGTGCCCTTGCTGTGCAAAAGGCAAGGCAGATGCTTCACTTGGTCACTGCTGCTTCTCAGACAGAGCCACGCTGCCCCTGGCATGACAGCTTTCCTCAGCAAAAAACACATGACAGGAAAACACTGGGGCTTTTATGAGTCCTTCTGTGCCCTAGCTAAATACACAGATGTTATAACATGGAAAACCCAAGTACTTGAATTCTTGTCCTTTCTTTAAGCAAAAAGAAGAGAGGAGTCTTCAGGAGAAAGGCTTCTACAGCAATGAACAGAATAAAGATGCAAGCCCTTAAAGGAGCTTTCTCTAACAAAGGGCAAGTATTCAAAGCCTTGTGTTTTCCATCTTGCAACATCAAAATTTTCCTGGCAGGAAAAAAAATCCCCACAACCCAAGACAAAACCCCCTCTTTCATGGTTGCAAAATCCCAGCAATTAAGGGAGGGGAAATACTGTACACACAAATAAAAGAATGAAAGTTCAAATTTAACTTTAATTTTAATGCTCTCAGTGATGCTACTGAAAGTCTAAATTAACAAAAATGAGAAGAGAGTTCAACCCTTCTGCCTGCAAATCTGAAGTGATCTTTGATCTCCCTCTGGCCTCATGGCTGAGATGATCTCAAGTTTCTTGTGAAGAAAAGCAGACAGTGTGCCCAGGGATGACTACCCTCAACAAAAAGGGATGCAAGGGATAGACAGGTGGAAGGGCAGAGAGAGTGTGGGGGAAGGAAAGGAGCTTGGTGTGACTGCACAGGGGTGCACACCAGGCTCTGCAGGTCCAGCCCAGCACAGGGGCACCCCAGGACTGGGAAGAGATCTCAGGAAAAGAACTAGAAGGGAAACTGGAGCTCAGGAGCAGAGAGACAACTTCTAGGCTGTGAGAGTTTCATCAAAATCATACCAAGGGAAGGAATAAAAGAGAGACCACAGCTCCCCTTCATCCAACACAATTCCTTGTTTGGCCAGCACCAATTGGCACAGCCCTACTGACAGCTAAGAGTTCAGCCCAATTCCCCAAGACCATGTGCTTGTGGTCACCTCTTCATCTCTCTTTGCTTGCCACCTTTTTATCTCCATGTGGTATATGAGCCATAAGGAATTGTGAACCATAGTGAATTTTTTGCTATATGAAGGTATTTCACTTTTGGCTTCATGCCCAGATGAATAATTCCAGACTGGCATTTTGCAGCCACACCAGAAGAAATCCTCTGCTACTGGCTAAGTTAGCCTGCACATAAAAAGGAGTGTACAAAATTAATCAGAGCAATGCAATTGGAGTAAGAGCTAATCAAAGCAGATTAACCCTGGCCCCCATTTAATTCTGACCTTGTGTCTGCACAGCACCTGTGTGTGAGTGCATTTCACCAAGCACAGCACTGTGCTGATTTCAGCACAAGCAGCAGGGAATAAACCAAGATAACATATGCAGAGAAAAGTGGAGGCTGATCCTAAAGCCTCATTAGAGTGGCAGCAACCAAAAAATGGGCTAGCCACAAATTGCCTGTGCATCTTTGATGCAGGTTAAGTGCCCTTTTCCACTCTACAATACTTGTCTTCCAAGACCATCTATGGTCTTCTAAAGCTGGCATTACATCAACAGTGAAGTGGTTTTGTGTAGTGTGGAACATGAACACAACAAACAAAGGTCCCACAACCTTCAGGGAGGCAGGGAACTATCACAGACAACTCTTTGGTGAGAAAAATAGAGAGATGTGCCCAAGCCAAAGAACAAACAGGTAAAAGAAAATTTTGAATGTAGCTCTTGCTCCAATACCTAAAATAAAACCCTATTCCATATCATTCTACTTTCAGTGAGAGATTTCAGCAAAGGAAAAAAAAGCAAGTCAAACATTTCATCATGCAGCCAGTTAGTGCTGCTGAATAAATGTGGGTGAAGGTCTTCATGGAGGGAAGCCAAATGCCTTATGCAAGCTGGCTAGCAGAAGGGTTTTTTTTACAACATAATGCTGGTGCAGTTACAAAATGCTTGAGATGCTTTGTACAGAACTGCTCAGGCAACAGCCTGGAAAAGGGTGGGCTGATTCCTGTTTTTAAAGTTATTGGATGTCCATGTATTCGGTTTTTATAAAATAACTGTTTCTGAAAACTTCAAAACTTACAGAGAGCCATTCAGGCTATATCCTTACTTGGTTGTTCATGTTCCAAAACTAGTTCCTATTTTGGGGGTAGGCAGCTGCTTCTGCCCACCAAGCCCTGCATGAAACCTCAGCTTGTAAAGGCTTTGGTCATTAAGAACAACTGGAAAGTCCAGGATTTATCATGATGCATCTTTACCCTTCCTATCATGTTTGTCCCTAATTTTATACTGTAAGTGATTCATGTAGCCACAACAAGAGCAGCTGTCCCAGAATATGGTGACCTCAGAGTGGCCTAGATCCAGAGCCTGTGACAGAGCTGAGGCAAAGGACACCAGTGTTAGTCAGTCTTGGTGCCCTGTCTCTGCTGGGCAGATGGAAAAGGGTCACATCCTTTTTCAGGCAAGCATACTGCCTTTCTTCCAAAATTATGATTGTTCAAAATCTCAAGTGGTAGGAAAGAGAAGCAGCTGCATTTTCATTTCTCTGGCTGTGAAGCATCTGTAGGCACACAAGCCCTGGAAGTCAGGGATTCCCAACATGCCATTCAAGGCCACAGCTGAATTCAGTTCAGCAATTAAGCTCCATCTGAGCAAAAGACAGGCTTTTCCATTAAAACAAAGGGTTAAGTTTCTGCTTGTTGGAAAACAATTTCTCTCACCACTCCCACTCAGATCAAGTTTGGTTGGGGGTTTTTGTGTTGTTTTGTTTTGTTTTTTTTTTGTCTAAACAAAAATTCCAAAAATTCAGTGAAAGATATCTTTCCTACTTTTCAATAATTTGCAAAACTGAGGCTGTTTCAGGTAACAACAACAGGTAGAGGAGGTGAGATATATGTATATATATATATATATATATATATATATATATATATATATATATATATATATATATATATATATATATGTAATCAGAACATACCAGTGAAGATTAAAGTTGCTCATTGTAGAGGGCTGGATTCAGGACTCAAAATAATGAATTTAAGTTACAGCAGGGCTGGATTTTTCTTTTATACAGGACTGGTATTTTAATAATAAGGGTGTATGTGTACATTATGTGATGGTTAATTGGGAGCAGATATCTCTAATGCAGATGAGAGGAATTAACATTTCAGCACCAATTTCACAAATACTGCCTCATATCAACTATTAACATATTCAAATGAACAAATGTTGGCCAGATTAACTTGTTTTGTTGTTTGCTGCTTTTGGTTTTTTAATACTGAATAAAAGCTGTTCTTTTAAGGACTTGGTGGCCATTTGTACCCACTAAATTATATCTGATAAATCCTTAAGAATGCAACTAAGATCTCAAGTTCCCAGACCAAGCTAACAGTCTTCACAGCAAACCCCACCAGCATCCACATTCCACCACTCATGATAATCCCCCAGCTTTCTGTCCCCACACACCAATGACACTCATGCAGAGACACCAAAGATCTTGAACACCTTCGTGACAAGAGGGAGGAGGTAAACTTGGCAGGAGTGGGACTAAATTTAGTTCAGTTATGTTAGTGGCCACATACATGGACTTGGGTAACTAAGGCACAAAATACTTACTTGCTTTTCAATACTACCTGATTATTGTATATTTGTCTGCCTCATTCAGCTTGAGGTAATACAGGGCTTTCTCCTCATCTGCTAATCAAGGTGTTTGGGTTTGTTGTTTTTTTTTTTTTCCTTTTGTCTGTGTTTCACTGTTGTTTAGTAAAAAAAAAAAAAAAAAAAAAAAAGCAGTTTTCCTTCAAAGAACTGAAAACTCTTGGTTACAACAGATTTCTGATCTCCACACTGGTACCCTACCCATATTTAAATGAAACAGGTAATTAAATATGAAAACATCACACCTGAATGACTGGATTTAAGAGCTTTAACAATTCTTCCCTGTCAGTGGACAACAATTTTGATTAAATGTTCTTTCTGGTTATAACCCTCACTCAGTTACCCACTCAGTGTTATTTCCCAGGAGATGAGCTCAACCCCAATGAAGCATCATCAGCAATACTGGCAGTGCTCATTCACCAGCTGCAGAAACCTACTCCAAATGTCAGTGAGGATCTGCAGGTTTCCACAGGGCTGCAAGAAACACTTCTGTGTGGAACTGGAACCAATGCAACTGGAAGCAGAAGCTTTGCTGGAGACCAGCTGCAGACCAGGCACTGCAGCTCCAGGTCCTGCCAGCCCACAGCAGAGCAGGAAGGACACAGGGACACAACGTGCTGTGGGAGACACTGAGGTCTATTTGCAATTGTGCTCAGCTAGAAGGGAAAGGGGATCATGAGCAGTTTGCTTACCATCAAGAATTGCCCACTGCCCATCTATTTCTGTGTGCTTCAGGTAGGAGTCTTCAATAGTTGGGTCATAGTCTGGCACAAAAATCTTCTGGAAAAACTGAATGGTGAGAGCACTCTTCCCCACACCACCATCTCCAACAACCACCAGCTTGTACGTGGGGAGGTTTTCACTGGGAACAGCACTTGTAGCCATGCTTCCAGTGTGCACCTGCTGGGAAAGAGATCAGCTCAGTCACTCAGCAGCAATGACAAGAGGGCAATGTGCACAAGGCAGCTTTTACCTGCTGCTAAGAAGTGAGAATGAAGGCAGCTCAGACATCCAAAATCCTTTTGGACAGGAGCAGCAGCACCAGCCCTCCCCAACAGCTCTACTCCAACTCAGACCCAGCACTTACAAGCACTTACAAGTGCAGACAGCTCCACCACTGTGCCTTGTTTATCCCTGCCTTGTCTACAAGCATTGCTAATTGTCACCAAATGCACATGCAACATCTATGCCATTGAATACCTTTCCTATAGGGGCTGAGTCCACACAGCAATGACAAAAACCACCCTGGCTCTGTGCACCTATCAACTCCTGACAGTCTCCTGTTGCCAGTGACAAAATCCCATTGATAAGTCAGAGTTGTGCTATTCCTCACTGCTTAACCCAAGGTATAGCAAACATTAAATAGTGTTTAACCAGATCTGCAGGCAGGACTGGTGGTGATGGATGAAACTGGAGTTAAAGGTCCAATTCTGGCTCTGCCAGCAGACAAAAATGCACTTAGCTGCTTTCTTCTCTCTCACTTTCAAGTCTGAGAAATAAAAACAAGAAGGCAGCAGGCCAGCAACAACAGGTGGTTTTTGTTTTGCCTTTTTGGTTTTTTTTATAAACCCTCAACCCTGCTGTGGCAGGAAGGCTGGTGCCTGTGGCTGTGACACAGCCAGGAGAGCAGAGCAGCTTCCCAGCAGCATGGTCACACTGCTCCCCTCACCTCACAGATGCCTCCTAAAGGGGAAAAAAATTCCCTGGCTGAAACTGGGCAACAGCACAGGTATGTGAGAAAGGAGAGGCAGCTGTTTCTGACTGGCCCATTTCAACACTCAGGGCAGAGACTGCTCATTTAAGGAGAAGCCAGGCAGGAGGTTCTGTACATGTAAGTGCCCTCCACCCACCCATGGGCAGCAGTGATGCTGACTCAGATCACAGAGGAAACAGATGGCCATCTCCCAGATCTGAATGACCACTGCCTTTTCTGGGAGGTTTTACACACTTAAAGAGAAAATAACAAAAAAAATATATTCTAATGATAAGGCTGAAGACAAGGCAGTTGATTTTCTTGGTACTGGTTTTCTTGAAAACACTGTTCAGTGCAGCAGCAGCTGTGGTGACACTTTCTGCAGGCACCTGCTCCAGACATTCTGGTTTTGCTGGCGTCCTTCAGGCTGCAGGTGCTGGCTGGGGTCAGCACTGAGGTGGGACCAGGACTGCCCTGAAGGAACCTCCATAAACTGTTGGCTCCCAATCTGTATCCCCACCAACCCACACAAGCTTTTGGAGGCTTTCCCAATAACCCTAGGAAATTCTTTTTCATTAAAAAGACAACTTGAACTTTTTCACTCTCAGAAGTCACCAAGCAGGGCTGATGTGCTCTGTGCCACAGAAGCTGATTGTGCTCTTGTCAAAACACAAGAATATAATCCCCAAATCAAGATTAGTTTCTGATTTCCCTAGTCCCTTTCTCCAAAATAATTTCTTCAGTTTAATCCAACATATTGAACCATAAAAGCACTTTTGACCTGGCAAGCCTGGTGGGGGGATCTCATGTTCTTTCAATTCAATGGAGACCCCATACCACCTCTAAAAAGAAAAACCCATAAGGAGAAAACAATGATGAGATTGCTGAGATTGCTAAGAACAGCAAAGGACTCTTGTCCCAGTTGAGGCAAGCCAACATTTTCAGAGCAAGAAGAAGCATGATCAACTCTGCTTGTTTCTAAACCACCTTTGGAGGAAATTCTTGAGAATAGCAAGAATTTCCACTGCAAGCAATAGCTGCTGGACAGGGAGAAGACTAAACCAGCTGAGGTTTCAAACAGTCTTACTTCATTTCCTCAGAACAACCCCAAGGAAAAAAAAGGAAAAGCCCTATTTTTGAGTAAGCCACTTTCTCATATTTATGAGACCACACATCAATACACAGCAAGCTGGGCTGCAGAAAAACCTATGAATTTCATCTAAATGCCTTATTTTTGCTTGAAATATCAAGTTTTACTTCTGTGAAATCCTTCTTGGGTCAGATGATCCTCACAGGCTTTTTAAGACACAGATGCTGGCTAAAGCCCCTCCTTCCAACACATTTAATGACAGTTTTTTGCTTTGCCCATGGCCAAGATTTCACCCCATCCTTCTTTACAGGGCAGAGCAGCTCCAGCCAGGCAGAATGAAAGGCTGATTGTTACTGACATGGTGGGGGACAGTCTGTGGATGTGAAAAACATACTCCGTTTGTGCACGATTTTTGACCTCCTCACAAAACCACAAGCTGCTGCTTGGCAACAAGCATTACATTTGCACTGACATTTTGTGCCAGCCCTTTAACCCACTCCTAAGAAGCCTCAAGCTTATCTTGCATGAAATGCTCCCCAAAGTCCTAGGATAATGTTTAGCCCCATTGTACAAACTGTGTCTCTGCCCAGCATGCTTATCGGCTGAATTGGGGCATTCGCTGCCCCTTCTTTCCAGGAGTCTGGTCATGCTGTGTCTGAGCCACCAGGCTGAGTGTTATGTAGCCTGGGGAAAACAGCAAGTACTGAACTGGAAAAAAAAAAACTGAAAAAAAAGGTCAAGGGCTGTAAGCTGGTTTGTTGAGCACAACTCTCCATATTTTAGGTGACGCTGGCACAACAGATGAAAACTTCAGTGTCAAAAGGCAGCAAGTTGAGATGTTTCTGCAGGATTGTTTCTACTGCTCATGGAAACACTCCTCTTTCTATTGTGATAGCGGGTCCTATGCTCCAGTCATGCACATACATAATGAAATCCTTCCTAAAGTCAAGAACTTCAGTCCCTCTACCCCTCCAGCTGCCCTGATAACCAAAGCAAGAAACAACTCATGCCTTGACAGGATTATAAACTTAACTAGCTCATGATTCAAACTTTTAAAACAACATATATCATTTCCTGGAAAAGACTAAACACTCCCAAAGATGCATAGAGTTACAGGCAAGTGCAAAAGACTTGGGCTGATTTTCATGTGGTTTTGGCAAGAGTACTGACATAGTCTTCCTCAGATGGAAGCAAGAATAAGCGTGTTTGCTGTAGATCTGACTGGGAAAAGTGAAGCACAAATGTTTTTATCTATTGTCTGAATACAAAGCAGCATGTGGTAATACACTAATAAGGTCTGATGATAATCATCTTACAATTTATATAGTTGTTTATTTGGAAGGAGCCAAGAGAAGGAGGCTGATTTATACAACCATCTTCATGCACACTGGCAAGACTGGTGGCCTGACAGCACAAGCCAGTAATGTTGAGACAGTCAGAAGTATGGCTACTTCTGGGGTAGCTGGATGGGAAGAAAAAAGAAACATTGATCCAAGGGTGTCACTGAAGTTGAGCCTCCTCAGCAAAAAGTTTTTTCTTTTTTGGAGGCAGAATAAAACCTCACTTACCTGTCTGGACATGGAGATGGAGTGGAAGGGCTGAGCTATGCCCTTGGAGCAGCCAAGTAACATAAAACCACCAAATTCAGCTTAGTTTGTGTGACTGACCCATAAAATGGAGGCAGTGTATCTAATCCCCTTTCATACAAAACTTGCCCTGAATGCAAGCAGGTCTGAGCACAGCTTCTGAGCAGAATTGTGGCCACATAAGACAGCAATAAAAAATAAAATGGACCCCAGATAGTTGATACTCAGTGTGCTGGCATGCCTTTCCCTGGTTCCTGCCCTGCTGTCCTGGAGGCTGAGCTCCCAGGGTGAGGTCTTTGCAGAAGGTCAGCAAGCTCAGAACCAAGCCCTGGGTTGTAGGGGAGGCTCCTGCAATTAAAGACACCGGCTCCCTGACTGAGAAGACAGCATGACAGTGATTTACAGTCTCCATGGCAACATGCAACACAAATTGCTTAATTCTGTTATGAAACCTCCAGAAAAAGCTACAGCAGGGCCTGTGTGGGAACTACCAAGCTCCCTCCTCCTCTGCTGCAGCTCTGCAAAGCAGACAACTTCAAGGAGCCTATGTCCACTTCAGCAACAGGCTATGATTTAGCACATACTGATGTAGAAGCATGGAGGCTGATGACTCCAGCAACCCATGGCCAAGGCAATTTTCCTATCATCAGCTTGTTTTGGTCCATGGCTCTTCACCCACGGCCTGCCAGAGCTCTGCATACCTGAGGATGCCAATCTCACCTGAGGAAGACTATCAGCCACTGAGGCTGCCAACAACTCCTACGCTTGCAATTAAGAACTCTTCCTCTACCCACAGCTCACTCGATTACATCCTTTTACCTGGCCACTTTGTAAGCATTAGCAGCTCCATGCAGTGCCTGCAGGGCTGAAACTCTGCAGAATCTGAACACTTCCCTCTCTGTTCCTCTTGCAGACTGCTGGCTGCAGCCACACAACCACCACGACACACCCAGAGACGCTAGCCAGGTACCAAAATAGCTCAGCCCGATGTGTGTAGGCAATCCCTTGGGCTGGGAACTACTAAGAATCCTTGAAAGACAGGACATGCCCTTTTAGGAGGCTGCTGCTTCCCTTGAGTCATGCTGATCAGGACTGAGTGAACTTCAGGAATTTCTCCCTCAAGTAGGCATGACCATGTCCCAAGCCATCAAGAGCCAAACAACTACTCTTGTAGGTGTATGAAAAACCACTGCCAATTATTATTAAATAAAGATTATTAACTCTTAGCAAAGTTTTCTCCAGTCTGTCAGATTTCCTTCCCAGTCAATGCCTCCAAAAGGACACACTGAACAAAAGCTGGACCGTGTTCCAGTCTTCAGTGGGAAGTCAGCATGGACCAGATCTGTATGTGGGAAGCCAGAGTCTGATGCCCCTTGCAGTTCTGGCATTAAGTTTTTCAAAACACAAGTGAATTTTCAAGTCTGAGGTTTCCTAAGAAGGCAGATTCTAACAGGTGCTCCCAACTCCCTTCAGCTTCTGGATCTGATGGAGCCCAGCACCTGGTAAGACCTGCACAGGAAATTACAGGCATTTCCTTTTGGAGCAGTGATCAAAGCACTATCAGATTGCTACCAAAAGGGAGGGGAAAAAAAAGAAAGTCTTAAACCAACTGTTGTTTAAAAATAAAATCCTCTACCAAGCAATAAAGAGCTGCAATTGGCTGGGCTTTGAATGTGGGGGGATATAACTGTGGGTCCTGGAAGTGGCCTCACCAATTCTCCTCCTATGCAGAAAGATGCTGTACCCTAAGTGCTGTGTTCCTTGAACTGCTCACTGGCTTCCTGTGCCAGCCAGACCTTTTCTCCCTTACAACCCAAAATTGCATCACCTCCTCCACCACACAGATGCTGCTCAGATTTACTGTAAGAGAAAGAAAACGCACCGGGGGAGTAATGAAGCACTTGAGATTCACACAAAAGGCAGCTAAAGGCAGTAGCTGCCTGATGAATTCTTGGTAGTTATTTCAGGAAACACAGAATTATAGCCTGAACAAATAATAATAATAAAAAGCCACGTCACTGGAAATGGCTTAGGGAGTAGGTGGCCCCCCACCTGCCCCCTCTGTGAATCCCTAAGTGATGTAAGGAGGAGCCCTTGCTGTAGAACTGAGCAGCAGCTTTTCTGTGGCCAGGCTGGGTTCAGGGACCCACTTGTTTTTACTGGGAAGCACGTGTCCCCATCTGTATGTAAGTGCAGCACAGCATGAGTCAATCACACTGACAAATGTCATCCAAACCCATCTCTGCTTCCCTCTCCCAACTCCTCCTCCACCTCCCACCACAACTCCATTAATCTTCAGCCTGTTTCCCTCAGTGATGTAGTGCCCTTTTCAAAATACGTAAGAAGAGTTCTGTCACTCTGACAAACCAGCAGTTAGGTGCAGAAGATAGATTTTTTTATTATTATTAAAAACAACATTTCAGTCAGATTTGGGTCATTTGTAGTTATGGCTCTGCCACTGCCAGTTCTGTAGAAGTCAATTATATGACCAGAAAGCAGCTACACAAGATCCATTCCTTTATCTCTAAAGCCTCAAATAAAACTGTATGGTTGCAGTTTAGGGGTGTCCACTGGAGGCTGATCCAAGCCTTTTGCCAAGGTATGAAATGAGAGCATCCTACTCAGTAACTGGAGCCTGGCTCAGCTACTCTTACTTCCATTACTTCCTGTGTGCTTAAATCCCCCATCCCTTTCCTTAGTAATTTATTTCCAAAGTTCTCAGGAGACATAAGGGGATGACAGATTCCTGTATTACTCTTGCAAATTCTTTGCTAGTGAGGCCAGGAAGGCCTCTCCTATGTTATCATGGAACCAATGAAGCTGACCTAAACATACTGTAGCAAAAAAGCAGATTGCCAAGATGTTCCCCTGCCCTGCCCAGGCAGAGATAACACAGCAAGAACAAATTTAGTGGAGGAAGCAGCTTCGAATTCCAATAGCTGCCTTTCCTGCTCACACAATCCCTGGAAATGGGCAGCTTCCCTCCTAAACATCCCAGCCTGCTGACACACCAATAGAAAAGACCCCAAATTCACTGCCCTGGGTGGTTTTGCTGCTCTTAGTACTGCTCAGTGAGGTTTCTGAAGCAATAGCCCAGTGCTTAAGCAATGCTCTGTTTGCAGCCCAGATGTTCTGCTGCCTGCAGCCCTGATGCTGGCAACACAGCCAGATGTGCATGGCACAGCCAGATGTGCACAGCACAGCCCTCCTGGCCTCAACCAGCATCACCTTGGGCAGGTGGAAGTGGTCCAGGCAACAAATTCCTGTGCTGCAGCATGGAGCTGTGAGGGGATTCTAAGCAGCACCAGGGACTGTCCAGCATGGACCTGCTCACAGCTCCACCCTGCCTTCCCCACATCAGTCCCAAAACCTCTGCCAAAACAAGGGGTGCACCCAGCTCCTTGATGGGTCCCTGCCCTGCAGCCTTGTGGGCACCATGCTGTCCACAAACGGATGAGCCAAGGCACAGACTTCATGGCACCTATGGATGCTTTGGAGATGATTAATGGAGAGAAAGGGTACAAGGCCACCTCATTCCAGTCACCCTTCTGCAAATCAATCAATGCATTTGGCTCCAAGTTTGTCTTCCAGTCAGGCTCAATTCAGTATTTAATGCTTTTTACATCTCCAGTGTTGCTACCGGATGTCTTTCAGGGTGTAAATGGCTTTTTAAAGACTCCCTTTCCTCCTGGCAAACACACTTTGCATCTCTTAGCTGCAAAGAGGTGAAGGCTGTGAAGTTCCCTGGTAATATCATTTCCACTAGGGGCTGGGTGAATCCTATGAAGTCCAAGGGACAGAGGAAGGATGGTGAGGAGAGTGGGGATCTCCAGGCTATTTCCAAAATCTGTCCTCTACCTGCGAATCTTTTCCAAAACTTGGCTCATGTCTATGTCCTTCCTAGGCAAAAAGACTATTGTAGTACATATCCCATGGAAAAAACAGACACATTGCCCACTCACCTTGCATCACAGTGTTCCCTGAAATTGTCTGTGAGCTATGGAGCAGCACCAATGTTTCTGCAATAGTTCTACACCCCAAGGTACAGGGCAGCCTTGTAGGGCTCTCTATAAATTTTCCCAGGGTTTTGGATAAAGGACAGTCCTTCCAGTTCCCCACAACACATCTAAAACTCACTCACAGGTACAGAAGAACAGAGTATGCTGGTCTGTAATGCTGGAGATTTAGCAGAGCTTCACCAGCATGGACTTCAGAAGATGAAGGAGCAGCTATCTCCTAAATTTACCCAAATAGGCACACGGCCTATTTTACTTTGATTTAATGACACTAAATCCCAGAACTGTATGGAAGGCTATTCCAGGCATTTCCTAGGTCCATGTCATTACTCTGTCACTTGGAAGACTCCAAGATGTCATCACTGGGCCAGGACCCGTAACAGTAATTTTTTCCAGGCTCATTACAATGTCTGCCAAGAGCATAAGCCTCTTATTTACGTACAGCATGCTGGGGAGCTGACTCCATACTTGGCAAATCCAACAGCTTGTCTCAAAGAGGAGGGTAGGCAGAATTCAGGGCTGGGTACAGGGATGAGGGGAGGATGCACAGGCCCCTCCTCTGCCTCACACAGAGATGCAGGGTTTTGCAAAGCCACAGCATTCCACTGAACAGGACAGGGTGCACGTACACTGCCAGCATCCCAGCCATGTGCCAGGCCAGCCCTGCTGCCTGTTCCTAGCACTCTCTTTGGCACACTCTTGGCTGTCAGCTCTTTCCCTGCTCCTTCTGCTCTGTGCCAGCCTGGTGGCAAACACACACCTTGACACTCAAACCAGTGGGCAACTGGCCAAACCACCCCTGAGGAACAGAGTTTACTCTTCCATGACTCAAGTTCACTCTTCTGTCAAGTGTCTTCACCTTGCCAGCACTGGAGAGAAGCATCCTATGAGAATACCCCTTCAGAAGAGGGGCACCAGGGCCCCAGCATGTGCTGCTCAGCACCTACACTTTGGTGTTGAATGCCCAAATTATGTCTCAAGTGTCATGAGTAGATGAATCCACAGAGCAGCAGCTGAAAATCAACACATCTTTGAAAGCATCCTGTAAGTCAGCTGACCCAAGTTTAGACCCCTGTGGCCATCCCTCACCCCTCAGTTTCAGCAGAGATCTGCATCAGGATACTCTAATTCTGGTTCCTTCTACACTCAGCCTAAATTCTGTGCCTTGACTCTTAAGTCATTCAACTTGCAGCCGTGTGGGAGGGTATATATGTACATTCATTAACACTTCCATTATGCCCCGTGGTTTGGCAGGTGGTGCTGCATTATGGATTTAAACAGTGCCAGCAAGTGAATCTACAGCACTTCACTGGATTAGCATGCTATGGGAAATCATACCTCAGAAGGGTTCTGCACTCTCTGAGGCAGCTCTGATGAACAAGGCAATAGCAGGGCTCCAACCACCACTACACTGTGCAATCACAACAGAAATTCACCCACAACTTTAGGGAAAGAAACTCCCCCAAAACTCAATTACCATAGTGTTGAGGAAAAACGGGGGAAAAAAAAAAAAAAAAAAAAAAAAAAAAGGAAAAGAAAGGAAGAAAGCAACAGCAGATTCTCTTGCCAGTTAAAGGAAAAGAGTGGCACACCCACTTCTGCCACAAAGCATCTTTCACACATACCAAACAGTAACATCTGCTTTTGCCCTATAAACTGTTTTCACATAGGAGAAACACACCACACTTGGTTCTACTCATTTCAGAAGTCAGCTTTCAAGGTACTCAGTGCTCCATGCCCAACGTGATGCCTCTTCCTGTCTCATCATCAGGCTGACACTGACAGATTTGCAGAAATTGCACAGTCAGACTCCCTGAGAGGATGCTGTCCCAGAGGGATGGGAAGATGTGCTGGGCTGCAGAGCAATACAGGCAGTGAACTCACCACTGAGCCTTGGCAAAGGGCAGGTTTACCCCTTTGATGTGACAAGAGGATAAAGCATCAGTTAAACACTGGTATCACCACACTGCTTGTCATTTTCTGGGGCTGGACCACACTCACCTTTCCTTAACTGTGAGGGCACTACAGTGCCACTGTACACTGCAGCTGTACCTGAGTGGTACAGAGCTCCAAGTGCACAGCACCTGTGCTTTACCTGAGCAGTGGGAAGGGTCACTTCACACCTAAGACCAGCCATGAACCAAATACAGCAAAGTAACTGGACAGTTTCTGGGTCTAGACAATTGGGATAAATCAAGAGCTACCTTCAAAGAAGAATCCTGATGCTTGATTAGCTCTTCCAGATCATTGCTATGGTTCAATTACTCTGCTCTCCTTCTCCTGTTTGAAGCTCAAAAGAATGTGAGAAAGGAAACATGTTCAATTTCCTACAGACCTTGGCTGAGAAATTCCAAATAAATGTATAGGTTCTGCCATAAGACCCATTTCTAACTTCCATCCACCACACAACTCTGAAGTACAGCTACCCTGCTGCAATGCTGTAACCAAGTCAAGACACCAGGGTCTCTTCTCAAAAACAGTGGGATGCAGCATTATGTTGCTCTAGCCTTAGGGTAGATCTCATATGCCATTCCTATGCAGATACAGTGACATTATTTTTGAACATCAAGCAAAGAGATTATGGATGAAGCTTAGTTTTGGCAATCCAGGTAAATCGCTCATTTGCATCATATTTTACATACCAGACTCACAGAAACAGCAAAATATGTGGATTTGTCCCTTCATTGTACTGCAGGGTTCTCTGCAAGGGACATAGACCCTTACATGGAGTCATCCTCTTATGCTTCAGCACCTTCAGTGACACTGCAGACTTAAAATTTTATTTAAAACACAACTATAGATTTTGTTTTTTTTTATGGCAACCTAGTGAGTGATAATAATATATGGGATGATTTAATCTGATGGTATCTTGACACATCTCTGCATATTAAAATATCTCTATTAAAAGCGCAGATAGAGACAGCATGGATGGCAGCCATTTGAAAAAAATAAAATAAATGAAGCACCAAGGCATTAAGGCCTTGTAAGGGACAAGATTACTTTCATCCTGCCACAGCATGTTTCAATTTAACCACTGCATCTCTCAGCACTTTTGGTTCATATTCCTTTACCACACAGAGACACTAGTTTGGTATACGCCCAGCCTTAGGAAGGGGAAATGGTATTTTGGGTCACCAGTTCCACCCACCCCTCCACTCAACAAGGCTTTTGAAGTGCACCAGTCCCAAACAGAAGCCAGAATACATTAGCCTGGGGTCAGGAGGGCTTGGAGAGCCTGAGGTTGGGAGATATTTAAGGAGGTTTTTGGGGCCAAGTGGCTTTGTCAGCAAGTTCCTTCCCTCCTGCTGCCCACGAGGACACCCTGCCAGGGCTGCTGGCACGTCTGCCCCAACCATGGACACTAGCAGGCATTTCCTCAGTCCTTTTGTCATTGCTTTGAAGGTGGCAGACCTCCAATCACTGCCCAAGTTCAGCAGTTCTTCACTGCTCTGGCTGAGACAACTCCTCTTTGTCCCTTCTCACCTCTCAGCTACACCAGTTCATCTTCATGAACCCCAGGAACTGCAGCTCCTGTTTCTTTGCTCTATTCTGTTTTACCCCAAACCAGAGAACTGCTCCCAGAAGGGATTTATTCTTATGCTGCACAAAACCAAACAGATGCCCGAAAACACAATTTTTCTGCTGGTGAGGCTGGTATGTAAACAACAGAGAGTAACTTGCTGTGCTCAGGAGACCTTAAAATAAGAGTCCTATTTCTCTGTCCTCCTGGATCCAGTAAGTCATCCTCCTGAGGTTCAAAGAGTTTCTGGAACTCATAATTTAAAAATCCATGGAATGAAAATGGGGTTGCTGGAGATCTGTACCATCAGAAAAGTAGATTGAAAATGTTCTGTTATTTAATAATTCAAATCCCAGTTGTCTAATTAAACAGGGTTGCTACATTGCAAAAAGAATAAGGAATTATATATTCTCTTAGCTGACTTGGCTGATTAACATGAAAGCCTTCTCATGCTCCACAGGTGTTTGGTCCAAGTAAAACTTTTACAAACAGACTTAATACTCCACAAGTAAATCTCATGTAAAACCCTTGCTGCTCACAGGACCAGGGTGATACAGCAACTTGTCAGCATCTTTGTGCTTCATGGAGCCATTTTGCAGGATGCACAGAGGAAGCGAGGCCCAGCAGAGCATCTTAACAGAGCATTCAGCATCTCTTTGGACCTGCCCAAACCTCAATAAAAGCAAATGGTCTGCACAGTTCCTCATGCCTGACATATTCCCTGTTTGCAGATTAGATCTGAAAGCATCCACAGCATGTGGAGGAAACAGAAATCTCTCTCAAAGCACTCTGCCCTTGAGCTACAGAATATTTTCTTAGGGAAGTGCTGCAAGTCCACCTCATCACTACAGCTGATCACAGCCTCTGGATGCTCTAATTCCAGGCTATGATCCTTCCCCAGCTACCACCAAGGTCTCTTCAGGTGGCAGTGAAGTGCACAGGGTGGGCTCAGGCAATACCTTGCCTGTTCTCCAAGGGCAGCTGTGTCAGATGCAGGCAGGCACCTTAACAGCAAGATCATGACTATTCTGAGAGCTACCACGCAGTGTTTGACCTTGCACTGCTGCACAAAAACAATCCACAACAGCTGAGGGTTTTTCCAGAGCACTGGGGCATGTCTCCTCCTGTTCCAAGGTTATTTAGGGATTCTCATCCCCACGAAACACCAGCAGCCACCAAACCAGCCTCAGTCTGCAACTGCAGCTCAGCAGCAAGCACTGCTGAGCCAAAGGGATTCCTTCAGTGGTCTCCCCCCTTCCAGTCCATCACTCTGCAGCACAAGTTCTGTGAATGCCCTTCATGACTCTTTCTGGGATGGAGTATAACTTCTTCCAAAGAGTCCTGCTTTATAGACATATGTTCTCCACCCAGCAAGTGTTGCACTGAGGCTGGTGACACCAATACTTCCACAGCAAGTATTACACAAGACATCAGCTACATATTTTCTGAAGATCACAATCTCTAGCAAACTGCCAGCTGTCTATGCAGACCACTCAAGAGCTATCTGGGTGTGCTAAGTACAGATGACAGACCCGATAACAGCGTCTGGATGTGTCCAAGAGATTAAATTCCATCTGCATCCTGTTACTTTTGTCATTTGGGACCCCTTCAGAGTGCATGTTTCAACAACCAACTGGTAAAGAGCTTGTGTCACAGGAACAAAAGTTTACAGGAAAAAAAAAAAAAATCCTTTAAATGCTTTTTTGGAGTCACCAGGTACGTGAAGACATGCTATAGTGGGTGTTTTAGTAGCTCTTTAAGTGGGAGGGCCAGTTCAAGAAAAAAGTGGCTGTGATTCCCACTACACTGATGTCCATTATCATCCTTTTAATGTGGAATAGGTGGGTCTTTGTTCCAGCTATTGCCTATCAGGCTCACCATGAGGCTTAGTGCTTCCAGCAGTGCAAAGAGTAGATCCCTATTCAAAAGCTTTTCAACCCCTCATATTTGCAAGATGAACAAGCATTTGTTTTCCTAAACCAGAGCATGCCTTGCACTGGAAAACAGAACAGACTGCAATAGCGTACCACTCAAAACTATACAGAAAGAAGATGAAACACATTCATTTTCATATTGATATGACCAATTCTTAAACAAATAAAACAAACATACCCAAACAAAGCAAATCACAAGGAAAAAAAAAAAAAAAAAAGTCCAATAAAGCTGAAGATTTCACTTCAATAATTTTTTTCTTCACTTCAAAACCTCCTCCTTCCAATAAGTGGATTATACAGAGGAACTGCAGAGCCTCTTGCTGTTGCCAAATCTGCATTTTTTGGACACATGGCGCTGTCAGTGTTTGTTCACAGAGTCCCTCTCCACACCCCGTGGTTGGTTCACCCACCAGTGAAATCCTGATCCCAGTCCTTCCTATAGCTGTGACATGCTGGCAAGCAGACACTTGGAAAGCTGAATTCACTGGCACTCTCAATCAGATTAAATTTCATTAAAGAACTTTTAAATAAAACAAACTCCAACATTTGCACTACGTAATTAAGTGGAAGCCAACTGAATTCGTGTCAAGACATGCCATAAGTGAAAATATCTGGACCCTGGCATCCCTGTGTCCCTAGCCAGCTCTGAAAGGAAAGCTCCAGCAGCTTGTGCCACAGCACACCCTTCACTGCATCTCCTTGGGACTGCAGCTCCTGCGGAGGAGCAGGAGCAGCTGAGACCTGCCAGGCTCTGCCTGCTCCCATTCCTGTGCTGCTGCAGGCATGGCCTGGGAGGCACAGCAACATCCCTGCCCTGGCAGCAACCAGGAGTGACTTTCCAGTGGCAGAGAAAGGGCCACTGGGAGCAAGTCAAGCTGCTGCCTGAGCCCATGGAATTCGGCAGCACTGGGGGCTCCCGGGTTTCCCCAGGGGAATATTTCACTGGAACCCACACACAGAACATGACACAGCCCCCAGCAAGGCACAGCATGACTTACAGCTGACTTCAGTAGGCTTTGGTTTGATCCCTAAATCCTCTGACACTTCACAAGAATGTTTCTCAACTCCCACTGCCTTCAGCCTCACAAGAGGTAGACATAAATACTTAGTATTAGCATAGCTCCCCATGACTCATTTTTTCTCCTTTTTAAATATAGCATCCTATAAATGTGGATACATTGTGAGCAATAAAACTCACATTGTTACTGTTCATCATGCAACCATAACAAAAAATTCCTCCTGCCAGCTTTGCACAGCTTCCTCCACCAAGCCCCAGGCACTGGTGACCCTCACACAGCTGAGAGGGAGTAGATGAGGCTCTGCTCCACCAGGGAGCCCAGGCAGCACAGGGACTCAGCAGATGTGGAGCTGGGCAGAAAGCTCCACCATCAACCCAGCTACTCATACCAACTTTATGAAGAAGAGCAGAGCTGGCTCTGTGTATAGAAGGAGCAGGGATTTGCCCATCAGAAATGCAGTTTCAGTAGCTGAGAAGCAGTCTGTGCCAGCCTTGGGGAAGCCACTCACTGAAGTGGTGGTGGAGGCATCTCTAGCTGGGGGATGCTCCCCACTCTTCATCTTCCCCCAGACATACATCACATCACCTCCCTCCATCACCAAGCTTGTGCTTTCTTCCTTAGAGAAGCCAAACCCACGTTGCCTAGCCAAGCAAATGCCACAAGCTGCTTCAGAAGCACTGAGGAAGAACCAGATGAGAAAAGCATGGACCAGAGCTTGCTGATTTTCATGGGAATTGAGACCCAGTTTCAGCATCCTCCTGTCTGTGCTACTGCAGATTTTCTTGTGTGATCAATCCTTCATGCTGTGTTTAGCTTTACTGAATACTTTTGTTCCCTAGCTGTGCAAATGAGATAAATAACAGGACCCTATCTCACAGGTATGTTGCAAAATAAATAGACTTTGCATTACAAGTGTTACAGGAATGCTTTAAAACTTGCACAAGTATCAAGACTAATCCATCACTGCTCAAAAAGAACCCTAGGACTGAGAGCAAATTAAAATCTTACCCACAAAAACATTAGAGTATGCAAGACTGTTTTCTTAGTTTATCTGTTTCTTCTGATAACCGTGTTTGCCCCAGTGACTTGAACTGTTCTAGTCATAAGCTGTTTGAGCTAAGTGCAGCAAATCCTGTCTAGAGAAATATAGGCTTTGCTCTGTCTACAACAACAGCTGAGACATCAGTCATCCTCTCAGCTGTCCTAAAGACACAGCTGAAAATGCATGCTCATATCCATCTTGCTGCCAGGTGACTGAAAAATACATTTTTACCTCTTGGACCTCTCCAATAAGACTACCCATGAGAATTTATTTACCACAGTATTTTTCTAATTGTTTCTCCAACATTGTTATTTAATATCTGAAATGAGTGGAGTGGCAGAGCTGCCACTCTCATCCTAGAAACTGACATTTTAAAGACAAGATAAACAGAAGCCTTTGCTTAAAACTTCCAGGAGTGTGTGCAGCTTAAAAAGCTAATTCCTATTTAAAATAATGACTAAGACTCTGAGGAATCCAACTCCCAAAGTCACCCAGGTAGTTTTGAATATGTTACCCTTTCAAAGTAATTATGCCATCAAAGTTCCAGTGAAAAGCTGATGAGCGTTACTAATATATGCTGATGAGAGAGCCTGAACGTGAAAGACCTTCCTGGTTTATTTACACTCCAGTAAATCAGAAAGCACACCAAGAACTTATTTTCACATAGGAGAGTAACAGAGCTGACCACAAGGGACATGTGAGGACGTTAACCCACTGCCCAGGGAGTAGGTTTACTGTAAACTGGCTGCAAGCTGATGCTGTGGCACTTGTTTTCACTGGACATGATGGAAACTTGGAGCAGCTGTTTGGACTTCAGTGGACTAGCACCAGTCACTACAGAAAACAGTGGTCTGGCCCATTACCTGAATCATTACAAGTCCCCATTCAGATGCAAAATAGTCCCCTGGCAGTCCTCAGTGACATTTATCTCTAGACCAAGAACTAGGCAGGTGCAGTCAAGAGCTGGGATGAAGAAAGAATAAACCATTTTTACCACCCTGCATGAAGTTACATATTTGGTACAACATTCTTTGCAGAAGCAGACCTTCTCAAAGAGAAGGCAAGGCAGGCATTGTGTTATTTGGGAGAAGGTGAAGGAGTGCCAGGAACTTTTTAAGTTGCTCTATAGTAGAAGAAGAAAATAGTTAAAGATTTTACTCTTGAGCCTATCAATGTCAAACAAATTCCAAGGTTAACAAAATTTAGACAAAAATAAATATGTAAATTGTACAAGCATTGAACATTTCTGCTGGCCAGTTCTGGCCAGCAGGAAGGGGAATCCATCCAAGACTGTCTCAGATGCTTTCTGAAGTATCTCAGCTATATTTATGCTTCCAACACACCCCACAAAGAAATAACTTATACTACCCCATTTTGGAAAGAAGAAGAGGACTCAGTGAGAGGCAGGTCCATTGGTACCTGTAAGAGTTGCTGATCTCAGCCTACCCATCTCTGGCCAGTTTGTGACAAAGTGCTTGGGGGCAGTTTCCCACCCCTCCACCCAGCTCCAGCAACTGGGCTGGTCCCTCAGATGAAACCTATTTGCCTGTGCAACAGTAAACACCACTCACTGGAAAAGCAGTGTCTGAAGCAGTAAAATTGCAGGAGAGTCAGTAATGAGTACTGTAAGTAGAGCAAACTACTTAAAAATATTGTTAACCTCTCCCAACCCTGTCCCTACCCTTTCCCTTAATCAGAAGACATATTTTTGTACAATTATTTCATTATCTAATGGCAAACTGGCTGCCTGTTCTACCTCTATGCAAGATTTCCATATATATTACTCCTCCACTGACATTTTCTCACATATACACATGCACAGATCAGCAATTGCCCCACTACATTCTCAAAGAGAGAATAAAAGAGCCATAAATCTCAAAAAAAATGAGTATGCCAAAAAATTCAGCATCTGAAGTTACAGCTGTTCATTTCTCCTCTCTGTTCAGAAAGAGCCAGTCGTGGCTCATTGCAGATGTTATTGAAGTAGATGGTGTTGCTCTAGATTTACTTTGGATACAAACACTCAGGATGTGACCCACTGGAGCACTGGAACTTTGTTTCCCCACAGAGAAAAAGCCAGTGACATTCAAGTGGAACAGGAAGGCTATTCTCCCCTCCCCAGTAAGTATCTTCTCTCAAGCACCCCTGTAAGCAACAGCAGGAGAAAGAAGCAACAACTCCACCAAGGAGTGGGCTAATATTCCTCCCATCTGCCAGTCCCACGCTCATTCTGTTTTCACTTGGACCAAATCCTCCCAACCCCTTCTGCTTTATACTTATTAAACTTGGGTGCTTCACACAACAAAAATAATGTCATCCAACTTTGAAAGGTCACTTAAAAGGCACATTTCCATATCTTTTAACCCCACTTCTCTTCCTCAGCCCTGCCTTAGAAGCCTGAAAATTAATTCCCTATTTTTCACATTGAATCTGTCCCTGAATCCCAGCCTACTAACTTATGACAGCAAAGGCTTATGCAAACACCACCACCATGCAAAAACACTCCCCTCTTCATTCCTGTGGATTCATGTTAATATTCTTCACCTCCAGAGTCTGAAGTCCTCTCTGCATTGAGAGCTGCATGTTCCCAAGCTGAGGTACAATCCCTCCTAAGTCCACCCACACAGGTAAGAGAGGTAAAGGGATGATGGAGAAGTTACAATGCTGAGGCAAAAGCAGCTCCACAAAGGGTAGGGGCACTGCACTGAAGGCCCTGCATGGCTCCAAAAGCTGAGCAAGTCTGAAGCCAGGAGCCACCAGAAGTGACAGCTTAGCTGAAGAGTGACAAACAAATAAACCAGGCAAAAGCAAATTATTAAGAGTGGCCAAGCTGAAGTCTGGAGCCTGTAACTTTTACAGGGCATACTGATTCATCCTAAAGAACTGACTCACCTGGAGCCAGCAGGTCAGTAGGGATGCCAGGCTTGGCAGCTGTGGGTAGAGGTTCTTGGCTTGAATCCAGCTACAAAAAGGACTTCACACCCAAGGAAGGAAGATAGAAATGAAAGGGTAGGAATGAATGAAGCTGAACAGTTTTGCACAAGGAGACTTCCAGAATAAAAAGGAGTAGAGATTCTGCTCAAATGTTGTCAGCCCTGAAGCACCACTAGGAGCTCATGGTGCAGCTAATGGGCCAGGGAGGACTCAGGTACAGGACACTGCAGTTAAAGAAGAGCCTAAGAAACCACAGCACAATGTCAACAATAATGAATTATCACATCAATTTTTCCTATATCCACCTGCCTTACATTGCATTTGCCAGTGACAACACCATCTCACACACAGGACTCATCCTCCTCCTTCCAATCCCCAATTGCCATGTCTCCACCAGTGCAAAAAAAATGTGTGGGGAGAAGGAGGAAAGTCCTCTTCAACCACCTTCTGATACAGTGTTACTCCTTCCAAGTGTTAACCTCAATCCCAGGATAAGAAAAAATCATCCAATACGACACATACCAAAAGCTCCCCACATGAAGAAAGCAAGTTTAGTTTCTGCAATTCTTAGCACCTCTGCAAAAAAATTTTGAGCTTGTGAAAATACCCACCAAAAACTTCCATAAACAGAACTGCCTCTCACGTTATTTCTGAAAAGTGGTGCTGGGGCAGCTCTGACCCTAATGCAGCTGCTCTGGTTCAGGAGTGATGCTGGTGGGGTGCCTGGCTCCCTGCAGTATAGATATACACTCTGTCATATTGAATATCTCCTGGAATGGAGGAGCAAAATCAAGGAAAGGCAAAAAAATTGATGCAGAACTATAATATGGAGCTAGTCATACCCATTTTCTACATACACTATTATTTTTAAGGAGATGCTGCCAGCTTGGTATTTTCAGACTCAAATATCTAGAAAGAAATCTTACCTCTCTTAGGCAGTCCAAAGCTCTGCTACAGAGAGATATTTTTCTTTAAAGCTATTAGTTCACAATTTCCTTGCCACACCCCTTGTTCTTTCTCTTATCTTTCTCCTAGCCTTTCTTAAATTGATAGACCCTGTTTTTGCAAATCTCTTTTAACCGATTCAGAGCAAGAGACAAGTACCTTTCATAAAGAAAAATGACAGTTTTAGGCCTTTGAAATGCATCTCTCTTGTGCAGAAAGAGCCTGAGCTAACCAGATAATTTCAGAACGAAAATTCAGAAAGCACAGTTATAGCTGATACAACTGTAAAGTTGATTCACTTTTCTTAGTATCAACAATAGTTTCCAGGTAAGACATACATAAACATTTCCAGTCAATAGCATCCCTTTCAGCCTGCCAACAAAATCCGAACTTAGATGATTTAAGCTACCTGAGGAGTTGGTGGCTTAGATTTTCATACTTTCCATGGCATTACTGGAGCACAGTGCCAGCTGACAGAGCTGAAGGACTGCTGGGGAAAAGCCTCCTGCCGGGGTCAGGGCTGCCCTGTGCACTTTGCTCTTCTGAGAAAAGCCCTGCCGTGTCAAGTCCCCATTTGTTGCACGACGTGATCAGCACGACAGGGAGGGTCACTGGAGCAGAGGAGTGCGGGATGCTTGAGACTGATCCACCCGAGGTCTAACATTCTCCTCAGCTTGCAGCCAGCGTGGCTTTATCTTAGTTTCTCTGTCTAGGAAGCAGGGCTTTATACGTTGTTCCTAAGGCTCTTGAGCTATCGATTAAAATAAATAAAAAACCTACAAGTTTTCTTTCTAATCCTCAGCAATCTCAGTCACAAGGTCTGAGAAATCCTTGTCCTATCTGTGGTTCAGTTTGTTTTCTTAAAGCAGAGAGTGAAAAAGCAAAGTAAAAGTAAAGTAAAACCAGAAGGAAAAAAAACCCAACAAAATCAAACCCAAAGCGGTACCTCCTCTTCTTCTTGTTCCTTTGTAATTGAAGATAGCATCTCTATCCTTCTAAAAGTTATAGACGCTTGTACAAAGTACTCAGTGATCCACGAGCGATTTTAACGCGAGATAAGAATCCTCGCCATACCCATCACATCCAAACACACCCGGGGTAGGAAAGTAAAATATTACCGTGGCTCTGATTCTGTGGCAGGGGGGGGGGAATAACCCCTGAAACAAGCAAAATGCAACTTACAAAGATCTTCCATTACACCGCGTAACTCGGCGCCCAGCCCGGAGCAGACACGGACCGCGCGGTCCCGACCATCGCCCCCCTTTGCCGGGGACCCCGGGCCCCCGCAGCCCCCGTACCGTCCGTCCCGCGCCCGGCGCTGCTGCGAGCGGCGGCTCCGCGGCGACAATCGGCGACAGTCGGCGACAGCGCGTTCTTCCCGACACCGAGCTGCGGCCAGGGAAAGCGGCGGTGCCCGGGGCGCTCTGCTCCCGCCGGGGGGGCTCATGCCAGCGCGGGGCGCCGCATTTCAGCGGGAGCGGCTGTGGGGAGAGGAAAGAAGCAGAGGGAAGCCCCGCCGCGGTTACCGCCGGGTGTCACGGCGGTCCCGCCCCCCCCGCGGTTTGTCGCGCGTGGAGCGCCCCGAGCGCGCGGCGCTGTCCCGCGGGGACGGGCACAACACACCCGCTTATTGTTCGCTCGCTCGGCCGTGCCCCCCGCCCCGCTCGCAGAACGGGCGGCGCCGCTCCCCGCTCCGAGCCCGCTCACCCGAGCTGCGGGGCCGCGCCCTCGGCCGGGCAGCGCCGGCGGGCCCGCAGCCCGCGCCGGCCATCCCTTATATCGCCGCGCCGCCTGCTATAAATAGCGCGGCCCCGCCGCGGGGGCCGGCCCGGGCGCGGCCGGAGGGGGTTCGCGGCGCTGCGGGCCCCGCCGGCACCGCCGCTCGGGACGCGCGGGGCTCCCGGCCCGGCCCGGCCCGGCCCGGCCCGGCCCGGCCCGCCGACCCCCGGCGCGGCAATGGGCCCGTCCGCGCCGCGCGTTAAGGTGGAGCGGGGCCGCGGCGGCGGCACCTTAAACCGGCGGGACCGGCCCGCAGCGACCCCGCGGGGCTGTGCCGCCGGCCAGGGGAGGAGCGGAGGAAAGAGCCGGGTCCGCCTGACGGACGGGGCAGCACGGACTGCTACAAGCGCCGTTCGCGTCGCATGAACGGCAGACACCGAGCCTTTGAGAACCAGCGACTACGCACACGCAACCCCCTTCTCCCTCTCCCCCATATATATATTCATAATTAATAGGAGGAAGCGTCATCAACTTTAATCCCAATAAAAGAGTTCGTTATTAATACACTCATCCTGTACATCACTCGGGGAACACATGGGCAGTGGTTACTTTTCTTACCTCTCATTTGTGCCCTTGGCTGGCACTGGGAGGCAGAAGCAAAGCAGTGCTTCCCATGCCACCTGCCACCTCACACCTTGAGCCTGACACCAGCAAAAGCTCCACACCTACACACACACTTACTGACACATGCTGCTCTCAGAGGATGCAAGCAATACCTGTGTGAAATAATCCACGGCAGGAAGGATGTGTCCTTCCAAGGAGCACCTTGGTCCCAGCCCTGCAGGGACATGCTGAGTGCCCACAGCATTGCAGGGGGCTGCATTTAGGCACCTGCTGATTTACTTGCTGGGTCAGGGCTTACCTCCTTGGTGGTGTGCAAAACAGAGGCACAGGAACCCTAAATGGTGAAGAGTCCCAGCTCTCCTCCTGTGCTGAATTAGCAGTATGTGCACTCCAGCTGTCCCCAGAAAGATCTACCCGGGGAGTCTGGCACAGTGCTGCGGCATGCATGGGACAAAACAGCCTCCATGCTGTCGTTCCCACACGTGTGATAGGCAGGGAGAAGTGTACTGCCATTTTACAAACAAGATATGTGAGTGTCTGCCTCAAAATCTGCATTGGTCCAGCAGCATGCAAGAGGTGAGAGGGAGCAGACCAGGAGAAACCCCACAGGCTTTCCGAACCAAACCGGGACAGATGTGTTTTGTTCACACAGATCGACAGCTGAGTTTGTAAGTTTGTAAGTTTTGCCAAAAAGAGTCACATGTTTACACCTGAATTTGGTGTGAAACAGCTGCTCTGTTGGTTACAAATTTTCCTTCTAGGACAACAGAGTCTCCTCATCTTCCCAGGGCAGACTGCAGTGCAGTGATGGATGTGACTGACTGGCTGCAAGGAATCTTGCCAACAGTGAGGGCAGAATTGTCAAAGCTGCACCCAGCAGGTCATTTATACAGCCCCAGAGGTGGGGAAATGCTGTCACTAAGAACTGGGGACACAGCAGTCCCTGGTTGCAGGTTTAGATCTTTAAATCTGGGCATCCAGCTTTCTATTTTGGCATCTTAAACAGATACCCTTTAGAGCTGCACATTTCTGCTTCTGTGGAGATAGCTGCATTTGCCAATCAAGCCCAATACTCAGACACCTAAACCTGAAAATCTCTGATGCATTTCATACCAAAGTCAGTTACATTTGTCAGGAAAAGTGTGTGGCCTGGCTCCTGTATGTCATCTGGGCTATTTCTCAGTTTTCTCTAGCCTTCCCACCCATAAGAAATACTAATATCATGGACAGAGGAAAGCCAAAATGTCCTCTTCTAATTCCATCCACTATCTGGAGCAGCATTAAATTTCTTGTACTACGTATTAGTTAACAACATTGCTTGGGGGGAGTTGCTGCTGTGGTTGAGTGCTTATACAATACAACTGCTAGTTAAGTGCATTTTTGTATCCTGCTGAGTCACCCCGAGGAGCCCTCAAACAAAACATCAGGTTCAGTTTGACAGCAGAGGCAGTGGCACGAGGAGCCTCCCCTTTACCAGTGCTCTCTGGGGGGATGTGAGTGCAGGATGGGCACTTCAAACCCTGGGATGAAATACAAAGCTAAAAGAAAAGAGTGCCTTAAAATTTCAGCCAGTACTTCCTCCATACAGATTAAGCACATGACATTTTCAGTCTGTTTCAGCTTCAGTGAATAGATTAAAGTGACTGTCCAACCTCTGAACTCCTCAAGTCAGATTATACTTCAGGCAAGCTCTCACTAAATCAGAGGATGCATTATGTATGTAGCATAATATTTCTCTCTTAGGTCTAGTTGAATGTGGCTGTTTATTGTCCCATATTAAAGCTGAGTGGGTTAGTGCAGCATGAGCCTCTTGGCTTGTTTTGTTGGCAGCTGTCTTTTGGGCTGCTGGAGACACTTCCCTTGCCCAAGCTCTGCACAGCAAGGCAAGGAGTGTTTGCCCAAAAAAAGAAAAAAAAAAAGTTTTCCCTGCAGAAACAGTGCAATGGGTAATACTTTTTGTCAGTATTTTGTCAGTCCTGCTGGTGCCACATAGCCAGGGATAAGAGGTCACTTCAGAGAAATCAGAGGATGGAGATGGAGTTTGAAGTGGCCCTCCCAAGAACTAAGCCATGGTGCTGCTGGCATCACTTCTGGAGGACAGGCAGGTTGTGCTGGAGCAGGGAGCTGTTCCTGCCTGCACCCTGCAGAGATAAATGCACCATCCTGCACCAGATCAGATCTTGCTAGAGCAGAGCCCTGTGGGCTTGACCTCCATGTTGAATTTGGAGAAGAGCACGAGGAGACCACAGCCTGAACCCTGTCTGATGACTCAGTCTCAAATGAGCTGCAAAGGAAAAAGTTGAGGTGTTCCTAGACTGCCAGTTGACTCCCTGCATGAAACCAGTGAAGTAGCTTTGCTGACACTGTGAGTCCAGTTGGTCAGAGATGGCAGATCACACCTTCAGGCTATGGATGGACAGTATTGCTCTGCTGTGGGCTAGGAACAGCGAAGCTGTAACAGTTTAATCAACTGAGATTGATTTCACCAAATTTCTCTGGTGCTCTGCACAGACCACGGTGAAGCTACTTAGCAGTAGAGGACATCTAGTGATATTCACATGGAACTACACAAACCTGTGAAAGTTCTCATGTGGCTGCCCAGCGTGGCTGGAGATGGGGCTTGGTGTGGCTGTGACGCTGCAGCAGGGCTGGGACAGGCTGACCATGAGCACCCTCTACAAACGGGTCACAAAGGAAAAACCTCCTGGGAGGCTTGGGGAGCGTACAGGGAGGGCACGGGTGGGAAGCTCAGGGGAGATGGTGGTGCTGCACCTTTAAGGAGACCTTACAGGGGAGTGCAGGGCTTTTATTTCTACAGCAAAGACCATGTGAGCTGGGATACAAAGATGAAAATCTGTAGTTTTCTTTCAGGAGTCTTTGCTATTATCTCAATTTGCCTTTCATGTGACTCATCCTGAGCACATGCTGCAAACATTATCCTCGAGATCAAGATTTCTTTTTCTAGTACAAGAGATTAGCCCTTTCTCCGTGCCCTTTTACAGCCTACTGCTCTTTGTTCTAGGAAGGATACAAAGAATACTTCCCTCATCCAGGTTATTTATAACAGGAGATTCTCTAGAAATGTTTTTCCAGATGTACTCCAGACCTAGGATGAGGAATTTGGCTGTGAAACAAAGAGTCTGCCAATTTGGTTTCTAAAAAGGCAAGGATTGGCAGAACTTTATAAAAGAACACACTTCCCTAAGGAAATAGACCCATTTTATCTGACACTTCCTTTGAAAAGAATTATTCCATTATGATCACCATTAATTTAGGAGTAAGGGCTTCACATTTGAGGTCTCACCATCTTGCACTTACTTTTATGCCAGCTGCAGTCAGTTTACAAGTGTTGAAGAAAGGTGGGACTTTTATTACTCCTAATAAAACACAAGGAAAGTAGTTTTCTGCTGGCCAGATTAGATCCTTGGAAAAAGCTGTGCAAAGCTTCCATACCTACTCAAAATGCAAAGGGTGATGTTGGAAGGTGTCAGTGAAAGAACAGAGGAAAAGGCTGCATTAGCAACTGCAACAACTGTTGATTCTTGTGTCCTTCATGCATTTATGCTATTTATCAATGGTCTATATTTAGCAATCATAAGACCAGAGCATGGAGCAGCCTCAGGCCTTTGCTCTGCTCTCCAGAGGGCAGCTGGTGGCTAGCAGAGACTGGCACAGCTCTGAGAGATCCACACTAGCTGCTCATACCAGGCAGGAGTAATTTCTGCAGCACACTGAGTCATTGTAGGAAGGAGACTGAATCTTACCCAATTTCCGAAAGCAGAAGAGCTCTAAGCTCTCTTGTGATGAAACAAAAGCTGGCAGAGCACATGTTGTTGTGTGGCAGGCAGGGAGGCCACTTGAGACACATTCAGGAGGTCTTCATGTGAGCAGCAGTGAAGGACACTTCAGAGGCTGAAAGCTGCTGGTGTTGAGCAGCAAAGGCACAGTGCAGCTGCTTCAGTGCTGGAGAGCCTCAAATTAATGTATGATGTGAGTTTCAAGGCAGAGGAGATGAGGAAATCAATGACCCAGACAGAAGGAGAGATAGTGCCAGATGAAGCCTGATGACGACATTTCCAGGCAATTTGTTCACAGTGCTGGGTGAGCTGCTTGGGGAGAGATGGAACAGATTAGAGGTGGCTGCTTATGCTTTGCCCAAGAGCAAGACTGTGAGATTCACAGCTGAAGCGCCTTGGTGGCTGTGCTGCCTCCACGCAGAAGTATTAATAACTGCTTCTCTTAACTACCAGAGCATTAGCTCCAGCTGATTTTACCATTTGTGCATGTCAAAAAGCAATTACTTTTCCTCTTAGGGATTTCATCCAAGGGATGTACAATGTTAGTCAATTATGTGCTCACTTGCAAATATAGTTTGGTGAAAAAGGCAGGCTCTCAGGGGAATTTGAACCTGACAGGACACAAGTCAATCAGAACTCTAGCAAAATTTAGCTATGAAAATCATCTTCTGAGGAATGTAGTAAATGTAGGAATGTAGGAAAAAAAGTGACAAGGGCATCTTATGTTGCACTGGCAGTTCCAGGGCATTAACCTGCAGAAATCTGACCTTGAACAGGAAGAAAAACTAGCTAATCTGTCTAATGAATATATTTGGTTGTTGCTCAGGTTTCTGGCTGGACATTCACCACACATCAGGAACTCAAGCAACAGAGTTAAGTGCAGGGGAAAGACAAATGGCCACACAGCCTGGCCGTGTGCTGCAAGGCGTGAAGACAGGACGTGGCAGGTGGAAAGTGAAGTAACTTTTAGCAGTTTCCATTTTAATGGCCTCAGTTCCACACATAGAAGTGAGATTATCTTCTGGGACTGCTTGAGCTTGGGACAGGTCTGTTCATCACCACATCTGAAATGCAGCAGTGTGGTGCTCTGGAGCATGCTGTGACTCCAAATACAAGGCAGGGAACACAGTCTGAGAAATATTATACTGGGAGAACTGTGACAGCTGCAGTTGGTTGTGGCTCTGTCCTGCTGTTCTCTAGAACCTCCCTACAAGTTATTTTTTATTCCTAAGCTCATTTCAGTTATCTTATCCAGTGATCTTATGCATCTTTTGGGCTGCTTCCATATGGTTAGAACATAGGATTGATGATCCCCAAGAGAAGACACAAGACAGGCTTAGCAAGGAGACTAAGAAACACAAGCCCAGGATTTCCCAGATCTCTGTCCTTGCACCTGGAGCTTATTTCTTGTGCTGCAGACAGACCATAACTGTATGAACAAGTGCTGTGTGTGGGTGACTCTGCCCACACGCTCTGGAATTGGCAGGGCTAATCTGCCCTGCCAGTAACTGAGGGCAATGTCCTAATAAAGCAGTTGAACTTGTAGTGGCTGTCAAACCTACACTGGGACAGGGAACCTGCTCTTGTCCCTGTTTGCCTGTATACAGAGCAGAATGCTGTAAACAGAGCTATAAATACTCCTGTGCCCACTGAATGCTCGAGGTCAGATCAGCACAGCAATTCCTTCTGGCTTTGAAAATAAGCTATGAATCAATGCATTCATTGCAGGCTGAGTATCCCTGGAATGAGGCTGATTGTGCTGCTCCAAAACATTGGCATTCTGGGCAAGAGCACTGCAGAGAACAAAATACATGGTAGTGAATCACACAAAGGGCACAAAGCAGCCAAGTCCCTAAAACCTGCCTTTGGCAAGAATAATTCACCAGGACATTCACCAGGACACCTGGATGCCAAACCTGGAAATACCTGGTGGCTCAAGGAAATATTTATAGCCCTCTGAATGGCAGTGATTTTTATTTATAAATTATATGTTTATAAGCTCCTGAATGGCAGTCAGTTTACATTTTGGATCTTCCTGCTACATCTCAGCCTCCATGCTCTCCACATGAAACTCACTTTATCAGTTTGTAGTTGAGGAAGCAGGACAGGTGAGAAGATGGGAATTGACCTGGAGGTGGAAAGCCAAACCTCAGCCCTAGGCAGGACAGCACATCAGTTACCACCCTGCAAGCCCCAAGAACATACCCAGGAAGGCAGGACACATCCTACTCAATATTGCCAAGAGCAAATTTAATGCTCTTTGAATTCCTTCAATCCCAAACCCCCTACACCAGGAAAAGGTTTTAGATCCAGAACCCAGCTTTAGATTAATCCAGCTTCAGCCAAGCATGTGAATGAAGGTCCAGCCTCACTACACCCTTTATGGAAATCCCTGTAGTTACAGCTAGAAGTGATGGACCCTCTGAATCCACCTTGGATGTCTCCTGCAGGGAGACAGTTCTCTGATTTCTGAAAGACAGTTTTATGTGGAAAGAACTACCACATTAAAAAATCTCCAGTAAATTCTTGATGCTACTGGCCCAAAGACTACAGTAGCCATGGAAGCTGGTGAAGGGTCTGGAGCACAAGTCCTATGAGTAGCATTTGAGGGAGCTGGGGGTGTTTAGCCTGGAGAAAAGGAGGCTCAGGGGTGATCTTATTGCCCTCTACAACTCTCTGAAAGGAGATTGTAGCTCAGTCTATACTCCCAGGCAGCCAGGGACAGGATGAGAGAAAATGCCCTCAAGTAACACCAGAGAAGATTAAGATTGGATATTTGTTAGAAAAAAAATATTCACTGTTAGGGTGGTCAGGCCTTGGAACTGGCTGCCCATGATGTGGTGGAGTCATCAGCCCTGGAGGTATTTAAAAGAGGTTTAGATGTGGCATTTAGGAGAATGGTTTAGTGGTGGCCTTGGCAGTGCTGGGCTAATGGCTGGGCTTGATGATCTTAGAGAGCTTTTCCAATGTAAACACTTCTATGATTTTTGTGGAAAAACATTTCAGAATGACTCTCCCTAGAATTCTCTTTCTGATTAATATTGTTCTTCTCCCCCTTCTTGCCAACTTAACAAACATTTCTGTATCTAAATAGCACTTTTAGTCCACTGCCTGTTGCAATCAAAAGAACCTTCTTATTGACTTCTGGGACAGTCAGGCCCAGCTATTAGTGAGACATAAAAGCATTCGAGCCCCACACTGCTGGGACTGTGTGTGTAAATGGCATTACTTGCCTCCTCCTGTGGCTGTTCATGAGATCAGGACACAAAGCCTGTCTTTTGGGAGCCTCTTTCCTTCAGAAGCCTGTTTGCCTTTCTATCTCATAATGACAGTGAGAAATCCTTAAGGGTTTTCTAACTCCCCATTCCCCAGCAGAGAGCCCCAGCAGGCAAAGGCTTTGTCAGGCAGCATATTAATGAAACAGAAAACATGACCTGAATTTTTATAGCTTGTACTTAGCAGGTCATTTACTTGTCATGAAAAGGAGCATTTTGCATTGGTTGCCAATAATAGCTTCAGAAAAGCCAGCACTTAGCTCTCATGTTTAATTCCCATGAGGATGAAGGGTGAGAGGAAGAGCCCCACAGCTGCTCCCTCACCCCCACCCCACGCTGGGATATTCAAACTATGCAGAGCACTCTTCTGAAATGCTGTAGCAGGAGCAGGGGTCTTGTGTGACCCTGGCAGGGAAGCCCACACACAGGGCTGAGCTGTGTCCCAGATCCCAGCCCAGAAGGGTTTCTTATCCTCACATCCCAGCCCAGCTGAGCAGCTCTTGGCAGAACTGAGCTTGGCAATTTCCTCTCAGCCCAGCATGGTTCTGCCTGGTCAAGTTATCTCTCCCACTCAGGGCTGGGCCACTAGACCCAGGCACAAATTTTGATGCAAAAGTGGGTTAATTTTCACGAGCTGTGGAGTGATTTTCACAAGCTGGAGGGTCAGGCTTTCCTCATTGTGCAAGGGGAACAGTGAGGCATGCAAATTCCCTCAGAGATAAGGAAGATGTTCTTAAATGGGCTCTGAATCCAAACTACCATATGTATCAGCTACAAGATACACGAATTGAAGGGCACAAGAACATTGTGGACCTATGCCAAACTTGAATCATTAGCTGAACTGTTGGTAAGTGTATTAAGTCTCTACAAAAGGGACAAAAAGGCCCATTTCTCTCCTCACCTCTCCCTGGTAACAAGTGACAGGACAGAGGAAATGGCCTCAAATTGCAACAAGGAGAGTTTAGATGGGATATTAGGAAAAAATTCTTCACTGGAGGGATTGTTAAGCATTGGAACAGGCTGCCCAAAGAAGTGGTTGAATGGCTGTCCCACTTCATCACATATTTATGTGTCTGAGGGTCAAATCCACAAATCTGTCAGGTTGTTCTGATTGATTCCTTTCACAGACATGTCCCTGTGCAGGGTCTCTAAGAACCTGGTGTCCAACCCTGTTCACCAGGCAGAATCACTGAATTACTGAATACACTCAGTACAGGAGATTCATTAAGGGCATGAAAAAGCTACTGAGGAACAGAGATCATGAACCTGCTTCTGCTAAGCCAGTTTAATTTTAAAATAAAAATCTCTAAAGAAAAATTTGAAGGGACTTATAAACAAGGCTAGCATGGCTCATCAGATTAATTACAGGGCAGAGTGCATTTCAGATATTGATCTGAGTCTGGAAAGGATTTAATAAGATTAGTTAGGAGTTACTAGCACAAGATGGAGATATTCATCTGGTTCATAGCTTTGCTGAAGTCAGGGTACTTAGACTAGAGAGAAGTGCAAATCTTTAAAATCCCCAAGCAGAAACTAGCATGTGCTTTACAAACATCAGTAAAACAAGTCTCACTGGGAAATGGGAAAACAGACTCTTTTCCCCACTGTTTTACAGGTAGTTGATGGAGAACCTTCACGCAAAGCAGATTTGAGGAGACAACCTTGTAACTCAGTGAATGTGGCAGACATTAGATCAGATCACAAACAAACTGCTTACTCAAAGAGGGACTGTCTTGAAATGGAAAGTCACTGAAATTGCCATAATGGTTGGTACAAATCTGCTCTTTTTCAGTGCTTCCTCAAGGGGAGTTGAGTTTGGAACAGCTTGAAGGGCAGGGTAATGATTTCAGCCTGAAGAGACACTGCTTGCCCAGTATCCATTCCCCCCATGGACAGCTCATGGGGATTGTGCTGCTCTTCAGACTTCTGCTTGCTGCCAAGTTTTAATAAAAGTGAACTATTTCTTTTCAGAAAGAAATTAATGATATGTTGCCTGAGTGAGGAAGGACTAAACCCTTCACTTCCCCATCTCCTGAGATGTCTATGGAAGGCCAGACATTTCCATGGCTATCTCTTTGCAAGGAGCAAAACTGATCTCAGGCTTTCAGTGGATGATGGAGGTCTGTAATGCTCAGAGCCTCTGCTTGGATATGGTTGGGTGGACACATGCAAAGCCACTTGCAGTGGTGAGGTTCCACCTCACCCTCAGTTTATGGCCACTCCAAAGTCCATTTGGATAAAAGATGCTGTTGCTTGCACAGATCTTTATATCCAATGACATAATCTTTTGAATTCAGCAACAGTCCAGGTTCCAAAGCAATAATTTTAAGTTTGAATATATGGGGGTTGTTTGCACTGACAAGAGGTTAGTTTGATCTAAAGAGGTGTTTCATCATGCTGCAGTAATTCAGATTGCATGCTAATTCCATCCTTGGCTTTTTCTCTGTGAAGAATGTGTCACCTAAATTTGCAGTATTCCATATCAACCACATACCTTTAGAAAACAGAATCTGCCAGTTAATTTCAAAACCAGCTGTCAAAGAATGTCAGTTTTTATTCAGACATCAGCCAAGATCCAAATCAGTGAGATTAGGAATAAAAGGCTCTGAAGTGGGCTGGGAACCATCCCAGCTGTGCAAAGATCATGAACAGTTAAATGACTTGAGTGCCCAAGCATTCTAAAGCAGAGAAACCACAGAGGAGTCCAGGTGCCATGAGTTGAGACACTTAAGGAATTATCATAAAAGTGTATAAGCACAATTCAGTGACTTGCAGAAAGAAAATAAATTCCAGGACCCAAGTGCAGAAGGACCTAGTTCAACATTGTGAAAAGGGGTCTGGACTGTTCATGAGAGATTTTCCTTTTTTCCACCACTGGTAGATGGCATGAGCAATCAAGTGCATTGGTCATTGCCTAGAAGTAGAGTAAAAAATCTGAAACTTAAGAGAAGATGGTGTGGTTATGTTATGGTATGTGATCACTGAGTTTAAAAATGCTGCAGTTAAAAGGAGAACCTCTGAGGAAAATGGGAAGCAACACAGCAGACTGAAAATTAAATACTTGGATGAGTGCAGACTCAGAATAAAGGGATTCAAGGGGCTGACATATCACATGCACTTAAGTGATCAGAAAAGAAAGACACAAATGAAAGTAAGAATTCCTGTGTAACTTTTACTATTTATTGGGAGTGAGGACAGAAAAGAAGCCTGACTTTCAATTGCACTGGGGGGAAAAAAAATCTGATTGTGTTCTCCTCTTAAGAAATTAAGCTAACAAGGGATTTAGATTTGAAAGGAAGAAAGACAATCCTCTTTGCTTTCAGATTAAATACCTAACAATGGCACTTCTGCCCATAGTGCTTAAAAATCTATGGAAGTGCTCACATGTACACTAAATCCAAAGGAGTTAGATCTTGGAGGGTGAGACTGCACAGGCCTGGTGAGCGCCAGCAGCCAGGTTTCCCCTCCTCCTCCAAATCTCTCTCCTCCCACTTGCCTTTTCAGCTTTGATGTGAAATCATCATTTTCACAATATGTTCTTGGAAATTCACAATCTGATTTTGGGGGAAATCCTCCCTCCATGATAAGCTGTTTCCATGGGGATTAAATATTTCATTTTCAGTTTTGTGCTGGGAGCTTCTACAGAAGATTTACTTGCCAGTTTCCATGCCACTAAAAAGATAAGGAAAATATCACCATGACAGAAGTCAATCTATATTCCCTCTATGTAGAAGATACTGGCTGGGGTAAGTATGGCATATCAAAACTGCTTAATTCTGTATGAAAAATCCAAACATTTTCTCATTGCGGAATAATCTCAATACAGAAATGAATGAGGAATATCAAGAAATCAATTTGAATAGGTTCAAGTTTCCCAGTCCCTATTAGCATTCCAGAAAAGGCAGTAGAAAAAAACAACCTCCTAAACCCAATCAGTCTGGAGAGCAATCTGTGAAAACAGATACTAATAACACACCTAACCAGGGATTTCTCATTTGCTTTTTGTTGTGTTAATGATGACTAACCTCAACCTGAATTCTGCAGGTAGGCAAGATCCCCAGTGAAGCCACCAAGCATTAACCAGGGCAGGGGGAGTGAAACCCATCAGTTTCACCTTTGATATCTGGTGTCACAGGTATCCCACCTGTGCCTGGGAGGGCTGAAGGGCCTGGGCCTTATGTTTTTACACTGACAGAAAACCCCTAACTTGTATATAATTTTGCAGTGTCACTTTACTATTAAAAAGTATCTTTGATGCAGTTTTCCCTCTGTTTACTAGAATGCAAGATCACTTATAAGAGCAGTGTGCCCCATAGACTATTTAGCCATATCTGCTGACTGCAAAACAGATTTTTGTCTGGCTTCATATCTGCCTATCTGCTCAAGCCTGAATTGAGACTAAATTCTTACATCTTGGGCATCTCCTTCACATGTTTCCAAACCTGGTCACTGAGGGCAGTTGTGAGGTCTATGGGGCAAACTCTCCTTTGTCTTGTCTCCTCAGATGGGCCATCTGAGAAAGTAATTAGCATCCTGCTTGGAGCAGTGTCCTGTTGGGAAGAATGGATCCCAACATTTCAGCAGCAGAGACAGAGCAGACACAAGCCAGCACAGGAAGAGTGAGCAACTGAGCCCTGCAACAACCTGAACAGTTTTTGTGCAAGTGATGCCCAGATGTGTCCTTCTTCAAGGGAACTCTGCAATGCAAATTGCTGTTGCTTGTGCAATATCTGGATGGGCCCTACTTAAAAATGATGATGTGGGACTGCCCCAGACTATAATCATAATCTGAAGGATTTGTCATCATCCTGGAGCTGATCAAACAGTGGTCAGAAAAGTTTGGGTTCTTTCCTCCAGAAGTACCACTTTCTGTTGAAAAAGTGTGTTTGTGTGTGTCTGTGTGTGTCTGTGTGTGTATGTGTGTGTGGTTATTTGGGCTGGAAAAAACCAATTAAGAATTCTCCTCCTTTCACTAGACACCTCTAGCACTTTTAACCTCAATGTTTTCCAGAGTTAAGTTGCCAAAAGCAACATCTAAAGAGATACCCCTGGCTGTCTTTCTTCCCTCTTTCAGATTAAGAATGGGAAAATATTGAAAGGTGCTTTCCAGACAGCTGTGATGGTAACATGCAAGGAGTATGGGACTTGACCAGAGAAAAGACTGGTTACCTTACCCCCTCTCTATATCTGCCTCTCTGGGAAGCACAGCAGCCTGTCCACCTCTCTGCTGGCAGAAAACACCAGCTCCAAGGCAGCCAGAGAGATGCTGGGATTGGACACTGAGCAGTAAATAAGCACTGCAGGAGCTAATTGGAGTGTCGAGGAGAAGGGAGGGGAAGATCTTTGCTTCCAGCTGTTTTGTTGTGTGTTGTCTCATTCATTAGTGATTTATAGTTTGTTGCACGTAAAGCAAACCAGAGCTGCTGCCCATTGCTGCCACATGAAGAGAAATGGGGAAAAACTCCCTCTGTAGTCTGACTGTGGCACAGACCTTCCCATTGCTGTTTATTGGGTCCAAGAACATTTGCAGCACACTGCTTAAAGGATGAATTTGACACTGTCTTTCCTTTATAAGAAGCTCTAAAGCCACTTCTTTCTATTTAGCAAGTCTTACTACTTTGAAGAATTTGTAAAATTAATCTCACCATTTCCCTCAATCCCTGTTACCAGCTGGAGTAAAATATGCACACTGTTTTCTTGATTAAAAGATTGCTGCAATCAGCAATGAATGAGCAACTGTTCATGAGGATAAAATTGAAACGATCCCTGATGTGAGCACATGAACTGTTACAAATTTTTCCATGCTGAGCTTTCAAAATAATTATAGTAACCCTGCATAATTTGGCCTAGTTTTTATTGCATTCCATCTCAAACTAAAACTAATAACACTTATTTTTAAAATAGCAGTATTCCTTCAGTACAATTCACCCAAATAGAATCAGTTTCTGCAAAGAAAATGTATTTTCTGCAAAGAAGTACAGTGTGATTTTCAGCTGCACAGAAAATTGGCCCATGGATGCAGTTCTCTCTGGTGCCACAAATAAAAGGCTTTGCTGTCAGAGATTCACCTTGTTAAAGATAGTGGGTATTTCACACCTAATTCATCAGTGACAGCTCAAACCTTCCAGCTGCTCTAGGTCTACACCTTGGAGAAATAAATGCTCTATTTTTTCAGTTTTGTTCTTGATCTTGCAAACAAAACCAGCTCTGCCATCCACCTCCCAATAGCCTCAAGGTGGATCCTAACGATTCACAAGGAAAAGAATCAGATTAGAGGCCTCTGTCCTGATATTTGTCAGGACAAAGAAAAGGAATCAAGAATTATATAGCAAAGGAGAATTATGCTGGATTTAAATTGACATAAAATATTGCCAGGTGCAATTGTTCAAGTTAATGCTCAATTGGACAAAAGTTAGAAACCCTAGAAAATAATTAAGAGACTTTGGACTGATGAGCATTGAGTTTGGGGAACAGGAATGGGAACTGAAGGAGATAATCCTCTTATTATGCTCCTAAATTGTTGATGGAGTTACTGGGTGAAAGTCTAACTCATGAATTAATGCCATGAATATTTACCATTTACAGGAAATGTTATCCCTCTGAAGTTTACCCAGGCAGTGATTGGCAGTACTTGAACAACCTGCTGCAAACTTAAGCTAGAAATGTTTCACAAAAGAAATAGGGCAAGATAGTTTTTATCATTGGAACCAATCCCCAGTGGAAGGGCTGGATTGTCTCACTTTTGAGCTTTTGTATGGAGAAAAGATCTGAAAAAAACCCCACAGATTTTGACCTTAAAATAAGAGAACTTGGTAAAAGCAGGATAATATGAAATACAATGTTGTTTCTTCATGAAAGACTTCAGTTTCAAAATAAGTTTTTGTCTTCTAGCAGCTACAGAATTAAAGCTTTCAGAAGCTCCAGACTTCCAAGTAGAGAAAGATTCCTGAAAGAATTATTATGGCAAAGTTCAGGGCTGCTCAGCAGCATGATTCAAATCCTCCTCTGTCCAAGCTGGTGAAAACTTCTGGGGCAGATGAATTGTTCTGTGCACCCCTTGTTGTTATAATATAAAAGCTGCAAAGACATTTCTTCAAGCTGAGCAATAGTTATCATACTAAAGTTATAAAATTAGTTATAAATTCTTCCATTACATTTACTAAAGTAATTTCCATTATGAAGAGATCCATTTAAGGTTTGAGGAACTGGGCAAAGAGGAAGAGTGAAGAGATTCCCCTGCAATTCCACATGTCCTGTGAGGTGCAGGTGATTGCAATATGTGAGCTGGTCTGCACAGACCTTGGACCTTGTTCTCCCCAGCTTGAATCAACCAGGGAATGTGATTTTATTAATAGGCTAGTTGAACTTTAAAGGTGGTAATATGGGTTTAACAGGGACAGTTGTGAAAAATCATTCAGATTTTCCCTCCAGTCTGAAATACACACACAAAGTTCTATGGGATGCTTCCCAGTTGGATTGTTTAGTTATCAGTGAACATGCAAGGGAAGAATTCCCTTCAGCATGAGGCTTTACAGAATCAGGGCTGCAAATGAGAGCAATAGAGTCTGGGCAGTAACTAATTACAGGACACGGTGTGAAAGAGCTCCCACTTGTTTATCCACCGTGAGGCAGACGTGCTCTCTGGATCAGAAGGGATTCCCGGGGATTTTCAGCTCTGTGTCAGACCCTGCAGCTCGGTCTGCCATACTCCACAGGCTTGGAGGAGCCAAGACAAGCCCCTGAATGTAGATTACAATGTCTACACAGTGTGAGTCCCATCCTGGAGCCATTAAAATACAAGAGGAGAGATGCTGTAACCTCAAGGTGCTCGGTCAGAACCTGCGGAGGACTGATTTTTTCAGATTAATTCTTGTAAGAAATGCGGGTAAACTCAGGTCTGCTTGCCTTTCAGCCTCTGTCCTCCCTGGAAGGAGAGCCCTCCCTTTTCCCGGCTATCCAAAAGCAGGCGAGCGAGGACACGAAGTGGAGAATCCCGAAACAGCAGCTGCTGCCTGCGGCTCCGGGAGCCGGGACCAGGCAAACCCGAGCTTTAGTGGCCACTGAGCTCTCTGAGCCAGAACAAACAGCAAAGTGTTCTCACACCTAGCGGTGGCAGCACTGGCCTCCAGATGTGCACCTGAGGCACCGCTCAAGTTCTGTACAGAATGAATGACACGGGCTGGTCCCTGTGCCAGGCGGTGTCAGCATCACAACCCTGGCTCTTCCCTGCTCCCGGACTGTTTAATATTTTAGTTTATTCAGTGTCGCTCTGCTGGTTTTGTCTGAGAAAATTTTTTTCACAGTAGGTGGTATTGAGCTCTGGTTTTGATTTGTGTGGCAGCAGTGTCAATAATTTGGGGATGTTTTCTAGAATCATAGAATCATGAAGGTTGGAGTCATCATCGAGTCTAACCCTCAAGCCAGCACTGTCACTGTAACCCATAAACCTTATCTCCCAGCTCCAGATCTCTCTTAAACACGTTTTGACACCTCTTCTGTTACTATTGAGCAGCACTTACACAGAGCCAAGGCCACTTCAGCTCCCCACCCCACCAGTGAGGGTACAGGAATTTGGGAAGAGGCCCTGCTGGGACAGAGGACACCAACTGGCCACTGGGATATCCTGTATGAAGACATCCTCAGCATAAAGCTGGGGGGAGAGGGAAAGGGAATGTTCGGTTTGTTTGTTTCTGTTGCTGTCACACTGGAGATGGCTGAACACCTACTTGACCATGAGAAGTGATGAATGAATTTTTCAGTTTGCTTTGCTTGTGGAGTGTCATCATTTATGAGTGGTGAGGATCATTATGCTGTTGCCAGGGGAAAATTGGGAGTTTTTTTGGCAACTTCTTGTGGTGGGACTATGAAAGCACTTTGGGTCTTGCAACAGTCAAGGGGGAAAAGATTGTTCCCTGGTAACTGGAGCAAAGGGATTTTGTAGAAGAATGTGCAGTAATTTACTTAGTTACTCTGAAAAAAGCCGCCTGACATTTATATTTGATACCAGAAAGCTGATGCCTGACATTTTTTTAAAGAACTGGCCAAAGTATCTTTGATAATAATATATACATAATCTAATCTAACAGCATAATCTATTTTCTTATCCCTGTTTTTTGACTCCTTTGTTGCACCATCTGTTTTCATTGCAAGCTGTAACAAATACCCTGCAATCTTTCTGCCATAGAACAGAGATAGCATAAGAGATAGAATAATAACAGTCTCAGACTAAACCAAAGGTTCTTCTCTCACAGAAACAATTTTTCCCAAGGCTATTATCGTGTTTGCAAACTCTGCTAACCATGTTGAAATGAGATTGCAAATGACATCCTTTTTGCAGAAAGAGATCTCTGTAGCACATAGGGCATTTGCAACAATGCTACTAAAAATAACAGTATGGTCAGAAAGAGCATTCAATTATTCGTGTGCTCACAAGCACAGGGCAGGAGAGCTGCATTAAACACATCTCCAGTACTGCCTGGCTCTGTGTCCAGTGCAGTGTGTGCTGGATGCACAGCACCCTTCTGCCAAGAAAGGGCTCAAGTTTTATTTAGTGAAGAGCAATGAAAGTCCAAGGGGGAATACTCTCTAAGAAAGCTGCCTCAGCTACCAGAGACTTCATGGCTTGCTCCTGCAGGCCCTGAGGCTGCCACCTCCATGCCAGGTTCTTTCTCTCAGGGAGGAGTCTCTTAGGAGACTCATGAAACATTTATTCTGCATCCATGCCATACTGTGCACTTTTCTGTCCCAAGCTATAAAAAATGCAGCATGCCTCTCTGCCTGCAGTTAAAGGGAATGGTTTTGCAGACAGCTGGTTAACCTTTTCTTCACCACCCTTCACTTGAAGAAATCTCCCTGCAACTTTACCTTAGCTCAGAAGGAGCCCAAGTGTTTAAGGCCACTTGCAGTATGAGAGCACTTCTGTTGGGTGAACTTCCCTCAGAAATGACTGGATAGCAGGGATTTCTGGGAACAGTGAAGCAGTGGCAGGGATATTAAAGTCTTCAGCTGAAGTCTGTGGCATGCATGGTCTTTTGAAATGTGTTTGGGAGTATCTGAGGGAAGGTGGAAATATCTTCTTTTGGGCCTCTGAAATGCTGTTCATCCTGGGCCCATTGCCATCAGTAAGATGAGGCACCAAGTTTTGTCATTCTGCAGTTCCCCTCTTAAAAGGAGATTAATTGAAGGACCCAACAGGACCTACAGGGAGCTGCCAGGTGGGATGTGGGCAGGTGTCTGGGACCCACCAGGTGAGCAGCACGAACCTCTGCAAATAAAAAGCAGGTCCTGGTGGTTTAAAAAATTGTAGTTCAACAATTGAGGGCTAGGTGGTTGTGCAAGAAGAGTTTACAGACCATCTTATCTAGTGTTAGCAAGGTAATTTTTATGGTTAAGAAAGCTTACATAAATTCTGCTTTGCCAATTACTCATCTATCTGGAAGTTGCTGTCCTAATGTTTTAGGTCTCATCTTTGAATGGAATAATATATTAATTAGTGAGCCTCAGTGGAAAGGAAATTACCAGGTGCTGCAAACATGCAGAGCATAGAAGCCATCCCTGTCAGGGATATGTGAAATAGAACTGCCCTGGTCAAGGACAAACTTGTATTACATGCTAATAAAGACCACTCATGTCTCTGTCATGGTTACTAACTCATAATGGCAGCAAAGAATAAGAAGCATTGTAAGATTAAAGTGTAATAATCTCTGGATAACCATAACCAGTTACTTCTATTGGTGCCCTTCCTTTGAGCATTTCTGAAACTGCAGAAGAGAAACTGAGTGTCTGTAAACTAAGAGCTTAGCAGTGAGCAAACATCCCCTGCTGCCAGAATCAGCCAGGAAAAAGTGGTGTTGTCCTTCAGGTATGAGCCACAAAGTCAAGAGATCCAGCTTCACAGTGGATTATGTTTAAAAGGTGAAAGTAAGACTGATATGATTTGTAGCTCTCAGACTTAGTTATCTTTAGGAATTATGTGGTTTTTTTGTCCAACCATTTTCCAACCAATATTTCATTAACTGTTTGGAAGTATCAAGTGCTTATTTACATGTTGATAGACCTTAATTTATTGGTAATGATTATGGTACTTTTGCAGCTCTCTCAACCCATGAACACAAACTAAAGGCAAAAACCAAAAGGCTAAAGAGCTTAGGACTGCTTGAGAAACAGCCTCCCCCTACCCTGCCCTATAATATATAACAACTTTAAAACAGCCACAGCAAAACTTCCTGAGAGCTGTAGGGGTGAAACAGATTCAGCTCCTGCTTTGAAAGGCAATGTCTGCAAGCTGGTTGAACTCATCAGGGTGCTAGGGCAGAATGAGAACTTAGGCTCCTTGGGTGGATTTGTTGAGGTGGAAGTGATCCAGCCATGTTTTGTGTTAAGGAATCTGCAATTCAAACAAGAAGGAAAATTCTCTTTCATCACCAACTTCAAAGTAATTTCCAGTAGTCTCTTTCACTGGCTTATTGATTCTGCCTTTTGTTCTCAGAGAGGAAAAGAAGTCCAAGAGACATAGCTTGCCTTAAGAAACAAAAGGCTGTACTGTGAGTCTCGTTTAAGTTCCCTGTGATTATTCATTACTCAGCAGCTCATTTCAAGGCACCTCTTCAGCTAATTTATGTGCCTTCATTTCTAATATCGTCCACTATTATCCTGTGAGGTCCTGATCTGCTAATGCAAAGCTTCCCCCATGCAGCAGAACACAAAGGAACCTTTCTGTATGTCTTAAACCTTTTACAACCAAACTCTGGTAGGTGTCTGCAAGCTCCATGTACTCCATGCCAATTCTTGCTGCATCTCATGACCTTTCATGCAGTCTGAAGGTGTGTGCAGAACATGAAAAAATTGTGCTCAGCAGTGTACAGGGCAGACCACAGACATCCTTCTGTCCTCATACTCTGCAGCATGTCTCAAGCTCTACCAGATACCCAACAGCAGATTCACTATTCTGCTGCCCCTCAAATGCAACAGAGATGTAGCTAGGAGCAGGAAAGTCCCAAAACATTAAATTCAGGCTGCTAAACTTGGTAATATTTGGTGTAATTTTTGGGAAAGAAAAACAGTACTTAGGAAATTTTTAATCTCAAATTAATTGATGGCAAGTTTAGCAGCAAACTGGCAAGCTTCTGAACTGGCAATCACAGGGCAGCATTCAGAGCACCAGGGTGAGTGCAGAGCCTTGGCAAGTGGCAGCAAGTGAGATGGAGAACAGCTCCAGAAATCACTTTGCCCGCATTTATTGGAGTTTAGCACCACCTAATGTGTGAGTGCTTCACATTCAAGCACTTTGCAGCACGATGAAACAGCCTAAGTGGAGCTAGAGAAAGCCTCTGGCATCAGAAAACATTAACATTTAATCCCTTGTCTACTCGGTTCCTGGTTGTTCCCTTACTAGGGGAGAAGAACCTAGGGGCAGGCAGCTCTGCTGTGAGCAGACCTGGAACAGTCAAGAGCAGGGAGAACAGGGAGACCAGGGACCCCAAAGGTGACAGTCTGCAGATGAGATACACAGGGAAAGGCTGTTTTTCACTCAGATGACAGACACAGCTGGGAAGAGTTTGCAGCCTTCTCCTGGTTGTTTTCATGCTGGCTACTTGACATTTGCAGGCTTAAAATTGACAGATGGCCACTCCAGCTGTTTTGGGAACAGCAGATGTCAAGGGGACCTGTAAAAGGTTTCAGGACTGCTCTGAGTCTGGGATCAATTTGGACTGTCTAGAAGTTCCAGGAACTGCCTTACAAACAGCTTTGCAGAGATTGAGAGACAAAAAAAGTACTTACAATTCTAAATTAAAACTGCAAGTGTAATGGTTCACAACACTCTGCAGGAGCATGAGGCTATTTTAGCACAAGTAATCCAGCTGAGCTCGAGTGATATTTCTATGCTTCTAACTTCTTTAGCCTCCAAAGAGCTAAGATTGGGAAAATATTGTCTACAGTAATACTTGGGAAATCAAAATGAATGCACTGATAAACTGTGTTCTCCTTCCTCCAATTTTAAAAAAATTGTGGTTATAGTTAGGATATACAGACTATGGGGCTAAATGATAAGTTCAGCTAAAGAGTATAAAAGAAAGGGTTTGGGTTTCCTGACACATTTGGATCCAAATAAATGGAAGAAGAGAGGGGCTGAAGTGCTGTCAGGTTTGCCAAGGGTCCCTATGGAGTCCCTGTGGAGACCTACACCAGCCACTTCCTCTCACACACAGACCCTACCTGCAGCTGGAACATCCCATCACACCCATCTTACAGAGCACAAACTCTTCACACAGCCACACTTTGAGCTGTTGGACATTCCTTAAAGCTTAGCACTTGGGCCACATATGGTGCAAACAAGTGTTTTGTCCTGTGGCCTGGCTAGCAGCCACCTTGGCTACAGAAGCCATTATGTTCTTAACATACCATATCTAAAAAGAGAAGAAGCCCAAAGCTTCCATCTGCTTCACCCCTGAGACAGAGAGAGGACACAAAATAGGCCAAGATGACAGCTGCTTTTCAAAAGGTCCCACAAGGAATGATGTCAGGATCAGGAAATAAGTCCTTCAGGTGAAAATCCACCAGGGTGTCAGGAAAAATGGTGAGACCACATCCTGTGCAGCCTGCAATGATTTTTCAGAACAACCCACTCAGAAGGCAAGTCTAGCACTATCCAGGCATGCTCTCAGTTTTACCCTGGGAAGGCATCCCTCAGGACATCAGAATGCTGTTTTCAGTATCAAAAATCAGATAATGAAAGCACACAGACCTGAGCATCCTCCCTGCCCAGAGTAATTTGTTTTCACTCACTGCCTGTGTTTCACACAGGGGCCTGGGCAGCTCAACACAGCCAAAGGCATATCTGGAGCACCTGGAAATGGTGCCTACCCAGAGCCTTTTCCAGAAAGAGGGATTCCCCAGCTCCATTGAAAGAGTGGTCTCCTTTGGTCTCCCCAAAGTGACACATCAGCCTTGTTATGAGCTACTAAGAGCTGGGCTCTGGGTTTAGTGGGGGTTGAACCAGAATAATGAATGGGGTTTCAAATAAATATTGACAGTCTCAGCCATACAAGGGTCATTCTAAGTCAGCTTAACAAATAGAGTCTGAATAACCCCCTTGAGAGCACCATCCTCCCTCCACCAAGTGCACTTGTCAGCAAGGTGACTCAGATATAAAATGTGTGCTTCAAAAGAATTGTAAATTAAGGGCTTACAAGACTGTGACTTTTAGCATCTGCACTACTTGTTAGGACTTAGTGAATCAAACTTGAGAGATTTTTCTCCCCAGAATCATTAAGTTTGGAGTTATCAGAAACTTTAGAATTACATGACCTCTTAGACTATATGCTGAAAAAAATAAAACATCTATTGTATTAGTGCTAATGCTGCAGAATATATGGTGTTGTAACAAATGAAAGGGAAGTTTCATCTTTGTTAAGTCCAAAGTCAAGTGATTTTTAGCAGGCAGAAATTAATTAATATCCCCAGAGATAATTATCTGTGTGCAGTTATGGTTCCCTGTATTCCTACCTCTTAAAAAGTTTGATCCAATCTAATAGCAGACAATTCAGAAGTCCCTCAGCCCTTTAGATCTTGACAGCTTATGATTTTCAGCTAGATTCTTATAAATATTTTGGTGTTTAAAGCAGCTAATCAATTATGATTCACAGCAAGATTGTAAGTGACTTTGTAAACCACTTTCAGGGACAGGGCTCTCCTGAGATGCAATGCTCTGGACATTTTAAGCAACTGATTTTAATCACCTTACCAAAGTGCATGAGAAAAATATCTGTGTCTATGTAGAGCTCATCCTAACCATAAATAATTTTGTTAAGGAACTAGTAATACATAGAAGGCTTCAGCATTTCTCATTCATGTGACAGGAAAACCATAATGAAGTTTCATTCTAGCTGATTTTTCTCCCCCTTTGTAAAACAAAAAACAAACAAGTAATCCTACTCATTGAAAAAAAATTATTTTAAGCCTACATCCTTTACAGAAGTTTGGTTGCTCATGAACAAACCACTGTAGTTTTGTTGGTCTTTTCAATAAATTCTTAAGCTGCTATTCTTAAAAACGAGAACCATAGAGGCCACTCACCATGTCAGTGTTACAGCCTGAACCAAATAATTTAATGGATTTATTATCCAGTTCTAGAAAAGCAGTTAATAAAACTATCAGACTGAAAAACACTGGGAAAATTCAGGGAGCCCAGGACCAGATTTTAGGAATCATCAAAGCATCTCAGAGCACATTCTGCTCACCAGACTAAGACAGCAGTCGAGACTTTCTGAAATTTACTGAAGCTTCACCTTGTCAAAGCCTTTAGTGAAATATTAAACCAGCTCTCAAGAAATACATTAAAACTAAGGTGTTGCAGGGCACATCAATAATTTGGGGCTCAGGGTTTGCATACCAACTCTGCCTGCATTTCCCAGCTGGCAGGCTCCAAACCAGCTCTGGTTCAAAGCCCTGTAAATGACCCCAACTCTGCATCATTCCCTGGCCACACAGTACACAACTTTTTAAAACTTACATGTGCAGGACTATGTGCACTCTCTGAAGATGCCATTGTGAGTCTCTTTTTTTAAACCTCAGCCATCACAGTCCCAACAGCACTGTCACAGTGATCAATACCTCTTTCTCCAATAGCATCCTCTAAAATCCAGGAACTTCCAGCATGTTCTGCCAAGATCCTCTCCCAAAAAAGCTAAAAACAAAGAGGGAATAACAGTAAGATAAGTATAATCTACATACTACAGAACATGTAACACACACCTTTGTCCTCAAACACTGTCTCCTACCAATACACAGAACCATTTGCCTCCAGAAGCTCATTTACCCCCTTGAGCTCCTTCCTGTTCAGTCCTCCCTGTGTATGACACCTTCTAAGAGGAACACAAGGTGATGTTAATGGACATGTAGTGGTCTATTAAGCCCTCTTTAATTAGTGTGGGATTACACAACTTGTGAAAAGAATTTCATTAAATGGTGCAAAAGAGACGATGGTTATGGAGAAGCACATGACCTCACTAAATTGCTATTTTGAGGAAAAAAAAGGGGAGTGGGATAGCATAAAAACGGGATTAATATCTCCTTCACCCAGAGCATATTGTCAGTTCTCCTTTAGAATGAGACAGAGCTCTCCAAAGCCCAGAGTAAAGGGGAAGCTTGTGCCAGATTTAGTACAGCTGTACAGGAACAGGGCTATCACTGAGTATCTCCTCCAATTTAAATGTACTCCAGACTGACTTTCCGAAAGTGAAATTCTGGCTCTGACACACTGAAACCCGAGTGTTCTCCTTAAAGATAAAAACTCAAAACTTATTGGTAAGGCTTCTGTAATTCTCATCTTGTATCAAAATACAGCCTGGAATGGAGATGCTTCAGAGAGACACTTTCCATTTAGGCTGTGGCTGTAGATGCATTTGGAGATGGAATTATGGAGGTACAAAACTGTGCCTGTTTCAGTCTCTGTACAAGAGAATGGGATGTAAAATGAGGTTAATAACATGTAAGACCAGCTACTGTGATTGCTGTTCAACTCAGCTGATCTTTGAAATAGAAGGTTCTTTTCTGCAGCAACCATCAAATCAGAAGGAATTGAAACTTCAGAATAATCCTAAGGAAATTGCAGCAGTGTGTTGCAGAACACCATTGCCTTTAAGAACAGCTTGGTGGGTTTGCTTATTGCTGCAGTGGCTGAAACCTTGTTGTTTCTCTGCATTTCTACAGCCTGGTTTGTCCTGGGAGAGACCTGCCCATTGCTGTCCCTGTGGTTTGATCAGGTGGGCAGCAAATGCTGATAGCTCTGGCAATTATTTCCTTGGCATTATGGCTAACATGACCAGGAATTGTTATGGTTAATATATTTGGCATATTGAAAATGGTACCAGAATAAACCTATCCTAATCCTGCCTTCAGTCAAACTTTGTATCTCTGATTTTTGGGGCTGGTAGGTATAACTGCAGGGAGAAGCTGGCTTTGTTTTTATGTAAGCAAAATGCTTCAAGGGTGTGTATTTTTCCCTCCATGCTTATTTTTTCCCCTTTTGTTTGCCCTTCTATTTTAAAAGAAAACAGTTAATAGAGGTGGTTTTTTTTCATTGTTAATTCTGCATTCAAAACTCATAATTCCAGTAAAATATAAAATTCCCCTGCTCAGAAAGATCATGAACTCAAATCCTATATAAACACAAGACATTTTAAATCACTGATATCCAAAAGTTTTTTTTTCTTTTTAATGCACTTCTCACATAACACGTTTTAATTCTGATTTAGTAACTCCATTGCTGCACCTCCAGTAATGAGGCAGAACCACTCTATGCCAGATGCTGTGTAAAGAGAAAATAATTCCTGGTTTAAATAAGCATGAAGTGCAGTTTAGGTAAAATATTTCATGTCCCCTTCCCTGATGGTCACCTAAGATGCCTGGAGCAGCCCCAGCAGCCCCCACTTCCCCTCTGCCAACTGCTGCAGCAAATGCTGCTTCTGCCTGAAAGGGCTCTTGTCTTCCAGGGCTGCTGCTCACTCACTGCTCACAGTGACAACCACGGTGCATTTACAGCATAAACCAGAAGACTCTTCTGTGCTGAATATTGACATATGATGATGGTGCATTTTAAAGCATAAACCAGAGGATTGTTCTGTGCTGAGTATTAGCATATGGCTTTTGACATCTGGTCCTCTAAGAGCAATAAACTGCCAATCAGGAGGCACGTTGGGTACCAGCATATTTTTTATCACTACCCTTACTAATCACCAAGATTAGTCCCAGCTTGGCAATTGTGACTGACAAACACACTAAACCTATTCAAATATCCTCATCCATATTCATTTCCCTTAAAACAAATTAAATTCTCATGTAAAATAATCCTCAAATTCTCAAAAAAGCTGTTTGTGTTTTTACGTAGGTGGCATGAGTTCAAAGACATCTGGTTAAATATGCATAATTTCTTAAGAGCAAAAATTACAGCTTTTAATGGTGTTTGCCTTCCACTTCATGAAAATCTTTTTTAATGTCACTAGAGATCTGTGTAGTCTGGACAGAAGTTTCCTTTTCTAGCCCAGAGGGGTAGAAATGTCATCGTTTTCAGAGCACAGCTGCTTTGTGAAGACAGTGGCACTGACAATTTGAATAACAAATACTGAATTCCTGCAAGCATTTCTAAATCTCCTTTGATTGAAAAAAATCCCAAACCCTCAAATCTAAAACAATAAGCTATAAAGGAAGAGGACAGGATATGGATTATCATCCATCCATCCTGAATCTTTAGACTTTTGGAGAAGGAAATAGGTTTTTCAGAGAGTGACCTTCAACAGCCAGTAAATACACACCAGAGGAGGTCGCTTTTCAGTGGTTGTCTCTCAGAGGTGAGAGAGAAGGACATGAATTTTAAGCAGAGATTAATCTAATGAGCCATTGTATTAATAAGAGAAAATTTTCAAGCTAAACTGAATTGTTTCAGGCAGTCAAAGGCAGATGAAATTGAGAAGATGAAATAAAGCCAAAAGTGAAAAGTAGTTAAGATAGATTTGAGTGAATTGCTATTTGTCATGGACTCCTTAGCCCCTCATCACTTGGAAAAAATAGAGAACAGAGACTCTAAGAAAAACTTCATGAAGACAATTAGTGCAGGAAGGAAGTGTTTAAAGGAGCCAAGGGGAACAGGTGTATAGATGTAACTTGGTTTGGCTTGCATACAGCATGGGCACATTCTTCCTGTTGTACCATGGGTCTTATATATTCATCATATATATATATATATATATATATATATATATTTATATATGAATATAAAAAATAAAGTAATCAAAGTAGTGCAGAATTATTTGATACAGTTGGCTCCTTTTCCATCTTCTGGTAATATGTTGCCTCTTTCTGGTGTGTGGTTTTGTTCATGTCCTTGTTTGGAACACATTTCCTACTATCTGTAGGTAATAGGAATTTTTATTCTAAAATTGTTTTGTTTGCTTTACTGTGACAACTCACTCAGAAGACTGTACTTCATTAGAAACATGGATTTCTGTATTTGATTTTACATGAAATAATTTTATAGTACAATTTATTTATCTGGAAGAGTTCTTTCTTTGTATATTTATAAGAATATAAATATTCCTGAGAAACAAATATTGGATTATAGATTTTCAGGGTCTGTGCTTTCTTGCTACAATAAACTGTGTAAAAGGAATGATAATGGAATCCTCTAGATCAAAAGGCAGCCCAGATGCCATTTTAACAATTTCAGAGTGTTGCCATGACCTTATAAAATGACCTATTAGGAAATTGCAGCAGTGTGAGAACCACTTGTGATGTTCACTTTATGTTGCTTTGTCTCTGCATGCATAGGGAAGAATAACATGTCATTTTGCAAGTAGCATATCAAAAGGAGACAGTGATTCTGTGGACTTATGTCTTCCAGCTGCTCTCTCAAGTGCATACTTTGATGTCTAATCAAGGGTCAGTTTATGCTCCACTCTTCATTCTGGGTAAAAGCTCTACTAGAACCTCTCTGATCTTTTTTTATTTTTGCAAAATGTATGGGAATTTCAGGTCTTTGAAACTTCCACTGTGTCAAACAAATTCAAACTGAAGGAAAGAATGGTAGAGATACTTGCAGTCCTGCAAACTTTGCTGCTACAGAAAATCAGGATAATGAGACAGATTATTCCCTGCCAGAACATACTGGAAAATATAATGCAATTTAGAAAATATACTAGAATACCATTAGACACGTATTTTCTACAGTCTCTAACCTCCCTAATGTTGCCATTACTTATAGAGCAAGAAGCACTAGAAAAAGTTTTTCAGAATTCAGCACAAGCCAGCCAAGACAGAGTGCAGGAGCCAGCTGTGTGCCCTACATCCCTGATGTTGTCAATGGACCTGACAAGGGCTGATCACTGGATAAAGAATGCTTAAAAACCAATACAGTTTCCTTGTGTCTTCCCCAAATTCAAGTGAAGACAGCTAAACAGAAAAACATTTTGCTTCTTGTGGGAGTCAGGACAGGCACTATCCCTCCTTTTTTGGCAGATCCCATCACCTTCTTCTTTGGCCGCTCACTAATTTCTGTGTAGGAGTTTTGGATCGCTGGTGTTTGGGAAGGAAGCCTTGGGGCAGGCTGGGGGTTGTGCTTGCAGGCGGGCTGGGCTCGGGGCAGCTCGCAGGGATGTGGCAGGGATGTCGGTGTCGCAGGGATGTGGCAGGGATGTCGCAGGGATGTCGGTGTCCCAGGGATGCCCCGGGATGTCGCAGGGATGTCGGTGTCGCAGGGATGTGGCAGGGATGTGGCAGGGATGTCGGTGTCCCAGGGATGCCCGGGATGTCGCAGGGATGTCGGTGTCGCAGGGATGTGGCAGGGATGTCGCAGGGATGTCGGTGTCCCAGGGATGCCCGGGATGCGCCGGCAGTGCGGCAGCAGCACCGCGCGGTGGCACACGGCGCACACGAATGCGGCTGCAGCCTCCTGCAGGGCAGCAGGGGAAACACTGCTCCCCTCCCCTGCTGCAGCTCATTGGGCTACTGGGGGGATAAAACTAGTGAAAACCACAAAATAAATTCAATCTAACTGGGAATGGGAAAATAGCACTAAGCCTGTTGGAGAGGTGGGGAGCATTGGCTGCTGTGTACTGCACATCACAAATGGCCAACAGGGATATTGTAGAGTTAAAAAAAACAAGCTGAAATCAGAAGCAGCACTTTTCACCCCTCTTTTATAAGGACAAATCTTGGGAGGCTAAATTGAGCCTTCTCTCCATTACACCTCCTATTTATGAGAGAATTTGCTACCCAAATGACTACTTGGTTGTTAAGGCAGAGAGGCTTGGTTGACAACAAGCAGTCAATCAAGCATTACACTAATCCTGTCAGTCTATTAATAGGTAGAGAGACAAAAAGACAGAAAGAAGAAGGGAGAAAAGAGCAGGTATTTGTCATGGTTTAACCCCTGTCAGCAATTAAGCACCACAGTGGGGTGGGGGACAGAATTGGAAGAATGAAAGTGAGGAAACTCCAGGGTCAAAGTAAAGACAGCTTAATAGGCAAAGCAAAACCCATGCACACGAGGGCACCAAACCAAGGAATTTACACACCACTCCCCATGGGTAGGGAAGTGTTCAGCATCCCGACAGCCAGGCTCCATCACATGTAATGATGCCTTGGGAATACAAATTCCATCACTGTGGACATCTCCCTGTCCTTCTTCCCCCAGCTCTATGTGCTGAGGATGCTATATGGGATGGGATATCCCTGGGGTCAGTTGGGATCAGCCATCCCAGCTGTGTCCCCTCCCAACTTCTTGTGCATCCCCAGCCTCCTCACTGGTGGGGTGGGGTGAGGAGCAGAAAAGGCCTTGACTGTACAAGTGCTGCTCAGCAAGAACAAAAACATCCCTGAAATATCAATACTGTTACCAGCACAGAATATTTACTATGAGGAAAATTAATGATGGCAAAATAAATAGAAAGATTTGCAGAACATTCAACAAGGAACATTCAACAATGAAATGCTCTTGCTTTTACTCATTATTTTAAGTTTGTGGAGAGCAAGGGCAGAGGGCATCTGTCATCAATTAGATTTATATCTGGGCATCAGGCAACAGGATGAATAATTTCACCTACCTCCCCACTAATCCTAAAATGATCAAATCACCTTCAGTGTTCCTGACTTCTTAGAGACAAGTTCTGCACATCAAAGATGGCCTTGCTGGCTAATTGTTAGCAAGATATCAATTATTATAAGATGCTCAAGGTGAAATATTTCATACTAAGTAAAATGCAGGATTGTTCGTTCTGCCTAGTGTAATAATCTATTCCTGAAGATTCTAAGCATTTAATGAAGTGCATCTTTTACTTCATGCTTTAGTTTTTGTGAAGGACTCATATTCCATCAGGAAATTAAACTGGGATTCAGAATCAATGGTTTCTTGATAATTTCAGTCTAATTAACTGGATACAAGGGATTGAGGCAAATTCTGAAGAAAACAGGAGCTCTGATGATCTTATGAATTTCTCCTAGGCCCCAAGCAAAGCCAATACTATTTTTGATCCTATAGCCTACTATTTTTGCATTTTCAAAGCGCTCTGAAGTGACACAGCAGGGGTTCCTGTTTGTAGGGTGCATAATTTTTCAGAGTGCAGTTTTCCTTCCACGTTGCTGAGGATTTACTGAGAGATCAGTTAGGAGCAGCATGCAACTTGTGCAGCTGGCACTGTGACAGCAGGGCAGTCAGCTCTGCTGTTGCTGCTAATCTCAAAGCCTGTGTGTGCACCCAGCTCACTGCTCCACTACCACTTTCCATATGTGAGGAGCTGTGGTGCTGCATGCTCTCTCCCTGGGAAATGAGACTTGTTACTCATGGTAACCTTTATCTCTGTGTGACATTTGAGCTGTGAGGAGAGGATGGCAACCCTTTCATTCCTGTGCTTGTGCCTTTCCTTGGCACAGCGTCAGTTCTGGATTGTGCTGCTTCTGCTGCAGTTCTGGCATACTTCACAGGAGGCACAGAATTACAAGGTTTACAGGATGCTTTATCACTGCAGACAGTCTTTTCCTACTGCCTGTATTCTTCTCCAGTTAGAATAAAAGAGAGCAGAAGCTCCTGTCTGCTTCTGCTGGGCATGAAACTGATCCTCTCACCTCGCACTCCTTAAATTCCTCAGTGACCTTAATTTCACACAGAAGAGCACCAAGGCTGCTGTTCTCTGTTTTAAGGCTTGTCTACCATTTGTGCCAGGACTGAAAAACTTGCAGTCTTTTCCTTTTTACTAAGTACCACTCTATTTTTTTAAAAAATAAAAGTCCATTCAAAGTTTTTTTTTTTTTTTTTTTTTTTTTTTTTTTTTTTTTTTTTTTTTTTTTTAATAAGTAGGGGACTAAACTTTGTCACCCAGGAAGTTCTTTTACATTTCTGTTAAAATGATAAATCTTTGTCAAGCTGTACTGGACTTGTGCCTTCATCCTGAATCTGAAATTTGCTTCATCCAAAGTACAGTGAACTGATTATGGGTTCTTGAGCCCTTCACATCATACTCAGGTTTTCATTCTATTAAACAAGATAAAAACTCATCTGAACCTGTTTGAAAGCTAATATGGCTGGCTCAGATTTTAGATGGGAAAACATTCTGAAACTGTGTTGAAAAGAAAGCTTTAAATAAAGTTACAAGAAATTCTATCATGCTTCTTTTACACTGCACCCCTCTAATGTGTGTCTATACACAACTGAAATGCAAGGATTTTTTCCCTTCACAGAAAGTCCTGAGAAGAGTAATTGTGGTAAAAATACACACATTTTGGTTTGTCCTTCCTGGCACATGCCAGGGGACCTCCCTGGGAATTATATTTCATTAAGAGATTCATATTTCCTTGAAGGTGGAAACTCAGATGCAAGTAGCTGATGCAATGAATGATCCTGAGCAAATTTATAGTGAGAGAAAAAGAGCATTAACAATCAGCTGGTACTACTCACATTCTGGATTTTTATCTTGAAATACTTTCATTTTAAAGCCTCCACTCTTGAGCCCAGTGAGCTTCAGTATTCACTTGTTTTTAAATTTCATTTTTACAGCTCTAAAGAGAAGATGTACGAATGTGATCAAATACTACCTAAAAGTTACAAGCCAAAGCAAAATGCAGTCCTGGAGAGTGTGAGATGTGGCAAAGTCTACAATGCCAGTCTTAAAACTTCAAATGAGCAGGTGTCTCCATTGCAGCATGTGGCAGAGTCCAGCACCTCTGCAGAGCAGGAGCAAGGTGCAAAAATAGGGCTGAAAACAGCCCCCAGACACTGATGCACATTGAACCTCTAAAACCTGGAAAACTCACAGGCCATTGCTGTAAGATTGTGCCTCCTTCCCACCTCCTACAGTGTGAGGTATCTCTGCAGAGCTGTGCTGGCAATGAACATTGCCATGTTGTTCTGAGCCTCAGGCCAGTGTTGTAAAGGTCAATGTAAATAGCTCCTTAGTTACTCCTCAAAGACTTCAATAAAGCACTGCAATAATGAAGTTGTACCAGACTGCCCTAGAACAGAAATGCCACTGACACCTGGCAAAACTGATGATCTTCATAATTCTAAACAAATTCTAGGTCATTCCAGTGACTTACACTCAGCCCCAGCCTTGATCCCTCTTTCTTCCAAAGAAAAGGAAACTAGAATTTGGCTTAAGATATAATAAAATCTGAATTTCTTGAGGAAACAGCCACCCTTTTCACATAGGGGAAGTGCAGCAAGGTCAGGAAAGGCTCTCTTGGTAAGGGAAAGCCAACATTTGCTTACTATATTGGGTTGCTGTGCTGAGTTGTACTTTCCTCTTGAATAGCTCTGAGGGATTTTTTTTTTTTAAAGCTTCAGTGGTGGGATTTCTGTATTTATGATCCAATCAGTAACTATGACCCATTAAACTAATATCCAGCATTAGTCACTGAAAGAAACCTGGGAAGTTAAGCAGAGAGCATTTAAAGGGAACTGATGGAAAAGCTCAGACAGTTCACTAGGTAGAGCTATAAAGTGCCTTTTTTCCCCTTCATATTTTTCCTGAATCTTTCTGCCTGGTAATTATCTAGGAATAAAAATGTCTTATTTTGTGAAGCATGAGGAGTGGGGAAGGGATTTAAGGCTGCCTGACTGAGGGAATGCCACACTGGAGATACTTCAGTCTTTGATTCTTAAAAAATCAAACTGACTGACCTCAAGCCCAACACAGACATTTAACATTTTATAACTGGAGGCTGAAATACAGAAACTAAGTTGATTTAGGATTAGCACTTTTGAAATGAGCAACTGATCTGTTTTCATGCTGTGGAAATGGGAAAAACTCTAAGGAAAGGCTGCTGTTCTTGAAAAAGATTTGGGTACCTTATACAGAAGGCTGGTATGTATTAATGTGAATAGATACTTATCAAGTCTAACTGCAAACTGGCTCTTTTATATCACTGGTTATTCCTACTTTAAACTGCAAAGATTTATTGGAAAACATATTTTTCAAGGCATTTTAGATACTGCCAATTCTAATCCATACCAGAAAACAGAATGGGAGATATATGGAAAAAAAACAAGCATCAAAAGTAGAAAATAGTATTAGTGTAACATTAGAGGTGTTGCTTTAAATTTTAAAATGCTCAGAAAATATAATATATTGGTTTTGTCAACATTTCACTATCACCAAAAAAATGAACAGCATTTTAACGAAAATAAAGTGTTTTCTGTGGCTCTGTATAGAATTAACTGTATCATGCCTGTACAATCTGCTAAATAAAACTGTTCTAGTGCAGCCTGTAAATAGACCAATACATTAGTCTGCTGACACCCTCCACCACCCCCAGATGTGGAGATCTAAGTGCATAAATGTATTCAAGACACCCTGTGGTGGAATGGTGAGGTAAAGTCCACGTGCACTGGGGACCATTGGAGTGGCCTTTATGCCTCTAGATCATGATCTTGTGTCAGACTTGGCTCCTGGGTGGCTGAGTCCTGTTTGGGGTTTGGGACACTGCTGCTCTGGCACACAGGGGCAGAGTGCAGCAAGCAAAGAAATTTGACTCTGTGTAGTTTCCCTTCCAATTTCCAGCCCTCCTCACTCTCTAATTCTTAGGCCTTTTTGCTGTCAAACTCAAAACCTTTCAAAATACTCCCCAAATCAATGTTTTTCATTGAATTTGTCTTTCAAAATCTCATAGGAAAATGTTGACCTCACATAAAATTTGACAGTACTGAGGGATAATTTTTAAGAGGATTTTAATTCCACTAAAGTTAATAATGAGATCAATTAGTCCTAAATATCTAACAGTGATGTTAAAATAGGCTTCATTAACATTATTAACTGTGAGTAATGAAGTTAATAAAGGTAATGAGGTTTATTTACTTCAATACATATAATATTATTTGCAGGCATCCCAAATAGAAGTATGATTGTGGTATCTAACAGCATTTGGTATGTGTAAAGTGATTAAAAAACCTTTGAAATATCTTTAAGGAAGGAAGAGAAGATGAATGATCTAGTTTAAGTAAAAAAGAAGGAAATGAGAACAAGTAAGTGGAGCTGAGTAAATAATTCAGAATTAATACTTTATTTCATATGTACAGCCCTATTTTTTTTTGCTCATGGGATCCACTGAAATGAAGAGATTTCCTCAAACCTATTTATCATATGAACTTGACAGTTTAAAGAAATCCTACACAGCAATGGGACCAGGAGCATTGGAAGCTCAGGCATTGTGAAGGTTGAATGGCTGGGGAAATCAGACTGTGTTAGTTCTGTTCTCTCCTTAACTAAACAGACAAAGATTCCAGCACCAGTAATTCTCAACTTGGCAGGTAAATGGCAAGTATTATCAATATATATTGTCAACTCTAAAAAACCCTCTGGCTGTGACTGGAGCCTAGGGCTCCAGGGTATCTGCAAATACATGACAGAAGCACTGTGTTTGTCTCCAAGGCTGTCTACAGTGCTGGGATCAATCCTAGGATGCCATCAAATCCTATATCCTGGTCCACTGAAATACATCCAGTAAATCCCTTTTTTCCCCAGCTCAATCCCTCTTTTGAATTCTCATTCTGCTTAGTTGCTGCCTGATGTATGTGGCAGCATATCTGCAGCTTTCACCCATTCTTCAAGCCTCCAGCTCAAACAGGACACTGCCTGCAATGCCAGAACTGCCTGTTTTTATTTCTGTTTTACAGCTCATTTTCTAAATCTGCTACAATTAAGTTATGGACTTCTAGAAGAAAAATCAAATAAAAATGCAGAGTGATGCCTTGAACAGCTCTTCACGCCAACCTGAGATACATTTTGCAGTATTTAAGGGAAGAAAAAAAAAACCAAGAACCATTAAAACCCTACAGAGAATAACCTAAAAATTAACCTAAATATGAATACAAATTCAAAGTCTACCTGAAAAAGTACTAACCCTCTGCTTTAGGGTGACCCTAGTGATAGTCCTTAAGACTATGCCACTTTTCTTGAGTGAAATATGTTATAGGAACAAATGCCTACAAACAGGGCACCAGGCTCAATAGATGTACAAAGAGTGAGGGAAAACAAGGAAGCTCCTGTAAATACTCATCCAAGTGGTCTGTTTGGAAAAAAGGAACTAGAACAAATGTAAATTGAAAACAACAACAACAACAATCACTGAGATTTGGTTGTATCAAATATTTGCCTGTTTCATTCTAAACTATTATCTTCCAGACAAATATTAAAGCAGTCAGAAATATTTTACTTTGGTTTGAATTAAGCAACTCAGGTTTCTAAGATGGGTACTTTCTTTATAATATGAATCAGAAAACATTTAAAACTCTCAAAACAATTCTCTCAGCTTCAAAGAAAGCAGGGTTGAATTCCTGTTATTAAAGAAATTGCTTCCTTTGCTCTGCACCCCAGCTCTACACTGTAGGATTGCTGGTCAATTGACCTCAGATGCCTGGCTGCTTCTTTCCTTGCACATGACTTCTCTTCCTTGCCAAGGGATAGTGTAAATCAATCAATTCTTCAGGTCATGTCACAAACTTCTGAAATTGCCCTGGTAGCTACCAGTTCCTCTCAATCCTATTAATTCTTGCCTGGAGCACAATCAACTTGATAACAAAGGAAGTGGGGAAAAATCTGAATTTCCCCTCCCTATGGACAATTGAGTTTTGAAGCAAATTCAGGCATAGTGAAAAATGTTTTTGTGTGAAAATCTAAAAAAAAAAAAAAAAAAATCTTGTAGGGAATGCAAAACATCTCCATCCCCAGCCTGTGACTCTCAGACCAACTTAGGTGATGGAAGAGAAGTGGTTGGCAAGGCTTATGAAGAACCCACACATCTGGAGGCTCACTGTGAGATTTCTACAGCAATCCAGGATTGCACTGGCCCAGCCTGTGATAAACCAGTCACAATGTGGTGGTACACAAAGAGAGACAAGAAAACCAAAGCACAGGGATGCTAAACCATGGTTTGCCTCCCTTTTTGGACCCTTTGGGGTGCATTCTCTGCTAATCCACCCAAAGCATAATTGAATCTCCACTAATAGGAATTTTGGATGCAGTCCTGGGCCATTCTTGCATGTCTGGAGGCCCTGCCATCCCCTATAGCATTTTTAAGGGTCCCTGGCCCTATCCTCATTCTCCTTTTAGAGATTCTCCAACAAAACAATGTTGGAGGTCATTGTGAAAGGAACTGGTCAGAACAGGGCATGCTTAATAACAGGTTTGAGAAAAAGCAGGCTGAAGTTTTTAAAAAGCAATCCAAGATCTGACTGATTCAATCTAAGATCTGATTGATTTATCAGGGCCTGTCAGCCAGCTTCTGCCTTCCATGAATCTTCCTAGAACAGGGCTCCCACAATTTAAGGGACACAGGCTATAGGCAGCTCTTGACATAGTAGTAAGAAATTTCTTGGTCAGTAAGGGCAGGGTATTTTTTTTGTTTGTTTGTGTTTGTTTTTTTTGTTGTTTTGTTTTTTTGAGGCAGAATTAGGAGTTTCCCACTCTGTGTTAATGGCAAAGACCTACAGCAAAACCATTCATGGCCCACCCATGCAGAACACTCATGCCATGGGCACTGAGGCTTCCCACTGTAATTCCCCAGGAGGGAACCTGCTGCTCCCAGCACTGTCACCTGTGCTGTTTTCAAGGTTTAACTCTGAAATGCAGCATTTCTTCTGGTGTAATGTGCAGCAAAACCAACCTTATTGTGGGTTACACAGATACTCCTCAAATAATTGACATTAACTTAATCTTGCTAAACTCTTAGAAGATCCTACAAATTGCACCATGGGGGACTTCTCTGCTGTCAGCCTTTTATATTAAAAATGCATCTTTACAGAAAGCCTTTAATTTGAATCCTTAATCCCATTTTAATTCTTTTTTCTTTAGCAGCACTATGAGACTGAGTTTAGAAGCCTCTTGTCCATACCAAACCTTGCAGCCCCACAGAGGCAAAGTGCAGCCTGTGCATCTGTGGCTTCTTCTTGGAGGATGGTTTCATGTCATGGCATGAACTTGATCCCAGCAACCTGGATGAAACTCTTGTTCACTTTATTGCCCTTGCCACTTGACCTTTTCACCTTCTCTAGTCAAACAAATGTAAAGCTGCCTTAGTATTTGTAGTAAAAATTTCTAATTGAACAGGAAAATTATGTCTTATTACTATGCTAAGAGAAGCCTTTCTGGTTGGGTAAAACCTTTTGCTAATTTTAGAAAGGGAGAAATGAATCCTCTAGGTGCATTTAAGTAGTGCAGTGGAGCCTTGAAAGGTTTGGGACCTTCACCTGCATGTGGACTTTCAGACACTCATATGAGCATCTCCTTTGTGATGCTTTTAGGCAAGTACTCAAAAGAGCAGCTTGCTGGGCTGCATCCAAGCCATGTTAATTTGGCAGTATGGATGGCTGATACATTTTGATCTGGCTCTGGTGGTTGATGCTGAGCTCTTCAACACTTGGCCTTCTGTGGCTTGCCCAAGGTCACAGTGGAGGTCAGTGCCAGAGTTGAAAAGCAGACTCAGATTTTGAAATAATTTCATTCTGGCTGTTAGCTCAAGAATACACCTTCTCTCATTAAGCACACAGTGCTGAGGCCACAGGAGGCACCTGAGATAGAAAACCCCATTTGGATCTGGTGATCTCTACTAGGAAATGAAATGGACACACATATGAAGCATCTCCTATTTCCTCTTAAGGTTTCAACTGATTAAATGAAAGCAGTGTGAGAGAAACTGCCGTAGGCCACAACCTCTTTTAGGGCTGTGGAAGGAAAAAACCCTTATAGCTTTTAATGAGCTCATGAGATTTTACCCTCTGTAACCACTAAATCCATCACTTTGCAACAATGAAGGTAATTTATGATTGCCTCAATTGTTTCTTTTATTTATGGGACATTTTTAGTATGGAATTTAATCAAAGAGATTAAATGTCACACTACCTATTACCTTGCTGTTAAGATATTAATCCTATAGAAAGACATATCAAACTCTGGATTAATCATAAAAGAAAAGTAGTATGATGGCAATGCAATTGCTTTGGGATTCATGATTTTTTAACTTATTTAATGGGGGCAGAAGTTGAGATGCCTTTTCCTCTTGTAGCACACTTGTTGTTTTTCAGACTTAGAAAGGAATAGGAAAATAACAAGTTAGGCCTTGATTTAACAAAGTGCTTAGCACACACTTAGCTTTAATGTGCTTACCTTGACTCCAGTGAGACTTATGCCTGTGGTTAAGAACTGTATAAAACAGGATTAAATCACATGTTTAATTTTAAGCATCCACTTAAGTGCCTCTTGGTAGGTAGGGCTTCAGTAAGTTAACTTACATATTTGACACGTTTGCCAGCTTAATAGGATAATTCCAAAACTAAGAAAAGGGAATGAATATGCTGCCTTTATTTATGCTACACATTCTATACAAAATGGTTTCTCAAAGCCCTTTATGAACCATAAACTGAACTACATTTCAGGAATTGATTTCAAAGCCATTTCTACTGCAAAAGCATAGTACCAAGAAACCTGGTGGGAGAGCACAAAGACACTTGTAGGAGCTGTTGTATATTGAGGGAGAAATCTGAGACCACAAGAGCACAGCAACATGGTGTTAATTTGTAGTTTTAATCTATTGATGCACTTTTCAAAAGACCTGTATTAAGTTAAGCACTTTTCCTGCAGAAGCTGTTCACCATCACAGAAATTAATGGTCATCTCTGTGTCATCAGGAAGAAAAATTCACTCCCATTACACGTGCTGTGTTCTCTTCACTGAGTAAAAACTCTACTGCCCAAGCCAGTCAATAGTTAACCCAGTTCACAGGCATTTACTGTTTACTGCATCAGTGATAAACTCTCTGGGTTGCCCCAGTTTTCAGCCAACTTGCAGTAGTGTGCCACCACTGGCTCAATCTCCTTTTCAGGATTGGCTGGGTTAGTTTTCACAGAACTCCCCTCAGCTCTATGTTTTGTTTCTCCCCATGTGAACCCTTTTCATCCATGCTGACCCAGACTCAGGGACCACACACAAAGAGCTTCCAGCAGCACCTTTAGAAAACAAGCAGTCTGACAGCTACTAGAACTCTAACCTGGGGCCTAATATTTGCCTGAAGGAATAGGTATCTAAAGTAAGCTTTGTATGTGTATAACCTGGATTTACAAAACCAATTAGTCACTCCTGACATCAGCTAGGTTGAGCCTGGCTGGACTGGAATCAAACAAGCACTGAACAAGGGCTCCCTGTTTGCAGCTACCTTTGTTCCTCCCTTGATAGACTACAAATAAAAGGTTTCTAGGACACAGTCCCAGTCACTGCCTGGCTTTACCTTGGCCTTCCAGCTTCATTAGGGCAAGGAGCACAGGGATTATATTGCAATGTCAACCAGAAAATACACAAAAAGCCTCAACAAAAAGCATCATCTGGTAATAATGAAATATTCAAACAGGTTTGCAGATGACAGTGCCTGTTCCTGACAGGAGAATATTGTTTGGGAGAAGTTATTTGCACAAACCAGTGAATGATTGATGCAAGGCAAATGAAAGATTGATGGATGAAAACACAAAACACACCTGCCCTAATTGAAAGTCCTGGGTTCCCCAGGATTATGGGAGGGGAGAAAAATCCCTGCCTATGAGATTCACCCTGTCATCCCATCCTCCAGATATTTTCTAATCACTCATCCTACCTCTTTCTTTCATGCTGATTTCTCCTTGATGCCTCCATCAAGAATATCATGGAGTGACAAACTGCACACACAGGGGACTTGCTAGGAAGTCACATTGGAAGCAGAGTAGTTGTGAAGAAGGAAAACAAAGTGAGGGGAACTGACAGGGAAAACCAGAGCTTCTGCTCTCTCCTTTAGCACCCAGCTTACTAGACAGCCTCACAGATGCCATAAAGATCCATTCTGGTGCTTTGGTCTATGACCTACAATAAATTACACAGCATCAGGAGAGAGTCTTATTATAACCACATATGCTTCCCCTGTAGTTAATACTTAATACTTAGAAAACTTAAAAAATTCTACAAAAATACCTTGAAAATCATGTGTATGCACTTGCAATTCAGACAAGCTAAAATGGCATCACAGAGGTTATTTCTGGGAAATACTTTGCAAGGGCAAAAAGATATAAGGCATGGACTTATCAAATAGTAAAAGGCCAGTCTAGGTATCCATTTGCAAATCAGAAGACTGAATGTTTTGGAGGTTAGTTGTACAGAGTTTGTAAGCTTCACAGTCCACTCTCACTGACAATATAGCCAGGACATGGCAAATTGAACTTTGCTCTCAATGCCATGCCCAGGATGTGCTCCCTGGCACATGGGTACAGAACAGAATATTAAATGAGGGTATATGTTCAGTCTCCTTCTCTAGCACCAGTCTGAACTTCAGTGCTTTCAATCTCTGACCTCCTCAGACAGACACCACCCCTGCCCTTTTCAGTGTGTGGATTATCTGGCACCTTCACGGCCAGGAGCACCACTAGAAAACACCAGGGAACCTGCCCAAAAGCATGAAATGGCAGGCACTGACTCTCAGCCAGGGTTCACTGGTAGTTCACAGCATTTGTTGCAGCCAAGAGCTAGCTGAAGAGAGCAGAATGCATTTGATATATTTTAAATATATCATTGTTTTCCTGCTAACCTTGCTGGTGGCATAGAGCACCAGCAACTGTGTAGGTAATGATACCTCAACAAAGGGCACCAGCTGAACTGTTAGAAAGCTTCAGTCTCACCCAAGAATTCCCTTGCTAATATTATCAACTCCATAGGTCTCTGGAGATCCATAAGGTGGTAGTTCTGTAGCCTGGAAGGTATCCATACAGTGACAAAGAGGTGGTGCAAGGAGACAGATCTTCCCTCAACAATAATCACACATGTGATTTTCTGCAGTCAGTCAATCTCACATAATCAGTTTTTTGAAAATTACTGGGAGACATTCCTGATATCATTATTTAATTTCCAGTTATGCCTGGGAGCTCTGTATTTGAATCTCCCTTCTCAGAGCAGACTCTGAACAAGCACAGAACAAAAAGCTCTCTGGTCCCAGGGATATTTCACAGGACAAGCTCTGCCAGACTGGATCAAAACTTTAATGTTTACTAGCTTTCCCCAAAGAACAACACCCAGGGTTGAAATCAGAGTGTTTTAATTATTACATGCCTTAAAGCAACTGTTAATTTTTGTTCTATTAGCAAAGTAAAAAGGAAATGGGTGAAGGGTCACAAGGGGACAAGAGAAGACTTAAATATTTCTAGTTTAACTGTTACATGCACACTGAACTCTGATCCAGGGAGAAAGTTTCTATCCAGGTAGTATTTAGGATGACAAAGTTCCTATTCAAGTAGTATTTAGGATGACATATCTGTCATGGTACTGGTTGATTTGGGCAGTGAGCAAGCACTGGAATATAATTTATTTGAATGGACCATTAATAAAGAGTGATTTTATTCCTTCTGTTAGCCCTGCTTTGAGCAGATGTTGGCCAGAGAACTTCTTTTCCTTAAAGATTCCACCCATGGCAAATACCCTCTCTCTCATCTTTAAAATGGGCTTCCCTTTCCCAACACCTTCTGGAGCCCCTATAGTGTGATCTTTGTCTCAAGAAAGCTCAGCCTTTGATTCTCCTGTGCTTCTAATCTCTAATTTCACAGGTCAAAACCAGAGGATTTTCTTGAATACCGTAGTATTTGAAGGGGCTTGGGGGTAGCTGAGGGGCTGCTGTTGCAAAGGCTGTGCTTATAAAAATACTTCTGGGAAGCACTAGCTACCCTGCTCTCCCATTAGGAAACCAGCAGTTCTGGTTTAGGACTAAAAAATGTTATTTTTACAGAGCAACAGCAACAGCAACAAAAGAAGCACTGTCATTGTAACATCTGCTCCTGATGTTGTACTGTGATGAAGTGTAAATCCAAGCTGAGCAGGCCATAAATTGCATTATACCATTGCTCCTCCTGACCCTCTAGTCAGACAAGTTTTCTATTACAAAGACCCCATATTCAGGAGTTTATATCCTGGCTATTAAAGTTTAGTTTAGGCTGAAAGTTGGTATAAAATACCATAACTCCATACTGAATCTCTTTTGTAAACTTGATAGCAGCTTGTAATACACTTCAATAACCTCTTTCACAGAAGGAGGATGGACTGTTTAAAATTCACTGCACCCCCCCATGGAAGCATTTACCAATGGCATCACCTTTGGAATAAGCAGAGTACAATATTGCTTCTAGTTTAATCTGCAATGGGAAAGGCTGAGGTTTGCCTGTTTTGGTAAACTGGGGAGAAAAGCAGCAGATCTTTTTTCTCTGTAAAAGACCAGCACAGTCATTAAAAACTACTTTTAAAGATTTTTTAAGTTCTAAGCTAGTTCTAACTTTAGTTATCAATACTGTAAAAACTAGAAGCTTCAAAACTAGAAAAAAAAATCTATTTCTAATTTTAAAACACTGGGTAAGAAATAAAGATTGTACTTGAATATTTTTCCTTCTTACTCACTTGCAAGTTTTCAGCCTTTCAGTTTTATCTTAGTTCAAACATTTAAGTTAAATCTCTTTCCTCTGCAATCTTGATTTTTACTTCAGTTGATTTGATCCCTTAAATCCCATATTATTGTCCCTGTTCTCTGCACAGATTAGCATCGCTTGAAGCACCAGCAGACAAATACAAGAATTCAACTGTTAACCCATAAAGAGCAGACACACCACAATCTTTTCTGGAATAAATAGATTCTCAGGAGCAGTTGCTATGAAAAAGGATCAAAATCTGATCAATAGATGACTGAGGGTGAATCACAGCTGTTGCTTTGCATGGGAAAGTCCAGTTCCCAACAGTTTCACAGTAAACAACTCCAGTCACAAAGTGGGCTCAGATTGGAGTAAATCCAATTCAGGGCAGCCTCAGCAGCTTTGCATTTGAGTGAGACATTATCTCAGCACTAAATAGAGGAGTTTTGATTAACACATTTTGAAATTCTCCCCCCAAAGCTTCTGTGGTGGAAAGCCCCCTTGGAGGAACGGGGCCAGGACATAAAGCTGTGATCACTGAAGTGAGAGGGATGTCAAGGGACACGACTTTTCCCTATCTCCTATTTATATGAGTGGAAGCTCTTGTGGAAGGAAGAGCTGTATGTATAACTGTCAAGAAAATTTCCTATCAAAGGCTCCTAAGTTGATAAATATCCTCCTCTCCCAGTAGGATGCATTGTTTCTTTGCTGCTTGGGACTAATGAGTGTTGATTGTGATACAGATCTTAACACGACCTAGTCACCATTCAGGTGAAACTCTTGTCAATTTTTCTGTGTACACACAGAATTAAAACCTTCCTGAGACCTAATGAACCACGAGGTAAGTGGGAGGAAAGGGGAGGAGGAGTGATTAATCTCCCACTGTTTAGCATGGCTTCATTCTTTACAGAGAAACACCTCTTTGCATGAGAGTTTTATAGATTATATCATCCAACACCTCAGTGTGCACATCCCTGGTCCCTAAGGGGAGATCTAAGGTTTCTTGCTCAATAAAAATCTCCTAAAGTTTTCCTCCCCACAGCAGGCAGAGCTGTTTCACTCTGTATTCCACCTGGGCTGATGCAGCTCCATGCAGGCTCCAGGCTGGCAGCACAGCAAGATGAGCTTAAGAAACCCCCAGAAGGGATTTGAACTTTGTTGGGGAGCTCTAGTCTAGAGCCCTCCAACCTGCTATTGGTGCTGGGGATGTAGATGGCTCAGCAGCACTAAGAGAGGCACTGCCTTGTGGGGCAGCCCAGCTGGCTCTCCTTCTGTCTGGAACACACAGTCTGCTACACTCCCTGCTACTCTGCAAGGCTGACAAGCACTGGTAGCCATTTGGCATACAAAGTATGGAAAGGGAGGAGATCTCACTGTTTCCTGACTCTTCAGTGTCTGTAGACACTTTCTTTTTCTCAGTACTTCTGTCTTTAGTCTCTTCCCAAGATTAAAAAAAAAAAAGTTTGCAGCAAATGGCATCTCCTTTCTGCAGCATAAGCTTTAAAGCACACAGGGGACAAACAAAGATTAGAATATTTTGTTATTTGCTTAAAAAGAGCTCTTTGTTCTGGTGTTTTTCCTCCTCCATTAATCAGAATTCTTTCTGTATATCATCTCAAACTTAAGGGCAGGCCTATACTGCAAGAGAGAACTCGGTGCAGCCTTATATCAGGTGGGAATGACTAAGGAAACCAGGAGCACCTACTTAGTCTCTCAGGCTGGGCAGAGGGAGACATGAAATCAGCTAAACCACTGTCAGCATTCCCACTGCAGAGGTGGCACTGGGTACACCCAGAGATGGGTCCCCAGGCCAGGGGTTTCAAACCCCCTGCCTGGAATTCCCCTGCAGCTTTGGACAAGGGTAAAGATTGATCCACAGCAAGCACAGGTGGTCTGGACCCTTTCTACTCTTGGAATGAGGAACACACAGCTAGTCCCACAATTTCCTTCTGTCCATCCAAATACATCTCTTCCTCACTGCAGCACACTAGGATGGGTTTTCTCCCTTGTTCACTCACTCTTTAGTGGCAGCTCCTCCAGTGCTCCCTGAGCTGCTGTGGTCACTCCTTCCTCCCCACCTCTCTTGTCTTGTTATCAGGGAGCAGCAGGAGCAGAAGGGAAGCTGTGAGCTGAGGAAGACAACAGCATTGGAGGTAACAGGGTCTACCAACAGCTCCAGATAAAGGCAGCACATCAAGTCCAGAATTCATGCAAAGAGTGTACACAGGAGCAAAAGAAGACAGAGACAAGGCTGCAGCCTTGGTCCAAGCAGCATCCATGGACAGGGTGGAAACAAGCTGTCTGCTGCCCTTGGCCAAGTCTGAAAAGGGCTGAGAACAGAAACATCCACAGCACAGCTTGGGGAAGGGTTGAACTCTCTGGCCTTTGCTTAAATGGAATCCTCAGAGCCAGGGGAAGGATGTGGGTCCCAGCTGAGGCTAGTGAGGATCATTTGAAGCCTGTTAATGCCCTCACACAATCACATTTTCCACACTGCTGGGAGTCCTTCTCCCTCTCCTGTGGCCTCGGGTCCCAGCCCTACCTGGGACCTGATGGTGTTTTTGCAATGCAAATAACAAAGCAGTTAATCCATGATGTGAATTAAATTCATGTCAAGTGGTACTTGAAGGGTGCCCACACAACCTGCCAGGAGCAGTGTAGCTGCTAATTAGCACCCATGTTGGCTGTCGGGTGAGGACATGAAATGTGTGAATGGAATACAGAGAATAAACTACCCACGCTGGGAAAATGCAAGTTGACACTGCCTTTTCTATGGCAGATTTTCTCTGCTCTAATAACAGATATCATCAAAAGGGAAGGGAACTCATAGGGCTGTAGCATTTCGGATACAGGAGACTGAGAACCAAGATTTTGGATACAAATAATATTGAACTTTACAGGCAAAGGTACCTTAAGAGATAGCTGCAAACTACAGTGAAACACTTAGAATTGTTTTAAAAAGGTAACATCAGCAAAAAAAACCAAAAACACAAAACCAAAAACTAAACTCTTTTGATCATTCATATTGGTTTCTGCAGCCTCACTCTGCTGGCAATATGGGTAGTTTCCCAGCTTCTAACCATATTGATTTTCTTAGCAGAAAAAGCCTAAGGTTATCTAAACAGTTTAGTTTCTTGATTCTTTGTGTTGAATTCCTTACTTTCTTTCTGCCTGGATATGCTACTCTGTGTTACACATAATGCACCAATCTATAACCTGAGCAGAATTTGCCCAGAGATGGCCAACAATCGAGGCGGGTGTGTACTCTGATGCTTAACACATCAACACTCCCATCACCAGCCAAGATTTCCATTAGAACTCCTCAAAGGGACAATGGACCAATTACTGGTGGTGTCAGTGGATGCAGTTCCCAAATTTGACATGTTTCCTTATTTCCTGAGCTGTGTTCAGCCTTGCAGCACCAGCAAAAGGGACCCTTTGAAGGTATTTCCCACCAGGGCACTGGTACTGACTTTGCTGAAATGCTCTCATTGATTTCATCCCAAATGCAGAACAAAGGAGAAACAAGAGGAGTTTCCAGGTCAGGAATGTAATCATTTGCATACTAGGTCATCCCATCCCTGTCAAATCCCTCTTGTACCTGAAATTTCAGAGGCAGGTGGAAATCTCTTACTAGGGCTGGTACACACAGAAAACCTGGCACGTAATGCAGGAATGAGACATGATTCCTCTCCAGCTCAAGGCCACCATAAATCACTGGCCCAACTCCTGCCTTGGAGAAGGCACTCAGGACAGAGTAAATCCATTTCTCTGCATAGGATCTGTGCTGAAGCAGCAGAGGGTGGGACAGTCCTGCAGGCAGAAGTGTTTCAGAGTCCTTGAACTCTGTGCAACAGCTCCATGAATCCCTTTTTGTCTGGGCTGAAACAAGGACCATTGGCAAAGCAGGTTGTGGAGCTGAAGGTCTTAAAGTAGAGGGCACAGGTGGGATTTGACTGCTCAGCAATGCACATTGCTGTGAGAAGCTTTTCTTCCCTTACTGAGGAGGAAACTGAAACCTCTTTAGGTCACTCTCAACACTCCCTCTAGGCTCCCTGTCCACTGTAAACTCCTCTGCTTCTCCCACTGATCAGCTAGACTGCTGCATGGCTTATGCCAAAATATGAACATGAAGGGGATTGATCATGCCTGGGTGCTGCTTGTCACCCCATGTCATGACCTGTGCCTGATTAAACATCAGCAAGCAGCCCCCCCATCTCAACACACCTCAGCCACCTCTCCAGTGCTGCTAGTGCCAGCTGTAATTCTCATGGAAAAGGCCTTTGGAAGCAGCTTTTTATGGACTGATAAATAGATTCTAGATTAATGACCAGAGTCCTGCAAGGCTGGGGAAGAATTACCACAGGTTGCACATAGTGTCCTAGGACAGGCTGTACTGTGGCTGCTGGTGGGCAGGTGACTCTTTTGGTGTGTGTTATATTCAAGGAGATATTAAAGCAGCTCTTCCTGCATTGTTACAGATGCTGCTCTGATCTGCTGCATTAAGTAATTTATGCTTCTCCCCCAGAAAAGAATTTATTTCCTCTCTGTGCTGGTGTCAATGCTAATATTAGTGAGTGCTACTGAACCGTTTTACATCTGCTCTAACAGCAGCTGCTCTGCAGGAGGGTGACTTGACAAGGGGACAGGGCAGAGGAGAAAAGTCACCCAGGTGCTCAGCAGAAGGGGCAGGAGGGAAGGGCTGGAGACTGTGGGCAGCTGGAGAGGGGCATGCAGCACTCAGCAGCTCAGGGGTGCAAAGAAGGATATAAATACAATATAAACAGATCTCTTCCCATATGCATGTCTGAGTGGTGTGAAATGCCCCTCAAGAGAGGGGTCTGTTGCATAATTGTCACAAGGGAGGCCCATGGGGATGCATCAAGTTACCTCTGCTCAAATTCTGACTGGGAAGCAGTCTGGCAAAGAAAAGAGCAATTTGTAAATTTGTAAATTTTATTTTCTCCTGTGTTAGCAAAAAACAGGCTCAGATCATCCTAACTCTGAGGGAAATATGTCAAAGTTCATGTCTGCACTCCAGCAAGGCAAAAGGGCTCACTGGAAGCCAACAGCTCTGCAGTCAGGTGCTCCTTCTCCTGGAAGGGGTCAAACCAAACTGGGGAGAAACTCTGATGGGCAACAGGGTGAGACAGAGCCCTGGTGGTGTGAGGCAGTACAGCTCTGTATACTCTTACTGGCTTGTGGCAACTATGTCAAGACAGACTGGACTGCCATCAACACCAGTCCTTTACTACAAAACAGCATGCCTTCTTTCAGTGTACTTCTTTCCAACAACTCTGACTCCATCCCTCATAGGCAGTTCCACACAGCTCTGACTCCTTTCTCTCCTCTCTGCACGACTGGCTAAACACCAAGCTGTCCCTTACCTGGCTGCCTAATCCCATCTGTCCCACACACAGCATCTTCTAACCTCGTCTGTCCCTTGCACAACCACGTGTCCCTGACCTGCTCACAGCACAGGCAGCAGCCTCCATCCCAAACTGCAGCAGATTCTGGTTCTCAAACTGCACTACTGACCAGCTAACCCCACTTTTTTATAACACCCAAATTGACTGGGCAGGCACAGATGTTTCCACTCCTCAGTAATCAGTACAGGTGTAATTCACTGGGAGAGATTGCCTTCTGTACCATCCTTACAAACTCTCTTCCCACACTGGCTTATAGATTTTGCAGCTGGAACAGTCCCCATGTAGATGTTTCACTGCACAGGGTACCTGGTACTGTGTGGCTGACTGTGGGAACTGTTCTAACTCATTTTAGTGAATTTAAAGGGATATGATCCCTGTCTCATGTTCTTACTGCCTTTCAATAGGTAAGCAGGGCAGTGCTGGATCTCTGGAAATTACAAGGAAAGCCATTTGGTCAACATATCAAGGACTAAATTGGAAAATTCAAGAACTTACGAGTGTAACTATATATATTTTAGTCTACCCTATAGAGCCAGTCAGGGCTGGAATGTGTCTCTAGGGAGAAGGCAGACCAGTGGAAAGCAATGTGGCAGGCTACATCCAGCCTCGGGAAGAAATTCAGGTTTCTTAAAAATCTAGATTTTTTTTTTTTTCCTCCCGAATATTAGAGATTTGCAAACCTTCCTTCTCCCACTCACACTGGGCTCAGAGTGGCCCCGTGGGGGACAGAGGCTCCCACAGACAGTGCATTTCCCACTCCACAAATCCTCCTGAGTCCAAAACAGTTTTCATTCTGTAGTAATATTGAGCAAGTTTGGGGCATGGTGACATGTCTGAACAAGTCCAGGCCATGCTCTGTATCATATTCACCAGCCAACCTATACTTAGCTGTTTTTCTCCATATTTTGCCCTTTCTTCACATGCTTAGCTGTTTTTCTGTGTATTTCTTAGTTTAGACCAATATTTATAACAAGTGCACAAAATAAACCATTTTTAAGTGCTTTTCTACAACTTGTTAAGACCCTTCAAAGACACTAAAACATAAATTATACTAAATTTTAAAAAAAGCTAAAAACCAAAATACCAAAATTAAAAGACCCAAAATAAAAGTAAGCAATAAAGTTCTAAACAACCACCAATCATCATACCTAAAAAGCTCGTACAAAGCACATAAACAGCATAAAAACACCGATCAAAAAATGCATAATCAAGCAAACAATAGTCTTGAAATGTATAACTAAAGCTAAAAAATAAACAATAAATCAACTTCTACATAATCATATTAATTTACTGTCCAGAAGTCCTGTTTCTCCTGCATCTTTCTGTGCAGAGCTGAGCCTGAGACACAGTGAGGAGCTGGTAGAGCTGCACCCAGCCTGTAGGTGCATCTTGGTGTTTAAATGTGGGGAGGATGCAGGGTGCTGCCAGGATGCCCAGGTGCTGCAGGGGGTGCTGCAGATTGCACTTTGCAGATTCATTTCTGTTCTAAACCTATCTGCTGCTGAATAGATGGAAAGAAATATGTGAGGGAAACCACAATAATTTAATACTTATTCCGTTTATTTTCTATTCATTTAGCAATGGTAGCATTCTCATTATAATTAAAGGGAGCTGGGTGGCTTTCTAATGCTTTTTCCACATGTGTTTCTTCCTTCCCTTTGAAGGTGCTTGGCAGATTTAGGTCACACATTTTCTTCCTATCATGCAGCAAGGGGAAGAGGGGAAAAAAATTCCCAGCACCAATCTTTTCTAATACTTCTACATTATTTCAATCCAGCAGAGGTTTGCTCTGCCTCAAGCTAAAGAAAATCTATTAGGCTCTTTAAAGAAGGAAGTCAAAGGGGATGTGTCCAGGATAAGGTCAGGCAAAGATGTGTACAGCAGAGAATGATAGTGCTCAATATCATTGCTTTGGCTGCCTGGAAAAGTTCACCCCACGGGATGCCAAACTCCACTTAAACTTGTCTCTTCTCTTCAAATGCCTCTGCAAGCTGGAGACAAGCACTTTACACTTTTTCCTGGCAATTGCCTGAGGTGGGTGGGAAGCAAAAATTCAGAGGGCAGGACCAGATGCCCTCATCTCAGCAGTGCAAACTGAGAAGGGGTTGAAGCTGGAACTGTCCAAAAGTCATGTTGCTGCTGTCTTTTGGGCATTTTAGAACATGCTTATTAATGCTAAAATTTAACAGATAGTGCTTGTTAAAATTGTTACAGCTAGCTTTTTACTTAAAAAACAGCATGTGCAGCTCATCAGGGCACATATTTAAGCAGATGATTTATGGTTAAATTAGGTGGTTAAACCTGTACCTTTGTACCCACTGGTACAGGTTTTTTTGCTCAGGGTCTGAAATAGGGACAGAGTTGCTGGAGGTTTCTGCTACACTCCCAGCCAGTTGTATCTGGAACAGTTTCAGAAATTAGGATCCTTTGGAGTGTGACTCAGCCTGCACAAGACTCCACATCTCTGTGGAAGGTCTCATCTGTGCTGCTGATTGAAGCAGGGCATGAGGGTGACAGCTCAGCTAGACACCTCATGTCAGAGGGAATGAATACAGAAAGTGCTGCTGAACTGCATCTTGCCTGCTTTTTTTGGAGCTTGGCAGTTGATGGGGGTTCAGCACCAACCTTGGCACAGCTCTGATACTGTGACAGTCAGGTACCAGTAGCTGCTCCTGCCTCAGTTTTGGTAGATCCCCTAGTGGAGAAACAGTCTTCTTGTCAGGAGAATGAAGACAAAGAGGGAGATGGGAATGTGTAACTTTCTGCCCTTTCTCCCTCTGATCCAGCTCCACAGCAGTTTCAAAACACCCTCAGCTTTGGCAAGCAGTGCTTTTGCTCATACTCCTTTCCTGTGGCTGTGTCTTCCCTCTCCAAATCCTGAAACCCTCACAGAGTTTTTATTGTTGAATCTTTAACTTCCTCTGTATTGCAGGTGTTGTCCATGCACTCCTAAAACACCATAGCCAGAGAGGAAAGGAGAAAACTGGTTGAATTTTGAAATCCTGGTCTGTTAAACCTTTTATATAGCAGCGTGCCAGGAGAGAAAATATAACTCTGAAGAGGCAGGATGTTTTAGAAGCAATTTTGCTTTCCCCACTTCAGCAGCTCTGGAGTGTTGGAGCAAGAGGATGCTGCAGGAAGGAGGATAACCCTGGGTCCACAGTGCTGCCTGGCATTTTACTATCAGCATCAGGTTGAACACAAGCTTGGAGTGTACACTGAGCTCTGCTTGGCTGTTATGGACCAAAAATTAAAGGCAGTGGCCAAGAATACCATAAGCAGTGGTGACTGAGGGGTCTGGCACCAGTAATTAAAAAATGTCACAAACTGGAATTTCCAAAACCTTAATCTCTGAAGTCCTGAGGTTGCCAGGAAGGGTTTGCAGTGCCTGCTGGTTGGGCAGCCCTGACAGCTGCCTCTAAACACCCTGCCAACTTCCTGCCAGCAGCATCCCCAGCCATGGCTTGGGGAGCTGTTGAGAGCAGCTCTGAGATGTACACAAGGTCTGTTCCTCCACAGCCTGAGTGTGGCCCTGCTGCCAGCACCCTGCTCTCATTATTGCTGCTGCTAATTGCTCTCCAGAGGAGTCCCACAGCACTGGGTGTGCTCTGCTAAGATAAGGCACTTACACTGGCTGGCAGCAAACAACAAGGGCTATCAATCCTCATGCTTCAGGGCTCAAACTGAACACAACTCAGGCTAGGGATGAGCCTGTGAGCACTGTTCTCCACAAAAACAAAGGTGTGAAAAATTCCCTTGCTTGCTTACAAATTCTCAAGCCCAGATTTGGCGTGCTAAATTGTGTGGGTTTTGGGCACAGGAAGGAGGTTAAGCCAAATCCTATCACAACAGAGTTCCTAGTTTCCCTGTGTTTCCTGTGCTGGGGCTTCAGGAATAGTTGCAGAATTGAATGGGTTTTGGTTTGCAACCCTGGTCTTGCCTAGGAGTGAAACACATATGAGGAAGCAGCTCTCTGCAGATAGACATGGAAGAGACAAAATTTCGACTGGCAGCACTTCTGCCCCTTTCTCCTCTCCAGCTTGGCTCATAAAATAAAAAATTTCCATTGAATCATGTCAACAACATAGGGTATCCTAATTGCTTCTGCTTCCACCCAGCAGTTCTTATTCCAACCTGACATCTCCCAGCAGCTAATTCCAGTGTTGCTTTAGCTAATAAACTACAGAGAAATCTCAATACCTTTTAAAAATCCTTTCTTTGGAGATAGCTGTATCTGATTCTCTAATAAGGATTCTATTAAGAGAAGCCTCTGCTGTGCTTTGTTAAGGAATTGATGCAATTTGATTTTTATTACATGAACAGACTAACATGGATACTAGCTGTCTCTGATACAAAGAGTCACTGCAAAAAGTATTGTGCTTCCTTATGCACACCAAGATAAAGTAATTAACTTTATATTAAAAAAAATCTCTGTTGAGATCTGTTCTGCATAATTCAACACCTTGTGCCAATTAAAGAGAACTTCTTTGGAAAATGGTTTAGGCTGTAATTTTATAAGTCTTTAGATTTGTGTGCAAATATGCATGGCTTTATGAATGTTTTGATGAGTGTAATTCTTCTAGTAGAGTTTACACATTTATTTCCTTTATTTGTAAGTGAGACTTTGTAGGAGAGCTCCTGGATCAAGCCTAGATCTCAAACCTGATGCCCCTGTTAAGGACAGAAAAATCCTGCCCAAGATAAGAAAACTCCCCCAGGCATCCCCTCCTCTACCCCTCAGCGCTGACCCATGGTTTGGATGGCAAGACCAGGGTGGGTAAATCAGCACAGGGACTCTAGGGGTTCACCAGTGTGTTCCATGGTGCCTTTCTGAGCTGCAGGGAAAACTTTAGGACAAATCTGGAAATATAGAAATGAGCTGAGGACCAGCTGGGAAGTATCTGAGAATGACTGAGGACAACACAGCCCCTCTCTTTGGTGGGCAGCCCCTGTCCCCAAGCTGGGAAGGTGATGTCTTCAGGCCCAGTGGGAAATTAGGGTGAATCCTGCACTGTGGTGTCTGCCAACCTGCTCTGCACCCCTGTGGGCAGCAGAGCCTGGGAGCTGAGAGAAGTCCTGAGAGAAGTGTTCAGGGCAGTAGGAGTTGCCTGTCACCACGGGAAGCCCATCCTGATGCTGTGAACAGCTCGTGCTGCTCCCCTGTGACAGAGAACCATCTCAGTTAGTGCTCCTCTGACTTTAATTTGTGGGAGGGCTCAAAATAGCTCAGAAATATAGAGTCAGAACAAAGCATTTCTTGTTACCCTGGGATGCAGCAAATCAGAATGGTTGCTTGATTGATATGGCTTTCTGAGAAGATGTAATGAGAGTGACTGTGATAAATAAAGACAGTCCAGTATTGGCAACAGTAACACAAATCCATGGCATGGATGGATTAGCCCAACATCAAGAGATTAGGTGGTGTGCAATCAACTATTGAATAGGATAAATAGCATATACATTAGGGCTACATTTTAAAGAAAGAACTGCTAAATGAAGGTCACAGTGAGATGCAGAGTTTTTTTCTCTCAATAGCCTGTCTGCTTACCTGGGCTGATAAGCTCCACGAGGGTGATTCAGTTAAGAGGATAATAATTAACAATCCCCCAAAGCAGACAAACTCTGTCACTGAGCTAGTCAAGAGTCTCATCCCCCCTTTCATATCCTCAGCTTGCAAGTGTTATAAGTCACTTATGCCAGCATTAGGAAGTTAAGGTAGAACAGCAGCCAATGTGTTTTAGCTGACATTTCTTGGAGCAGCTTGAATAGACTTGATTAAGATCTGGGGGCTGCTCTACTGGACCTCAGTGTGATGGCTCCCTGTGCCACAGATGGAGATTCTTGAGAGTCAGAACTTCACCCCAGCATTTGGGCTTCCAATGCTTAGAAAAGTTCCCCCCATTCTATCTATAGATCCATCATCTACATCCAAACCACATCTATATCCACATCTCTTTGCACCTATATCTGCCCACATACAGCTAGTCTATGGTTAAGGTTTTCCTATATTAATTTTTCTAGTCTCATAATATTGCTAAGCAGCCCTTATAAAATAAGATCCAAATAATACACTAGTTTCATCAGAGTTATCTACTGTTTCATAGGGTGTTTATCAGACATCCATGTTTCACTGAGTAAATTTTACTTTGAACCCATGACCACTGATTCATCCAAGGTGCATCTTTTGAGTTTACTTCAACAGCTAGAAAGAATTTAAATGGGGTGGAGACCAGTACATCCCTTCACCAGCTTTTCCCAAGCAGTTATCCCTGTGCCCAGGTTGCTCAGCACAAAGCATGTATAGACACACACATGCTTGCTATAAGTAAAAGATTTTGACCTAAAAAAATTATATATTTAGACAAGTAAGACATGCAGTGGGTGGAAGAATATTAAACTCTTCTTCCCTCTGAGTGGGAGAAAAGAAGGAGAGATCTGAAGCACTAGTATTAAATAATATTAGATCATCTTTTTATAGCACAAAATATAAAGTTGCTTTCAAAATTCTAGTATAAATATGGCATAGCACAGTAAGAGTAGAGTCATGTATATCTTTATTAAGGTACTTGTAGTAATAGATCTTGTGTCTGTCCAGAAAGGGCAATATACTACTCAGCTACTAAGAACTTTTACACTGATACAATTTATAAAATGGTATTGATTTACTCTTGCAGTAGAAAGGCATGTTCCCTGCAAGTGAAACAATGTACTGGTAAAAATATTCTGGGTAGTGGTCTGTAGGAGAGCTTGAAACTACATTTAGCTCTTTCACAGATATAGAAAAGGCATAATTTGGCACGTTTTAATTTTTTTTTCCCCCTCTAGATTTTAATATTTAGGAAGAAATCTGCAGAAAAATCAACCCACCAGTGAGTTCATTTGGGAAAAAATACGGATTGTTAAAACTAATGCCATGTTCTTTGAAACCATTTATATGATCCAAATAAAACTGTAAATGTCATGCACAAAGGCTTCTTGCTAGAATGTCATTATTTTCTCTTCCTATTATTATTCAGTTTAGTAATCCCACAAAACCAGTGTGTTTCAGATAGGCCAAAGTCAATAAAAGTCATCACCTGTAAAACAGATGCAACTTCTCTCCTCCACCAGGTTCTATTGATCTAATATTTGCTATTTGTCTTGGACCCAATAGTTTTTTTCCAATTTTTTCCTGCTTTCCAAACCAGCCTGTCTTGTCTCTATTAGAAAGAGGGTGAAACTCTGGCTACAGCTACAGCTTGAAGCCAGTAAAACTAAATGCTGCATCTCACTCTGCAACAGTCTATTTGCACCTTGAATTTTTATTGTATTTGTTAAATACTTTTATTTTTCTTAATACAGAATAATCCTTCTGCTACAGCCTTTAGTGAGAATTGAGATAAAGGTACAGTCAGTTAAATGTTATTGTATTATTAGTCCTACATTTTTCTTCCTATCTCTGTTGGAATTTGAATTGCTTTATCTGTCCCAGTGTAATAGCCTGGTCCATGAGCATCCTGGCTAATGAAGAGAGTCTGTTGTGGATTTGTGTCTTATATCCCTAGAGCTCCACTGCAGTAATAGATTGAGTGCTGAGACCTATAATTTTTCCCATAAAATTATTGGACCATCTGTGAGGCCTCTTTTGCTATGCCAAAATTGCTTAGAATTCTTCACAGATTGAGAGTTGTGGGTTGCAAGGACACACTAAGGAGTGTGCAGACAGTATAACCACATTGCCTTTTTCTCCTCTGAGATCTGAGCAAAGACAGAACAACATCTTGGGGCCGTATCCGTGGGATTAAGAGCTTAGAGATTCACTGGGCACAATCCTTCACTGTTGTGAAGGTCAGCCAGTGTGCCCATGGAAGGTCCTTCAGCCCTAACAATACCAGACAATCCATCAAATCCATCAGTAATCTATCAAAACCACTTCACATGAGCAGGATTCCAAGCTCTGAATTGATTGGGTGCCAGCTTTGTGACCTCTTCTTGAGAGAGCACGGTGTAGAGCTCTGTACTGCAGAGGGATGTTTCTAGGGATGCATATTGGAGTTATGTTAATTATCCAAAGCACCTGGAGCTCCTAGGAGAGAAACTGTTGAAGAAATGTAAAGCATCATTTTTATACTGAGAATTAGGAAACTGCCAAGGTTTTCTTGTCAAACAGGAATAGCAAGGTTTTGATTCTGAACTTTTTAAAGTAGCCTTTAATAAGCAAATACTTTAAAATGTGAAGGCTATTGACTTAGGAACATTTGTAATCCTCTCTCTGTCTGGGGAGAGCTGTAAGCCTCTTCATGCAAATGGTATGATGAATAGTCTAAAGCCATAGATGGAATGCACCAGGGTAAGCTTTTTAATGTGAGAAGCACCAATGAGCTTTTGAAACACATCTTCAATCTTTTTTTTTTTTTTTTTTTTTGGTCCCAAAAAATGGATTAGTTGTCTTTTGTTATTTTTAAGCCTTTTCTAGAGATCAGCTGGTGGCACTGATAAATTATCCATGGAGCTAGACAATCTCTGCTTATTCAAAGCACCCTTTTTCATCAGGGAGATTGGTCTGAATGGAATGTGCTACTTTCCATTGACATGATTTTATGAAAGATTTCCTTATGGCAACACTGGCTTCACTTACAATGCATTACTTTAACATAACATGTCATGGTGATGGAAAAGAGCATATCCAGGGATGTCAGCCCAGGGATGTAATGCAGTGAGAAAAAATAAATACATGAGACTTCCTACCTAATGTACCCCCCTCTATGGTGCACTCTCCATACTCCTATAAATATGAGACCTGGTGTATTTTGAATGCTAATACTGAGACAGAACTGACTGCTAATACTGTCAGAACAGTTCTTCTGTCCTGGATTACCTCAAGTATTGCATGTGAGCAAACAGACCTAGCACAAAAATATGAAGAGAGTTATCAAACCATCACAGTTATTTTAAACATATTAGAATTAATTCTGACACCTCAGTTAAAGCATACCTCTATTTTTATGGAAGGCTGTTCATAACTTTGTGTCTAGCAATGGCTGATACAACCTGCAAACACAGTGCAAGAAACCCCACAGTATTTAATTTTTAATTGCCCACAAAATCTGCTTTAACCTCTGGTAGAGGCTGTGTTAAAGCCTGAGGCATGTGGGTTTGAGGTTATATCTCTTTCAAGAATTCTGCATTTAGCAAAATACTTCTGAGAGAATTTTCTGGAGACTGATGATTTTCTTACCCAATTAATGTCCATTCTATCCTAATACACTGACATTATTAACTCCTGGGAAAAAGCCTCCCAGGATACCCATGTGTGAATAAGAAAATTCCTTCCTTCATGTAAATAGTTAAAACTGTCATGCTTCCTGAGAAAAAAATCCCATGAATATATATATATGGTGTATATATATATAGAGCACTCATGAAATGTTTATTTTTAAGTTGAGAGAACATTAAAGATAACTTGCTTTCAGTTAATTTTACTTGTGTCAGAAAATGTGGAATGTTATATAGTGATCAATGAAATAATATTTTTGATGGTAAAAGGTCCTAGATTATTTTGGCTGATGCCTTTATTATCTGATATCGTCCTCAGGGAAAGTCTTGAGCTCTGAACAACCTTGGATTTTTGTTTTTCTGTTAGGGAGTTGAGCTGAGCTGAAGCAGTAAAGATGAGTACTGACTCAAGAAGTAATTTTGCAGTGTTGTACAGCAGAAAAGGTAAGTTGTATTTCCAAAGGCTGCATTCAGGTAACTCTGATTTGGCTTGGGATCCTCATTGGCCACTTCACAGCCCAGTTGTATCTTGGTCTAATTAGTCCAGAAATCAGGTGCATATGAGCATTTTTGTCACTATAACCATATTTCCAATAAATGTCCTGCCACATAAAAGAGGATGATTTATGGCAAGTTGTGGGGAAGGGCAGCAGCTCTAAATCTTACTTTTTCTTGTAGGGAAAGGCAGAAACAAAAATCTATGCAAAAGATAGAGGTGCAAGCACATCCCCATGAATAGGCATGAAGACCATAGGCAGTGGTCCTTCTGCCTATGGTCTTCAGAGAAAAAAAAACAAAACAAATGTTTTAAAAATGGAGAACAAAATCTAGATAGATTTCTGCTACCAATTTCTTGATCTGTATTCCCACTTTTTTCATATATAACACTTCCCATAATTCTAGAAACAACAAACAGTTGCATGGGTACTGCAGATGATCTCATGGCAAATTTATACTGAAAACTGGTAGGGAATCCAGCAAGTATAGAGTTAACTCTGCAAGGATTTGGTATTACTGCAAAACAGCAGCAGGAAATTGCACCTGGATTTTCTTTCATTATTCTGAGCCCTTTAACCTGAAGGGCTATAATACACTAGTCTGATAAAGCACAACATGCATGACTTTAATACCACTCTTATTCTCTTATCCACAAAGTGCATTGCCAGTGTAAAACAAGGTATGAGTGCTAATTGCTTTTGTTAAGGCTTATATCTTCATGGTAACTTAATACAGCTAACAGCCAGGGTAATTCACCAGGTTCCAAATACAAACACAAATTAGGGTCAAATTTTACATTTTTCTTTATAGTGCTAAAGCTACTGGAATTATGTAAGGACAAACAACACCCACTGTGGCATTTAGACTTTCTCAAATGACTTACACTGTGTCTCCTTGAAGTCCCTAATACAGTGTCTGAGTGAGCTGCAAGTTTTGCTCCTGGGTGCTCACAGCTCTTGCTAAGAGCTGGTGTAATATCCACTTTTTCTGTATTTCCCTGATTTTTAACATTTGCAATGACTATAAAATAGGATTTTTCCTCCACTTTATGGTAGAGTTCTTGGCATTTCAGGGACAACATCTGCCAAATCATGAAACATCGTGAAGATGAAGGCACAAGAATAGCTACAGTATATAATTTAGATTTTTTATTTTTCCTGTATGAGCATAAAGCAAAAAAATTTCAGGCTGAAAAGGCCATCAGGGGTGTATTTCAGTTAGACCTCAAGGGAAAAAATTATAGTACTAACAAGTAGGGGAGGTCTCATAGTTGGTCCTGCTGGGGTCTCTTAAGAGCAGCTTGGTTGAATATTGGCTGGTTCAAAGAAAAATATACTGAAACTTTTTTAGGGTGCATGAATAGGCTTCTTGGGTACCCTTAATATTAACCTTTTGAGAAAAAAAGGACAACTTAACATGCAACTACCTTGGAAATCCTTGGGCCAGTGGGCATTAAAAGAAAAAAAGAGGAGCTGGTTTCCAGGGTGGCAGAAGCAGTCCCATTATGTAGCCTGCCTGAGCAGACTTCTTTATGAAATCTTTGTACATTTGTACCACTTTATATTTAGTTTAATAATTTATCAATGGTTAATATTTCAAAAGAGTAAAGTTGAAAATCAGATAAAATTTTTATACCTGCTATTAAAAGTTGAATGGGGCATTGAGAGATAATCTGAGCAATCATCTCCCCAAAATCTATCTACTGAATCCACCTGGCTGAAGGAAAAGGGAATCCTGACATTTTATTTTGAGCTCAGCATGAGGTGTGTGTGTTTGTGTGTGTCTTGTCCCCACAGTGATGGTGACCTCACCCAGACATGCAAGTGCAGCTGGTCACCAGCTCCTGAGAGGCCACTGCTAAAAGGACCCCAAAACCTGATTACTCATTGGCTCTTTTTCCTGCTGTAGTACCTGATATATCCAAGGTGTGATCTTCCAGCTGGTGTAATGCTGACTCATGCATTTGAAGTCTTTGCTGCTACTAATATCAACAGCACTGAACTGATTTGTAATATTTTTATTTCTTTGATATGTTATGGCATAATTGACTGAGAGATTGATAAGCTGTGTGGCCATCACCTTTTATGGAAACTGTTGCTCCTAACATCTAACATAGTAATAAAAAAAATAAATCGCAAAGAAAGGAAGAAAAGCAGAGAGAGAAAAAAAACTGCTTAAATGTTAACTTGGGTAGTATTGAAATAGATTCTAAGAAATTTTAGAGGCTTTTTGTTTGGGATTTTTTTTGCTTACTCAGTAAAAATGGCAGGAGTAATACAATAAGCTGCATGGTATTTTATAGCAGCCTTAATGCAGTCTAAGTCCATTAAGGGACCTTTCCTCTGCTTTTTCAAGAAAGGTCTTTCAATTTTCTTTTTCAAGGGAAACACAGTTTACTTTTTTCCCCAGGTTTACAGCTTAATGCACTGAGTCAAGCACAAGGTGGAGAGTACCTTTCTTGGGAAGTCAATAGGCTTTTACTACAGTAAGTCAAAGCAAATTTGTTGATTTTGGTGGTAACAGAAGCAAGGCAAAGATGAAACTACTGCTGCACGTACCTGTGGCTGAAGAGGAGCACAGATCTGTGAGCTGATAAACAGCTCATGATCAGACATTTCTGACTAGGAAGCAACAAAAATAGAGTAGCCAAAGAAGATAATTGAGGGAATTTTATGTAAGAAACTGCACCAAAGCTAAAAGATGTTTGGGATGCTCAGCACACCCAAGTCAGCTCTCTCCAGGAGCAACAGGAGGAGCCGTGGTCTGTCCCTTGGACATGAAATGTAGATGGTGTGACTGTGACCTGCTCTCTCATAGAGTTTGTCATGGTGGAGGAACATCCTTTCTTCCATCCAAAGAAATTTTGTACATTTAAATTTCTGGAGTTAAACTGCCATTTGAGGCTTTTTCTAGATAGCAGACAATAAAACTCATGGCCTGGTTATATCACAGGAGAGTATCCTCCTTTGTTTTCACAGGGAGGAAAAGAAAAGAAATCAAAAATTATCTATCCTGAGTCTTTGAGAAGCCCTTGTGCCTCTCAATGCCCATACAGCCAAAGGCAATGCATCCTGCAGGAATAACAAAAGAGATGGCTGAATTGCTGTCCTATCAGTGACAGCTAATTCCCTTTGTCCCTGACCATTCTAATAATAAGAAACATTCAGTAAAGAGATAACCTAAACCCCTTTGATGTTAATAGGTCTGTTTCTATTGACTGCAGCAAGCTTTGCAATAGGCTGTGAAGATTTTAATTCTGCTTGCTTAACAGGTCAAACAGCCTTTTGGTCAAAGACATCTTATTCCATGCCTGTGAGGGAAAACGTGCCATCTTCTCACTAGGGCATTTACTGAGTTCAACTTTTCATGTTTAATTATTTACTAGTGATATGTTTAAATAATCAAAAACTAAGGCTATCAAAAAGCTCCATCTGAAATATTGTGACACTTTGAGAATATTTGTTTGAAAAAAAATCAGATTCTATATACTTTAGAATAGCAACCAAAACTTACAGCTATCACAAAAAAAAACAAGAGTTGTAACGACAGTAAATTTGTATTGATTTAGCATTCATCATTATTTTGTATTGTTAACTTCTTTAAAATTACTTGAAAAAATAAAAGTAGTTTATTTATTGTTAATGCCCATTATGCCATATTTTTTATTTGAGTGAACTATTTTTTACTGAAGCTTTACAGCTGTCATCCAGTCTACTTACTTAAAATATTTATGTATTATGGTTAAAAAGAAGTTCTCATATTCTTTCAGGATTAAGAAATTTTTCACAAATGGACAATAAGAAAGACTTAATTTTTTCTAAGAATAATATAAAATGTTGCAGTGTCAAATCCCCAAGTGATAAAGTAATATGAGGTTATAGTGGTGTCATTAAGAAATGGGATTAGTGCCTGGGACATTGTTTAGTTTGAACAAGATAGAGTAGCATATCTTATTCCCCAGAATAAACTGGGGAATGTGTGCTGCCCACAGCAGCTGGTGTTTATTGATTCCACTGGACTCAATATCTTAACCCTGGGGTAAGAAAGTCAGGGAGGTCTCGTTTTGTTCTGATGTACCAAAGGGTGGGAAGGTGAAATGGAAGGGCCCTGGGGGTCTTATCAACATTAAAAGGGGGAGTGCAGCTCCATCCTCCTGCAGATGAAAATGCTCCTTGCACTGAGAAAAGCCACCCAAGAATGGTGTCAGCCACAGCAGAGGAGCCCTACAATCTCCCCGTAGCAATTCCTTGAGACATGAGGTCCCTAAAGGTGATGGGCAGGTGTGGCAGTGCGGTCACCCCGAGGGCAGAGTGCAGGATTGCCAGAGATTCTGGCTCCTGGCACACCTCACAGCTTAGGGCTTGGGGCTTGTCCTTGCCTGGAGGCTTTGCAGCTGTGGGTAAAAGGCAGCAGCAGCCTGAGCAGCCCCCCTGAGGGTGCAGTATCACTGGTGATGGTTGGGTCCTGTAAGAGCCTCTTCTCACCTGTGTCAGCAATGATGGTGATGGTTGGGTCCTGTAAGAGCCTCTTCTCACCTGTGTCGGCAATGACTCAGGGTGGGCTGTCAGCCTTGGCACAGAGACCAGGCAAAAAGATAAAGCCATGCCCAAAAGTGTCCTTCTCTCAGTTTTTCATTTGCCTGTTCGGTACTTTTGACTTCTTGACATACATAGTTTAACTTATTTGTAGTTAAAGATTAATTATTTTCCTCTTGATAATACTCCCAGTTCAATTCTCCATTTAGACATTTTTTTATAATTAATGTTTTTGCTGCTAGGTTTGAATTTTTTTTCAATAGACTCTGCAACTGTTGACATAATTTAGCAATGTATAAATTGCATGTAACAAATTTTCTTAGGACAGATGTATGACAGAAGACCCCTTTTGAAGGAATGACCTTTCTGCTGTAAATAACAATTTCTTTCCTAGCTTTAGCACTAATTTACTGTTTATGTAGCAACAAGTTGCAATTATAAATGTCTAGACATTTTAGGGAGCAGCTCTGGAATGATGAAAAGTCAGACTACTGGCCATTGCTGTGTGTATTGATCACTATTACTTGAGGTGCAGAGTACCATTTAATCATGCTATTTACAGTGATACCAAAGGCCAAGACTATTCAATGTGTAAATGTGTAACAAGCAAAACTTTGTGGTGTCCGAGGATATTAAATCCCCCAATCTTGGAAAGAGGAGAGCAGCAAATTTCCTCCCTTCCTGGTGTTTTCTTCTTATGTTCTTTTGCCTATGGCATTTATTTCTCCCTAGTGAGACTAAGCCACAGCTAGAAGCACTCTCTTACAATACTGATTCTCAGGCAGGTGCTTGAAATACCTGATTTTAATCTCATTTATATATTGAAGCCTTGTTGCACTGCCAGAAGCATGTAAATCACAGCAACCCATCTTTGACTACCAGTTTTTGATATAAATTGCTGCACAATAAGCAAGAAATGAGCTAAAGGCTACAAAGCAGGTTCAAAGAAAGTCCTCTGAGAGACATTTTAAACTTTATGCTATCCAGAAAACACATGTTCCTTTTACCAAATCCCCAGCTGTGACAACTGGTATGGTAATCTGGGAAAGAAGGAAGACAGGTTATATGCCATGAATATCCTTATTTAGTAGCTGGTAAAGAAATTTGCATGTGGGACTCTAATTTGGCATCATCTACAACTCAAACTGTATGAACATTTGATTTCACCACATTGCCAGGGTTGGAGATGACAATGGGGGAGGTTGTGCTTGGACTGTGGAATCTTCTTCTTCTCCTTTTGGTCACTTGTTTAGTTGGAGGAGGGTGGGGAAAGGCACTTCAGTAGATGATGAGCTCTCCAGAGCTCTGCATGAAGGGATTCATCCTCTGCACAGAGTACTGGTAGTAATTTATCTGTAGTTTCTTCCTTCCATTGTTACCAGTGGTAAAAAGGACAGGCTTTCCATAAACCCAGGGAAGCTGTCAATGCAGTTGGGAAGAGTCTGCTAGGACACACTGCTCAGACCCAAATTTAGCCCTTGGTATCTTCACAGCACTGGCTGTGAAGAAAAAGAAACCATATGTATAGTGATTTCCTCATAAGGGAGAAAGAAATGTTAGCTGTAAGCTAAAAGGAAAGAGACAAAGAGATTCTTCCAAACTGTGAAAGAAAACTCAGCAGCCAAAAAGGAAAACTTTTGTCTGTTGGCTGCTCCACAACAATGGGAGGAGGCAAAGATGAGGCCATACAAATTCATCCACTACACAGAGAGAATCTGTTGCTGCAAATGTGCATTCAGCTAATTCCAAGTTTCCTATGCACAAATGAAAACTTTCTCTTGCTAGGCTCATGAGCACAGCATTTTCCTCCTTGCCTCCTAGCTTAGTGCCTTCTCCCTTGATCTCTTTGCACAGGCTCCAAGTGCTTCTCATCAGCATCCTTCCCTCTGGCCTGACACTGCTGATTTCTTGCTGCTGGCCTCATGCCAGCTGGGGATCCTTCTGACTCTTCACAGCCCTCAGTACTTTATAAGGAGGGATAATTACCACAACACATGATTAGAAGTTAATAGCACTATTCTTAACCTGTGTCACTATCAAACATAAGGACAACTAAACCCCACAGACTATATTGTCTAGCTAAGGGCAGACAGTGTGTACATTGTGAATGAAATCACTCCTGAACAGTGGTAAAACTGTAAGCCATTAATTCTCTCACACTTTGCAAGCCCCAGTCAGCAGGCACAGGAAGCACAGGAGAAATTCAGGGCATTGTTTTTTAGGAATCTGGGACAGTGTAATTTAGTGTCTTAAGCAATGTGTTTATCCCATTATCTAAAACTGTGACTGCAAGTCAAGTAATATTAACAGAGCTAACACTCCCACTACCAGAATTTTGCTTGGGTAATACTGCTTGAACCTTTCAATCCAGAGCTGCAGGAGCCCTAATTGCTGTAGTAATTTGAGGTTTGAGTTCAGTATAAATCTCAGGTACAATTAAATTTTGCATCTGGTCTGAACTTTCTGGTAGTTGTGCAACTAATCTGGCAGGTCCCTTGGCTTGAATTTGTTCACCTTTGGTTTGTCTAAAGGTGTCAAATGGTTCATGTAAATATCCACTGAACCTATGCTTGGTCAGACCTGGTTTGCCAGGATCCTAAGTTAGGTTCCACTGAAAACATCTTCTCCTCCTCCATTTTCTGCATTGTTGAGATGGTGCAGCTATTTAATATTAAACTTAAAGGCAAACAATTTGTATTCATCTCTCAAAGGAGAAAGAAGAATAAGCAAATGCTCTATTATGATTGTGTGCATTTATATTTGATAAAAATGGTTGCAATTTATATGCAAATTGAGCGTGACTCAGCCTCCTGGCAATTTGTCAGTGGGACCCTCAGCATCACAAACCATTTATGTCCCTACCTAAGCAGCCCTGGGCTGTTAGTGAAGAGAAGCCAAATTCTGCTTTAAGGGGTTGTAAACACATTCAAACTACCTGTTTATACAGGTACAAGCTTAGCACCTCTCCTCAAATCACTGCATCCTCTTTGCTCATTCCTAAAGATGTTTTCTTGTGTAGTGCTGCTTTTCATAACCTCTCCTTTCACAGAGGCTCAGTGGTAAACGTGTCTTGGCTTTAAAGCACAGATCTCCACAGCTTCTTTGGGATATTCACAGTGAGCTTGGGGGTGAAACCTCTTTTAGTCCATGTAAGACTACTTATTATGACCCTCTTACTACCACATATTACTACTACATGTCACTACCTCCCTCAGTGCTTAACACTCTTGAAGCTGGCAGCAAAAAGCATGAGCACCACTTCTCACATTCATTGGAAAAGGCACTTGGCTACCATCCTGACTTAACCTGCTCTTCCTTCACCTTTTCCTGATGGTTTCCTGCCATTACTTCCCTTATCTCTCCCATTTTCCTATCTTCCTTCAACAGCAAAAAACAAGGACCACAGGATACGTCTTGTGTTCTTTACTCCCTGACCTTCCTGCCATGTCAGCTGGACATTTCATAATTTTTCTGGGGAAAAAATTGTGCATGCCCTTGTGTCTGCATGCCCTTCCTTAATCCTCACTTTGAAGAGGTACATTTAGGAATACAGAAAGAGTACATCACATAATTCCACAGCCCTCTGGTGCTGATGTACATCAAGGTGTGTATGTACACCATGGAGCAGACCACCCCTATTGGTAAAACAGAGACTTGTGCCAGACAGCTGACCCATATGTGGGTTCAGGAGGGGCTCTCAGGAGGTATCACAGAGAAAAAAGCAGTCATGGAAGCCAAAAAATCCAAGGAGGAAAGACAGACAAGGCCAGCTCCAGGGAAGCCCCAGTGTGAGAGTCTGTAATGCAAGGCTGTCAGTAACAAATAGCACATCCAAACATTCCAAGAAGCAGATGCACAAGGAAAAGTGATAACAGAGCTCTTCTCTATACTAGATTTAATTTTGTTAAAGGATGGCTGGAATTAACTCTGGTTAGATAATGCATTTGTAAATGCTAGTATAGGCAGTCTGCAAACATTTATTCCCAGAGATGAATGTTTGTGGCTTACTGAACTGGCTGGCTAACACAAGTTAACTGGCAATCAATTACAGCAGTGACACACCACAACAGGGGAACCTAAACCACCCGTGACTTGGTTTGCTGTTTGTGATTGTTAATGGATTAAAAAGTGAGCTTTTAAAGAGAAGAGGAAAAAATATGCATGTGTTTTAGACCAGTTATTTGATGGCCTTTGCATTCTCAACAGCTATCAAGCCCAGGCAGAAATAATCTTTGCTTTGTATGTATGAGGAGATCAGAGGAGGAAATTAGTTTTTATTATTGGTATTGTCACACCATAAAAAGAGGGTCACTGAATAAGCCAGTGGGCTTTTTTCAGATCACCTTATCTTGCCAAGGAAGAAAAAGGCTATTAATGAAAGAGAAATTAAAAAAATAAATCAACATATATAGAGAACCCTGTAAAAAATATAATTATGGCATGTCATTTATGAAGGGAATGAAAGTTTGCAGCTGTAGAATTCAGTAGCACCAGTGTGAACATTTCAAAGTCAGCTGCAAGGTATTATTTATTGCATTGTTTCATTTGAATTAAACTCACTTTAAAATTCCAGAAAGAATGCTCACACCTACATTTTTCATCCAAGGTTTGGCAATTCTGGGTGACATTCTCCTTCTCTTCTCCCATTCTCTCCACCCTCCCAGAGATGAGAGACTAATCCTATATAGAGCCTCTGTAGACATAATTGAACCCCAGGGTGCCAGAGCAGTGCTGCTTTGACATGAATTCCATAAAAAGGTGTTTCTGTTACCCTACATTTGTGCTGTCTGTGGATTTAAGTAGTGATTTACAATATTGATTGATTACTATCTACCTTCCTTGGTATTCTGCTTTGCATTCCACTTCAGAGAGGCTGAATTAATCACTGACAAGGCTAGCAGTCTTAAAAGTATATCATGAAACCTCATGGTTTTATCAGGTATATATTCTGGTAACACATTGATTATAAAAATGGCATTTCTCCTAGGATCCAAGCAGTGAAACTCATGGACTCCTGGACAAACTAAGAAGAAAAGAAGACAAACAAACAAACAAACAAACAAACAAAAAACAAAACAAAACAGATGCCCCCCAGAAGTTAAAATTTCGTTAATCTAAACTGGTTTTTCTTTCATAAATTAATCCTTTTTGAAAAAAAATCCTTTCAGGTGCACCCTAAATGGAGCTGCTGCTATTCTGAAACTCTCCTCTATAATTTCACAAACGTCACACTTTAAAATTTTTTTTTCCAGCGGAAAAATATTTAATATGATTTATGAATAGCTTCAGCCTCACAGGTGCATTTTTGGTGTATTTTGACAATCTAGTTTGAAGGAACTCAACTACTATAAATTATTTAAGAATTTTTTATAGATAATATGCTGGTCTTTTGAAAAGGCACATCATGTGGATTTCTCTGTCCTTGTGAAATCACCTTGGCTGATTAGTGTCACTCACTTATTCTACAAAACCTGCATAAATTAAAGAAACACTTGTGTTAAAACTACATGTCCCAGTGGTAACATACACTGTGGACTTGACCTGAAGCCTATGAGAGCCAGAAGATCAGTGAGATTCAGATCAGGATAATTGCTTGAAGTCATGGAGTGCCATTGAGAAAGGTGAGTTTATGAACTGCTTGGCAGCACTAATAACAAAACACTGCAGTGTCCTGCTCTTCATCTTTCTCTCACATTTTTTTTTGTTCTGAGTTAGCTTCTTGATGCATTGTGGAAGGTTTCTGGTCTGGAGTGGATGATGATAAACAGGCAGGCTGCTTCTCAAAGTGAGGAAACCCCCTTTTCTGATGCGTCTCATTACTTTTCTCCCTGCACTTAATTTGTACAATCTGCACAGGGTCAAACAGCCCTTGATTTCAGCAGAGGTGGAGTTTTAGACTTTAAGGATGGGACAGCTTTTTCCCCTGATGGATTTCCACACAAAGGCTATGATTGTGAGACAGAGAAACCCAGACTTTGGAATACAAAGTCATTTGTAATCAAAGCAGCAGATAAATCTTTGTCAGGCAATGTCTGAACCATCAGATTCTTTGCAAGGTCTCATTCTAGCACACCATTATGCAAATAAACAGGATATTCCAAATGAAGTTCAGAAGGGGTTGAAAAATACAGCTTGGGGAGGCAGAAGAGTTCTGGGCTATTGTCATTTGTGGTGAATGATGTTTAGCTCTCAAACACCTCAAGCATATTCCTGAAAAGCAGTGTGCTGTAAGCTGTGACTTGCAGTTCTGCTTGGCCAGTAGAAATTCATGGTGTACCTTATCCCTGAAAAAGCAGGTAAACATCCCTGAAGTGCTCATTTTACAGCAATGAGTGGTTAAGAGGAAATGATGGGCATAATTACAGTATGTGCTTTGTGCTATTAAGCCAGACAGCCAGTTAGTTGACTGTGTGCCCCAGGGCCAGTTTCTAAGTTATCTCTACCAAAGTGGAAACCAAACTTCAGTTTAATTTTATTTGACTTGTAGGATCTGGTGTGCACATAATTTGGAAAGAGCTAATTTGCTGGTAAAAAGCTTTTAACATTTCACATTAGATTAGAAAAGGATATGATCTAGAGGTTTTGGATGATTATTCACTAAACAAACAAGCAAACAAACAAAAATCTGTAGCATCTAGAGCTGAACTGCTGCAAAGAAAATTAGATTTAAGAGAAAGGAAAGTGAGAATTAGAGAGAAGACAAGACTGCTGGGGACAGTGTGTGAAACAAATGCATAGGGCATGTAAGTAAATGCAATTTCATCTATTTTTACATTGATTCTCTAGTCAGTTTGGCAGGCAAAGATTTGGCAGACCTGCAATATTCCTGTCTCAGTCTGCACTATTTTTGTGATGTGCCTCAACATTTATCCCAAGAGCTGAAGACAGTTGGGATGGAATATGGAAAGCATTTGCTCGGGAACATATTGCATTTACTTAAGTGAGGCTGTGTTCCTGAGTGTCTTGTGTTAAAAATGTAATATATCAAGGTAATTTATTATATAACCTGAAGCTATCAGAAGTGTCCAAACTCACCTGTGGATTGCACTAGTCTGTTATTTCTCCCATTCCCACAGTGTTCAACAACTTCACTTAGGTTCCTCCATCCTTTTTATGGCTCTTTGTCATCTCACTGGAGGAAATAAGAAATATTTTACTCAATGGCCATTCTCCACAAGTCCTCTTCTCAATCTCACCCCCACACAGCCTCCAGCTCCTGTGGCTGCCTGATTTCTGCCTCAATTATTTCCAAGGAAGTGGTTTATTTTTATAAATTCGATAGTTCCTTTTTATTGTGTTGAAATGCCTATTCCCAAAGTCTCAAATGTCTTTTTGACCTCATTTCAGTCCTTCTGGCCATCTAAATCCTCTCTATCTTCTCAAGTCTTTTTGCTAGTCCCTCCATAATGATACATTTTCAAGACTTTTTCCTCCAACTTCTGAGGGTGCACCCCCAGGCCCCAGCATCAGAGTTCTCCCACTCACTCAAACTTGTTCAATTGCCATTTTCATGGAAATTATTCCAATCTCTTCTCACTCCTAGCCTGTCTGCAACCACATCTCTTTTCTTTTGCATTGCAGCTTTTCCCATCAAATGGTTCAGGACCAAATGAAATGACCAAGGCCCAGCTTTTCACGGAAACCTCCTTTCACTCTGTGATCTTACCCAGCCACTGTTGCTCAGCTCCTAATTCAGTTTTCCAAAACCAAATCAGACCAGAGAGTATGTGCAGGTATGTACACATCTGAGCTTCCTCCCACATGGATAAGAGCTGGATCACAATAGCTGTGAAGCAATTGAGATGCTCTTTTTCTGCAGAGCTTTTCAAATACTGGTTTACCAACTCTGAAAAATACAAGAGAAAATTTTCAAAAGGAAGAGACAACAACTCAGGGGAGTATAACTGATTATATAAACAATTTAGACTTTTCTCTTTGATTTTTGCAAGCTTATTTTTACCTGTGTTTTATTACAAAGCCTTTCCTATTACCTGACTATTTGTAAAGCTTACATTCAATATATGAAATCTGCAGCCTCTCTTCATAGATAACATCACTGACAGCTCAATATATTCTCCCCCTTTGGTGGAAAATGAAATGAGGCAAACCTTGGAGTTAATGAAGAAAACACAATGGATATTGAACAATGCACTGCTTTTATAAATTAAAAGTTTTTCTTGGAGGAAGGAGAATAGCATACACACAGTTCTTGCCTCATTTTAAATGGTCATAAGACTTTCTTGAGGACTCCCATAAGTTGTTATTCATAATCCTAGCAGCAATGATTTAATGTACTTTTATGGAGTCATGCTGCCTCTGCTGAGGCAGTGATGCCTGATCAGATCACTATAGTTTATTGTTACAGTAAATAAAGGGCTTATATCTACATATATATATATATATATATATATATAAAGATATATATATATATAAAGTTACTTTTCAGCAATGGAATAATACCAGGTTATCTGTGCTTGAGGAATTACAGTGACCTTTGGGTCAATGGAATCTGTAGTAAATCACACTGGCAGGATGATTACATTATCCCTAAATTGTTTCTCATAGATGAGCATCATTTGGCTGCCCTACTGGAAAAGATGAACCCACAAAACTGTCACCAAGTCTTTCAGTTATTGCTGGTGTGGAAAATAGTGGTCCTAGGCATGCTGAGCATATTTTAAGACTTGGATTTTCTCCCAACATAAGTTATCTCTGCTCCATTGCACACCTTTGTTTAAGATCAGCTCTGTTATATTTTCATTTTTCCATTTTTACTATGTTGCTGCTCAGCCCTTGTGACTTTTGATAAGTGAGAAATGCAAGATTCAGTGCAGGATCTGTGACAGCTTTTGGAGGACACTGTAATGAGATGTGAGCTGAGGTGCTGATGACACCATTTCCCAGTGCTATTAATGCAACCTTCCAAGATCTGAGCTTTTGGCAAGGCTTGGACCAACTTGTCCACTCAGCTAACTTGTAGAGCTGAGACTTTCTCCAGAGATTCCTGGTGTTTGGAAATATCCTCAGGGAAATAACTGTGCTACAAAATACTGAAATTATTGTGTTTGATTATAAGAAATCCTTCAAAGACTGGACATAGTCTGCCATGTGCATTCCCCATCTGGGGTAACTACACTCAGACAGCTACAATGAACTACAATTTTGAGATCATGCTGAGTTTCTTACTTGAGCCTTGCTCATGTTCTGCAGTCAAAAACCCTTCTCTTGTTGCTCCTTGGATCTACATTTTTTGCACAAAGCCAAGGTCACAGAAATCAGTGCAGCTGCTGTTCAGATGCTGGATGTATTTGATGCTCTCAGTCTAACTCATTGTTAACAAAACTCATGAAGCAACACTCAGCTCTGCAAGCCTTCCTCCAGACTATAGGCAAAGGCCAACCTCTCTTTGCAACAGGATGATTTTCTACTCTGTACCAGGCAAATCCACAACATTAAGTGGCTTTCCACTGACAGAGCCCTGCAAAAGAGGCAATATAGTAAAACCATTAAGTCCTAAAATATACTGAGAATTGGTACATCAAGCTGCCACAAGAAGCCCCTTATGACAAGAAACAAATACTGCTTTTCTGAAAAAACAAGCCAAGACCCTGAAATGCTATGGTTTCTTGAGCACTCTTGCTGTGACTTTATCTATTAACACATATCCAGTTACACAGCATGGTGCAGCATTAACCAGGACACCTCTGACAATTCTGTGTAGTTCTTCTCAAGATCATGGTCACAGATCAGTCTTTAGTTGGATGATTTTCATGGCTATATCACCCTCAAATATAATATCCTTTCTCAAGCACTGGCAGCAACATTAAATGAGCCCTAAGTGCACAGGTTTTGGGATGGTCTTTGAACCCTCCCAATGCCAAAAGGATGAAGTGCCTTGGCCTCCTCTGTCTCCTGCTGTGACTCTGGAATGATGGCCTTTCCAGCAATTTCTGCTTATCTTCCTGCATGACCCTGAAAAACAAGTGCAGGGTCACTATGGTTAGTGAACCTGGTATGAGGTACTGAGGGCACATGGATGGTATAGCTCAGTTTCACCACTTATTGAGCAGAGATTACATTTTGTAAAAAAGGTACAGGCAGAAGCATGTGGTCAGTCTGCAGGTGAAGTGGCTGAAATGGCTTTTTTCACTCCTTCCTTCTAGGACAGAGCAATTTAAGGAAAAGAATGCTGAAGCTGAAACACTTAAGAGTGTAAAGAGCCTGGGGCTTTGTGCCTGAATGTTAGCTTTGCCATAGGCAGAATTTTAGAGAAAAAATGCTGAGGGCTGTTGGCCATATGGGTATGTAGGGAGAAAGAGAAAGCTAGAAAGTGAGAAAAAGTGCAGTCAACCATGTACCCTTCCTCTACAGGAAATTTTTGGGGTCAATTTCTGAAGTAAAAGCTATACTCTAAAAGTACTCTTGTTAGTCTTAAGTGACCCAGTACAGTGAGTGGCCCTCCCAGAAGCATTTATCTTTGCTAATTCTGTCAAAATCTACACAGAAAGGAATTTCTCTATTGGCTGGTAACTCAAGACACATTTCTTCCCCCTGCAAGATTTTCAGCCACTTTCATTTTTATGTGTTCTTATTTTCTGCTTGTGATGTTAATCTGAAAGACCAGTCCTGTGAGAGGATGCTTAATTGAGAACAGTAGTGAGAAACTGAAAGGAACCATTGTCACATTTCTTATTGCTTGGTTTTGGCTTCCCTTGGTGAGTTTTCCTAGAAAACACACAGGCTGCCCTTATTTCATGATATTTCAGCTCTGCTCATGAGGAAAACTACAGTCACCAAGACTGTACACTGTCCTGACAGCAGAATCTAAATGTGGTTGATTTCATGACACCAGATGAAGGAGTATTCTTGGGCAGCAAAATAAGTGCAGGACAAAAGAAGGTCAAAGACAAACTTTGCATTGCATTATTTACATCAATGCTGGGAAAAAGCCTTGTGAGCTGAGAAGGGCTAAGTGGAGATCAAAGGTGGGCATTAAAGTTTCTTGCAATCAATGAGTAGGATTCCACTGACTTCTGTGAGCCCCAGAGCAGATGTGAACAGCTGTCATATAGCCACTTTGCCTATGTGGATTGTCTTTTTCTTTTAAAAAATCCCTGTGTCTTCTGGAAGAAATGCCAGAGATTTTACAATTCTTCTCCACATTTCTTGTACATTTTTTTTTTTAAATTTCTCCCCTTGATTATGTTTTTTTCTCAATGTGTCAAAAAGACTATGGGACTTCATCACAAGGTTTTATCAAGTGGAAAAATAACAGGCATGTAAAATGGGCAAGGTTTGTGAAATGCAGTCTTCTAATTAAGAGCGTGGTGGAACAGAAATACACAGAGTTATTTTGGGAACACATTATTAGGAGTACAGAAGGCTTGAACATGGGTATCTTTATTTCCCTGTAAGTTCTCTATAGCTTAATGTCTGAGCAGTATCACTTAACCCTTCTAAGTTCAGCTGCTTGGCTGAAAACCCTCTCTTAGCCAAGAGGTTTCATACCAGGGTTAGGGGTGAGTACAGCAGTTAGAGGTGCTGAACTTCTGTCAATAAACTCAGCTAAATTCTCTTTCTCCACAGGACATAGCAGAAAGTAACAACGAGACTAATTCCTTGCTTTTAGACCGAACTTTTATCAAGTTTTGGCCTCTCTCCAAAAGAAAGCCCTTGAGGTGTTGGAGCAAGTCCAAAGGAGGGCATTGGAGCTGGGGAAAGGTCTGGAGAAAGGGAGGCTCAGAGAAGTTCTCTACAACTACCTGAAAGGAGGTTGTAGCCAAGTGGGAGTCACTCTCTTCTCTCAGACAGCAAGCAGGAGGACTAGAGGAAATGGATCCAAGTTGTGCCAGTGGAGTTTAGACTGGATATTAGGAAAAAAATTCCCCATGTAAAGAGTTGTCAAGCATCTAAAAAAGTGGTGAAGTCACCTTTCCTGAAGGTATTTAAAAAAAGTGTAGATGGAGCATTTAGGGACTCGGCTTAGAGATGGACTGGCCAGTACTGAGTTAACAGCTGGACTTGATCTTAAAGGTCTCTTCCAACTTAAATTATTCTGTAATAAAATTTTAAAGTGTTCTAAAAAGAAATCTGATATATCAAAGAGAAGCCACTGCAGAGAGTGATGTTATGACAATCTGAGTCCAGGCAATGGTCTGACTCTTGGTTTGAGATTGTAAGTCAGACTTCCCCACTTAGAGGGCAAAAGGCTTTTAGGGTGCTCTGCAGTAAAAATAAAAAAGTAGACAGCAATAGTGTAGAGATGGAGAAATCATTTATTGGAGTCTCAGGTTTGCCTATTGAGATATTACCTGTGAGTACACTGAGCAAATAATCTTCAGAGGTGTATTTTCCTTTAATACCATTTTTGAATGGAAGTGTGTCTATGTTGAGTGGCACAGATGTTCTCGTGAAAGGTCCTGGGCCAGTTTCCCTGAAGTCAATAAGAGAAATCACATTCTATTGTCACTGTAAAACCAGAGCTATCAGTTGATGTCTCAAACAAAAGCAGCTGAGAAAAAGTACTTCATGTAAGTGCACACAAGGTATCTTTCCTTTTCCTGAAAAGCTGAATATGGAAAAAGTAGCAGTGGGCAATGGGTTAATGAATCATAAACTAAATCTTGACACCTCCACTGAAAGAACAAATGAAGATTAAGTTCCTTTGGAGAATCATGATTTTCATTAAATTTATGAACTTCAGGATCAATAAATTCTAATCTCTAATGTCTCTACATTATTCCAAAGCTTCTTGATGGGATAAAGCTCCTATAGGAAGGCAGTGAAGTGATTACATTAGATAAATTGGGAATAGGACAATGATCTCCTGCACACCAGCTACAGCAGGGCTCTTGTGGACTGGATTATCCTCTGGATGCACAAAAGGGGTCAGTAGCAGGTAAATTAAATGATGGGCTGCCAGAGAAGTTAATAACTATAACTCCCATATCAGATGCAAAGTCCTCTAAAGGAGCAGCCTGGTGCATTCATTAGTTACTTGACTTCTTTCCAAAACCCTCAACAGGGACAGTGTCACCACATGGTCAAAAGAAGGGCAGAAGTGTGAGGGGGGAGATTGGCATAGATCACTTTGGCAGCTGCATTCCTCTGAAATCCCTGAAACCCAGTAATTAACCACAAACCTCTTGAGCCTTTTCAAACTGAATTTTGCTGCCCTGCTGTCTGCAGCAGTTCAGGAACCCCCCACACTTCCTAAAGGCTGTGATGTGGGCAGCTCCCTGTGCAGAGCCTGTCTCTGGATGGAACTACAGAAGGGTATTTGCAAGGCTTTCCCAGAAACTCAGCAAAAAATGTGTAAATGAAGAGAAGCAATCCATTGTTTTGCTAATCTGGGTGAAATGTGAGTTAATTACTCATATCAATCCTCCCATCCTCTACAGTTTCTATGAAAATGATTGCTGAAACCCTGGCTTTTTTTCCTTCCTTTTGCCTTATTTCTACCTCAACAAAAATAAAGGATTCTTATATTTGCTTTGAGTGTGCTTTATGCAGTTTAAGAGCTTGATCCTCCTCAACTGAAACCATAAAAAGAATTTATGTATAAGTCAAAACTCTTGAACTGATAGCTGTAGCTTTTAATCTTTTATTCTATCACTTTCTTGGGCACTGCTGTTTTTGCATGGCCTTGCTTTACAGAAAAGCCACACTTTGAGGGATCTCACCTAAACCCCTTCAGACCAGCTGAGCAAAGATCTGCATGAAGCTGAGCTAAACCTGAGTGCCTGGAGAATCAGTAACAGCAGCTAAGGGATGGAGCTGTACAAAGCTCTCTGCTAATGAAAAGGAGTATTGACTCTGCAACTGGTGCAACGTGTGAGGATTGGAAATGGAGAGACAGTTTCTACTCCAGAGCCAGAGGTGAGTCTTGTTCAGCCCTCAGATGATCACATTTTGGGGTGATAATGAAAACTTTCCATTTAAAAGCTGTTGGAGAAAATAGCAAACAACCAGAGAAAAAGGATGATAATGGCAAAGAGAGCATCGTGCTTTGCAGCAGCACACCACATTTGGGGAATTAAACCTCAAACACACTGAAACTCTTATCTTGGACACAGCAATACAGTGAAGTAGCATGTCTGTATTGGCAAGGATATGAGAATCCTTCTGTTCTTCTTACAGCTGCATAGCTTTTGAAGCAGGAAAATAATGTGAATTGCTTGGGTATTGCTGATTCAGAAGGAAAGCCATTCTGTATCAAATAAGGCTTCCTGCAACAATTTGGGCTTCCTGTAGCAGTGCCTCGTTTAATCACTGTCCAAAGCCAGCTTCAATTGTTTCAAGAGGGGTTTGCCTGCTGGATCAAAGCAGTGGTCCTCATAATCCTGTGTTCTAACAGTGCCTGGTTTCTTCAGAGAAGAAAGGAGAGATCTCCTCCATAGACTCTTGCAGGAATACTTTCCCCAGGGAGCTGATAAGATCACAACCAGAGGTTATGGGAATGCCAGCAATGTGAAAATAAATATGATTAAAAAGACATCAGGATTTTCAAAGTAGATGGAAGAACTTCAACTTAGAAATGGTTTGAGGAAGAGGATATGGAAGGAAAGGGCAATACTGGAGAAACACATTTAGTAGTGTGAATACCCCATTTAACATTGTTCTCAGGACAACAGATGGTAAATCATCAGCAGAACATGAAGAAATCAAGTAACCTTCACAGCCCAGTGGAGGCTGTGTCTGTAGTATTTGGCTTTTACCAAGTAGTGGAAATTAACAGTGCCAGAATGTTCTCACACGTAATTTCCTTCTCCCCTTTCTCCTCTGTGCAGATTGTCATTACAGGTAAATGAATTTCACTCAACTGAGTATCACTACCTAGAGGAGATGGAAAGATTAAGGCACTGGAATTTCTGGAGAGGACAAGGAAAAAGCCGAACACATGAGTTTATTATTTGTAGATAAATAAATTAATGACACCCGAAAATGTCAGCAATTTGTTTGGATTCTCTTGAGCCTATGTGTGACTATCTGTGACAGGCACAGGCTGGAGACTGGGAGCAACCTTGGTTTCAGTGAGAAACTCAGGTTCAGTGCCCACCCTGGATCAGGTTCCTGTTCACATGTGGCAGGGATTATCTCACATGTCTTGCCTCCTCTGAGATCATTGCAGTCTCCCTGTATTCCCATTGTGCTGGTGCATGGTTGAAACATGATCACAAAATGAGTGTTTTTTATTTTTGAATGCTTGGCTCACCACCAGTTGAATTTTTAATGGCTCTTCCTATATGACATGAAAGTCTATGAATAATCTATAAAGCCCCCTAAATAATCAGGCATATTATTTGTAGGTCTGTTGTATTTTTATAACAGGAATTCCAAATCTACATGTACTTTAAACTGGACTTGATGAGATTCATGCTTACATCTGAATTTATTTTTTTTTTAGTATTTTAAAGTACCCTGAAGCTATTTTGACAGAAACCACCATGACTGTACAACAATCATCACACATGGCTGGAAGGCAGATCAAGACCAACCTCCTTTTCCCAATGTCAGGATGAATACTGATAGTGTTCCTACCAGCTGCCGCTTAGACTTCCAACAAAGAGCACTCCCTGCCCTTCCCTGGAGAATCCACAGGGCAGGGCACTCCCAACTTTTACAAACATTTCCTTAACATCTGAAATCCCACTAGAGTCCCCATGCCTAATGATTCCTCCTGGCTAGACAGCACTGAAAACACAAGGATGTAGATGGAATTAGGCTGTCTGGAGATGTCTCTGTACAGCCAGAATTATCTTACAAAACAGCTGAAAAACTCAAATAGATCAATGGGCTTTTTAATGGTAATTTACATGCATAGAGACTGTGCTGTCTGGACACAGAGGACATAAGTCCAGATCCAGTATCTTGTTGTGAACTCTGGGAGCAGCTCAAATTGCACCTGACATGACCACATAACAATATTTGGAGTATTCTATATGGAGGTTAATATATAACAGCTCTGGCTCAACACATAATTAAAATAAAGTACATTTTAAAGTGATTATTTGCCCTACAATGAACATTTACTTCAGGCAGAGAAAAATGCTCTGAAATTCAACCCTTAACTGTGTAGATTCTTAGCACTTCCTATTGTCATTCCATAATTCTCTTTACTGGCTCTCAGTGCTTTAGATAAACTAGGTTCCAAAAGATGTATGAAATTCTATATCCACAGTTTCTTTTTGGTGTTTCAAGAAAGTCTGTTAGTACCACTGCCACTAATAGTGAAAATTCAGATGCTGTCCCAAGGAGCATCTCAGAAGCTGGCTGGAGATGGAAGGCATCTCCTCCAACACAGGGCCAGTCCTGGTTACTAGAGGGGGAAATCCAGGGAGAAACACACGGTTCAGCTGTGTTCTCCAGACTTCAGAAACAATTTTTGAATATTCATTTCAGCCCACCCACATTTCTTCTCCTCTAAGCTTGAATAGTTCACATGCATTTCAAGGTTATGCTGGAAATTCAACTGGGGAAAACTTTTCCAAGCCAAGTGGCCACTGCACTTCAGGAGTTTAAAGAACAACTTCAGAATATGTGTGACTCTTTCTAATCTAAGGTTTTCATGGTCTTTAAGCCAGGGATACTCAAACATTCCATTAAAGAAATGAAGGTCCCATCACATCCCCTTCTGTACTTTAAACCCTGAATCTAACTGCCTCATTTCTGAATCTGACTGTGAACCTTTCAAACACACCTACAGCACTCACTGCATCATTTGTTGGCATATGAAAAGAATCTTCTCAAAATAGAAAAGCAAGCAATGGGGCATCGTGTTTCATAGAACTGATCTTTATCTCAGAGATTTTACAATCTAATTTTCTTCATGCATTCTCTGCTCCATTGGGGCCTTTTATGTGAAGCATTCACTAGAATAACACTGCATTTCCATTTGTATCTCTTTTGTTCCACATAAAATCTCAATTAGTATTCCAATTCACCATCAGCCTGTACCTATTTAATGAACTTTTATCCACTTCCATGTTCCGTAAGTTTAATTAACTAAAACAGAGCAAATATCTTGGCATTATTAAATGCTTCGGGAATAAAAATAATCTTTCCTTGAAAGTTTTATCAAAAGTCAGAAGCAAAAATCTCTGAGTTCAGTTTGGATATTCTAGTAACTTTAAAATTGCTTTCCATTTTGTTGTGGGACTCAGTAAAACATTATACCATAGCTTTAAGTTGTTCCTTAACTGGATTTTAATTCATGTAATATTTAAAACATTGGGTGCTGAATCCCACAGGAAAATTCCATTCAAATATTTCTCTTTAACAAGAATGATAACAGAAAAAATGACTATCAGTGGGGGATTTGTAGAAACTTCCTCCCAATGCAATGACTGAATCTTATGCCACTATTCTGCCTTTGAGCTCAAAAAATGAGATGAACATACAAAAACATTCTTCTCACTCAGCCTATGCACAATTTTATTTTCCGCAAAAGAAAAGTTTTCAAATTTTTTTTGAAGTAGTCTTTTGAGTCAGGTTTCAGTGTGATAATGTATTTTCTGAACATTTTACCAAGGGTTCAGCATTTTGTGTTCTGGCTCCATCTACCATGGACTTCTGCAAGGCTGCAGCTGGTATGCAAAGACCTAAGGTGAGACCTTCTCTGCAGGCTCACTTGTGTCTTCTACAATGCAGTATTTTGACTGACACTGGTCTCTATTTTTAGATGAATTAACTTATTGTCTGCTTTCATTTTCCTTAAGATCCAGCTCTTTGCCCACTGCTCTGCAGTTCACATCATTTATGCTGAATTGCCCCAAAAAATTTAAGTGCCTACTTCAGGTGGATAATTTCTATCAACTCCCTGTTACAACCACTCTATATGGAAAGATTCCTTCAAAGAGTTTTTCAGAGGAATAACTTTGCTTAAATAGTGTGACTTTCCTCCTAGAGGAGGGAGCATTTCTCTTCACAGTTATTGCAGGAAGGTTTGGCCACCTCATAAAAAAGGCAGAATCTCTCTGGGCAGGTGGTTTGTAGAGCTGCATAAGATGCATTGCAGCTCATACAGATCAGACAGGAATAAAAGGGCAGCTATCAAAGTTTTCCTGTGATAGAAGTGTCCAAGCTGATGATGGGGAAAGTGGCACTGGCAGGAGTGGTAGGAAAGCACAGCTGTTCTGTTGACTCTCTTGTATGGCAATAACTTTCCATTTTGCATTTTATTTTTGCAACATGAACTGTCCCAGGGCTTTCTGTTCTCTCTGCTCTAAATCCATTTCTTATGGTATACAGCCATAATTGAACAAGAAATAGGCTTGAAGCCACAGGGATAGAGATATTTTTTGAACATACCCCTGGAATTTTTTGTAATTTCTTTAGTCACTCATTTTATTTCTCCCCTTCTACCCAAAAACCCCAAACAAACAGAATAAAAAAGAAAATTTAAAAATATAAGGTAGTAATAAGAAATGCCCAATCACTACTTTCACAAAGGTGATGTATCTGTTGGATTCACTGCCTGGAATGTGTGGGATGTGTCCTGGAAAGACAATTTGCTGCTTGTTGTGTCTGGTTCCTGTCCCAGTGGTAGCTGCAGTTAATTGGCAGAACTCTTCTGCAGACGGGTTGACATTTTCAAAGCTGCTCAGTAGGAATTAGGTGCCTAAAACTTCCAGCAGTTTCCAGTTCTGTAAATAAACATACAAGTTGCCTTTAAATTTACTTGTTTTAGAAGCTCATGACACTGTGCTTGAGTTCTTTTCCCCCGAAGAACCTCTGCAGCCAGCATGCTACAGTTAAATCTGAGAAAAAAGGGAAGATATTTATACCTCTGGCAGTGAAAGAGAAGATGCTTTTTGCTGTGATTTATAGAAACTGACATTAATCTCTATTGCCTTATACTATTCTTGCAATAAACAGCTTTGGAGATTGATTAAAGACTTTGTCTGCAGTTTTCACTCAATTTCAACAGCTCTTCTTGCTCAATAAACTCAAAAGGAATAGAGATTATGCCTTAAACAAAACCCATGATATCCATCTCTAGGAGCATTTACTATTTTCAGTTCTTTGAATTGAAAGTTATACATGTGTATATGTGCATGTGTTAATTCCAAACTTTTCTTTCAGATTTTCTTCCACTACAAATGGCACAACAAAAGTGGATAATACACAGTTCTGGATCTCTCTTCTTTCCTTCCTTTTCCCTGTTCCTTGGCCCCAACCTTGATTGCTGATAATGGACTTATTACCCACTGCATGTGTTTTAGGAAAACACATATGAAAGAAAAAGCATGAGAGAGAGACAGAAAACTCTCTCCAGCCTCAGCAACATTTTCTCCACATCCAAATGCAATAGGGAATAGTTTTATTACTTTGGTACTTACTATGCCAACATCACTGATTACATTATAATTTTTAGATGTTTTTACCTCCATTTACGACTTGTGTTCACAATTATGAACTCCATCCTTAACATCCCTCCCCTTTGTATTTAGCCCCTTTTTAAAAAGAAGTTCTCTGATTATTTTGAGAACTATTTCACCCCATGCTTCCATTTTCTTCAGCCACACACACAAACTGCTCCTGATTCATTCCTGCTATCCATTTAATCCCACGTCTGCCTTGTGTCTTGTCTCCTCCTGGCCAAATTCAATTTATTTTTGGACTCTTCTCTGTTTTGTTATCACAAACTCTGTCTTCCAAGTTTCTTTGGCTCTACATGACAATAGTTTTCAGCTTTGATCCTACCTTTTTTAGCTCCTATCCACACTTCTCAAAATCCCACTCTGCAGTTTTCCAGTGCAGTCTTGTCACATGCACCCGGGTAACTTTAATCCTTTCTTCTCTGGCCTTTGACCTGCAGCTCTTTGATCCCTTTAATGAATAGGTACAATGATGAATATGCAATTCTTGGTTGGGATGTTAATCTATTCACATCCTCCTCTGCCTTCCTGTCACACTCCTCCTGACTCATCTCATCCCATTGACTGTCTGTCCCAGCACCATGAGGGTGCTCAGTGACTCTGCACCACGATTCACACATTTGTGGCTGTGTTGATATGATGAGGTGCTCCCATCCCAACCATGACTGCCATGCCAGGCTTCCTACAGTCCCACACAGCTCTTTAAACACCCCTAGAGCCCCTGAGAGGAACATCCCCTTCCTGAGCTGATATATGGCTCTATCCATCCAATTCCTTCTCTTAAATCTCCTTGTGTCTTTGACCAGCCCCAAATTAGCCATGCTAGCTATAGAAATTCAAGCCTTACTAAATTAACTGCCCCATTAAAATGCTACCTTGTCACTGGTTTCATGGTACTGACTACCCTGCAAACTCTTGAGAGCTGCTTATTGCTATCTGGACTTGCCTAGGATAGATTTTAGTGCTGATAAAAATAATAAAAAAACAGAACAAAACAGAATGAGTAAAATTCAAAGTTGAAGCAAAGGAAACCTAAAACTTTATATCCAACCAGCCATAATGTTTGAAGAAATATGAGTTTTTAATCCACACCTGGACCTTATCTCCATAAAATAATGAGTAAAAACTTAATGTTTGCATAACCTTGACTGTTGGAGAAGTTTTCAGCAAGCTGGCAAGTTTCAGGTTAGGATTTCTCAAGAGCAAATCACTAATAAGTAATACTAAACCCAAGTTCTATATCTTGAATGTTCTTCTCCTAGTTTTTTTGAAATGGAAGCTGTTTGAGTAGGAATTTACAGGTCTTTTGAAAGAAAGTAAGGGGTAAATTTAAAACATCTGCTGCTCTTTGAACTGATTTTGTATAAATTGTTTATTGCTATTCTTCCTCACCTGCCTTCTTTCTGAAGGACAGTATACAACAGCATCCTGTTGCATGTCTGCTGACCAGCTTCTCTCTTACATAGATGGCCCAGCTCTGAGCAGCTGCATCAACTCCTTCAATGTGTAACAAACCCAGAGAAGAACATTTGTATCACTATCAAATTCTGCTGCTGCATGCAACAAAGATCATAATCATGTCTGAGAAGCTGCTGCATTACATAAAGGTAGCCAAGGACTAATGATGTTTCTACCTATTAAATATTAAATATTAAAGCCACAGGTAACTTAATAAGAAAAAAACACAATTTCAATCAGGCAGTTGTGAGGTACAAGGATGTACTGTACTTAAAAGTAGCAGGAGGCAGCATTCCCAACACTGCTTTGTGGATATGTTGGAACAAAGCCTTTTCTATTGGGCTTTTCAAAGCAACCTATTCTATTACATGTGATCCATGTTCTTGGTTGTGAGAAAAATATAGCATTGTGCAGAAAGAAAATATGTGAATAAAAAAGGCAATAGGATCCACCCCCTCTTCAGAGCAAGCCCAGACAAAGGAACTGGGGCAGTTTGCATATGAGCTTTCCAGTGACATGAGTGACAGCTGCATGGGTGAGCACAGAGCCTGTGTCCTGCTCATACCTGAAAAAGGATGATTATTTAACTAATCTCCCATTGCACACCGATCTGTTTGATTGTTATCAATGTGCTAATTTTGTCATTAGGAAAAATAAACAGCACATCTTTGCCACCTGCCAGATTGTGCACATTCAGGCTGGTCCTTTGTAGCTATGCTGGCTGCTTGGCAGGTGGGCTCCCACTTGGCACTCCTGCCTCCAGCTTGCTCTGCTCCAAAAGAGGAGCCAGGGTCATGCAGCTGCAGCAAATTGGGTTGCAGTTATCCAATAAAGCCCTAGTTAAAGGGTAACCATCTAGAAAAACCTGGAAGGCTGATGAGTTTGGATGAACTTGAATGTGTGGGGAAGAGCATGGAAGATGTCCAGGTTTTGCAGTTTATTTACAACAGAAGTGTATGGACCAGATTCCTGAACTGGAATAAATCTGTTCTGCTTCGATATTTCAGTGATGCTCTGTAGGAAACATCCCTTGGGGACTTCAACTCTGCCACAAAATGAAGTGTAGCTGAGTAGATAAATCTTGAGCTTAGATCTCCAGAGATCTGGGCTTTGTTTCTGACCTGCTGTGTGGTCCCAGCCTGAGCAGAGCTTGTTACTGGCTGTGCTGAGGCAGTGTGGCACCAAGGCTCATGGCCCCTTTGGCTGGGCACCTTGTAAGCTTCTCATGGAGAGGGTCCCCTGCCCAAATGTGCAGAGGGAAAATGAACTTACTGTGATCTCTGTGCTGCTGTGAGTGCAAAGCTCTGTGAGTCAGACTTTGTGTGGTGCAGGAAGCCTGGCTGTGCTATTTGTGGTGTAGCACATCCTGTCCTACACTCAATCTGGATTGTCCTCAGGCACCAGATACTTGGTTCTCGAGGCAGCTGCATCTTTCCATTTGAGTACTTCATTTGGAGTCACATGAAGGGCTAAAGTAACAAATTCCAAGTAGGCACCTGAAGTAATACGCTTCTCCCCTTGGTGAATGCAAATAATTAACATTAATTAGAGCTGTGCACATGCATTAAGAGCAGACTTCAGCACTCTGGGGAAATTTTATTTTCAATTAAGTGAAAAAAATACTTTAAAGTCTGATAGCTCTGAAAACAAAGGGCGCTTCTGTGCCAAGATACCTGACTTTCTTTTAACCAAGTCTGCTCAGAAATTAAAGACAAGGGCATCACAGCTAGATGGTGTTTCCCACTGAGGCAGATCTTTAAGCAGCATTAATTAGTCTTGGTAGAGCTTACAGCTATGGCCAAGGACACCAATGGTTTCAGAGACTGACAAAATGCTGGGAGATAACTCCTCCAGGTACAGAAACTGAACTGTGTTACGCTTGTGTTCCTAGAAGCTATCCCTAGGGGGGCAGTATAATTACATATATTATCTGCCACACCTCAAACTCACATTAATATTTTTTCACAATCTATTCCTGCATCTGCAGACTAGGAAATACCTGAGAAGGGCAGGTTTGTAGCCTGAACTTGGCTCCTAGAGCTTTTGCAAGTTGATAGTCTCCTTGTCCACAGTCTCATACTTTCATTTCTCTGAGCACCTGCCTGTTTGGCATGCAGGATGGATGAACCTTGGAAGACATTCAGATGTTTGATATTTCTTCTCAAATTTGTCACTCAGCATGTGGCCCTATGCCTTATTTACTGTGGCTTCACTGGAGCTCTTAAGACAGAATCTTTCTCTTCCTTATGGACTCTTTCATAATGTTCATGCTGTACAAGCTCCTTCCAGAAAGTCTGGTGTTCCCACGGCTGTGGGGAGGTACTTGGATTGCTTGTTTACATTTGAGCATCATTTATCTTCCTCATAAAGAGCTGGGCAGTGTGATTTGCCTTGCCCATTTCAGCAGGGGCCACCCTACATCTCCCTCCTGGTGCTGGTTATCCAGGTTGCATTGCTTGGAAGAGGGACAGAAGTAGTGGCCAGGCAAACTATAGTAACTCTACTGGTCAGAAGTAAACAAACCCTTTCCCAGTAGACAAAAGGCTTCACTTTGGGAGTGGGATGCACTTGAAAACAAATTAAACAGAAATTTAAATCTGTCAACAGCATTGTTTTACATTAAGACAATGTTGGGAGAGAGGATTTCCAGATGCCTGGGTTAGCCTCTGCTTAAGCTGGTGTTCCTAATTTCATCTGTCTTTGTCTCACAGCAATTCATCTGCAGCACTCAATCAAGGAGAGACTTCACAGAAAAAGGCACTTGTTAGAGCCAGGATGTGCTGTGAGCAAGGCTGGCCAGCTCAGGAGGGAGCACCTCGCTCAGAACATCTCTGCACTGACGGAGGGAAGAATTGGGCATTTTCTGCTTTCATTGCCTCCAAATGGGAAGGAGTGTGTGGTGCCTGAGCGTGGCTGGGCTGGTTGCACACGCAGGGTGGTGGTGCCAGGGTGGCTGTGGTGCCAGGGTGGCTGTCCTGCCTGCCTGGCTGGCACAGCTCTGCAGCACCAGGGCTCCCAGAGCTGCTCCACCTTGGCACGCCGCATCCCGCCGGAGCCACACACACAGATGGGCAGCAGTGCTGGTGGCCAGGGCATGGCACATCCCCCTGCCTCCTGCCATGCTGCAAAACCTCACTAACAGCCTTGTCAGTAACGAGAGCTGCTGCTGCTGCTGCTGAAGATTTTCTGTCATTATTTGCAGTTCACGGTGTTGGTAAGGTTATTTTCAAGCCAAGCAGTTTTTCAACAATGTATGTTTATGTAGATCTCATTTAAAACAGTAGCTTGTCACATGCTTTATATTCATGGAAACTTCAGAGAACAGTTTTTAAAGCCCATGCAATCTGGATTTAATTTGCATTTTAATTAATATTTCAAATTAATTCCTTGGCCTAGTTTATTTATTTATTTATTTGAGCCTTCAAGAGCAAATACTATCAAAGTCTTGAAATTAGAAGGACTGGGATTTCTTTGAGTGCAGCTTTTATTTGGTCATATTGTCCAAGACACCTCTGACTAATTATTTATATTAAATGGAATTAGCTACTCTGTAGCTTAGACTCAAGGTTGTCATTTGATTTATGGCACACACTGTAGCAAACTCACTTTGCAAGAAAGAGGGAAAATTATTCATATTATCTGTTAAGAGGGACACAGTTTAAAATGTAGTTTTAGATATATGAAATTTAAAAAAAATCTCACTATTGTAGAAAGAATGAGTTTACATACAGATCTTGTGGAAAAAGTAGAGGCTGCATTTCAGGAAAACATTTTAACACATGCTTAGCTTTTTGTTGCACGAAGTGCTTAAACACATAATTCAGATTAGACATTGCTTATCTTTCAGAAGTTAAACAAAACAAATGAAAAATGAAGTTAAGTTCTATTCAAGCAATGAATGTTTGAAATATGTTTGAAATTAATTGCAAGAAAATTTTTCACCTATCCCAAATTGATTTGTAAGATGATAACAGCATCTAATAATACTCTTGGTCAATTCTGGTTTCTTTATAAAGGAAACATAAAAGGTTAACTCTATACCTGCTATAGATTGTGAAACAGTGGATAACATGATGCATAGCATAGCTGCCTTCATGAATTCAGTGCAGAAATAATAGCACTGAACTCTAACAGTGCTTGTTTCCTGAAAATTTCAAGGCAAATAAGCATGAAATTAGCAATTAAGGAAATTAACCTTACTACCTTCTTATCAGAGTCAAAGAAACTGAGGCAGGAGACAAAACATTAACTGTGTTGAAATCAGCTGCCATCTAGCAGTAGGGCTGGAAGGAAGACATCCCTCAGTGAGCACATCCCTGGCAGAAAGTCAGTCCCTGTTTGTCAGGAGAGCTGCAGAGTGATGAAGAAACAGCTGAGTCCTCACTGGGGTTGGGGTAGGAAGTTCTGGGGGTACAAAAAGTGTCTTCCTTTCATACAGATGGAGATTTCCAGCACTTATGGCTACTGCCAAATACACCAAGTGTCATGAAACACTTGCCTTGTGGTTTTTGGCATTAGGACTTTAGTGAAGTCATTTTGCATTGTTTGGCTTTTTTGACACCTTTGGCTTTCCACACTTAAATCTATTTATGAAGAACACCAAACTTCCTCCACACTTAAATCTATTTATGAAGAACACCAAACTTCCATCCATTTTCCAATTTTCAAAATGCATTCATAACCCTCTGCTTCAGTCTCTGGGCTTCACACTTCTGAGAATGCCACAATGCAGATGTGGACGTCTTAGAATAATCCACCATAAATTAGATGGTAGGAAATACATTCAAGTACTGTAGACTTTATTTTTGCAAAGCTGATAAAACTCAACTCAGCTTTAAACTCTTTTCCTGGCCAAAACAAACCAAACTTCTTCTCCAGAGGATTTAATTTGTTCTCCTCTTTTTCCTAGTGAAAGGATCAAGTTTGCTGTTCCATGTTCAGTATTCTCTGTTAAAATCTGCTGAGAACACTGGCAGGTAGCTGACTCTGCCAAGCACATCCAACACCCTCAAAGTGCGAATACTTTCAGGGATGGTGATGAAGAACAGGACTCCAACTTATTTTAGACTCAATTTTACCAACAAAGCACAAAATTCAGGCTTCTGTCATTGGAAAAGATTCTATATTATAAAGTAATTTAGCAAGAGATTATGGCAACAGGAGATTTTACCCTGAAATCAATTCAATTGTGCTGTGTTCATGCACAGGTTTCTTTCTTGCTTTTTCTTTCCCCCACCTTCCTTAGTCATCACTGTTACCAATTCCAGCTAATACCCACCAGAATCTTATAGAAATCTACCTTGAGAAAAAGCAGAATTAGTCAAAATGAGGAATAATGCCTTGGAACAATGGTGGAAATATTTCCAGTGGCCAATATTTCCAGTTACCAGCAGAAAACACTGGGCAGGGTAAAGTGAGGGTGGGAAGTGTTTCAGTTCATGGTGGTACCTGGAGGCATTTCCAGCATGAAAACTGTTCATTATAACCTTATACTAAATAACAAGAATTAGGAGGCAATGGACTAGGATTTAGAGAGTCAAGACAGAGGAGAATAACCTTTTCCACCAACTTCCCCAGTGATCTGGAAGCTTTCAGCCTCTTTCTGTTTCTCCTGTCTGGAGCTGTTAAATGGGAATCTGAAGGAACAGCCTTTGCCTTTCTTACCACTTTATAGTCAGTTCTTCAGCATATTCCATGAAGTTAAAAACTTCCAAAATCTTCACCCTCCAACCACATGGGGGTGTGAAATTGAATCCAACCACACTCATCAGAAAACACTTCCAAATTAGGACACGTTTAAACTTCATGAAAGTCACAAAGATGTTAAAGAACATATTCACATGCACAAAAATATTTCTGATTTCTTTAACAACACAGGATGAAATGTGTTCAGAACTCTTCCTGTGTTCTGAAAATAGTCAGATTATTATCTGATGCAGAAATTGTACAAATAGATTCTTGGCAGGCAATTATATTTTCCCATACAGGTTTTTTTAATCTCTGTGTTTCTCCAACATGTCACTCATTTTTCATATTCATTTATAGTTAAATGTAAACAAAGTGCCATAAATTAATTTCATGTGTAGTTAATTTTTCTGACAAAATATGGATGAATGAACATGTCTTCATTCATTTCAATTAAGAGGCTTTGATTAGTTTTAAAATCCCAGTGAAAAAATATCCATGAAACATGCTTCCATTCAGGTCACATGTAGATGGAGGCATTGGATAAAGACCTATAAAAAAACCTCTCTGAATGACATCTAGGTTGTTCTAATCTGTCTGATAAATGTGACACAGAATGGTAGTTTAGTTTGTTTTAGAAGATATGATCATGCCAAAACTTGGTGCAGGGCTAGAAGACAGTGAAGCATGGTATTTACAGAAAGATGGTGAGGAGGTCAAAATTGCCTCCTAAGGAAAGAAGAACCAGAAGACAGAGAACTTTTAAAGCTGGGCTTAGGCAAGCAAGAGAAGGACAGGAATATAGTTGATTAAGTTGTGTGCATGACCACGAGTTTCAAAGTGACACAGTGTCAAAGATGAGTTTTAAATAAAGAATAATGATGATAAAAAAATTATTAATTTTAGAGCTCTTACACTGACCTTAACATGGCAGCAACAAATCTTGAGAGTCATTCTTTGCCTCTAGCTTCTGGATACATTTAAATATTTCCTATTTTAGTGCAATAAAAATCTTACTGATTTTTGTGTTGGGAAATCTATTGCTACTGGAGCACAGCATCCTCTAGACACACTTAGTGAATCCAGCCTCAATGTGTTAGACATAGTATAATTATTAAGCCTTGGCATTCAGAGACCTGGCATTATTTTTTTGGTGAGTGTTGCAGAGAAATTACTGGGTGGTGCTATCTTTTTTCCCCTCTAAACTGGAGAACATCTTTCATTCTGTCTCTCCCTTTTCCCAGTTTTACTGACTGTTCTGTAGTGCCTTGGTATTTGTGGGTGCAGTGTCACACAACTGAAATTTGACAGCTGCAGAGAGATCTGTAAAACAGTAAAACTGTGAAATTTAGGGGGTATGTTTAAAGGCATCAGAAAGATCACTCATACTAGAAGAATTTCTGTCTCATAAAGAGTAATAATCATAATCAACCTGGTAATACTGAGACAAATAACATTTGGAGTCTGAAAGAAAATGAGGAAAAGGGGTTCTTAAGCTATCAGGCTAGAAAAAACAAGATGAAAGTGAAAGAGAAATGTCCTGTTTTTATTCCTTTATCTTTGTGTCTGCTCAACTGATGGATGTTTTCTGGTACAAACGAATAGGATGATGCACCCTGTGCAAAGTTGTCGAATGCAAGAATAATTAAAGGTAATTTAAATAGTAAAATAACTAATTAATGTCATTTACAAAGTGCTTAATCAACGTGCCTATGCAAATCAGCCATCTTCTCAGCAAACAGTTGCTGCAATTGCAAATGTTTCTCCCAGACTTTCACCAATTAATGCTTAGCTGAAATAGGTCCCCTTGGGTACGTGGCTTCCTAGCACAGAGGGATAAATTGTTCTTCCTTTTGTGCTGCACCACTTCTGAGGGATTACCATTGTGAGCTTTTTTCCTTTTAAATGCTCCAATTCCCTCCAAAAGATGGCTCTGCAAATAATACAAACATGCTACTCATGTTAGTCTATTTTTTTGTGTGAGCAAGTTCACTTCCAGTTTAACAAGTTCCTTATCTCTTACCAATGAAACTAAACAAATTTTCTAGCAGGTGGCACTAGCATTTCTGACCCTAGGATGAGAAATGTTTGTTATGGCAGCATCTGAAATGCTTGGGGAATTTTCTTTAAAAACCAAAAATTTAAAGAGTGTCCAAGGGACTTTCTCTGACTGTCCTGAGGTCAGGTAGGGGGTGAAGAAGGAGTATTGAACTGAGGGTAGTCACAACTCAGCATTGTTCCTGCCTTCTGTCAGTGATGTGGGCCAGGGAAACCCATCCATTTGTAATCCATTGTTACAATAGTAGCTTTATGTCATTGATTCTATCTATATACATACTTGCTTTATTTCTATGACTATAATGTTATTATTAATTTGTTATTTTTATTGTTAATTGTTATTATGAATTTAAGACCTGGCTACTGTGAAAACAGGAGCTATGTAAAAGAGGAGATATTCCATGTTTGTATTCCATGAGATGGAAGCACAGCAGCATTCCCTTGTACTGCAGGCTGGCCAAAGCTTTGCTTGTTTAATTTCACTGATTTTGCCTCTGAAGTGCAGGCTCCTGATTATTATCCCTAAAGGGAGTGCTGCCAGGAAGGATTCACTTTGGAGATGTCTTGCTTTATTGGCAAGGCAACTAAACCTGACAGTGAAGGCTGCCAAGAGGAGAGTGGTGTGATTTTACTGAGTAGGAAGGGATGACAGGAGGAGTCCACTGTGCATAATGTTGCCTGGGAAAGGCCATGAGAGAGTGATGCTCACATAAAGGAGAGGATTTGTGGTGGAAAGAGAGAGAAAATCAACAAGGAGGTGAAGGGCATGGAGTGGGGGTGAGGGTAGGGATGACAGCACAGCAAGAGCAGTTATGAAAGAGAGGAGGCTGATCTGATTATGCAAAAAAGAGACTGCTCCAGTGCTTTTTTATTCTATTCTGTGTTTGAAAATTACTGAAAATTCCATATGTGGGATTTTCTTCAGGCTACCAGCTTCATTTGTTTGCAGCAGTTGTACCATCTATTCTAGTCCACATTCTATGTTACCATATCTAACACCCAAAGAGAGTTGGGTGGTGGGAGAAGGGGAGGCAAAGATGTAAAAAGAGACACAATACTATGGATATAAAAAGCATAAGAGATAAAAGGGTGGTAAGTGAGTGAAGAGAGAAGGATTTTGGGAAAAGGATACTTAAAACCATGAAGAAGAATGACCATTACTACCCTAAACTTTCAGGAAACTTTTCCTGGCAAAGGGCTACAAGTAACAGTCCACCTAAACCATTTCAGTCTTCACAGAAGAAGAGAGAAATTTATCTATTTGGTCAAAAAGTAAGGTAATTTGCCATTCTAGTTACTGCTTCATTAAAGAAATAGTATTTCAGAAATTACCAAACTCCTGAGAAGCTCTACCAAGTATTAAATGCTTCTTGCTTATATGCACTTCAGTAAAATGAGAGCAAAATTTAAATGCAACGTGTATCAGCTTTCGTGACTGCAATACCTGAGCAGATAAGGCTCTTACCCTTGCAACTCTTCTATTTCACAGCAGGGCAACTGAGGCATGGAGAGACAATGTCTTAGGTCTTTCAGATCTTAACTTCCCTGGAAAACAGCAGGTGCTAAATTCTGCAACACCTCAAAGAGACTGGTATTAAATGATTCATTGAAGATCACACAGCAGAAACCCATGAGGAAATAAAGACTTTGGGCTGGAAACCTCAAGTCCTAGGGTACTACCTTAAACACTAGGGCATTCAGGTCTCCTACTGAAGCTGAACTAAAGTTTCAGGTGTTGTGCCTTCTCTCAGTTTAGATTTTTCAACAAACATAATTTCTAAAGTGTAATTACAGGGGAAGAACCTTTGCTCTGTAGCATCAGTGGAATTCAATATCCTTTGATAGGATTGCTCATCTGTAACTGATGTCAAAATGTGGGTCTCTCTCAGATATATTTTACCTTGGCTTAATTAAAATGTTCCTCCACCGTCGGCATAGAAGTAATTTTATAGGAAACTGTAAATGTGTGTATTTACTCATCTTGCAAAAGAATGGATCAAACAGTCAGTAAAGGTATATAAATATGTAGTAATTTTTTTTCTCATAATACAAAATATGCATAAAAATTACTGGCATTTTCTGTAAAATAGGACAGTGAAGGGACTGAGAAATATCTTGATAGAAATGTTCAGCAGACAGTTTAAGAATGTAGGCATTTGTTCATTTTCATGCACATTATAAAATATTCAGGCCAAAGAAACACAGGTGAAATTTGGAAACTGGAGGACTGTCAGACAAGGTCCAGTAGTTTCAGCAAGCAGAAAATCGAAAAATGTTATAGAAAGAACAACATTATAATTAACTATTCAGAAGCTGTGAGAAGGGACAATATTATCCAAATAACATCTTGCAAAGGAGTTAAAAAGAGAACTGATAGTTCTGATGATGTGTTCACACTCAGTGCTTAGATTTGTTGGAACTGCATTAGCAGTTTCAATCTTATTTCCTGAACTGACCCATTCATTTTATAAAAACATCACTATTACAGCTAGAAAAGCTTCCCTTCCCCCTGCCCCAATTCCTTTAAAGTGTGAAAGGGAGTTTTTTATTTGAGCTTTGCACTGGAAGCAGGATGGGAAGAGGCAACACCCATCAGCTATGCCCTGGAACAATTTCTCAGTTTACATTACCATGAACTCAGAGGGGATGGAAAAGAGCTCCTGAAGGACAGGCTTTGTGCCAATGGACTTAAATGTTACAATATATTTCCACTGGAGAATAGCAACACTAATAAATATGCCAGAGGCAGGGGCCTCTTTCATATATCCTAGCTGGATTAGAAACCTTCTGAATTTTCACCAGGCTTGCAGTTATTTCGCGCGTTACACACTTTAGAAGAGTTTCCCAATACCCTTCAGAGATGCTATTTCCTGTCTCTGCATGTGATCTTGAAATTATGACTAAGCAAGAAAACTGCTCAGGGAAAACCCACTTCTTCCTCTGTGGGTATTTTATGCAGTCAAATTCCCACTTAGGATTTTTGGAGCACTTTCAGACAGCTTGTTAGTTCTCACCACTGAAGTCTTCTGCAGCACTGAAGGGATCTTTCATTCTGTAGGATGGAGCAGAGTGATAAAAACAGCTCTGCCAGCCTGGTCTGCCTCAGGAGCAGGGGTTGGTGGGCTGACAACACTGCTTTGGGCAAGGGGAGTGAGCCTGAGCTGAGGGGAGGGAAAAGCACATTTCCTCAACCAAGAGCAGGATCTCAAGTGTGGAAGAAGGGCAAACTGTGCTTTCCCACCTGCTCTTCTGGTCCAAGATTCACTGAGTTTTATGGAGTAATGTTCTGCAGTCAGCAGGGTCATTCCCATATTGTTTTGAGTCTCCTGGTTCAGTGGCTTATGTTGGCAAGGACAGCAGCACCAGTGGGTGGTTCCTCAGCTTTTCTCCTCTGAACTGGGATGAGCTCCCCACAAACTCGTGGCAATTGCACCTTTCCATGGGACAGGGGAAATAAGAATGTGGTGGTGGAGGATTTCTGCAGGGACAAGACATCCTCCTCGGTGGCTGCTCACTCTTTGATTTTTTCTGCTCCCTTAGTCTTGTGTATGGGGTTGTGGAGCTGAAGAAATATGTGAGGTTCCAGCACCAGAAACAGAAGGTCAGAGGGAGCCCCTCACCAGGGAGCTGAAAAGAACCACTTAAGGAAAGGAGGTGTTCAGCCCTTCAGCCTTCTCCAGCTTTCTCCCTAAAGCTGAGCAAAATAAATACTGATAATAACAACAGTAAACCCTCCATACTGAGAGTATTTCTGGTTTACAGTCTTCACAGGCAGAAATGCCCTTAAAGCCTCTTGGCTGAGGTTTATTTAATCCCAGATGCTGATGTAAATTTGCACTTCAGTGACCTGGCAGCAATCAAGGAAAAGAGGCGCTAACTGGGAAAAGATCCTGCTTCTCTTTGTTTAAACGTTCAACTTGGGCTGTGAAATTGCATTTGTAAGGGAGGAATAAACTCTGAAGCCTTTCAGCAGAAATAGATTTCACATATTTAGTGGATGCCTCAAGGCAATTTCTTTTCTTAATGGGATCAGAGCACAGCTTTAATTTTTCACATTTTATAAGGCTTTTCCTTGGAATTACTTTTTATGTGGTTCCTCTGTTAATGGATCCTTCACAGTGAGTAGGAGAAAAAAATCTTTAACAAAGAAAAAAGTAGAATCATACTGGGAAAAAGTCACATAACAAATTGGAGATCAGAGGCAATAAAACTATCTGCCATATTTTTAGTTGATGAATGCTGGTCTTGTCTCCTTTAGATTTTGAAGACATTAAAATATTAAGCCAAACTTTTGTTTTTTAAAGGAATGTTTTACTAGCTTGATAGAGAGTCACATGAATTATTTGGGCACAATATTAAATTGCTCCTGGAAACTCTGAATCTGAAGTCAGATTTCAACTCTGACTCTGAACTGTCAGAGTTTAAAGTGTCATGTTCCTAGGCAGGAATAATGACCTCACCTGAACAAAAAAGCAGTGTCTGCAGACCCTTTGCTTAAAATAAGACAGAAACAGATGAAAAAGTCTTCAGGGAGTTTTAAGGTGTCTACTTTCTAACATCAGAGCACTTAGGGTGGATAGCAAAGGCAGAGAAGGATAATTTTTGTTTTCTAAGAGGTTATGCACAGCAGTTGAATTTAATATAACCCATGGAAAAAGTCCCAACTTATTACTGAAGTCATTAGTCTTTCCTGGTTTTGCCACTGGCATTTTGCAATACTGGTGCCATTTGATCTCAGAAGGTTTATTTCTTTTAATGCAGCTGAGGAGTGATATTACAAATAACAAGAAGACAGCTCTGCTGTAATAATGAGGGACATTTCTGAGATGCTTAATATGACAAACATACCTTTTGTTTTCCTTAGATCCTAATTTTCCTTTAAAAAAATAAAAATGTGCAGAAGTAGTCCCATTATTGATCTGGAATCCAAAAGAGTTAGTTTTGAGTCACTATAATTGGCAAAGGCTTTTACAGCTCATTAACTGCAAGATTATGTGGCACAATTCATTAAAATTCTGTTTCACTGAATGCATTTGTAAACACCTTCTGAGAAGTTTATCACTCTTTGCATAATGCTGAGCTTTCTTTCAGCAGATACATTTCTCTGCTGCTGTTTACTGATATAGGAGTCTGGAGTAAGTTATTGTAAAAAAGTCCTATCTTCTCACAGCAAAGGGAAGGAAAAGGAATTGTGTTGACTCTGAAGCGTTGCAGATATTAATTAAACATTGCTATACTATTTCCATTAGACCACTGTATTTATTAAACCTCTCATTCTATTACTTCAGTGCACATTTTTTGCAAGAAGAGTTTGAATTTAGTACAGGTATGAAACAAAATCTACAGGACAAGCCATCTCAACTTTTTCTTTCTCTGCAGCAGCAGAAGAGATCACTGCATCCTGACCAGCAAAACCCCAAATAATCTTTCTTCCCTTCTTGTCAGATAGATTTAAATTATTTTTCATCTAGAAGCATTTATCCAGGAGAATATCTAACCTATTCCTTGCAGGTCTATGAGTAAATAAGTATTGTACTCACAATACAAGCTGGGCAAGCGCTTGTGAAAATGATGAGAGATATAATACAGTTTAGAGCAGAGAAGATTGAAGAGTAGAGAGGTCTCCCACTCCCATTCTCACTTTAGCATCAGGAGGTTCGAGTCATCACTGCTGAAAGCATAAAACATTTAACCTTCATTACAGTTTAAATCTTTCATGTAGGAGCAGAGCAGATGCTTGGGAATTGTGAATCCAAATGCTATGGTCTGCCAAAGCATGGAGTAGGTGGTCTGTCTATGGATAAATGAACTCTAAATTCTATTAATTATGTTGACTACTTTTTCCTTGACTACACAGTTAATCCAGCATTGTTTCAGAAACTGTCATCTACTTTGTGGACAGACAAAGCTGCCAGACAGCCCTCTGGAGCTGGATCATGTTGTGGGTCTCCTGTCCTGCTTTGTACCTGCCTGGATGCTTCTGCCATCACTGTCATTCTTTCTCACCCTTGGCTTTAATATATGTGATGGCAGGGTGGGATTTGTTCCCATCAAATCATTAGACATGATCCATGGTGGTGCTCTGATTTTATGGAGCAGAACAACATGTAATTTAGGGACCTAAAGTGTACTCACCAGCAAGGAAACACATGTAATGTGTAGAATCTAAAACAATAGCCCTGAGCCATTGCACCAGATATTTTTATGCAAATATGAAAATACACCAGAAGAAAAGGCAGTACCTGCTACCTGTGCTTTCTTTCACCAGCTGTGTCTGAGGCTTGGCACTTTTATGTTGACAGTTTCACTGTTTAAAGCTTTCTTGTTGAGAAATTCAGTTTAGCTAATTGATATAAAAATTATGCTTTTCTTACATACCTATAGGATTTCTTTGATCCACTACATGAAAACCAGTTGGGCTGTTGTCTGAGCTCAGCTGTGGCACCAAGGTAGCTACTGAGATATAAATGTGTATTTTGTGTAGCTGGCACTACTGTCACACAAGTAACGAGACTTTGGCTTGTTCTGGTACATTTTGTGTTTTGAAAATAGCAGATGGTATGAACTCTTTAAAACAAATGACTAAATTTTCTATTTAATGTCATGAGAATATTTTTTCCCTCCCCACGATAAACTGTATCTTTTTCTCTATACTCTGGGCAAGGACCATCCTTGCATTTGTACACTCATTTTCTTTGAAGAAATTAAATATACATATTTGTGTATGTGTGAGCCTGCATGTGCATGTGTACTTATTTATGTGTATGGGCTACATTTATAAACTAACACTATTGCATGTGCATATCTGTGCATATCAGTTAAGCTAAAAACTCAGGATATGTTTTTACAGGTGCTCAGGTCTGTTTGCCTCGTGTCCAAAGTTTCAAACAGACATCACTGGGTTGGTAGAATTAGCAGGGCTGTCAGAATATGTGATTACAGCCTGCCTGAAAACTTATAATGTCTGAGAAGAATGGCAAATCAAAGCACATGAGTGGCAAGCTGAAGACAAGTGCATCTTCTGGTTCCTTTTTTATCTCGGCTGCTTGTTCCTCTCTTTCATGTTTGTTTGACTTGCTCCACAGGTTGGTGCACCATTATAATTAACTTGACTGAAGGGGTTTACTGCCAGCAGATTAAAATAATCTTTCCTTTTTTAAACTCCTCTCTTCTACTCTAAGGAAAGGGTGAATGATTCATGAAAACAAGGATCACCCAAGGAATGCAAAAGCAGCTAAATTGTAGGAATGAGGTGCACTCTGCCCCTGGGCTTTCTGCTCTCACACAGTTTATGCAGAAACCTGACTTCAGAAAGTAGCACACCTGTGATTTTTTTTCCTTCCCACTTACTGAAAGCAAGTGATTAGGCAGGATGAAGGAGGGGAAAATTCTTCACTCAGTGTTCTCTGCTACCAGTTGAAATCACAGGACAATAAGGGGGGCGAGCACCTGCCAAAAATTTAAAGTCCTACAGGCTGATGCTGAAAAGCAGGTTGAGAAAATTATTTAAGATTCCTAATCTTAAATATATTATAAATAAAATATATTATTATATTATATGTAAAAATTATTTAGATTCCTAATCACTTTGTCATCACTTTTCAAGCTCTGGATCATAAATTACTCTGTGATGCAGTAAAGAGAAAGCAGAAGGAAAACAGGCAACAAAGCTTTTATACTGATCTTGTCTGATAACTTTGTGAAGACAGGATCCAGTCCAGGCTGGGCAACACTATTTATCTGTCATTCAGTGCACTTACAGACTGGCATTGTCAAACTGCAAGGAACCATAATCACGTAGGTACAGTTATCTGAGACTTTTCCTGGATAAATGCTGCTTTTGTTCCACATGGAAAAAATATTACAAAGTTTTTATTAGGTTCTGAGGCAGAAGAAATACTGTGAAAAGGAAATTTTTTTTTACAACAGGAATAGAAAGGCTTTAATTTTAAATTCTTGGAAGAAGATGCAGTATCTTATTGATAAAGCTAAGAGTATGAATTCTGAATTTTGTTTTTCTAGGATTGTGGAGACAGAGATCAAAAATTCCCTGTAGAAAATACTTTGTGAATTCATTATTTTTTCTAATGTTTTAAGTTATAGCATCTGAGGAAGATTCTAATGTCGAAACATCTCCTTTCCATGGTATTTATTTTTCTCAAAACTGATGCACTATTGAAACAGCTCAGGTGTCATGCAGTATGGAAAGGGACTTTAAAGACAGCAAAAAGCTTCAAACTACAACACATCAACATGGCATTTCTAAGGGAAATTCTTTTATTTTAAGTGCATATATTTTAAGCTCCAAATAATGCCTTGTTTTCATTTTGATGAAAGTGAAAATGACAGGAAAAAATCAATTTGTCGGCAGCCTTACATTCCTAGGATTTTTTTATTACTGATGAGACTGAGAAAGCTGAGAGTTATCACAATGAAAATAAAAATACTGCTAGTGTAATGCTTATTTTCTCTGACTCCTTGTTTGCCAGGAACTGAAGAGATGGTTGATAGAGCAGATTGAAATCCAGCTTGCTTTCTATTCACAGTCACCTGAGATTTCATGGCTTCCACTCTAGTTCTCCATCAATGCTTGCTTGAAAGTTAAAAAATGTCAGGTTTTGCAAAAACATGGCTCAGAGGCAGGACCCTTGATGCTTGTAATTTTGAACTTGTCAAAGTAAATATGGTTTGTATTGTATTTATTTCCTGAAATCTGAGCAGACAAAATTCATTCCTTCTCAAGAGGACTTAAAGTAATCGGCCAATTGCTTTAGAAATGTGTCTTTTGAGGGTAGACAACTTTTATTTGTAGGGCTCTTCTCCTCATACTTTTTTATATACGCCTCCTATGTCTCATTTTAGGGACTGATTCTCCTCTCCAACAGCATTTCACACCCATATGTCTCCACTGCTGCAGAGGAGATGCTGCTATCAGCACCATCATGAGCTAAAAGAGGGATTTTGCCATGCTGTTGGCAAAAGCAGCTTTAAACTACATTGAATTGCATTGGTTGCATTTTCTTGCTTTCAACAGCAGTCTCTGTTCTTGTCCTTATTTAATATTAAAAAAGTCTGGGAATATATTTAGTTTGATTATAGAATGTTTGAAATCTTCAAGAAGATCTCTGGCCTGCTGAAGGAGTGGAATACATTCTGGACATTTCTGCCACTGCCTTAAATTTTCCAAAGTTGATTTCCCACCCAGCAAGATCAAAGGTTATGGTGCCATATCCCAACTCCCTTCTTTATCTCCATATATACTTTTATGGTGTTTAGATATAGAGATTTGCAAAAGAGACAAAAACAAGACTCTGGATAACAACACTTCCGCCATTCTTGACTGAACAATTTTCTTCTGGGCAAATACTGCATTTATGAGCTGGCAATAAGTTATCTTTTCCAATTCCCAGTGCTGAGGGAGCAAGACATGCACTTCCAAGCATAATACTTAGGTGAGAGAATTATCTTGGATATGTGCCTAGTCTCACCTAGTCAAAAGTTCTTCCACTTTATCTAAAATAATTAAAGGTTTACATAGCAGAGATTTTGTGCTGAAGTCTTCCATCGTCCCAGCAGAGCAAGGCAGCTATTAGACTATAGTGTCTCATTCCCTTAGTGAATATTAAATCATTAGAAATAGTTCCACATGATATGAAATACTTAAATAACTCTTAGCTCAAGAAAGGAGAGAAAAAGAGTCCATATTCCAATGCTGAACACTGTCCTGGAAAGCAGTGAGTTTAGTTTCAAACCTGGCTCTGCTGGGAAACCTATGGCAGAATCAGGAGCTGAACCTGGATTTCTGAGAGCACAGAGTTCAGTGCACTTGTCTTACAGTCTGCTTGGAGACAGGCTCATAACTCTGGGCTTCTGCCAAAGATTCAGAGTCGCTGTGGAGACATTTATTCCTCTAAAACCAATTAATGAAATTTTTCTGAATCTTCTGGAGGATCTTGTCTGGCTTGTAACTTGTTATTGGTGATATAAATCACAAAAGGTAAAAAAAAAAATAGTTAAAAATATGGCATTTGGGCAGGAAAAGTGTTTTCTTATCAGAGTGCTTATACTCTGCTTTATTTACAGTATGGACAGCAAGCATTGAGTGTGCTATTTTTTAAATTCAGCTACACAACAGAAATCTTTATAAATCAAATGGTTTTATATTCAAGCTGACATTATCATGAGCAAGAATGGATTGTCTTGGTTAGTTTAAGATTCTTTCTTCAAAGTCAACCATGTATTCAACACTTATTAACAAAATTAATGAGCACTCACTGGTGGCCTCTGAGCAACCAAGTGGCACTGGTGGCAGTTCTTTCAGGGAAGAATCCCCATAAAATAATACCTAATGTTTTCCTAGTTGAAATAAGAGGAGGATCTGAAACCTTTAAAGCTAAAATAGTTTAATATTTAAGGTTTAAAACCTTAAAATCCTTCATGTTTATGTCTGGGCTCATATGGACAAGACTGCCTAGGTGAAACACTCTTCTCAGAATGAGACATTTCAGGGCTGATCCAAACTGAACAATCCAAACTGGGCTTAGTCTGGTGCAAAACCTGCTGTGGGAACAAATTTATCTTCTCCTAAATTGATGTATTTCCTTTTAACTCTATAATCAGCTGTGAAAAAAAAGACAAAGCACGAGTGTGTTCCCCAGGTATGATGTGAAGTAACCACACTCGTGGTTTAGCAAAAGTGGCAGAAAGTATTTCCTGGCAGTGCAGGTGTCTGCTCTGCTTTGCAATGCCAGGATAATGCTCCTTGTTCCAGAGAATTTTAGGGTACCCATGAAGGGTGTGGTGCACAGATGGGGTGTGGTATAACACATGGACAAATACTGCTGGCAGCACTGCATCAGTGTTTCAGTGGGAAGGTCACCCTGGTACTCCCAGCCATGGTAAATGCCTGTCCCTAGAAAGGGGGCTGATGGCAGAGGCTGTGTGGTCAGACCTCATCTCTGATGGGCAAAGTCCTGATTTCTGTCCTTATAAAGCAAAACAGTTAAAAAATAATGCTTTTTTCTTCATCATCTCCAGGTCTGCAAACACACTCAGAAGAAAGCCTATGGACCTACTCTGCAGCTTTGTGGATATTCTGCAAGAGGTTTAACACAAAACAAATATTCTTTAGGCTCTTGGAATCAGGGTGTAAGAATTTATTGCCCTAGCCCATGTTGTAGTTTGCTACTCTTGTGACAGATGCAGCAGAAGGGGATTTACACCTGTGCTTCAGCTGCTCAGTTTGCAGTCTACTGTCTTAACACCAACTCACACATTCATCAGCAGGTTAAACTGAGATGCCAGGATGAAAACTGGAGCAGCTGAAATGCAAACACATGCTCTCTTCCTGAAAACACAGTTTCTTCCTGCTCTCAGCCCTGCCAAAGCATTTCATCAGTCCTTTCCAATTCCCACAATTTCCTACTGGCTTCCTGGTATTGGGAAATGGAGTTGAATGCAGTACTTGAAAACTGCACCCTGGTTTTCCTAAGACACATTATTTTTCTTTGAAAGACTTAAAACAACCTCCCTTTTCTCAGTGTTAGATTCTACCTGGTCATGGCAGGGGGCTCACCTAGTAAGTGATTAAATAAAAATCTTAAGGAATAGATTTGGATTCATTTCCCCAGTGCACTGATTTTTAAAAGATCAGGTTTTCAGGGTGATCAAGACAGAGGTGCCCCAACAAGGCTTTTACCAGAATCTGCAGAATATTTTTGGCCTGGTAAGAACCACGTTGACCTTTGAGTGGGTATTTCTAAGTCCTTACGCAATGTATATCCTCTTTGGAATTCTCCTTGTCCAACAGTAGAGAGGAAAAGAAGAAGAGAACTACAAAGAAGGAAAGAATGGCATTATGTTTTACATTAGTTTTATCTCCTCAGGCTCCACAGCTTTTAAAGCTTCTGTAGGATAATTAGATGGAAGATACCAGGCTTCTCCCAACCATCCCCAGAGCACCCAAATCCCACTGTAAATTTGGTGAGCTGCAAACCTTTAGCAAACTCTCTCTCAAATACACAATGAAACATATAATGAAAATTAAATGGACAGTAGCCAGCAAGTACAAAAGCAATCTGTCACTGTAAGACATTTCTACAAGAACCTAAAATATTGCACACAAAAGGTGTACTATCAGTCAAAAGCAGAGGAGCTTGAATGTAAAGCAGCCCTAAGCTTCTTTGTACCATGGGTCTTTAATTAGACCTAACAAATGAAAGTGAATCTGGAGGAGGAGAATTGGCAGGAGACCACTGCTGACGACACTCCTCACAATGAACAGCGGTGTTTTGACTCTAAAATGCAGATAAAAGCAAATGTGTGTCCTTTGTTTCTATAATAGGATGCAACATGCATTACACAGACAAGAAAAAAGAATAAAAAAGATCAATGTCTGAGACTTTCAAGGCTCAGTTTCTAGAGGGCACAAGGTACAAATGAAAAAGTTCATGGGAGACAATGATCCAACACTTAGCCCCAAGTCTGTTTTCTTTACAATTAGAAAACGTTGTTTCAAAAAACAATACAAAAGAGCCCACACACAGAAATGAGAGATACATGAAAACATAGGAGACTGGGAAGGATTAATATTAATTTTGTTCTAGTATTATATTTCATGCTGACATTTTTTCCTGAAGACCTCACTCCCTGAAGGAAGGCTGCCTTGAACTTGGTAGCAGACTCTTTTTACATCATCAAGAGGTGTAGACAGTGTTTCAAAACATGTGAGCGGGTCACACTACAATTATTTGCTCAAGGGACATGGAACATTTTGAGCTCTGGGTGCAAGAGTCCCCAGGAAACTGAGGACACCCCTGACTAGCTGGAACTGGGATCAGTTCAAAACAGTCACCTCTGAGTAGGAAATCAGCTTTGCTCCCACTTATGGCATCTACAACACCTTGAGTTTCTGCTCACCTAGCATGTTAAATTCCCTGTGTGAAACCCTGTCACAGAGTGAATGTGGGTTCTCTGGGGGAAGATCCTGTTGGACCACATCCTCCCCAGCCTCTGGGGGAAAAGAAAGCTTCAGAGCAGCTGCCTATTATTCAACAGCAAGAAGTAGCAACTAAAAGATGAGGCTTGATGAGTTTTCTAGAAACTTGTGAGTTTCTTGAACCAGGTGTGAGACAGCAGTATAATTTGCCTTTCAAACTTTTTATTACTATAAATCATTAGATAAAAAAAGCTTGTGTTCTTTGTTAGAACTTCAAATATCCTTGATTTTTGCTTTAGAACATGGTCCTATATCATCAGGAATATATGGGCTTAAAGTAAAATAATCATGGCATGAATTTCTCGAGCTTTCACTGTGAATTTTAATTAAACTTTAATTAAAGGCTTTTGGCCTTAGGAATGTGTTGGTCAAGCTACTTCATCTGGTGTCTTCTATAGCTGATCTGATTTGTCCCAGATGAACAACATGTTTAAGTGGCAAGATTCTTTATTTTCAGTATTTTATTTGTAATGCAAATGAGTTCTTAATTGAGAGATCTTTGAAATAAAATATTTTCCTAATAGCCTTGAAGATTCTGTATTTCAACTTTGCAAGGAAAGCTTTTCTTAAGAAATTAAAGTATTTGGAAGGTGTAGTGAAAATGAGTGAAAGTCATGGCTTTTTGTGGTTAGGAAATATATTTATCTATTCCAAAACCAAGATCTGCTCAGTTCATCTCACTTTAACCTGGATGACTGAAGTTACATCTCTTCTTCATAATGATTACTTCAAGACTTTTGGATCTCAATTTAGGCAGAGACCAAAAAAGAGACCAGACTTCAATGATTCTTAGAACAAAACAGGGCCCTGGGAAGCATGAAGAGTATGTGAAGATGAAAAAACCTTCCCCACTAAAAGTGAATATTGTTTTTGTGCATCTTCAAGGGATTTGGTTCCAGATAAAGGAAGACTTGAGAAGTTACTCCTTTCTTTTTACTTAAATAAGCTCAGTACTCCTGCTGACCATCTCACAGAGTTTCATGCCTGCTGTGAGATATTAAAAGAAAAGGGAAGGGGAGGACCAATCATTTTAAAAATACAAAAGTTATGGACTGCTCAAAGTGCAAGAGCATGGGTTCATTGAAAATCAGTGGGGCTCAGGAAGGAACCAGTCAGCTCCCTGTGTAGGTCTGGGATTGACAGAGTTTCTGTTTCATGAGAGAAACGTGATGCAAAGATAAAGAACATGAGATGCAGAAACTGAGGCAGTAGCACAGATCTAGAGAGGCCTGAAGAATAGCCAATTGCCTCAGAAAAGAAAAAAAGAAGCAAAATGAAGAAAAATGGAAATACCTGTAGTTTAAAGTTGTTTCTTTTTGGCCTGCAGTGGAGCTCAGTGAGAAAATTAGATCTTTCTGCCACCATTTTCTGCCTCAAAATGAGAAGGTAGCTCAGAGTGCCTCAAATGTTGTTGCATCACAGCAGCATCCAGTGTTCTCATTTATAACTGATGGGAGGAAGCAGAGAGAAAAGAAGAAGCTCTAATATTTTATTACCCTTTCCAATCTGATTAATCCAATTTAGTCTGATGAATGTAAAGAAAGAAAACAGCAATTCTTTGTACTCCATTCCTACATTTCATTACAAGTGCCTAATGAATGTTAATAAATTAATTTTCAGACACCTTTTCTGAAGCAAACTATTTTTACACCTGACCTGCTTACACTGAGAAAGGGAGGAGTAAACAACTAAATACTGAAGGCCTTACACATTAATCATGCATATATATAAAATTAATTTTGTAGGAAGCTAAAAGATTCAGCAGTTAATCTTTTGCCAGAAGTCATAGAAATTAAAATAATGGAAAGAAATCTGTCCTTTAAATCTAGTCCTTTAAATGCAAGAATAAATTTTAACTGTGCATTATACTATCCTGCATCCACCTTCAGAAAGTATAAGTAGAGGGTTTTTCCCTTTGATATTTGTAAATTTCTAATTAGTGCTATGTTCTACATTAAAGGGGCACTTATAAATTAATGTGGCCTAGAAATATTAATATTTCAAAAATAAGCCTGCTGGATTTAATATCGGAAATCTGTGGCATAAAATCTTAACTTGTTCACATGCTTCTTGGGTGTGGCTAGAATATACATACTTACATAAATACATATATATATATATATATATAAATGTATATACTTACAGTGCTGGAACTTAGGATGACATCTGACTAACTGGATCTCCTTCCTTTTATATTTTGCTCATCCTCTATTTATGATAGAAATACTAAATACCATACACACCTGGATTGAATTACTAATAATAGAAATAGTATACAGAGATGACAGTTAAAGAATTTTAAACTAATGAAAATAATTAATAACTTCAAAAACCTGCAGTAAACATATTCCCCTAATTAACAGAATAAGCCAAGTGTTCTTATATAACTACAAAGCTCTGGAGATATAATGCAATTTCATGCTAGCTCCTCTTGCACTGCTTATTGCTTTAAAGTAACTGTATCACTGAAAGTATTTAAGAGAGCAATTGCTCTTGGGGATGCAAAAATCCTTAGATGTTTGCATCTAAATAAACTAGGTAGCCCCATTAAAATTGAGATAAAGGCACATTATCAAACAAGTGGTAATTAGAGCTGTTATACTTTCTGCATGAACAATCCCCCCAAAAAGTATTAATTAGTGATTAATATCACCTGAGATTAAGCTGAGCCAATATTAAATTTAAGTACTCAAGTTCATTAAATAGCTTAGACTGGTGCAAAAATTTATGGATGGGCACTATAATGATTTTGCACCAGTGAGATGTGGTTTATCTATTTTAAACCACTGGGCTACATTTTGTTGCTTTATTGCTATTCTCAATAGAAATTAGAATAGAAAAGATTTATAATTCTAGAAAGATTATTAGGGCTTATTTCACTCTTGTTCAGGCCCAGTTGCAGGAAAACAGAGCCAGTTCACAAGGGCTCAGCAATGCTTGGGATCCTCATCGTGTTCCCTTTCTGCATTGTCACAGCTGGTGGGGCCTGGCTGTGGGAGCCACACAGATCTCTTGGATGGCTGGAAGCTGTTCCTAAAATCACAGTTGTCTCGTTTGTTTCCTACTCCTTGTTAAAATATTTTGCTTCAGATTGTCCAGATTTTCTTGGCAAAAACACTAGACTGAAAAAAAAGATATTATACTTGCATGAGTCACGCCATCCCCTGTTCTCCAAACTCATAAAACAATTGCTGAAGATCAGAGGTGGCATGAGGGAATTATCTGAGCTGGCAGTGGCTGGTTGCTCATGGCCATGTTTTCCAGTGCTGGTTATTCTTGTTAGCAATAGTTGAACTGTGAATATCTTCCCAGTTTGAACACTCCAGTATTTTGATCAGGGAAATAAATCCTGCAAAGAATCTGCATTGATTTTTGCTGATCCCCGGTGCTTCCTTCATCCATCAGGGTCATACCTGACTGGCCATCCCCCTTCCCAGCTTCTGGGTGTCTTTCTGGAACTAGAGGAAGAAGGAATGTGAGGACATTCCAGAAACATCCAACTGGTGCACACTGCCACCTCTGCTCACTGGATTAAGGACTGCAGAGAAAGCAAATATTTGGTTCCATGTCTGGGTTTATTCAATCCACACTTTTCCTCAACTCCACTATTACCATGATGATGGCCCCTGGCTGCCTCATCTCTGGGCAGTGATCCAAGGACTGTATCTGCTGCTTGGGGCACAGATTGCCTATAATTCTCAAGGGCAGGACAAGCCTCAAGACCACAAAGTCATCTGACCAATGGAGGAAGATGGGAATCCCTGCTGTGACTGTGTGGATTATTGGCTTGTGCTGAAACAACATTCCACAATAAACCTAAAACTTGGTGTATTTAATTTTGTCTGACAATCCATGAAGTCCATTTAGTCAAAATAACTCTGAGATGCTTCAGCTGATATCTGAATCTCTCCTACTTAGGCAGCAGTATCACAGTAAAACAATTAAAAAGGCTGTCCTTGCTGTTAGCTGAAATATAAATGAGACCAGCTAAATTCCAAAGTGGGCCCTAATGTGCAGAATTTGTGACTAATACAAATGAGGCTTTGCCTGCAAGACATTACTGCTCCTAATTCTTAGAAAAGACATGGCCATTACTATTTGTGCTGGAAATTGCCACTCAGGTGTTACAGAAAGGCTGCCCACCACAGCCAACACATCGTGGATGAGCTGTGTCACTGACAAAGTGATCTCCTCAAAGGAAAAGCACTGCTGGCTGTGCACACTCTCCTCCCTCTCCTCTTGGCACTTGTGAGCTCCTAGCATGAGCACAGGATGCTTTCAGGAGGGCATGGGGCCATGCAGACAGATGGGCAGGGGAGAGACGTGCTGCAGAAATGGGATGTGTGTCAAGGCTTGAGTAACTGGGCCTAAATACTCACCCAGGGATGTCAGAATAGCAGTTTGGTCTGGATGCCTGCACAGGAGATCAAAGGAATGCCCTTTAGCTTCCCATTGCAGCTCAGGGTGTGAGGAATTAGGTACTTGGCATTTACATGGTGTTTATATGATCAAAGCACTGTCCCGATATTACCTAATTAAACAGTACAGCACCCTTCTGAGACACTTATGGTCTTCAATTCACTGATGGGACAGCAGATGGGGAAAATTGTGTGTTTTAGCCACCAGTGCTTCTGCCAGGATCTCCCATCTCCCTGTGCTTATTTCTCTAAGCCCAGCTATGCAAAAGGCATTGTGTGCTAGGCAGCAGTTGCCGAAGGGGAAATTTTGTTTCAAGGGACTTGTTTCTTTGCAAGTTGATTTCCATTGCATGTAAGAAACATTTGTTGACCTCAATGAAAGATAAAGTTTTCCCTGACTTCTCTGGTCATAGCCCCATCCCTGCCTCCTGTGGTGTGCAGGTTTGTGTGTGATCATTACATGAGAGGCACTGATCTTCCATGCTCAGTTTACAGCAAAGGCTGATCTGTTGCTCTGAGCATTTCTCCCTCTTTGTTACTGCAGTGCTGATCAACTCAGCACACTTGTATGTTATTTGGGTACAGAAACACATGAAAACAGTTTTTAATGGAAAAGTTTTCTTTTTTGGAGGTGAGGAGCTCTGACTCTGGGACCAAAAGTGCAGCCTCCTTGGTGGGGTGTCTCATTGACAGAACGCTGAGCTGAGTTGAGCTGACAGAATCCTTCATGCTGCAAACCACAGAGGGGGAATCTGCTTCCACAAAGCTGCTCACTGGGTGATGCTGCCAGAGCTGTGCTGATGACAGCACAGGTGAGGACCTGGGATGTGCTAGGATGGACCCTACATGGAGCTAGGCTGGGATGGAAAGCACTGGGAATGCCCAGGGCTCCTGCAGGGTCCTGTTCAACAACCACTCTCTGTGCTGGCCCCAAGCACACCTGAAACCTTCACAGCAAGGACATATCCATGTATTACTCCAGCTCCTTGGGAATGTCTTATAACCTAACAGTTCTTTAGAGGAAAGTATTTGAGGGGAATTTCTGTCTCCCTGGTATTTTGGTCTATCAGCACAAGAAAGCAGTTGCAAGACAGAAAGTGCACAAACTTTTCAGAAACTACTCCTTCCACCCCCAGACTCCTTCCTACAGAGTAAGTGAGCACAGAATGGTCTTTAATGTGGGAGTTTAATGATCAATATTTAGCTAGGAGGTTTGATGAATATTATATTTATTATGTAACTCTGGAAAGGCACTTCAGTCCCTGTATTTAACTTATCACTTTTAATACAGCGCAAATAAGAAAGCCTCTTCACACTCTGTTCTTTTCTTTAACAGGCAAACTATAATGTTCTTTGCTCTCATGCTGCTTCATTTTCAAACACAGCACATGTAAACAAATTTAGCAATAAATTATGCAAAAGTGTAATAGCGACAAATATTTCAGAGAGCTAACTGGCAAGTTTATTCTCTGAATATGAATGACAAAGAGTTGCTTTATTTGTCTAAAGGAGCTTGTATGTATATTTAAAATGCTTGGCATTCCACTCCTCTTCAGCTCAATGACAAAATTCTCTGCACTGTCAGTGAGTCTCAGATTTTATCTATGGATATAATAAATTAGCTTTATTTATAATTTTTATTCCCTGAATGAATTAATAGTAATTGATCTTTACCTTCCATGTTATATAAATCTTATGCTGATGAGGAATGGCTCAGGTTTTTCTGCTATAAAATCTTACAGAAGGTTTCTGCATTCCATGTTGGACTGTTAATTTCTCAGCACTATGTAACGTGAGACCTTGAAGTATGAAGATTTTTTTTGAGACTTCTTAAGTTTTAATTACTCACAGTGCAACCACTAGAACAGTTCAGTAAAAAAAAAAACAAAACAACTTTATTTCCCATGAGAAACTATTTATCCCTTCTCTCATTCATAAGATGTATCTGCAGATGGGCAGTAGAGACATCATGAAGTGCTTCTGTGGGGTGAGTCTATGGTAGGGATTTATTCACCGTCTTTCATGCCCAGATTTGCACCTCACTTAGCTGGAGGAAGCAGCTGCTGTTCATGGCCCCACGTAGCCTGGGCTGGAGAACAGCCAGGGATCCATCTCTGGCTGCTGTAGACTTTGAGCAACTTAACTCCCTAACCAAAGGTCAGCAGACACATTATCAGAGCTGAACAGACTCTCAGCCTGGGGCCCAGGTTTTATTCCATCCTTCTGACACACACAGGCCATGTGATGCCATCAAAGAAAAAGCATCATGCCTTCAAAGCCTTCCTCTTCTCCAGACAAAATTTCCTTTGGATAGAGTGCAGATGCAGGCACACAGTAACTGACCCACTGGTGAGTGACAGAAAGAAAAATCTACTGGTTATTAGTTGATTACACAATCAGGGGGCTTAAGGAACCCATCTCAGCTGGCTGAATAACCATAATTTCTTGGAAGTAAATGAATTGACATCAATAGCTCTCCACAATTGGAAGGACTGGTTTTTTTAAATATGGATGATTGTGGTTTTTTGGTTCTTGCTGCTGGGAAGGAGTCCCTGTGTTCAAAGTCCACAATCATATTTTGGTTCTTCAAGCAGCTAGCAGTGAAATGTAGGAACTGCAGCTGCAGGCTCACTTCATGGTGCACTAACAATCAGTAGGTGTGGTGACTCTTCCTTTACCAAAGAAGAGAATGTTCTATGATTCAACAGGAATGAAAAGAACAAAAATATGCTCATTTGTTTGAGGTACTTCATGGATGAGTGTAAGGCTTGAAGTCAACAAACTGAACAGATGTGCGTACAAGAGTGGTACTTTCCAAAAGCCATGCTACAGTGGGAAGGAAGAACCTTCAAAAATTGTCATGAGATGAATCTCATAGACAGTGAAATGGGCATGGGAGGTCACAGATTTTTCTCCAGACAAGACTGCCATAAGAAATGGCACAGACATACTGCTTTTTATAGGAACTTGCTTTAAAAAAACCACTTCTCATGGAAGCTTATCAATTTGTGTTCCTTCTGTTACATGTTAGAGGAAAAACTTTTAAAGAAAGTGCTTAACAGTTGTTTTGACAGAAGAGGTAGGCAAGAAAGAGTTTGAATAAAATCCAGAGAGCATATGAATAAAAAACTCCTCCCATTAGACATGAGTGGCTCAGGTTTGGTTCCTGAGCTTAAGGAACAAGAAAACCTCTCTACCATCTTCAGCTTGGGGAAAGGAAGGTGAAAGACTGCAGTCTCCTACTTATTCTGGGTTCAGTACCCAAATTTTCATTCAGAGTTCTTCTATTGAACCAAAGAAACATTCCCAACATGGAAATGCTTTTTATATTGCAAGATTTCCATGAAAATGATGATTTTGAACAGGTGCTGTGCTGCAGCAAAAGCATTTACTAGAACATTCCCAGTGAACACCACTGATTAGCTGGCAAAACACCAAGCTTGCTTTTTAAGAGAACTTACTGATTAACATGCAATTTTATTGTTTAAAAAATAGATTTTTTTCCCCTCAAAAGAGTTGCATTCTGTACTCATTTCCTACCATGCTGAAGTTGTAAACTTCAAGTGGCAGCATTCTGGTTGCTCCCATATAATTTCACTTCTTTCTGAAGGACAAGAGTGAAGCAGAGACTTTCAGATAACATTTTCTTCATCTGTAGCTGAAACAAAGGAGCTACAGCAATGGTTGGCCAAGGAAGGATGTCACTTGCTTTGAGGATTGCTGCTAGCCAGGATAGCTGAGTGTCTATTCTTCAGAGGCAGGAAGAATTCCTCTTGTTGCTGAACAGTTTTATGTCCACTAACTTAATGATATTCCTTTCACTTTTAAACACAATGACCACTAGTTCAATCCAGGAGTATAATGTATGTACAGGGAGAATGTAAAGTTACTTGTAGCAGCTTTAAAGCTGAGAGACGTTCCATTCTGTCTGTGAGGGCTTCAAATTCCCATAGAGGCTCTTTAAAAGAGCCTTAACTATTTCTCTTATTTTTTATAATCAAAAAGAAAAAAACCCAAGCCCTTCTGAGGCAGAGTTACTTCTGTGAAGGACCAGGAAAAACTTTCCCTGCATAAACTAAGGAAAATAGTTTTGCAACTCAAACCATCTATCAGAGACCTTCACTGGGACACTTGTTTGTAACTAAGGCAAAATGCAACCTGGCATTTTCTCTCTACCTGTGGCCAGACAAATATCAAACAAAAGAATACAGAGGCAGCAGAACCATTTACTTTTTAAACTGGACCCTAGCTCTGCATGCTTAGCATGAGCATCACTCCAATCCTAATACTTCTTGTTTCTTTTTTCTTTTTATAGACCCTGCTCTGAACCTTGACCTAGAAACCTGGTATTCATAGAAAATGAAGGAAATCTCCCAAGTTTCCTCAGCTGCTCCTGCCCTCCCACACTGCCAATCTCCCAGCCCACCCAGCAGCCCCCCAGGCTGTCATTCTCCAGCACTGGCTGCTGCTCCAGCTGCACTCTTTTATGGCAGTGGCTTTGTGCCTGCAGCTGGTTTCACACCTGAGGGCAGTAATGAACTGCTTCTGGCACACTCTGCTGAAGTGGGAAGATGTTATTAACTCATATTATAGGTGAGGAACAGCTTGAGGGACTTAAACCCAGCTGCCCCAAAGTATGTAGGCATTTTGTATATAGCACAGTAAGGCACTTTGCACTTTTAAGGACTTGAGCTTAGTCATTTGTGAAAATTGTAACCTGCTATGTGACAAAAGGGAAGCTGTGTCTGTTCTCCCCACCGAGGAGATTTCTAAAATGCATTTTAGTCCTTCCTTCCGGGCTTGTGTTCTTAGGCTGACTATAAGGTTGAGTAACACAGAAAAAGTGGACACAATCCTTGAATTTGCAATAGCATTTCTCCTTAAATGAGGTCAGATGGGTTTTAAATAAAGGTGGCCTGCAAATTATGAGCAGCTTTAGGAACTCAGCTACTTCTGAAGGAGCCAGGCTTATGTAAGGTCAAAATAATTCTGAGTCCCTATCCCAAGCATTTTTTTTCAACCTAAGGTGTTGCAACACCTTACAGAGAGGCAAGGGAGGCAGGGAACTACACACTTTGCCTATGGAGAGAAACGAAGCAAACCTTTGAAGGTCACTGCTTATTAGAGCAATTGACTGAACATTAAATCAGCAGGGTGTTAATATCCAAGGATTTTGGCTCCAGTCCTATAAAGTTGTTTTGCTAACTCCAGGCAGGTTTTCTGTACCTGCAACTTGTTGCTTTCATCCTGTTATTTCCTTGAAAGGGAGCTAAAAATACGAAGGACTTTGCTGAGCTGACACTGTTTCTGGACAAACCTGATTTTTACAGAAGTTCATACTGAAGACACATCCAGGATATTTCCATTGTCAGCTCCTCCACAGCTGATACTTATGCTCATCTTGGAGATCTGCTTTATGAACTGTCTGTCTTCAGTCCAAAGCGACTTTCCCCCAAATTCTACTCAATTAAAAAAAGCAATCAGAAACCAAACAATTTGATGTAGTTATTACTGGTAGTAATAAATGCTGCCTGACTCAGAACTGGCTCTTGTTCTAGTTGGGAGAGCATAAAGATCCATCATGTATTTTTTTGTGCTCTTTACCAGGAGGTGTCTGGAAAGGGAAGCTCCAATCATTCAGCCCTGAAGCTTCTTACTGTATGTACAAACAGCAGAGACAGGCAGAAATGTCAATGTTTGTGTGAGGTGATGTGAGAGAAGCATGACCAGACCTGACATACCTGGCTGTCAGGTTCCACAGGACAATACCAGCAAGCACAATTGTAATTTTATTGGGTTTTTATAACCTCGACTGCCAACCCCATATTTATCTCTCTTTCTTAATTTCCAGACAAGGTTACCCAAAGAGTTGCCCCACCAAGGAGTTTTCTGATCCTGTGGGAGTAAGTCATAGAAGACTAGAAGAAATAGAAATCCTGGCTCTCTGCCAGAAACTGCAGCTGTTGTGGCTCTGCTGCTATTCCATTGTGTCCCACCACTCACGTGGATCTGCTGCCTGGGTCTGAGCTCACACTGAAGGACAGTCACTGATCTCAAACACTTGTGATCCACATAGATGAGACATGCCAGGGGTGAAAATCAACTCTAATTTGACATATGGTGAAATCACCACTTAAAGATGTTCAGTGCTTTACCAAATCATCCAAACAGTTTAGGTTTTAAGAAAAACTAAGACGGTTAATTCCTCAAAGGCTCCTCTGATGTTGGATAGATATGCCTATGCCTTATGTGGAACCTATGAAATTACAACTGACTGTCTTAAAAGCAAAACCAAAGTTACCTAAGGACTAGACAGAGAACTACTAACAGAAATTAACCATGCTTCCCAAATATTCTCCTGGTTCTTTCTTTGTTTTGCTGGTAAATGATAACAGCAACAGCAAATTTGATCAATGGAAGGAAGTGATTTTTGGTTCTTCTTCTCTGGTAGTTTTCATCTTTGTGTTTTTAGCAAAGAAAAAAGAAAGTAGTAATCTGATATCATAGGGAATACAGTATTTGCCATGAGAAATTTCATAAAGTTTTTCCCATGTCATTCTATAGTATTTAATAATTTGGCACTCAGGCTTTCACTTTGGTTCAAGTTTAGACTTGACCAGTAGCTCAGGCATAATATAGTTTCCAACTGTGATAATTTCAACTCCTGTAAATATATATATATATATATATATTAAAAAAGTTTATTTTTAGGCATCCACTTACCTCTAAAGTTGCTTTTGGTGATGACTACTGCAGGACATGACTGCTAAGGTATCTGCAAAGATTTTACTGCCTGCCAGGCTAACTTGCTTTCACCATCTCAGGAGAACAGCTTGAATTCTAACAAAGAGTAATAGGAACATGATAAAGATGCTTGTAGAATAGAGGATAAACCTTCTACAGGTAAACAAGTTAACTTTTGTCTTTGATAGACCTAATTACATGTATTTTAAAAAACATAACCAATAAGTAAATAAATAAACAAACTAACCCTCCAAACCCTAGCAGCAGGTTGCTACATTAGTGTGAATATTTCATGTCTGATCTGAGTATGCCCACACAGAATTTCATTTTTCTCTGGGACTTGCTGGTTGTCTTAAGTAGAGAAAAAACAGCACCCAGGAAGTCCTGCCTACAGTCTATGTTCCTGGCATTTCATGTAGGGACTGGTACCTCTTGCACATTCAGACCATCTCTGTGCAGTGTAGAATGGAAAAAACAACTAGAAGAAAAAGTGCTGTTTCCATTTGCACAAGAAGACTCAAAAAAAAATCAAACAGAGCTCAGCCCTCTCAGGCATTATCAGTATAAGAGGAACTGACAGCATTTGGCTTAGACTTGTCCATTTTGGGCAAGGGCAGTGGATGGTTTCAGCAGTTCTGAAGGAGAGAATGGCATGTGCAATCCTCGAAGGGCTGAGCCACCGCTCCTGTGCCCATCAAATGTCAGCACACATTAGGGTTCCTTCCCTGCTGGCAAAGTGCTGATGGCTCCTGTGCTGATTTTGCAGTGTTAGTAGAGCTTCTGGGGGACCTGGAAGCCTGAAGTGCTGTGCTGCCTGTGATGATTTGGGGGAGAGTGGAGGTCAATGATCACAGGGGTTTGAATCAGACAACGTGGTGGTGGCATCTTGGGTGTCAGGCTCCCTTTACCCTCCCAGCCCTTGAATTCTACCTGCTGACTGCAGTGGTGTTCAGTGGCAATACTGTTATTAGCCAGCAGGATTCAGCAGTCCTTTGAGGCTCCAGCATGGGTGCAGCTTTAGTGTTTTGTTTGGTTTACTACAAATGTGCAAAGGCTACATTTCTCAAGAAGAGCTAATGATTCCATGTTCACTTTAAAGACTTTTTAACAGCAATATAATGAACCTGCAGGTCACAGAGAGTTTAGGCACCACTTTTTCATCACCAAGCTGTTTTTCTCCCAGCACCTCAAGTAAAAGATGATAACTGACAAAGTGTCACACAGAGTCTTACATTAGTAAATGACAGCTCCAACACTTGTAAAGAAAAAAATACATCTCCTTTGCATGTTGGAGGCAGAAAGCTTGCCAATTTTAGCTGAGGACTCGTATGCTTAGTATTTGAAATGTAAAATTATGAAACCTTATGCTCAGCACAGTCTGCACATGCAATCAGATCTGACCTTGCAATGCTCTCAAATCTCTGAGGGCAGATTTTTAGAAACAAGTAAGAGGCAGATATTGACCTCTCCTTTTTCAGTGATATTTTGTCACTCAGCCATTCTTTCTGTTTTGGAAAATGTTGTATCAAGTAACTTAATTTTGCCAGAGGGAGAATCCTCAGTGTTTAATATAAGTTATTAACTTCTTGCAAACAAGTGGGATACAGTAAAACATAGTAGAGAAGATTTAGTGCAGGAGTAAAGAGCAAAATGAGCACAAATAGATAACTGTCATTCAGGCATTTTATATGAACAAAAGGAGAACACACAGAGAGGTTCTTTGATGAGACATTCACAAAACAAAATAATGATATAAGATTGAAATAAGTTTCAGGAACAAAAAGATATATTGGGAAAGAAATAGCTCAAAATGTCTGGCAACTACCCTGGAGAATAATGGAGACAAATCTCATTACAGATTTCCTGTGATGTTATCCTCTATATCACACATAGTGCAAGCAGGAACACAGAATAACTTTCATGAACTATACTTGTATATTGTTATGTTTGACGAAGTATAGTATTAGGCAGCTACAGCATGAGTTAGTGAAATAACTTGGTAGCTGTATTCACTCACACAGGCTGTTTTAATTTGGAAAATTAATAGCAAAGTTACAAATCATGGAATTGTAGAACAACTTGTTTGGAAAGGACTTTTGTAGGTCAGCTAGTTCCAACCCCCACTTCCCCAGTGCAAAGCAGAACTAACTTCAAATGAAAGGATGAAAAAAAGAGAACATTCTGTTTTAAACTAGAGAATGCCTGACATGCTTTTTCTTGTGAATTTTTCCATGACCTCTATTTATAGCTCATTTGCCACCATTTTCTGAGGTCTCTTTGCTGCAAGCCCTTGTATTTCAGACAAAAATCAGGTAGCCTGTACCTGAGCATTAATATTTAACACAGACTTATGGGAAAGGCAGTGACTAAAAGTGACATCTGCATTTTACTAGAATGAAGGTTGTGAAATGGGACCAAGGACTGTTTTATCCTTCTCTTGTTTTAATTGGTAATTCAGTCTGCATGCTTTTTGTGTAATTTCTCTGCAATAGAAGGATAGTCCTTGGAGGAAGGAACAATTTGACATGGTGTGAGAAAAGCATTTTCTGAGGAGCAGAGGGTTTTTTTATTGCCACAGACAATATTTTGTATGCATGATCTGATTGTGGCTTTGATAGACAGGAAGCTAGAGGCCATTTGGTGGCAGAGTTTGTCACAAAATCTCCAAATTCCTTGATTATTCTCAACAGATATGGAAAACTTGGTCCTTGGAGATGCTTTAAGCTTAGGGTACTCCTGTGAACCAGCTTTGCACATTCAACATGCCTTGGCAGGAGCAGTGAGTTCAGGTTGTTGTTCTTTGGTGTCTTTGTTGAATCCCAGGACCCTTTCTGGAAAGATTTCTGGATCTCCTCTCTTCTGGCCTTGTCTGAGAGTTGCAAAAGCAGATGATGGCAGATGGCTGAGTCAGCAAACATCTACTGCAGGTATGTCCATGGAAAGAAATTCCTGGGGTTCCTCCATTCCTTTCCTTAAGGCTGGCCTTAAGTCTCCCCCTGAGAGTTCCTGCAAGTGTGTCTGGCCAGCTGGTGGCTTTCCCACAGTGAAGTGGCTTCTTAGACATCACGCAGATGCAGAATGTCTACCTGACTCTGCTGTTACTTCATTTTAACTTTTAAGCTTTTTTGCCTGTTTTACTGCTAGACCAGGTTTATTATCCATGCTGGGAAATGAGGCAAAGCATAGGTTAAGTGACTTATTCAAAGTCACACACCAAAAGTGTAACTGAGCAAGATATTGAATTTTCAACTCTGCATTTCTATTCCAGTGCTTTACAATCAGATGACAATTTAAATTCCCTTTCAAACTGGAAGAGAAAAGGCTGAGGATTTTCAAACATTTTCTTATTATCAAACATTCACATATTTCTAAGACTGAGAAAATAACTGTGGAAGACAATTCAAATTGACAGGCATATTTCAGAATTGGTTACCTGATCTCTAAACTCTGACTTGCATGAAAATACACTCTTTCTACCAAAATCTGATCCAGATTTTTACCCTTCAGAGTCAGGTTTTGATCTCAGGCTATTCCTGAGAAGATATGACAACTTCTCACTGTCTGTCACCTTCAGGTTTGCTGCACATCTGCAGCTCTTCAGGCTGGAAAATCAAACCACTGCTATAAGTGTAAATTCAAAAGTTAACAAACAGAAAAATGAAGTAGAGCATACAGAAACTGATTTTGACCATTAATTCTGATGTATGCTTGATTTGCTACAAAGATGATGGGCTTAGATCAGTGGTTTGGAGGAGGGATTTGAAAGTTAGATTTTCACTGCAGAGGATAATAAATGGGAAAAAAGTATGAATAATAAGGAGTAGAGCAAACATATTCAGAAAAATTTGGATAATTCATTAGGCTAGGCCTGAGAATAACAAATATATTTCGATGAAGAGAGTTATAATGGAATCCAGAAACTTCAGAGATGACCCCAGAGTTATCTTATAGAGTTGGCAAAGAACCCACAGTTCAAACCCCACTGCAAATTATCCCTCTGTTATTTCATCCATGAATCAAATGGATGGCATCCACAAGTTCCTTTCCTTGCAGTTTTACACAATGCTCAGACTTTTGAGAAATATGCAGCACCAGAAGCAAAGTTATATTTTTGGCTCCCATTCAGCTGAGTGAAAAGGCAAACATTGGGATATACTCAATACCAGCTTGGGTAAGACATTGACTTTCTCTGTGTGTGTAACTTGTTTCAGTCCTGTGCTGAACCAGGGCCAAAGGTATTAATACATCTTGATTAGGGGCATACTGGCAGAGACTACTTGCCTTGAGTTCCAGGGCATTTTTAGCCATAAACTTTCTTTAGCCTTCTTTCCTTGTAAGAAATGAGAAATGATAATTTCCTTTTCAAAAAAAAAAACAAAAAAAAACAACAGACAACCTGTTTCCAGACTAGGGAAATGTTCTCCCAGGAGTCTCCTCCTGGGAGAAAAGTCTCATCATACTTGAAAAAAAATATCTCGCAACCAGTGAGAATTGCCAGTGTAATCACAATAAGTAAACAAAACTAGATTCAAGTCAATAGTTCCAGCAAACATCTGTGCTAAAGCCAATGTTAAAAGAGGCAGGAAAACACACACTGAGTGCAACAGGGCTGAATTTCAGCAGGATGAAAGCAGCAGCAAATTATAGCCTTCTGGGAAAAAAAAAGAGGGAGACACAATCTGAATAACTGGTATGAAAATGGTGAAGACACTGATGTTTTGCAATTAAAATATTTGTCATAATAATACATAATTTTAACTTGGAGTCCAAACACTGCTCTTTTATATAGGCATTAATCAAACACATTTTCTGTGCAGTTGGTGGCCACCTGTCCCTGTTAAATCCCCTTTTCTTCATTAGAGATTTTTCTTGACCAGGAAGTAGTTTTTGACAGTTTAGAAAGGACAAACTGCTCCTTGGGTCACCCCTGCTCACACACAGTCCTTCTGAAATAGCTGACATGTGCCACTGTATAATCACCAAAGCTGCATTTTCTAGAACACTGTATTCCAGTGCCAGCAAGCATTTTGCAATTTACTTCTGGACAGAGAACAAGGGTTTGACTGGGCTTCCTCCTGATTTATGTGTTTCTGACCATTTGACTTCCAAAGCTCCTTGTTAGTGACTCTTCCTCCTCACACTGTGGCTTCTATAACTGGTAAATCCACTGGTTTCACCAAAACCTCACAAGGTACAAGAGTAATTGGAGTGACCTCCAGCTGGCTCTAGATGCAGCAGAGGCACAGGGGATCACACCTGCAGCCAGGATGAACTGTCTGGCTTTGAGGAGTGCCCAGACAGTCAGTGAAGGCTAAGTGCTCCTGCTCTCCTGATGAGTTTGCTGCCCTCAGTGAAGCTTTTAACACGGATGTCTTCCACAAGATTTCTCTAATTTACCATTTGCAGCTTGATAAGTTTCTTTCAGAGTGAGCTTTAATTATCCACTTAGCACACTTTGCTTGCTTTATTTTTTTCCTGAATGCTCCCACCAAGCTGTTACAATAAGAAAAATAAGTGATCAGGCCCTATTCATTTATTATTTTTTTTAAAAATGACATTTTTAGCTGGACTGTTCTCAGTCTATTAGTGCTGCTGGTGTGGTTTCTCTGGAAGGCTGCAGCTGTGTTTCAGGAGCTGAAGAGCAGATAATATGTTATCTTCTTCCAAGGTGATTCATGAGGAAGGGCTGCTGTGAGACTGCTACAATTAGGTGGGGCATTGTAGACATAGCACTGGAAAAAGAAGAACACTTTATCTATGGCATGATAAATAAATAGAAACTGAATCTTGCTTTAAAAGGAATTTAAATATAACTCCATCCCACCATACTTTTGTGGGTATCCTGATAATATGAATATGAAAAAAAGGTCTGGCTCTAGAGATCACTTTTCTCTTTGAAATTAAGATTTTCCCCCTTGCCTTCCCCATCTTTTTCTTTCTTTTAAACAAATCTGACCCCATGTGATTTGGCAACTCAGCAAACCAAAATCTGGTTTTCCTGTATATACATCAGCAATTTATTTGACAGACAGGTCATTTTGAAGAGAAAAAAAATATTAAAAAAGAGTAAAGGATTTAAAGTAAAGTAATTAATATGCATAAAGAGGTTAATGTGCCTAAAGGGCTCTACAGCAGTATCATGGCTGAATGGTATCACATCTAACTGTGGTGATTGTTGGGAATTGCTGGTGAGAAAACTGTTGGCAGAGGTCAGAGCAATGTGCTCTGAAGCACAGAGTTAAATGAGGAGGGATACAGAAAAGGTGGCTAACTTCATTTTAGGCACCCAAAGCTATTCTTAGCTGTATCTGAAATGGCACTAGAGGCCTGGTCAGGCACCTGAATTCCTCTCTTGGCATTTTATCCAAACTCGCACAGGAAAACTCTGACAGACACTCAAAGTTGCATCTTTGAAATCAGTGTGAATGTTTCTGAACAAGCAAACTTTGCACTGAAACAGGCTATTTATGAGAGCCTGATTTGTCAGCTGGTAATGTTCTTTAGCTGGATCTTGTTACTCATCACACATAGACACACACACATATATATTCATACACACACACATATGTAAGTATATGTATACATATGCACATGTATTTTTAAAGCAAGCTGAATAAGGACAGCAAGCTGCCATCAGTCAAGAAATTTTCCATCCACCACACAGATCTTTGCTGTCACTTACACAAGCTGAGTGACTGATAAAAGCAGGTTGCTAACTTCTCCCATCAGCTACCACTAGAGAGGGAAATGTCCCTTTGTTTTGTTTTCTTGCAGATGAACTCTTGATAGCTTTTGGCAGCTGAGATGATGTTGAAAGTCTCCTTTGAAACACACTAAGATTTTTTTCTGCTTTGACTAGGAGGTGGCTTTTTCAAAGGAAACTTGTGCAAATTGTTGCCCATTTTTCACTATTTCTGCAGCCAGAAAGTATATTTTCCTCTTTCACAAGGTAATTTTCCTCTCTAGCTTGGGAGTGTTTAGTCCTTTGTTGGAAGATCTAGCTTTTGCCCTGCTGCCTGCTGCTTTTCTGAGCCTGATACCCAGAATTTTACTTCCTTTCTGCCTCTCCCTGCACCTGAATGCCAAATACTCACATGTTATCCACAAGGGTAAATGGAGAAAGCAAGACTTCCCAGAAAGCATGACTTGAACAATATCTGACTCCAGACCCATTCCCATCTAATTGCGAAAAAAATCTGTCTTCTAAGCTTAATTGTAATTGGTTTTGTGGGTGTCTGATTGAGAGGAAAATGCAAACCATTATATCAATAAAAAGCAATTGCCACTAGTATGATCAGCAGTTCAGATACCAGAAGTTCCTCTTTGTCCTTCTGCCACTTTACTGATGATTCTGCAAAGATTCAGAGTGCCCTGGCCTCTGTTTCAGAATGCTCAGAACAGTGCAGGAAAGCTCTTTTATTGTTGTTGCTTTACCTCCTTTTCATAAATGACCGTGTTTGCATGACAGAAAGAAAAAAACCCACAGAAATATGGTCTAATTATGAAGGAAGGAAGTACAGCTCTAAGACCAAATGCTCTTGGGGAAAACATCCATCAGGTTCTGCCATGAGAACCAGAGGCTGCCAGACACTTACTAATTCTTTGATCTCAGCAATGCCAGTTGAAGCTTTCCCAGTTTGTAGTTCTGGATGGTGAAGCCATCCCTATTGCTTATCTTGCTCCTTTTCCAGGTTTAGGCACTTGTATTTATGGAGCTTTCATGTAGCCTAAATTCCCTAAAAGGAAAACATTCTAGTCAAATTGTCATCTGTTCACAGAATGTAAATAAAAAAGAGAAAACATGGTCATTTGGGTGGATCCATCACAGGCTGCTAGCTTTGATTTGGGGGCATCTGTATCGAGCTCAATACTGTGGGATTGAAGCATAGTTAGAAGTTACCAAAGATAAAACAAACAACAATCAAACAAACTACAAACAAACAAACAAACAAACCAGCAAGGCACACAGGTCTGATGTGGGGATATTGGGAGACAAATGCCTTGGTCCTTATAGAAGTTATTCAGTCTTACTATTAAAAAATGCACCTCTCTCCCATGTGAATTTCTCTTGTTTCTGCTTCCAGCTATGAGTAAATCTTATGTTTTTCTCCATTAACATAAAAGCCTTTTAGGTATCCAGTATTTTATGGCAATGAAAGCATAGTTTGTCAGGTTACTATTTTTCCTTTTCTCAAATAACTAGATTGAAGTTTTAAACTCTTTTTTTCTGTGAAGATTTTCCCACTTATTGTGGTTCTTTTTTTTGCCCTGTTTAAAGGAATGTTTTTTAATGCCATCATGAAACAGTTGGTATTTTTCAAAATGCACAAACTAATTTGAGGGTATATTTTTAGAAAAAAAAAATAGGAAAAGGGGTTAAAATTACAATGTAAACAATGTACTTTCTTTTCCCCAAAACATGCAACATGAGTCCAGTATAGTGAATAAGTTGAGAATGTGTTTATGTGAGAAGTTTTCTTTGCTGGCAGAGTATGATCCTGATATATCAAAATGTCTGTAAAGGAGCCAAAACAGATTCACAAGTTGAGATAATGGTAATCACAAGTCTTAAAATTGCAAAGGATATTTCTGAACAAATTTTTGGATTGTGGTAAATGATTATGGTAACTGACAGAGACTTCTCCAACAAAGATGAAATGATTTTATGTCTGTAATATTCAGAATGTACTATGCACATTTATGAAGTGTTCATCAATTTGGGCAATGTAGAGTGTACATTAGCAGAGGTTATCATAGCAGTAAGGATAGACTATTGCTTCCTAGGTTGAAGATGGACAACTGCACATAGAAAATGGTATGAAAGACCTGCTAATATGACAGGTTTAATACCAAGTAAAGCTACTGTGAGATCTTATTTCTGAAAATATGTATATATGTATATATACAGTCATGATGCTTTTAATTTGGCACAGATAGTGTTAAAAATAGTGTAATTTGAAGGAAGATTCTAAAATCGGTTTAAGAAAATAAATGCACCTGGAAAACAAAAATTACCCAGAAAAATCACTGTCTTTCAGGTCAAAAGACAAAATAAGTGGCACCAAGTACCACCAGCTCTCTGTGTCCCTGGCCCTTTGTAGTGATGCCAACCTAATGAAATGGCTCAGCTGCTGAGAGTTACCTTCAATTAGTGCAATTTGATCTCTCTGATACAATTAATATCCAAGAAAAATACTAGGAGAAAAGCCACCTGTAGAGCTCAAAGTTGAGCATCTCAGGAAAACACTAATAGGAACAGTGAACCTGAACTACCCAAACACAGCACAGACTATTTGTAAATCCATTTATTCCAACGCAATTATTTTATGGAGCTAGTACTCCTTTGAGGTTAGAGCAGAAATGCTTCCAAATTGTATCTCTGTAAGATATTGCTGCAACCATAGCACAAAGCTGAGGTGAGAATTTTGCTTCAGGTGCCAGCTTCAATCATGATTAACTGCTAAGTTTCATCTATTGCAGATGTACTACGAGGTCATTAAAGTCAGCTCAGAAATGTCTCTATCCACTCAGCCATGCCAAATGCCAGCTGTTTATGAGATAGGAGAAGTGGATCAAAATGATTTTGATAGTGTGTTCAACCTGTGATAGGAGTGCAGTTTCAGACCTCTTTATCATATTAAAGCCCAGCTTAGATTGACAGTGTAGAAAATCACCCATGACTTTGAGAAGCTGCAGGATAATGTTTCACTTCAACGAACATGAGGTGCTTGTCTAGTCACACATTACCTGTGGGTTTGGAGAGGATTTAACCCTCCACAAACCACTAGCTGCTTATGCCATGTTGAAGTCCAAATTGTATCCAGGTGTTGGAAAAATAGAATGCAGTGTGGATATGGATAAATCAGTCTATCCAGACTTCCCACTTAAAAGAGAGGATGGAACCCACTGGAAAAGAGAAGGCAAAAGCGTTTGGTTTTTTCGTGGTGTTTTTTTTTGTTTTTTTTTTTTTTTTCCGGTATGGCACTGTATATTGGAAAACAGGAACATAGGAACATACATTGATGGTCATATGAGGACAGCCTGGCAGTACTACACTGCTTTTCAGCTTCTTACCACCTCTCCTGGTCTACATGCTCAGGTTGAAATATGACAGAATTACCAAAAAGAGGATAATAAAACTAAAAAATATCAAGATACCTGCTCACTTTCAAAGACAGCCTTGGTAGCTATCCCTGGCTTGTAAGCCCAAATATTCTTACAGATTTTCTCTCAGTATACTGTAGTATCAGGCAGGAATCATTTTCCTGAACTGTCATCTTTAAAGTTTTGTGAGCCACTAAAGGTTTGTGAGTTTAGACACTAATACACAAGAAATCTTCTTCACAGTGCTTCAAGCAGGTTCTCTATTTTCCTCCAGTAAAATGATGTGTTTGTGATGAAAATGACAGCCCCTCAATTTTCTATTCTATACGACATATTGCAAAGAATCCCCCAAAAGAGCATGTGCTCATGTACCCAAAGTGCTCAGAGAAGTTTAAACCTGCCTTTTCTTTTTAATACTGAAGGAAAAAGGCCTAACTGTTTTGCTCTATTTAATATTATCTTTCCAATGACAGAACCCCTCTGTACTGCAGAGAATCTTAGAGAACCAGAAGGGTTCAAAATATATTTTTGCCTAATATATTTATTGGGATCTTTCATTACATAGAACAGCCCCCTGTTTGTCTTTTTCATTTGGCTCCTTTAACCTGTGCAGGCACAATACATTCAGAGGGTAAAGCAATAGCACATGTTCCTTTCATTCCTGTGACATGGATGTTTGTACCATAGATCAGCTAGTTGGAGGAGAATAAAGAAAAAGATGCTGGTACCTCACTTGCCTCTGCAGTAAAATGCCTCGCACCGTATCTCAGCTGAACGATAAAAAAGACAAATTTAGTCATTCTCAGGAAACTCAGGTGTGCTATGATGGATTTGCTTTTGGCAAGGGAAAAAAGTGAGAACTTAACTACTTCTCTGACCATTCTGCTCCAAAGAATGAATCTACAGGAACAAGCTGATTCTGCCAACGCTTTCCTCTAATGCAGGCACAGAAAAAACCTTGCTAGACTTTTCACTTTTTTGCTTGGTAGGAAGAGGTTGTTGCAGGGCTTTTGACAATAAGTGGCAGAGATTTGGAAGGTTATATACACAGCTGGTATAAATTGTCCAGACTCTCCCAAAGTCAATCAATGCTGAAGTGTATTTGTAAGTTCCATCTCCTATTCCCCTCTGAGCCAGATTTTACTTGCAAAAGACTGTAACTTACTTCTTTGGTAAAAATATTAGATTTTGTTTCTGCACCTGTAAAATTTACCTAAACTTGTTTGCCTGCACCTCAGGGGCATTGTAAGGTTGAATTAGTTAAGCAGTGTACACTTTGAATTCCTTGAATAAAAAATGCAGAAAGAATGCAAAACAGTAAGAATCCAGATCTTCTAAATTCTGCTTACTTTGTTATAGTAATTCTGGGTAAACTAGACCAGAGAGCAATGCACTGGCAATAACTCCCCATAATCCTGTGTGAACTATTATTGGTCAGGGTGTAATAGATGATATCCTGCAATTCACAGAGGTACTGGTTGAGTACTATCATATTTATAGGTATTGCTGTAGCCACAGAGATAGGCACTTAGGTTTAGAAGTCCTTGATTAGTTCCCCAGTGTTAGCCCTGGCTGTAGAGCTGAGATAAACAAGTTGCTCCAGGTGATATTATAGCACAGTAATGAAGTTTAGATGGCAGCTGTAGCAGCTGTGGTTGCCCTTGTTTTATTCCTCTGATTAACATATACAGGTTATTATAGCTAAGGTGATTTGGGCCCTTATTTCTGTCTTACACTTTCCTAAATTCTTTTCCTGTGGGATGAGAGACTTGCCTGCAAAAATCTAGACTGAATATCATTATTGCTCTTGTGTTTTCCCCCTGTTTTTTGATCTTGTTTCAAAAAAATCCAAGATGAACCACAATGTGCCTTTACAGCTCCAAGTCAGCCGATATTACCACAAGTTTATGAGAAGAAGCAACATGGTTAGCTTTGGTAATTGCAATCTTTGATGTAGATCTTGTCTCTGTTCAAGAAGACCATCATCTTGAACTGGTCCATGTGCTGCCAGTTTGCCTTTATGCACTGTAATGGAAGTTTCTTTCCTTCTTGTTAACTCTCTTCTACCAGTGCATGACTTGTGGTTTTTCTCCCACCACAGCTGAAGACATGAATAATTCATTACCTGTTATGATTGATTCATTACCTATATATTGATTATTAAAGTAGGATTCAGATGGGAGTAGAGTTAAAACCATGGTTGTGTACTGATAATATTTTCTTCTTTTTTTCAGAAGCTGTTAGGCCTCCACTAAATGGGAAGTCATTGCACAGTTAGGCAGTGAGAAATAGGAGCAGATGATTGATAATCACAAACCTTTGAGCAAAAGTTCTAGATCCAATGGATTTCTCTTTTGGAGGAAGAATCTGAGAAGTTATCAAGTTCTCCTCCTGTTGTTATCTAAATCAATCAAACCAATATTGTATGATGGATGCTTATTGATTTTTTTTTTTTTTTATTATTCTGGGAAGAATTAGTTGTTATGCATTGAAGTTACCTTTGAAATAATTTTCCCTTCTATACTTCAAGCCCTGTGAAGAGTTAAACATCCTATATTTCAAAATACAGTGAAGACTTGATAAATACTGTATAAATAATAGGATTGTCTTCAAAGATAAATAGGCTGTTAGCTTTCCAATGTTTAAGAAAAAGAACACTTTGGGTGCATATGAAGAATGGGTGGTGTTTGAGATTTGCTCTTTCTTGCAACTATTTCTCTTCTTGCCATACAGCTCCTTAATGGTAGAAACCAAAGAATGGGTTAGGAAACTTAGGAATGGAACAACCAAAATCTCACACGCTTAAAAAACACAATTAATGATTTCAACACATTTTAAAAGGCACTTTAAAGTCATTATGGAACCCCACAGTGGTAGCATAATTTCCAGTTTTTTATCTTGTTTTGCAACTTAAAACAATTCTTCATCCAGAAAAATACAGTTCAAAATATATCATTAGTTGCTGAACTCACAATTCATCATTCAATAAGCTGTTTCAGTCAAAGAGTGGAAACCAAAATAAGTAATAATATAGGTTAAAAAGAATTGCATACATCAAGATCAATTGGTATAGTATTTCATCTTATCTTTGGATCTGAAAATACATATTTTCTGTAAATGATAATTCTACAGACAGAAGGAAATTAGATAAAGTGGAGGAAATTAGATCAGAACTTGCAACAGATGAGGAGAATAATGTTCTTAGAAGAAAGAATTGGGTAGCTGGAGTCGCTTTCAAGGGATGTGGTCAAGACACCATTGCTATACACATTCAAGAATTAGTTAGATAAAACATTAATGGAGATTCTAAATTGAATTGTCTGTAATAGCTGTAGGCTCTGTCTGCAGGAAGCAAGTGTTTTTCTTGTTTGACTTCTCTGATTGCAGACAAAAATCTGTTTTGGTGTCAAGTGGAGACTGACAAGGGATTTGTTGTCTTTTTGGTATCATAAATTTTAGCAACAGGCAATTTGAAATAACTACACTGGGAGTAAACTTATGTTTGACTCAAATAGGAGGAAGACTCCCTAGGACAACAATGGAAAAACAACTTTAAGCACAAATAGGTCAAAGCCAACTGATTTTCTGTTTAATGAAAAGACTGTCTTCTCTATAGCCAAACCAAGAAGAAATGAATTCTGAAAAAAAACCACTGTGGACAAATGCAGGATTCTTTTACATCTTGCAGAAGGATGTTGGCATAAAGGTAAAACATCTTCATTTTGACTTTACCCATTTGCACTTATCTGAAAGCATAAACAAAATACACAAAAATATGCAGAAATAGCTATGAAATAATATAGTTTTGCTTGTGGATAATGAAGGAATATAAGTTACTAGGTACCATTTACTTCCTCATCTGCTGATTAGGAACACGGCAAAGCAAGTAATTGGAAGTAGTGGTGGTTCTGACCTCAAATGGTTTCCTTTTTTTTTTTTTTAAAAAAGATTGTTTTCCTCTCTGAGAATGAAAAGAGATTTGTTGAAGTTTGAGAGAAATGTGATAGATTTTGTCTTGTTTCATTTCACACCTCAGAGTTGATTTAACTATAGCATAAAGGAAAATATTGTCTCTGGCCGAGATAATATACAATCCATGCAGAATACAGTACTGAGAATAACTGGCCATCTGAAAATGCCTTTTCAACTTATCTTACATATTGATTCCTCAGTTAGCAGGGGAGGTAGATTCCATTTGTTATTTACTTACAAAAAAATTCACCCTTAAATTAAGCCTTTGGCAGTCTGAAGCCTTCCCTTGAATAAAGTGCTAGCAGTGGGAATAACTCCTGTGTTTAATGTTGCAGACTACTCTGGAGTCCACACTTGTGTAAAGCTTTATATTTGTGTCAGTGGCTAAAGTAGAGATAAAACTTGGGAGAAGCCTTGAGACAGCCCAGTTCTCAGCTTGTACTGGGGCCCATCTGTTTTCTTCATGGAGGCCACCCCCAAACTGGACCAGGTCTCAGACCTCACTGGAGCAGGATGGCTCACACTCAGCTGGTCCAGATCATGCTGGCTGCATGAACTGTGCCTGCTTGAATTATCCAGCCACAGGGATGGTGATCCTGGCACCACTGTGCACTTGCTGTGAGCCAATCTACAGCTGGGCCAGGCATAAATACAGAAAAGAAATGGGCATACAAATATGTAACCCTCCCCTTAGCTCTGCCCTTTGTCCCGGGGTAAAGGTGTTCAAATTAAAGGGGATCACTTCTGAAGGATGTATTTGTGCTTCATTCTCAACACAGGGTGAGGGGTTTCTTCAGAAAGATGAAATTCCTCTGTCCAGGACAGATTTTCTGTTGTAGTGCTGTCTGGTAAGCAGACAGAAATGGACATATCTCCCACCTCCTGCTCAAAGGTTATCCTCCTTTTGGAAAGCTATTCCTGAAAATCCTTCTGCAAGACTGAAATATGCCAGAAAAATACCTATATACTCTCCATCTTCCTATGCCTGAGCTCATTGCCCTACTTCAATCTCATTGTTTGCTCTGTTCCTTTAATCCTGTTCATCAGAGGGGTTTTATTCTGAGGGGTTTCCGAGCAACATATTCCCACTTCTTCCACCAGAGCCAGCAATAAGTATTGTCTCCTATGAACTCAGGAGGTCTGGTTACCCTGTGTCTCAAAGATATGGATGGAGATAAAATTCACTGAAGTCAAAAGAAATCCCAGGACAGAGGCAAGAATAGATTCATGGTTCCTCAGTATTTTTAAGTAGAACAGAAACTATTCATATTATGTGGAGCAAGAGAGCAATGTTAGCCAGCAGTATTAAAGAAGAAATATTGGTTAATAAAAATGGCTATAGCTACATGCAGGCAAATTAGATGCATTTCAGTTAATTTGAATTCTTAGGACCTCAGCCATTGAAGTCTACTGCTAGCATTTATCAATAATAACTACAATAACAATAATTATTAATCAGAGTAGTTCTGATTAATTATATACTCTGACTGTATTTTAAATGTTTTTTTCTTTTTTCCTCATTCTTCTGACAAAAGTAACTTATCTACCCCTTTCACTACTGCTGGCATTTCACATACACACACATATATATAATAATAATAATAATAATAATAATAAAGAATTTTTTCTTTCATTTTAAACAGTTTTAAATTTTTCCCAACTTGCTACATAGCACAATTTTTTACTGTGACTTTCAGTTAATGTATATTTCTGCACTTGGCTCTTAATTTCCTGCACTTTATCCACTGTACATACTCACTTGCTGCCAAAATCATCATTTTACATTTTAGTCTGAATGGTTTCAAGCTGGTTAGGTTTCATTCCCCTGCTTTCTGGAAAGTAGCAGGGGAGAAAGCTTCTTTTCTTTTAATACTGAGTGAATAACTACAGTACTTGAAGCCTAGAGTGAACCAAGTGGGCAGAGTCATCATTATCACACTGAGTCCCAATTTTAACATCTCATGATTTGTCTGAAATTCAAGATATGCAGCAATCAGCCTTCTGTAGCAGTTAAGCAGTTCCAGCAAGATTTCCATAGAGCAAAATGCAAAGGAGTTACAACTCCTTGGGCTGAACATTTTCACAAAGAGTTCTTAGGGGTTTTTGTCCAATTCCTCAGGAAGTTAAAATCCAAAATAACCCAGCAGACACTGACAGCTCAGAGATACTTCAAAGGGCTGCAATTTAACGTGACAAATCTTAAGGTCCTTGGCTTAGTTCTTGCTGAGACAAACTCTTCCCCACACTCTTCTTTTTGGGGTTTCAATTAAGCTGTCCCACTGAAAAGCCAAAGCCACCCCCAAACCCCCACACCCTGGCTGTGCACACATTACCCAGCTGCAGAGGAGTGTCCAGGGCCCTGGGTTGGGCACTCTTGAGTGGCTGGACATGCTGCCAGTCCTATCAGTCCCTTCTGCTACTGGCCTGCCCTGGCTCTGATGATAGAAGGGATTTTGATGAACGTGATCAAATATTTCCTCTCTGGTAGGAAAGTATTAACTTTCAACTCACTCTCTTCTTGCCTGCTAGAATGATGGATTTTATTTAATAAATATTTTCTTCTGAAGGCACATTTGTATCAGCTATAAGGTTCTTGATAGATTCCCTCTCCTGTTTTCCAAAATCAATTAGGACATTAGGAGTAATGGCTGCTCTGATTTATAACTATAAGTTTTTGAGGATACAGCATAGGCCTTTGGAATCAGGGAGCTTAAAGCTATTGGCTTCAGTAGCTTTTCACTATACAAAAATAAAGGTGCATAATTTCATCATAAGAAAGCAAGTACAGGACCTTTTCTATGCTATTGGAACATTTATATTCATACAAAAGAAAGATTAAGGAAGTACACCCTATCAACAGGTTATTGCACTGGATATAAATTGCATTCAATTAAAAATCTTTTGTTGTTTTTTAAAAACATAAAGAGAAAATGCATTTCTTTTCAGAATCCATAAAGAAGGCATGGGATACTTGAGAAAGCAATCTGCTGAAGACTCATTAGGTCAAAGCAGCTCTTGGAATTTTGCCTCTGGCTCTCTAATGATCCATGAAAGTTGAATTCAATAGAAAATGATTTAACTGTAAAGTAGTTGAACTGAACCGACTTTTGCTTGCCTGGATATTTTCTTAAGCCCTTTGATGTGTAAATAATATTTGTTTCTCTTGGAGTTAAAGGTTTTCGATAGAAATATTACTGAGCTGCTTTGAGATATTTTGCAGCCCTATTGACCTTTGTTCCTTTTTTCCACTGGCAGTGTCACATACACCCAAACCCAATAGCAGGAATTACGGGATATGCACAATGAGCCTGCTGGTCTTGAGAGACTTTTGAGAGCTCCTACATTAGACTCTCACTTTCCAATCCATTAATTCTGCTGTTCTCTGCCTGTTGGGAGTTTTGTTGTGTCTTGTAAGAATAACAGATCACTGTTGAAGCTTTTAAGATCTGTTACCAGGAGAAGCTGCTGTGCAGACAATGTGTCTCCACTATCCTGGCACTTCTGGCTGCCAAATTTTCTTTTCTTTCTACTGGTTTTTGTTTTGTTTGTTTTTTTGCTAATAAAACATTACTTTCAAGAATGAGCAATGGAGAGGTCTCTTTTTCTCTTGGAATGGAACTGCACAGAGTGATATTTTTTACACAGACCTGCCAGAGGATGGCATCATAAGTTGCAGGACTGCACTTGCCTCTGCAGAGCTCAGGGTGATTAAACTTTCATGACAGGGGTTGCCCTGCAGACCCCTCCAGGCAGATGTCTGGCAGCAGCTGACTTAGCATAACCTTGCACAAACTCCTCTACCCTCAGGAAAGTTCCTCCTGGAAGAGAACCTCTGTGAAATTCCCTGGGGCAGATTTACTTTAGGGCAAAGCATTATGTCTTGTGGCTGCTTTGCCTTTCCTCCTGGCTGCAGTTGTGCCTACATTCAGTGTGTAAAAAGCTGCTGCTCTGGCTTCCTAAATTTGCACATTATGAAGATATTTTGCCTAGAAAACTGCAGGATGCTGAGAGACTCTGCAGTGCTGAGGTGACCATAGCATGGAAACTAGGCCAAATTTGCTGCAGATCTGAATCTCTGGGCCTGCCTTGGCTTCTAGGGAAATATTCTGTCTCAGAGGGGAATTGTTCACAGGCTTGCACTGCCAGTCTGACTACATAATTAGTGAATATAAAGAGTCTTAAGTGTAGCTTATTCAGACATTGTTACAGGATTTATCATTCCAGAAAAGGTAATGTGTAGAAATTGGTGTGTCAGCTGGTGTAAAAAACCTATCTAATAGGGAGCAAGTGCAAAATGGTTTGTTAGACTATTGCACACAAAGGCATTCTCACTGCAGGCTAAGAAAACCCTCATGGCAGGTTATTGCAGAATACCTTGAGGACTGTAAATCCACATCTATCTGCACACTAACCTCCCCATCCATCTGCATGAGCTCATTGCACATGACACTGATTTTAGAGTAGAACCCCCCACTGGCTTTTATAAACATGAAAATCAGTCCCTTGATTTCCCTGCTTTGAAGACCATTCTCCAGATATGGCATATATCTGTCCTTTACTCTTATTTATGTTGTAGCTTAGTGTGGCATAAACTACCTTCCATCCAGGGATTGCTAAGCACTTTGCAATATTCAGTTAACAAAGTCTCAAAACACAGGTAAATAGTCACATACCAAAAAACGTGCTGGGTTTGTAATTATTCAGAAGAGTCTTATGGTGAGCCAATGTGCCTGTGTTTTTCACTTCCCTCCAAATTCTGACTTTCAGAAAACCAGTAAATGTTCAGATAAAATATTCAAATATATAGTGTTTTTTAAGAGAAAGGGGGCCAAGTAAAGTGCAGGCTAAAAGGGTGCAATTGAAGAGCTACAGAGAGCTTCCTAACATGCAGTAGTTTGTTCTCATGTTTGACCCTAAATGAGTGCAAATCATTCTTTGTATCTTATAAGCTAAGGAGATCACTCAAGTATGTTCACAATAAATACATTTCCAGATATTTCCTACCACTGTCATTTATCAGTTAAAAGAAAAAACCCAAGCACTGCTGCTGCTACTGAATTGCATTTGAGTAGAAGTAATACAGGATTTTCTATTAATTTAAGGAGAATTGGTGTTGGTATATTTCATTGAAATATAATATATAGAAATTTGAGAACAGGGATGTGACCAGGCAGGGCTTCTCCTGATTTATACCCATCTAAACTTGTACTGGATGAAGTAAACTGCTGGGATGAACACTGACCTTAGTCATGTCTTGCAACTGCTGTGCTTACCTGGGGAGGGACAGGGTAAGATTTAAAAGCCTCCCCATTTCACCTGTGTAAATTGGGAATTTCTTACATTCCCATCTTAAGGGTCGCTCAATATCAGGTTGGTTGTGCTGTAATGGTTTGAGAACCAGCTACTCTCTCCATTAGGGCTGTGCCTAGATTACTTGGTTGCTTTATCAAGCAGATTTCTTCTGTTTCTGTTCTGTGAAATAGTGCTGGGTGCTAGACAGGGAAAGTGAAATTTCTGTATATGCCTATGCCTTCACACAGGACTAGAAGTCTAGTCATGCCTTGATTTCCAATCCTGATTTGGGAGCTAAGAAATTCTGCAAGGTCCTGCAATTTAGCTGAGCTCTTCCATTTCTGCTCTCCTGCCTTCATCCTGCAGTGAATTTGATATACTACCCTACACCTTTCAAACACTTATAGGTTGCATTCACTGCTAGCTTAGTTTCTATCTAAGTAAAAGGGAAAGAGTACAAAGGTATGATTATTTGTTATCAGGAGTTTAATAGTGCAGTTATATTAAGGTAATAATACCCTCTGCCCTCAACAAATATCTTCTGTATTCCGAACTGTTTAGGATGATTTTCACTGTTTTAGATTAAAAAACTGGTCAGATTATAAAACCTGTGGTGGGCATTATACTCCTAGTATTTAATTTACTATTTGGAGCTCCTCCCTGGCCCCATAATATCTTTGCTTCCATGAGGAAACTACTAATTTTTGGTCTTTTCCTGTTTTTTGAAAGTGTTTTAACAGTGTTGATATCCTTCTGCCTTTTCTTTACATGGCTCTCCAGTGACCAGGATAGGGGAAGGAAAGAAATTCAGGCAGAAAAAACCCATATTTATTGAGCTTCCACCCTGTGATAGACTGAAGCTTCCTCAGAGATCATCAGAGCCTATTATTCATGTGCATTTCTCATGGGATTCATTTAGGCCTGGAGGAGAGAAACTCATTAGAGAGGTGTTTATTGAAGGTTTAGTCTTGACTCTAGAATTGATCTTTACTAATCTTTCACACTGCACAGATCCCTTGAATTCACCTGCTTTAATTAAGTGTCTATAGACTGGCTGGTGCTTAAACGCTGATTTCAACTTGGCTGGTAACTTATACTAATATAAAAAGCCTAAAGCATCTGCCAGTTTTCTGGGTGGCTTTCAACAGTTTCCTGAAGATATCCAGCTGTTTGAGCAAAAGACTTACAGGATTGTTAGAAACCAAAGATCCATGAGATTTTCTCCATGATCTCTCAACACATGTGCAAACAAAGATGAGTAAATTTCAGTACCTTTGTGGTTTGGCTGCTCAGATCTCATTTGACCAAATCTGAAATCTAACAGCTTTGAACTTATTCTGGAAGATAACCAGTGATTCTTTCTCTTCACCAAGGAGAATTTTCCTGTGGCAACAGAGCTCATGTCTGAAGAAAACAAGAGCAATCCTTTACAGAGATGTGTTGACACTGTATTGTGCAGTCTCTTCATCTCAAATACATTGCCAGAACTTACAGTTTATGTGTAGGGTGTCCAGAGGCTCCAGCTTTGGTTCAAGTCATGGAATTGGCTACCAGATATAAAACTGGTAATTACATGATCATGAACATTCAGAATTGCTGGTATTATAATGGTAGCTGCACTGAAGCTTGTGGAAAGAACTATGTTGGCATTAAGAAACTCCAACATGTACAGTCAGTCAGTCAAAACAGCTGTGAAAACATATCTTAGCAACACCATCTGATTGTTCTGGTACTGGGGTGAGCTGATTCAGAAGCAGCTTGCTTCTTGTCACTCTTTCAACTTTCCATAGAAGATAGGATTTTTTAATTACTTCATATTTATACTTATTGATGCTAAGGGGAAATAACAGGTCAAGGATGTTTAGGAGATTTTACTTTCTTATGTTTATGTTAGCTAATGGATGCCAAAGTTCTGCTGAAAGAACACAATTTCTTTGGGAGAGGAATCAGAAAGGGACTTCTGTTTTTAATTTTTAATCACTACTAGGGGACTCAAGTAAATGGAGGAGTCATACATGAGACTTCAGCCTAGCATAAGTTGCTGAATGTCTTCTCAGAGTTTGAACAGCAATAAAACGTTCTTTTGTAGCACATTTCATCCAAGAATTTCAAAACTCAGAAGTTCAATATTGGTACCTGTATTTTACTAATATTAAAAGAAAGGTGCAGAAAGGTCATAAGGAGTAGAGCCAGAAGTCATCTTATGACCCCAGAATAAATCATCTTGATTTAATTATGGTGGGATGCTCAAAACAATTGACCAGCTTGGAATCTAAATCTTGTGTTCTTGCTGCAATGCCATCAATCCAAGGTAAAAGAAGTGGAAAGGAAAATTACTACAATCCTGCTGCATCCTTTTGAGCTTTCTGGGAATGCTTTGCTTGTATCAGAAGTCAGTTGTGCTCATGCTCGAGTGAGACACTTTTGTGCCTGAAGTTGTGGGTCCTCATTGTCCACATGTGCTTTTGCAAACTTGTTTGAACAGACCCAGGGATCCTTTATCAAAGAAGAGAATATGGGAAGTGGAAATGAGATTTAAGAGCTTCTCCAGATGTCCATTTGGACGTCTCTTCCTTACATGTCTCATACTTACACTTGACAAAAGCAGAAAGTGTAAAAGTAGAACTAAAAGACCAAACCAGCATAAAAATCTGTAAAATTTTTTGAATCTCAAAACTTGTTCTCATGGGTGATCAGTAGAAGCTGCTACAAGTTCTTCCAGTATCCATCATTGTCTCATTTAAAATACTCTGAGATAATGCTATATCTCCTTAATTTGTTCTTTAAATATGCTGAGCAAGTAGCTTTAGATTGCTCTTCACCCTTGAAAAAAGTGAAGAGATAGAATAAAAAAAAGGTATGAAAGTGTGTTACTTGTTTTTGGGGGCTGAACACCTACAGCTGTCAGGATCAACACTGATTAGCATTCCCATGGTACCAAGAAGCTTCCAATCTGGAGCTATCATATCTGCAGTCTTCCTTTTAGCCTCATTTTAGTCTCACATATCTCATTCAACAGATGGTTTCTTGGCAGAAAACATTACATTCCTTAAAGAAACATTAATATGGCACTTATGGGAGTGGCATAATTGTTCAATTATTTAATTCTCTGTACAGAGCCTAAAATGCTGTTATGAGTTGGGAAAGTGAAGCTTTTTCCAAAACAGGAGTCAGCTATACTATTCAGGCAGAGCTACAAGCATTTTTGACTCCTGTGCTGTTGGTATGAAAAATCAGATTGGTAGCTCTAATGGAGAGAAATCTGTCTCTTGTTTCCAGGAAAATACCTGGGAGTCAAGCTGTCTGCCAGTGGGATTGTTTGTGGTGAGGAGCTCTGATGCCTTGAACAATTATTTTCAAGTACAGATAATAAAAGTAAAATTCTTTGCTCCATATGTAGTCCCCCCATCCCATTTAAAGGTCCTTATGTGAAACAGCATGGAAGGACAGCTGCAGGAAGTTGTCAGCTTTTGGCATAATTTTGAAAACAGTTGTGAACTTTCTTGCACATCAGGGAGATGATGCCATGCAGATTCCATGTCTGTGTCTCTTTGGATGTTCTGTCTCTCAATTCCTCAAACATTAGATGCTTCCCCTTGTCCCTGGTAAGTGACCTTGTTTAAAAGCAAGAACTTACAGAAATGTGTGGTAGAAGGGTTGCTTGGCACCACAGAAATAACAAATCTCTTCTAAAAAGTCCCAATTCCAATTGGCTCTGGTAGTACCATCCTTCATAAAGAAGTAACAGGATAAGGGGATGCCTGGAAGGGTCACAGTGTATAAATTTCTGCTTTTAATATAACTCTCCCTGACAACTCTGAGGCCTGAGCAAAGCAATTATTTACAAACTATTCCTTTGCCCTTCTGTGCTGTAACACTGCATACCTGCAGAACCTGGGTGTGATTTCCTCATTGTTGGTGCTTTTGATTTATGGCCTGGCTATTTCTGTTTGCATTTGCATTCATAAATTACCAATGCAATTTATACATGTACAGACCTGATTTATGCAGCAGAATCATGTTTATGGTCATGTTTGTGCTATCATTCCCTAAAAGTTAACAGGAAGTGTTTGGCTGCTTTATGAGGTCCCACATAAATGCTGAAACAAAGGCTGGCAATGTATGAGCACTGAAATTACTTAAATATTTATATATATAGCCATTGTTAAATTAACAACCTTTTTATTTATAATACTATTATAAGACTGATATGTTTATATCCATACTGTCAATGATAACCTTCCTGCTTTTATTTCAGGCTTAGCAGGTAATGTTTATATTAGGCTTTTATGTCAATGTGTTTTCAATGGCATTAATGTCCCACACAAAGCAACATTAAGCCTGCAATATCATTCATAATGTTTTGATATGGATTTTGTATCTGTCCCTTTACTGTTAACATAAGTATAATTTACACCTATTTTTCACTGGAAGGATTTTTGATGTTTCAGAACCTCAACATCTGTCTCTGAAGACACAAAAGTTGCACTTGATGAAAGCCTAGCTTTCAGATTAAAAAAACATCTTGTTATCAGGCTCCTCCAGGTTGACAAGAAATAGAAATCCCCTTGCTCTCTTCAAACAGACATGAGAGAGACAGTCCCTTTATCATTTAGCATAGCTCCAGTCCAACAAGGCAATAGCTTAAGTATGTGATGTCCTCTGCTGAAATAGGACTGGAAATCAATTATTATTATTGTTGGTATTTCAACTGAGTTTAAAAGAGCTAGCTAGTCTTGTCTGAATGACTGACTGTTTGATTTGCTGTTCAAACTGAAGAAAGGAAATTTCAAACACAGGAAAAAAAGATGATTTGAGTGCTTCTATGAAACAGTAAAAAAAAACCCAAACAAAAATAAAAACGCCAAAACAAACTAAAATAAGCAAATAAAAAGAACCCAAGAGCTTTTTTTTTCTTAATTGAATGAAAATGCTTCTCTGATTTCAAAATTATTAGCAGATTAGAATCTGATTGAGCAAAATGTTATTTAAACCTATGCTACAACATCACCTTAATAAATTTAGTCCAAATAGGTGTAAACAGATGTGGCAGATTGTGAAGGTCCAAGGTTATGCATTAGATATTTAGTAGGGCTGAATAAAGAACAGAAGAGGATATAATTATCTAGTTGCCTTTGCCCCCAGTCTGCAGTTCAAGATTATAAATTGTCCTATAGAAATGCAGGCTGAAGAATCAAACCTCCAGCTCTGAGCTGGATGTGGATTTGAGGTCTTGGAGAGAAGTAGAAAAAGAAAAGGATTTAGGGAGACAGAAAGGACTTGTACAGAGAGGACATCAGCTAGAATTCACAGTGAAGCACAAACAGGTTATGATGATTATTAGTCATTATGTCATGATCTAGATTTATGGGTATGGGAACCTGATTCAGGAATCATAGAGAGAGACAGAGAGATGAGAAGTATAACACAGTGGGGTTCTGGTACTGTTGGTGCTGTAAATATTTGGATGTGGGGTAAAAAACTGGGCCTGGAAGAATAGGTGGAGTGCCTCAGAGTCCATGAAGGAAGCACAGGTGACTTATCAAGTGCCCTGACCATGAGAGGGTACCTCACATGTGGGCTGGGAGGAGTGGGTGCAGAGCTATGTCTGGGTCCCAGTGCTTGATACACTAGTTTTATGATGTGTATATACCTGCAGGCTTGAGCCAGAGAAAATGACCATTTCCAGTTAGAGAAAGAGAGGTATTTAAGAATATCAGTGATTTTATAAGACAAAGTAGGGAGATGCTCTGAGTCACTGTCATATTTACATTGAAATATTTTGAATGATTTTTACAAAAGTTAATTCATGCTTCTCCAACCTTTCTTTTATTCCTTCTGTTGTCTAGTCATAAAAATAATGTTTTAGTGTTGACCTCTAGCAGACTTCACAGGATGAATGTGATTCCTCTAACTGAGACATCATTGTGCCTCACTGCATGACTTTGCAGTGAGGAGGGTCTCTATATGCCAAGCATATACACTGAAGTAATTTCTTTTCTGAAGACAGTGGGAATTTTGCCAATGATGTCAAAGGTGATAGGATTTCAGCCAAACCATTTCAGTAATGTAATTTGGCATAAGTCCACTAAAATCTGTGGAGCCACTTGAATGTACATCAGCTAAGAATCAAGCCAAGAAAATACAAATTACTCAGCATAGTCTTGTAGATGTTTAAGAAAGGTTATGAAGAAAAGAATCATCATATGATACCTGTAATTTTGATATGAACACATGCATGTAAGTCCTAAAGGAATTTGATGGCTAAAGATTTGAATATGATTTAAACTAAAATGACACCAAGGCTGTGCTGAGATTTCACAGAGCTGTGCTCGCCCCGAAGGCTTAGACTGAGGCAGAATGAAAAACCAAGGAAACAAAATATTTTTAAACTGTTTACTGCTAAAGCTCTCTGTTTTCAGTTATTAGAGAGTGATATTTAAAGGGTAAATAGTAATAAAGAGGGTAAATATGCCTGGTGCTTACAATCAGGTGACTGTATGGAGGCTATTTTAGTAGGTTATGGAAAACTAAACTTCTTAGCTTTCAATATTTAGCACAAGATCCAAGGATATGGACAAGGTAACATCAGATTCCATTAGGGGATGCTTGCAAAATGCAGAGTGGTTGTTTCACACAGGAAAAGGCTGATGAGAACAAAAGGATTTCAGATGAAGTGGAACATACGGCTGCAAAACAGATTTCTATAATGAATTCTGAGGGGCGCATCTGTTATTATCTACGTGATATAAAATTGCTCTTTTTGTCTCATTTCGCTCAGTTGCACAAGATGCAATCACATCAAACAGGCACGTTCAATAAAACTGTGATCTGACTGATTAAAATGAACAGCAATCTGTTTTCTTCTGACAGTCACACAGCAGCTTGAATAACGAGGACTGTGAGCGTGGAATTGAATAGCCACTTGGAATTGATATTAATGTTTGGGAGTGCTGTTGAGGCATTTGACCAAATCTGTCCATCCAATGAAATAACAACCCTGTATCCTTGAATCATTTAAACCACAAGTAATTTGTGAGGCATATTTGATAACATCCTGCTGCTCCTCTTCACTTCTAAAGCCTTCTGAGCCACTGCTCTGCTATTCTAGCAGCATAAATTCCAGCAAAGGAAGTGTTCCTGGAAGGAAGGCATGGGCATCTGTTAGCAAGACTGGGAGAAGTTTCCATTTGCAGTAGCAGGAAGAAGGTTTGTGTAGAAAAAGACATCTTGATGGAGTCATTTCCCCTAACTCCAACATCTAGCCTGTTCACTCCCTGTGTAGCTGAGTGGAGAGATAACCCTCCCTTCCAGGGAAAAGTTCATTCTACTTTTTCAGATACATATATTTGGTGGAGACTGAAATTTGTTTTGAGATGTCTCCTGATGAAGATGTTAAACCACTGGATTTTTGTAATTTTCCTACAAAATCCATTGTAAGAGATTAGTACCACTGAGAGGTGCATTCTTCTGTCTTGGAGCTGGCAGCCTTAAGCTCTTTTATCTTGAACATGATGAAGTCTAACATAACAATCAAGGGGTCATATAAATCTACCTGCTCTGTTTTTAATGTGACATAGTTGAGAATCTATTGATTCTAGTATTCAGTCTCATCAAGTGGTATATTTGATGCCTATTTTGTTGTCTACTACAGTTGTTGTTTCTTTAAGTATCTCAAAAAAGAAAGAGCTTTCAAAAAGGCTTCAAAAAACTTCTAGCATGAACACAGTAAGTATTTCTATTTTAACTTCCTTTCCTTGTGGTTTTGAAAATCTATATTAGCTTGCATTATATGTTAAGATATGGAATAAATTGAAGGGAGATGAGCAAAAGCAGAGTGAATTCATTCACCCCATACTCTTTTTTTCACAGTATCTCTTTGGTTCTCTATTAAGACCTAAAATATTAAACAATGAGGAAAAAAAATCTAGTCAAATGTTTATGGCATAAACAGTAAATAACCTCTATATCATAGAGTCATTTTATATGCAACTTTTTGCTCGTTTTTTTTTAGTAGACATCAATGTTCCATTGAGAATAAGAAGATAAACACTTAGAAGGGAAACTTAAATGTAATATGTCTGTAGACGACAGAAATTTATTTGACTTACAAAGAGGTAGGAACAACAACAACAGGTCTGAGGAAAATAAGCTTCTTCATGTATCATGTTTAGGGTAAAGTCCAAGACCTCCACCCTCCCCATTAGCAAACATTTTATGGAGCAAGGAGATCAGTTGACTTGACTTTCCCACCAAGACAAGTAGTTGTGTTGCTCTCCAGGACTGTTGGAAGAGGAACATGTGTCTGTAGAAATAAGACCTCTTCTTGCTCTGTATATATCCTCCTCCTCCTCCTCTTTACACATCCATTAGTAGGTGCTATTGGGAAAACAGCACTGGTGAACCTTTCCTCTGATGCAGGAAAAATCTCTTTTTTTTTCCCTGTAATGGGAATAATAATTTAAAAAACTTCATTTCACTGTATAGCTGTAATCCAGGATGACCTTAGTTAAGCTCTCAAAAGACAAAATTCTTAGAAGAATAAATGTGTCCCCCTGTGTGCTTTTCACACAACAATTTTATGCCAGCATTTCAGTATGGAGGAAGAAAAATCGTTGAGTTGTATTTCATGTGTTTGAAGTCCCCATTTTCCTCATTCCTCTCTCTATTCTCTTGACAGAAACTTCAAGGCTGTGAAAGTTGCTTGGCAAGTATTTTCAAGAACCATGTAAAACTGTCATGGCACATTGAGTGACTTTTGGAGTTTCTTGCCTGCCAGTACAGTTAGATTATGAATAAACCAATTGTCAGAAATGTTTTTGTGATGACTTCTCTTCTTGACAAGCCTTTAATGAAAAATAAGCAATACAAGTGTCTTAGGGACAAGGGAGTAAAGAGGAAAGAGACAGGTGAAATGTTTATATCCAAGAAGGATTTTATTTATAAAATTAATTTAAAAATTATACCTTCCTGAAAAGGAAAAAAGAGACATCTACTTACTACTCTTTGTAGACAGCATAAGATAACACAGTTAAGCATCTAAAAAGTCTGTGTTCTCTGTAAATTAGTAATAGACTATAACAAAATTGTCTGGCATGTTGTGCTGCTTTTGGCTGGGCCAGAGCTCATTTTCTTCATAGTAACTTCATGTGGAACAGTATTTTGGATTTATGTTGGGAACAGTGTTGATAGTTAAGGGATGTTTCCATTATTGCTGAGCAGCACTTGCACAGTCAAGGCCTCTTCTGCTTCTCATCCCACCCCACCAGTGAGGAGGCTGGGGGTGGACAAGAAATTGGAAGTTGTCCTCCTGTGGTGTGTGATGCCATATCCATTTGTCTGAGCAAGAAGGAACTGGAAATAACTATTGCAATTATAAGAAACTTGAATATTTTTTAGCCACTTTCCTTAGCCATAGTTCATTCCATGAGCAGACTTACAGATGGAATTTTTTAAATGTATTAAATCAGGTAGAATAGACAAGTAGAATTAGTATAGAGGGTATTCTTGTGGGTCAGTTCTGTCCACAGTGTCAGTGAAACTATCATATTCTCATGAGATTCTGCAGAGGGAAGTAAACACACACTAGAAATTATTGAAGTCAATCATGGCAGCTTAAAAAAATAGAGAAGAGCTTGTCCAGCAAATGTTCAACTCCTTTTTAGGTTGTCAAAAATGACCTGACAAAACCAATCAAATACTGTAAAAACTTTATTCATGAGCCCAAGCCAGGACATGTGAGGGACTTTGTCTGTAGGAATCGTGGCAGGCTTGCTTGTTACCCACACAGGTGTCAGCCAGGGACAGCTCTCTCCAGGTGATGATGTTCCTCGAGCCCCTCTGTCAGAATATTGTTACTTTCTTGGAAATCCTCTGTAAATGTTATCTTGTGGTATCTGAAGCTCTTACAGGGAGCCCTGACTGTGTCATCATTGTGCCCAGCTGAGCTGAGAACACCCCACCATTTCCTTGAACTTTGTCTCCACCCCTCTGCTAACTGAAAGATGTTTGTCTATAATGTCTGGCATCAAAAAGCTTGTGTCTAAAGATCTACCTGTCACCCCTAATAAAAAATAATAAAGATGAGAGAAGGACTGTTTTGACATCTCTGATGGCTTCTCTGTGAGTAAAAAAGAAAATCTTGACAGAATATCAGTTTCCCAAGGAGAGGGAAGGCACATCAAGGTGAGAGACAAGGATATTTATTTATTAACTTAATGATTATTAAAAACTCATGTAAGTGTCCTCAAATCAAATTCTGGTTTGGCAATTCCTCTGAAATCAGTAGGCAGATGTGGCTTAGTTAAATGGTCTCTTTTTCTCTTCTTGGCTTAATAGCTTCAACAATTTATATATATGAAAAAAAAACATATGGAGTTTTTCAGACACCAGTCTCCACTTTAGTTTGTATCTGCCCCTACTCCATGTGCTGTGTAAGCTGAGTGTTTTCCATAGCAACCTTCAGACTAGTCAGTTCCCAGGCACAAATTCTGGAAGAAACCCTACAAGTATTCAGAAAGGATTGTCAAACACTGTGCATTCTTCCAAACACAGTAATTATTCAGATACTTAAACTGCAATGTATTGTTTATTGGATAGTACAGCATATTAGTTTTGGATACAATGTCATTTTTAAGTCTCAGATCATTAATCACTTCATTTTACCTTGACCATGATCATATTTATCATCCTCCCACCCACTCCCTGGATGGGAATTTTCTGATGCTAACAATTACATTACTGGAATAACACATTAAATTGTGTGTGGAGATCAGGTAGCATCCTTTGAAAATGGTACATTCCAATTAGATGCATCTCTTCTGCAGCCACTTATTCATAAATTAGTGTGCAATAATGAGTGCAGTGCTTAATGGAATTGAGGATTTGTGGTTTACATTTGTGTAGATATTCTTTCCTTTCATAAATGTAGAGAGAGGCATTTATGGGGTAAAAGAATTGCAACAAATGAGGCCTGTCTTGTTCAGTTTGTTGACACCTTCTGAGCAATCATAATTTGGGAATAACAGCTCTCCAAGGTTTCAGTGGCTAGCAATGAAAGTTCCTAAGCATATGTATTGTGGATTGAAGCAAGCAACCACTGCACAAAATTTCCACAATAGACCTTCCCACACATCTCTGCCAATCCTTTTCACTGTCTTAATATGGGTTAAAATTTGAGTTCTTAGATAATTTTTACTTAATCTCAGCAGCACACCTCTTCAGCAAACCCTTTAACCTTTGGATATGCTCAACTGTAAGTTGTCTGAAAGCTAGAAAGGAAATTTGGCATTTGCTTTAACTGTTGAAATGAAACAGCCAAGCAAACTTTTGTGAGTTTGTCACTTCCAAATTCAGAGTTTGAGTCCAGACAGTGTGCCTGACTCATCTGGTGTCACTTCTGTCTACATTTGGGTTAGCTAAATCAAGAATAGTGTGAAGACAATTTGGCATGTTGAATTTCTCAGGAGGTAAGGGCTCATGCTCCAGCTTGGTATCAATGTCATTGATATGTTGCAGTTTTGTTGCTGTATTTTCTTTCCCTAACTGCAATTGCTACTAGCTCATTTACTAGTTTTCCTTGATCAGCAGTGGTGGGATTGACAGATCTTTTCTGATGTGTAAATAGCTCTTTGATGGGAGACCAGCCCTCTCTGCAGAACCATGAAATCTCAGTGCAGAGAACATTATCCCACCTTAAGCTTCTCCATAAATAGAAGGCTGCATATTTTGTTCTTTTCATCAGAAGATTTCAAAACATTTTACAAGAGACGATAAGTGTATTTATAGTGTAAGTGTATTTATAGTCAGGAAAGACATCAGATTCTGAGACATCAAAACCAGATGTAAATGTAAAGCCTGTTTAGAGGGTTATTGGGAAAACTTGTCTTGCTATCTAAACCAGTGATGTCCCTCTTCCTGTGGTTTTCTAAGCCAAGAGTACATTGCCTTTTTCCTGCAGCTGACAGCTTACTGGAGCTGTCAGTCTTTTTGTGCTTTGTTTATGCTCAATTTTCAACTGGATGATCTAAGATAAGCAATGGGCAATTGTGACCTCTCCAAAAATGTGATAGTCCTAGTGGCTTGTGTAGATTAGCAGGTTCTGTACAGGGCATGAAATGCTATAATTATATGCCTTTCAGCTCAACAAGCTACTGGGAAATCTGGAAAACCTGAGTTCAGACTTGAAGATATAAGGAAAATACTAAAAGCAGACTAAAGTTTTTGTGCTGCTTAGTTTTGGACCTGTTTATGAAGTTGCATGTGTGATAATAATAAATTAAAATATTTAAATGCATGGTCATCATGGTTTTAAAATTAAAGCTTTCCTCTCAAAACATCTCAGTCAGGGGAATGATCTCAGGTAGAGTTTTCACTGTCTGTGCTGCTGATTTACTAATTTGAATGCTAATCAGAACAGAATGTGTCAATTTACTTCTACAGCATTTTTATTTTGAACCTTTTCTTTGCAATCAGGCAGCTGGAATATTGGTTAAAAAGTTTTAATTTCTATTCATTTCTTTCTGTTCTGTCAGCTTCTCTACTGCTGTGATGATTGTAGCTGTGAGGCATAAGTATTACCTGAACCTTCTATGACCTAATCAAGCTCAGGTAAAGATAAAAACCAGGCCTAATTTCTCTTCCTTTGTGCTCTTAGAATTCAAATGATATTTTCAAGGTAAAGGGGTCATCATCCCTTTTCTGCCAGGTATGCTTTTCTCTTTCCTCCAGGTTGTGGATGTATTGTGAAAACTGAACAAAATCAGATTCATGTTAAGGACATGAGCTTAGTCTTTACTTTCTAATCAGATAACAGCTCTTTGTGTATAGTGCTTAGAAATCTGAGTCATGGTTCTTAGCTCTGTTGTGTGAATGTATCCAAAGGCAAAGAACAAAGAAAAGTCCATGCCACAGAGAGTGGTTTAAGGTTTTATTGGATTCAAGGTGACAGAAAATATAGATGATATTTTAAACCCACTACTTCCACTAGATTATTAATAGCAATAGTTATGAAATAACAAAGCTTTCTTCAACTTTCCATGATTCTCCTCATGAGTAACATTAGTTTGCTGGTTATGATTACAGGAAGATATCTATTTAAGGTAGTGATTTCAGTGATTGGATAATTAGATATTGGAATCAAAAATTTCTCTCTCTCTCTTTTTTTTTTTTTTTTTTTAACCCCACAGAGACAAAGACAAGAACCATCAGTATTAGCTCAAGATTTCTTTCATCCCAATCACAGGATAAATTTCAGGAAGACCTTTTAGGGCAGACCCTGTGATGCTATATGATCAATTTATATGATAAGCAACATGACCACTTTGAAAATGATTAAGAAATTAGTTCCACCTGTACACACAAGGGTGAAAGAACTATTCCTTTCCTTCAACTCCACCCTCATTCTTCTTCTGAACCAGGGATCTATTTCTATTAGATGGTACCCACCCAAAGTCACATTTTCTTTTAAAGATTAGATCTGCTTTGGATAGATTTCACTAATGCCAGTCTGTTTTTAATTATATTAATTGTGTGTTTATCCTTGGTAGTACTTTTTAATTATCTTAATATTTCAGTTTCAGAGGAGGACTTCAAAAGAACATGCTGACATCACCTAGTCAGAATTTGGGTGGAGGACAACCTGCCTGTGAAATTGTGAATCAGTGGCAAATGTAACGTCCCCTACCTATGATTCTGTAAAATTAAATCTTCAAAGTAATTTTCTTATATTATTAAATATTTACTCCTTTTTGTAGGCTGTATATTATGATTACTTAGTTTTAGAAACTGATGACCTAGCAACCCAGGTTTTCTTATGGATTTTTTACCCCTAAGGGGAATCTTTACAGCATCTTCTGTTACCATAGCAATTCACCTCAGATGCCATTCAAAAGCTGAAAGCTGGAATTTTATTATAAATCAGTGGAGAGAGGCAGGCACCTTTGGTGCTGACAGTGAAATTTTAGAATACTGAAATTAGCTGTCTAAAGTGCAGAATGTTGATATTATCAAGTTTTTAAATAATTCGTAAAGCATTATTCATAGAAAAGTTTTCCTAAGGTCACCCAAGAAGCCTGTGGTATTGTGAAAAATAAATGCCTGTCTCCCAAGTCCCATGAGTGCACTTTACCATCTGAAAAATTAATTTTCTGATATTTTTCAGGAAGAGTAATAATAATAGTATATTGCACTCAGTGCTTTTTCTTTTTCTCTTAAAAAATTCATCATCATTCAGCTTTCTGGCATTCCCATGCCTTTGAGGGTAAGGCTCACCAGTTTACCCAGGCAGAGGCCTGTTTCTGATCCACTTTCCCACTGCATTGGGTTAGCTCAAAGCAAACAGAAAACTGTTTTCCCTAATGAGAACTAAGGATTGCAATTTTGTATACAAAGAGGTTTGTCCTGTGCTTATGCTGTATTCCAGTATCTCAGAAGAGCCTTTGTTTTATTACTTAGACATATTAATCATGCTGGAAGATACACTATTTAGACAAAATCAGTTTATGTTAGTTACCAAAAATGGTTGCAGTTATTAGAGACACGTTTGTCTAAGGGAAACAAATACCCTTGAAGGCTTTTGGAAATCCATGGCTCCCTTCATATTTGGCAGTGTATGGCTGATCTGAGGCAAAGGACTGCACCTGAGCCAAGGGCTAAATCAAACATTCTTTCATCAGACACAGGAGCTTATTGCACAGATATCTTGGGCACATATAAATCATTAATTCAAAAATATCTGTATAAGGAAGTAGCAGGTGCAGGCACTGTACTCTATTTTCCTGGACTGTGACCTGTGTTTTCAGCATGCTTTCTTCTGCCACATTGTCCTTCTTTTGGCTGAGGTAATTTTCTTCTCAGTAGCTGGTACAGAGCTGTGTTTTGGATTTTGCATCAGAATAACATTGTCAATACACTCACTGATGCTTCAGTTGTTGCACAGCAGTGTTTACACCAAGCCAATGACTTTTTAGTTTCCCTGCTCTGCCAGTAAGCAGGTGCACAAGAAGCTGGGAGGGAGCATTGCCAGGACATCTGACCTGAACTGGCAAAAGGAATATTCCATGCCTTGGGATGTCATGCTGTGTGGAAAAACAGGGGGGAATGGCTGGGAGGGGCCAAGAGCTGCTCAGGGTTGAGCTGGACATAATCAGCAACTGGTGAGCAATTCACTGTGCATCACTTGTTTTTCTTGGGTTTTATTACTATCCCTCTCTCTCTGCTTTCCACTACTACCATTATTATTATTGTTATATTTTATTTTATTTTGGTTATTGAATTATTCTTATCTCAAACCATGTGTTTTAACTACTTTTCCAATTTTCTTCCCCATCCCACTGAGTGGGGGCAGTGATCAGCTGTGCAGTATTTAGTTTCTGGATGGGGTTAAAGAATTATAAAACACAATTATACATCTGGTTTTGGGGTGCTGTTTGAATGGATTTGGCTGATGGGAACTGAGGGATGTTTTCTCACAACCTCATCCTGCAGTACTTGGTAAGATGTCACTTTGTCCAGGCAGTGCTGCAGCCTCCTGGAGAGGGCAGAGAGCCAATTCTTGCAGGGCTCCTTGGTGCTGCTGGCATGGTGGGGTCTGAGCCTCTAAATGCCAGCATGACCAATGTGCTGCTCCTGGTCAGCCCCTGAGGCTGTGTCTGCATCTTCCTTTTCCACACCCAGGTGCAGGAGGGTCCCCCTGCCAACCCTGCCCAGAGCATCTCCCACCTTACTTTGAACTTTCAGGACTGAGAAATTGCCATTTTTCATTCTCTGCAGAGCTGCACTCAAAGCTTGCTGAGCAAGAGCAGGGGATATTCAAATGCACAGATGAAAGGGACAGAGAGGCTGTGATGCACACACTCAGGCTGGTCCCTTGTTTCCTCACACAGGTCAGGATCTGAGACGTTTCCAAGGAAGAAGTTGGACTTTGACAATTTTCTGAGGAGAATCCTAATGCAATTAAAATTATTTTCTAGTCCATGGCAAATACTTGTTTGGATAAAATGGTGAAATTCTGCCTACACACTCCTCTGCTGAATAAATCCCTGGGTTGTCTGCTCCCAACAAGTGACTGATCTTTGGATAATTCAGCTGTGTCAGTGTGCTAAACTGATTCCCTGTTATTCTCATTAGGTTCCTGTGCTCTCCTGCCCACTTCACCAGGGCTGGAATCCAGCTGACAAGGGCTTGGAGAGGCTGAAGGTTCAATCCAGGTCTGATGACAGTCACTAAAAACTCATTTATTTTCCAGGCAGTAGCATTTATTTAATTTCCATTTTAATAGACTATTATTTCAAATACTAATCTACCTCTCAGATACCTTCAGGTTTCTCTCATCCTATGCTCAAAGTATGAAGAAAAATATTTGCTGTCATTTGATCTTGGACTCAAATCAGTGTTTAGCAAAGCAGTTAAGCTTGTACTTAACTTTCTACATCTTCATAATTTCATTCCATATTAACAACTGAATATTGTCCGTGTTTATTTTGCTAATAATTTTTCAGATTTAAGTAATAACACCTTTCTTATCTTCCTGTAACTTACTAATTAGCAAACTCACTAACAGTATGAATAATTTCTGTAGGGATGACTGAACTTTTCTCTTCTCTGTAGTACTGTCTTTCTGAAAACATGTTTTTTGAACAAAACTAATTTTTTAACATAAAAAATGTTTTTTACCTCTATTTAATAAAAAAAACCTATAAAATTTTTATAGTATATTAAATTTTAATTTTGAAAGCATTTTTTGTTGTGTGTGAAATTTTGATATTTTTTGAAAATTCCTTGCTTCTATAATGTTATAAGAAAATTTCCTTATAAAAAATTGATATTTTCTTATAACCTGGTTAAGGCTAGTGATAAATTCCTTTTTTACAACACTACAACCCTTATAATTCTTATCATATATTTTCTTCAGGAGACAGGCAGTGGGAAAAAGAGGGTACAGCTCTCCCTCTAAGACAAGTGAGAACTAAAAGGGAAAATTATTAATTAAGCTGGTCAGGTTGTGTAGAAAAAACAGGAAGAGGATTGAGAACTAAGTTAATTTTTGAGCCTCTTTTTCCACCAGGGAACTTATTAATCTCTCCAATAATAACCTTAAATTTCTCAGTCCTATTTGAATCTGGATTTGTTTCATCAGCTTCTGAATCCAAGTGAACAGTATTAATTGCACCTGGAAAGGTTTCCTTGAGTGATTTTTTTTAATATGGGGGGCAAAAAAAAAAAAAAAAAAAAAGGGCTGCAAGACTCTAACCAAGTTCAAAAAAGAGAAATGAGAAAGTTTGGGTTTTGTTGTTCTTTTTTTGCTCATCTGAGAAAAGACTTCTCAGGTCTGCAGCCTTCTTGAGGCTGACAGAGCAGCTAAGGTTCACTGGGCATCCACGCCTGGAGAGCACTGGGATTTATCCCCAAAAACAGGATCAGCTGCACCCAGCCCAGGGCTGCAGAGGGGGAACAGGAGGTTCTCACACCACCAGTGTGGAGAAACACCAACCTCTGAGGAGCTGGAAGCAATGGAAACAATCTGACCAGCAAGTTTGAGCAGGTGGTGTTGCAGGAAAAAAAATGATAAACCATAAAATTGGCTTTGGTCCTTGAGAGAAAATGCCTAACAATAAAGCACATGATTGTGGACATTCTTCTTTCACATTAGTAAAATGCTACCAAACCTTGCACAGATCCCTAGGTTTCAATATATTAGTCAGCAGGAAAATCATAATCAGCCATTACTGAACTTTTTACAGGAAAGGATGATTTTACCATCATATCACAATGCCCATCATATGGAGCCTTCCAGTTTGAACCTTGCAGGACAGATAAGCTGGTTTTTTAATTGAAAAATAGAAAGGTCGATTTAATCTTTATTTTTATTCCAGTGTAAATCATAAATTAAAAATATGTTCATTATACTGAGCATTCTATTAAGAAATGCTTTTTAAAACTAACCTATTTCTCCCTATCTTTTTGGGTTTGTTTTCACTACCATAATTTCAGCAAAGAAAATAGCAAGCATTTCACTCCCTCAACCAAATATTATTTCTTTGGGAATGAAATCAAATCAAATTAATACACCCTCATAAAATTAGAGCTACCTGCAAACCTGGGTCCAGGTGGAAGAATGAGCAGATGAATAATTTCTGAATTCAATGGAACTGCTCATCTTCAAAAACTGCTTGGAGAGACAGGAGAGAGAGAAGTGGAGCCCCGAGTGCATCAGGGATCCATAAGCTGTGCAGTGTGTTTGCAGTGTGTCTGTTCCTGGCCAGCCATAAGCACAGCTGGGTGCTGGGGAGCTGTGGTGTCACACTCAAAGACACTCAAGGCCTTTAGAGTTGCTGAGATTGTGTGGCAGATGAGCAGGTATATTGAACATCTGGGTCTAAAACAATACACACCTAAATGCCTATCACCACTCCCCAGTTAAACCTAGAATGACAAACCAGATTTCTTTGCTTCCTGTGCAGCTCCTTCATAGACCAGTTCCCTCTTCAGACCTGAGAGGGAAAATGGCCAAAGGTGGAATGTGCTTGGTGCACAAACCTTGCAGTAAAGTATCACACTTTTCTGAAACACTGTCTGAAGATACCCAAGCCATTTGCCTTTCACTGACCCTAATCTTAGAAATTTTCTCTATACATCTTAATTTGAATATAAATTGCAAATTATTCACATCTTTTTTCACAGAAAATGTCTAAAGCAGGTCAACTCTCTGTCTATTTATCACTTCCTTTTCTTGTCTTTTTATTGTAAAGATATTCTTAGCACAACTGAGAATTACCACAAAAACCATCACGATTTAAGTGAGTGTGTAAAACACATTTCATAGAAAGCTATGGCTATCATAAAAATGATTCTCAGTTGTTAAAGTTGATTCTGTCTTTTAATGTTTCCTCATAACCTGGTGCTTTAAAATAGTCTTTCTTTGGAACTTGCAGAAGCTTTGCTTTTCTAAATAAGTCTTCTCTGAATTTTGACCAGCAGCCCTAAATTATTTCTACAGATCAACAACAGCATCACTGTAAGGCCATCATATGTAATATTAGAAATCCTTTAGAATTCTCAGCTAAACCCAAACAAGTGTGAGGAAAAAAGCTCATGAAAAGACTCAGGATAAGCCAACATCCAGCAAACATTTGAAGTCTATAAAGGGTAATCATGAAGATGATCATGAAGATGATCATGTCTACATAAAGAAAAAAAATTCTGAAAAGAAATAAGGCTTGCTCACATTTCATGGAAATGTAGATGCATAAGCCTACTGAGTGTGTTTGCCAAAGATACAATATTGGGATTATAAGGAGGAGTGTGTAGTCTGTGTGCTGGTTTAAGTCCTTTTTCCCAATGTTCTCTTTTTTTGTCATGAACAGCTCTCAGGTCACTGTTAAGACATATTGCTGAGATGGAGAAACTCACAGCCCTTGTGACTCACATGGTGAGAGCACCTAGACCACAAGGATCATGCCAAAGCAAGAGGCTTGCAGGATTTGGTCATCATAAAGAATGGAATATCAGAATGTGCATTTAGAGGTGTAAATTATTATTATCATATCAGTAAGTGATATCTATGCAATCTTTGAAGTGGTACAGATAGCATGGAAGGTGAACTTCCCAGTTGTGTCCATCAGGAATGAGTAAATTTTATTTTCTTGGTTTTCCTTGCAACTGCTTCCCCAATGCATAAACATGATGAAAACAAAATTGGGTCTTAGAGAAGATTTTTTCACAAAACCTGTCTCCTTCCTAGGGCATTTCTCAGGTAGAGAGGACTGTGGTTCAGTAGAAGTTTAGAGTCTCTGAAGGAGAGCATTGGCATGGAGAGTGAAACTGCAAACTGTATCTTCCATTAGGCAGAAAAGTTATGTTTAATTTTTTACTTTCTATTAAAAATTTAAGAGTTTTCATAGAAAGAAACATTTCCTACAAACAGAATTTATTCTTTTGTTTTGAGAAAAGGGATAGACTTGTGCTAGTATTTAGTTCCAGATTTCAGTACTAACCACAGAAACTCCCTTTGAATTTATGATGCTCTGCTTCAGGGGTCCTGCAAAACAGAGCCTGACACATCAATAACCAATGGCACTCCTGAAGACTTCCCTTCCTGTCACTGGCATGTGTGGTATCTTAGTAATTTCCAGGAGAAAAAGGTTGTATGAGCATTTCTGTGCCAGCTGGGTTTATTAGGAATAGTTATCATGGCTTGTACAATTTTCTATATTAATATTATGTTTCCAATGATTTATCTAGCTGTTACTGAAAAGTGCCTAAACAATATAAAACCAAGGTAGTACAAACCAGATATAAAATTAATTAAAACTGTGTTAGGTCAGTGATGCTGGGTAATGAAAGCAATAAAATTCATAGCCATATTCCAGTCCTTGAAGGTGCTTAGCAGATGTGAGGACCTGAGCACTCTTGCTGCTGCCTCTGAAGGGCATGTCTGGTGCAGGAAGACCTCACATGTCTGCTGTGACCTGATATGATTTGTTAGCAAAGGGTGTAGCCTGTGAATCTCCCTGTGGTTATGAATTTGCCTTAGCATTCTCTTAACCTAGTTTTTTTGTCCTGTGATTAAGGAAATTATGTGTAATGCAGAGCTACTGAGCTAAGCTCAGGGAGACCAGAGTCTTTAATAAAGGAGCAGATGATGCTGCAAAACACATGAACTTTGTCAGCTCAGTCTGATGGAAGGTGTTGCTGTGTTAGGAGACACCACAGCACTTGTGAGATTTGGACAGCACTTAAGAGAAGAACAGGTTTTGTCCATTTTAAAAGACTGTGAATGCACAGTGGAATGAGTATGAGTAGCTCTAGGCTATATTCTCTCTCCTTAATTAGATGACATGTACCAAGGATTGTCTGTTGACAAACACATTTAGCAGCAGTGATGACATGAATCATCACCCATTAATTCCTACTGCTCATTGCTGTCTCTGCAATGCCCACTGTGCCATTGTAGGGCAAGTAAGTGATGTGACCAGGAAAAAAACTATTTTCTGTAAGAATACAGGGTTTTATTTTTTTTTTAGGTGGATGAGTCCCAGTAAAGGTTGCCATAGAAATCCTTGTAGAATAACACAGAAGGGAAGGGGCTCATGTGAGGTTAAATGCAGGCAGGAGCAATGTGCAAGGGACATGGTGAATATGTGAGTGTAACCTACTTACAAATGAGTGAACACCATATCCTGTAAATCCAATATTGTTGTTTACAGAGGAATTCACTTCCCAACACAGCTGAATAGTTTAAGGACTGTGTGTCCTTTGAAAAGGTTACCTTGTTACCCTCTCCAGAGCCCCCAGATGTGCATTGATTCTGTTCTAATGTGTGTATGGATGGAAAAAGAGGAAAGCACTTGAAGAGGGACACAGTAAGAACATTATGTCTGTATTAAACTGAAGTTCCATCTTTTCTTTTGTATTCACAGACAGACATGTGACTGAATCACTTAATCTCTGAATATTTTGCACATTTAGGGACATCCTGACCAAAACCTTTCATCTATTCTTTGTATTTAATAGATGCTATTTAACTTTTGTATTGCATTTGCTCCTTGAATCCATGTCCAAATTTCATCTGTGGTTAAATGATATGTTTTAATTCTGTGTGATTTTTCACTAGATGTCTTCTTACTCCTGTTTATGAGAAATAAAGAATAGCTATTTCCCTGCTCAAGACTCTATTCCATTAATGCTTTTATAGCTCTTTATTGCATTTCTCTAACAATCATTTTTACCTAGGATAGTGGATCCTAATTTTGTTTAGTAACTTCCATATGGATACTGCTCTGTCCCTAATCACCACCTTTCTGTACTGAATTGCTTTTAATTCTGTTATATTCTTATTGAGATGGAATGACCAGAGTTCCTCTTAATGTTCTTGCAAGTTAAGGCACTCTATAGCTTTAATAGAGATATAATCATGATGATGTGTCTATTAATTTCTTTATTAATTTCATTATGATCTCTGATTTGATGCAAAGGCCTAAGAAATTATAAGATATTTTCACAGCACTATCCCCTGTGAATTCAAGGTCCATTTTGGAGCTAATTTAGCACTTATCCATTCCTGAGTATGCTTAGGGGTTTTTTTTGACTGAGCTGATTTGCATATATTAATATTTACATTTCTTCTCCTATTTTAGTAGCCAGTCACACAATCCTGTGAGATCCTTCTGCAACACATCTCACAAAGAAATAATTTTTCATTGGAAAACTACATCTCTGCTATTTACTTCCTTTCCAGAATATCCAGGTGTATTTTGATCAGCCCCAACCCCTTGGCAGTCTACTGGGGACTGTCTGCTTATCCCCACACTTTGCTTCTAACCTCTTGAACAGTTACTAATTCACAGTGGGACCTCTTCTTGTATTCCATGGCAGCTTCTTCTCCTGATGAGTTTTGCTGTCCGTGTTAGAAGTTTTGGGAAATTCGCGTATCCCATTGTACCTGCTGGACCAAAGGATCACGTCCTTGTTCAGGACTGGCAGACTGGTAAGTGCTATTGAAGCACTACATCCATCTGTCATTTGGATTCATTCTCATTTTAGCACATTTATTCACATGTCTATAAACTCTGTTCTTTGTGTAATGTCAAGTAATTTGCTCTGTATCCCAGGCTACTTTACTGACATGTAGCTCTTTGCATCCCCATTGCCTTCTTCCTAAAACTGAGATCCCATTTTCTGCCTTTTACTCCTTTGGTAGTATGACTGATTTAAACATTGGCAACATACTACATATTTTACATTTTATTTCCCTTAGAGCTGTTGCATGAGTAGCATCTGGTCCCACACATTTGTTACTATTTATTTTACCACCTCTTTCAAAACCTTTTCAACTAACATTTGAATTTGAAATAGTTGCTCTGACTCATTCACTCTACAGAAAGGTGCAGGTGTGAGATCAGGCCTTAAATATGTTATTTCTTTTTATAACTCTTTTCCACATTAAAAATATATTATAAATCAATCACTTTTCTCAGCATTTACAAGAGATTCTATATTGAGCTTGAGCATTTTTGTCATTTTTTTACAGGGGAAAAGCATTCAATAGAACCATTTTTTCTGAATCCACTTTAATTAATTTAGTTTCCTGCTGGAAACTAAATTAATTTTTTTTGTTTGTTTTGTTTCCTGCTGTTCCCTCAGCCCTTTTCTTGCATTAAGTTTCTTTCAGGTGAAATATCTTCTAAAGTTTGAGAAGTAATACTAGGCAATATCTGAGCTTCTGACTTTTTGGAGTGCCTTTTGTGTGTTTGCTTGAGTACTATCTGTATTTTCAAAGCTGCAGCCTAAAGGTGGCCAAAGTCCCTCCTGAACCATGTTTTTTCCCATTTCAAAAGCTCCCTGTGCTTTTTGGCTGCTAGTAACCCCAAATTAAGTTGGAAACTGGTGATCTCAAGTCAGCCTCACCAACACTAGACACTTTCAAGAATCAGGGCAAGGTCCTTGGATGCACAAAAATGAGAGACATGCATGATGGAAAAACAGCAGTTAAAAATTTAAAGCAGAAGGAAAAAAGGTCAAGGGAGCTTTTAAATACAGGCTGGAGATGGAAAGATGTGAGGATGCTGTAGGATATGTAAGTAGCTCAGTCATACTGTACAAGACTCTTGTTAATCCCAGGTTGGCTGCACAGAACAAATCTTTGGTTTAATAATCTGATTTATCAGGATTCGAGTTATGCCTGACTACATTCTGAGAATCCTTTTATTAGGTACTTAACTGCAGTCATTTCTTCTGAAGAAACCACTGCCAGGTTGATAAATCCATCCAGAGGACCTTTTAGTGAAGAAAACCTCTGTTGGAGCTGAGAATAGCTGCAGCCCTTTCAGAGTAAAGCTTTGCCAGCCTTTGCAGCCCTGGGGACCCCCCTGTGCTCAGCACTGCACGGTGCTGTGCTCAAGGAGCCCCTGCAAGGACACCCAGCCCTCTGCAGAAGCATTGCCTGTGAGTTTGTTTTGTTTCCCTTAACTTTCCAACCAAATGTTCTCCTGCCTCTGTTACAGTTCCCTGTGTTCCTCATTGTGTCCTCTGATCCTGAAGAGGCAGCAGGCTGGCAGAGCCAGTGCCATGAATTTCTGTTGTTTAGCTTTCATTTGTGACCACAGTTGGAGTAAATGATTCATTTCAGCAGCATTTCTTTGCACAATGGTGCTGTGAGCGTGACTGAGGAGAGCAAAATGCAGTCCTCAGCTAGAAATGGAAAATAGTCAGATGCCCCTCATGAATTTTAAACTGCTTTTATTTCTAGCATCAGTAGCAGCCAGAGGAAACCTGGTTATAAAATTGAATAATTCCTACTAGATCTAGGATGAAAAATGAAAAGCCTTCGCTCCTCAGGAGCCCATTTGACAGGGGTAACAGTTTGATATTTCAGGGATCTTGAAAACCTTTCAGGCTTGAAGCTCCTTCTGCAGACACCTTTCACCTGAAAATATTTTCAACATGGGCAGTCGGAAGTGCAGAGCAAAATTAAAGGACAGTGAACCCATGCTGAATGTCTAAGACCTGAATTTGAATGCTATTCCAGATTAAAAATCCTCTTTCCCCCAAAACAATCACATTAATTCCCTCTAAGGTGGTCACTGCACAGGATAATGTGGTAGAAGCTGATTATGTGCTATGAAGAATTTGGAAACCTGATATTTTCTGTTTGTGTTTTATTTTTATGCTACTTGTGTTAATACTAATGTTTTCTTTGGCTTGTTTATTTTGGGTACTGCAGAGTCCTTTCCAAAACTCTTGACAGATGTATCTTTTCTGCAGTGTGAACAAAGTTTATTGCTAGCACAATATTAGCTTTTCTAATCAGAAACCGACATTATTGCCTAATAGTTATTGCTGTGCATTACCAGTCAGATGTTGGAAATAATGGGCCGATAAAGATTCTATTATTTTGAACAGGTTGACAATTTCAGGCTTTTGCTGCACAAGATCAGGAGACCCATAAAGGAACAGAAAAATAATTTGGGTAGGGAAGGTAATCAAAAGCTCATAAACTAGAGAGTTATTATCCAAGTGCCACACTCTTCCTAAGGCTGTTCACAGTGTGTGCTCCAGTCCAGAGACCAGGCACCACCAGATCCAGGCAAACAAAGTGTGTGAGCCTGTCACAATGGCATTCTCAATCTGAGCTGGTAGGTTGTGCTTCTTTGCAGAAGATATTTTGTCTTCCAGCACTGAGGTGGTCGTGAGGTTTTTGCTCAGCTGGAATTGTGGACAGAATGGGCTCATGTTTCCAGCAGCTTTCTGTGGATGGGATTTAAGGACATGTGGTTGTGCATCTTTAGAAACCTGTAGGAGAAATTTTTTCCTCTGCTGGTAGAAGAGGAAAACAGAAGCTCGCTTTAGTCTAAACCCCACCATTTTCTGCTACCAAAAGAAAGCCTCACTCATCTTGAGAATGCATTTTTGGGGTTTGCTGATCTAGAATGGGAATAAGGAACAAAACTGTGATATCCTACCAGGTGCCAGTTTTGATCTTCCATTTTATGTTTGATACAGAGTAAAATTATTCAATTTTATAACCACAATCATATAAACCTAAATAATGAGCAGATAACATTTCAGTGCATGCCTGTCTATCCTTGGAGAAAGGTTAGAAAGCAAAGAGGTGTCAGACAATATAATATTTAATAAACATTCATAGTATTTAAATGCAGTAGCAATGAGGAAAAGAGGACATCTGTTGGTATTCCAAACCAGAACAGAGTGCACAAAAAGGCACCATCCCTTTGGAGCAGAAAATGTTTGCCACCTTTTCAATACTGATGCTTCAATGTACAAAAAAGTCAAAAGGAGTTTGCCACCTGTACATAGGCACTAGTGCTACCTGTACTTGATTTTAACCCCAGTTCAAACTGCATCAATGTCCAGAGCAACTTCCAGTGAAAGAATTACAGATTGACTTTGATTCAGTTTCCTGAGCTTAGTCCTAACTGTCTTAAGGGAGAGGAGAAGTCCTCACTGCTAGATTTACTTGTAACTATTATGGCTTGTATGGTCTGTGCTTTTCTAGGTCTAATTGGGATATCTACTTACATGTGTCTGACACATAATATAAGAATATAGAGATAATATAGAGAATTTACAGAGCATGCTCTTGTCCATGATTTGGCTATTCCTAATTATATCATCTAGGTCAGGAGGAGCAAGAAAGGGAAAGAGTCATTTAAATTAATGGTATTTAACTTTTGAAACCTTACATTAAGAGGCTTGCATTTTACAGTTATTTCATAAATGTAGAATAACATAATGAGAAAGAAACAATGCTCCTTCCAAACTTTTTTGTTTGAAACTATGGTGTTTTTATATTTATGTCTGTAATTAACTATTTCTGTTGACATTTAAAATTTGCCTTGGAGAATGAATATATATTTAATAGAAACATTTATTAAATCTTTATGGGCACATTTACTTTAGCCTTCAAGCATTTTCAAAATCTTGACTAAAAAATTTTTAAATTTTAATGTCTAATTGGATCTGACAATGTAATATTTTCTCTTTTTAAACAAGATGGTAGAATAAATGGAAAAACCACTGAGAAATCTTTTCTGTGACAAAATGTTTCTCATTCTATTTGATTGGCATTCACAGTGGCTTACAGGTGGTGACTTTTATTCATCAGTGACTATCAAGGTACCAGTGTTGTAGGGCATTTTCTGTGAAAATGGCATTGACTCACTTCCTCATCAGAAATATATTCACCCAAATATAATGGACTAGATACAGGGGCAAGACTGAAGTAACTATTGTAGTACTGCTGCAGAGGAGTTGTCTAAACCAAAAATTGTAATCTAAGGCACATCCTAATGAGCTGTCAAGAAATACTGGAAATATCAGAATTCACTACTTCAAAAAAGTTATATTTACTTCCAGAGTTGATAGTATCTGAGGAGCTATCTGGCCTAATGAATAGTATATTAAAAAAGATAAAAAAAGCCCACCAAGTATGGTGGTGAGATTAGCCCTGGTGTGCCTTTCAGCCAGAGAAGGACAATGAAGCTGGTGAAGGGTTTGGAGCACAAGCCTTATGAGAAGCAATTGAGGGAGCTGTGGGGGAAAAACCTGCAATATTTTGCCTTTCACTGTTTTTCACAATCTGAGCAATGTTATTGCAAAAAAAAAAAAAAAAAAAAAAAAGTTTGGTTAGACACATAATGGATTTTTAAAATTATTAATTTTAGAAGCTGAGAAGTGGCCTTGAGGAGCTACATAGTGTTTATTTGTTGGGGGACTGGATACCTGAAGGAAATTACAGAATAATTTCATTATTAAGAATCATTTTTAAAAGGGCATAATTTGCAAATATTACTTTTTGCTAAAGCCTGTATATATTTTTCTCAAATAGTATAATGGTAAAACTAATTGTGCCAGTTATTTGTGTTAAATGAAGAGAAAAATGATAATGAGGATTAGCATTGTGAAATTGCAGTTAGAGCCTTTGTAAAAGCCTCATTCATAAGGAGTGTTTAACAATGCCTTTGTAATGCAGATTTACTTACTTTAAGTTTTACATTTGATGAATTGAATTATTTAGAAGATACTGAAAGCAGCACTAAAAAGCAGCACTGTCCTCACTGACATGGTGTCAACAAGTACAGTCCAGTTATTTTCATGCTGCTCTCTGCTTGTGTAAAATGGACAGAGCAGAATTCTATAGGCTAACATGGATCTGACTTGCATGGATGAATTAAAGAAAGTTGATTGTGTTGCTCTGAATACACATGTGTGTCCAAATTCAAATTCTGTTTGAAATCTGCCTTGTATACCTGTTTCTTCCTTCTTAAGACATTAAATTGTGATATGGTCCACAGAAAGTGCTATGATGTAACATTTCTACACAGATGGAGAAATAACTCTGAAAAACTTCTGGGTTTTCATTATAACAAGCAGTGGGAGAGGCTATAATTTTCCTCTTGCCATAAAGCACAGGCTACTTCACCTTAGGAAGGAGGAATGCTCAAGATTGCAGCTAGAGGAACATGGGCTTTTTGAAACCCTCTTAACTACACAACATCTTTGTGTGGAGGAGATAACTTTCCTTCAGTGAGTGAAATACCTGGTACTTGACAGGTTCTGGTGTTGAGTTTTTAAATCTGCTCTTAAAATAAACTTGCAGAGGACACGCACTCAGACAGCTTCTTACTTCCAGGTTCTTTGCTTAGCAAACAAACAGCTATGCACACTTTTGCTATTTAAACAAGACAGCCTCAAATTTCAAATGCATGTACAACTCCTATTGAAGTCAAGGAGAGCAGGTCATGTCTGAAAACATGGTTTATCTTTTATTTTCCTTTGGCCTTCTGATCGAGACACCAGGAGAAGGAACAACATCTTGTTTGAGAAATTCAGGTTTTCAAAGCATGTCAAAAGGAATAGTGAATAAAGAACAGAGAGATGGGATTGAAAACAGAAGATATGAGAGAAAGAAAAGAAAGATAACAGAAAAAAAAACAACAACCCTGTTACAGAGTTGTTGAGGAGTGGAGAATAAAGGATGCTGCTAACATCTTCCCCTGAGGTACTCTTGTCCCAGAAATACCATGCAGACAGGAATCCTGCTCCATCTAGTCCTGTCTTGGAGCATGGGAACTTTTTAAATAAATATATGCTTGTTTCTATTTCAGCATTGGATTCCTTAAAATTCAGCTCTTTGAACACCTCATTTCTATCAGAAGCAAGAAACTATTATTTTGTAAATGTCTGCTGAAATTATCAAAGATTATCACTGTTCTCAGAAGTGAGGACTTCTAAGAGAACATATAAAAAAACCTGTAACTTTCAATAAAATTGTGAGATTTAATAGAATCAGGCTTCTGGAGACGACCAATGAGAACAGATTGCTAAAATCACCTCAAAGTGGTTTTACAAAGCACTAAATTACTGAAAATTGATCATGATTTTTATCTTCAGATCCCAAAAGTGAGTTTTCAATTCCATTTTTTTTTCTTTGACTGCAACCTTGCCTGTGCAGTTGACTTTCTGCATCTGCTTCCCTTATTTGTATCTGAAAGAATTCATAGCTAAATGGAGACTCCCTTACTGTGAACTTACAGTGGTCTGTGCCATTGACCCCAATCTTAAATTGTGATGTTTAAAACTGAAAGGACATATCTGGATATTGAAAAATATTGGTCATAACCTCTGTTCATTATCAGTGCAATAATAAAAATGGACTGGTGATCGAGATGGAAAATACACAATTTCTGCAACCCTGATGGGAAAATTTTGGGAATTAATTTGAAATACTTTGATAGAAAGATGCACAAAGAAGAGAGTGGAAAAGAATACATCTCCTTCAGTAATCAGCAGAAAATTCCCCAAAAATGCACCCCCAAATCACAGGAAGAGTTGTTCATAGAGATCTGGTCCATGAAGATGTGTCTAGATATTAGCAAACACATTTTGTTGGGATCAGGAGCTGTACAGCCTGTCTTTACTGCCAGACTGAATCTCTTACTCAACCAGCCCTTCTAATTGCAGAGAAATCTCATTCCAGACAAGTTCTACTGAACACAGGAGAAACAGAGGAGCAATAACACAAACAAAAGAGAGGGAAAGGGAAGCTTTTAAAACAAGACAAATTGCATCATCATATTTCTGCTGCAGATAACTCACGAGTACAGAAGCAGATCTCATGTACTAACAACAGAAAACAGACAGGAGCACTGGTGCTGTCCTGCATGACAGGAAAACCTCAGTCTGAGCTTCCTCATGGATGGAGAGCACCAGAAACCAGATGGAGCCAGGGCAGTCCCAGGCTGACACCTGGAGCAAAGGATGGGAGCCTTCACCATGTGCCTCCATCCCATGGCTGGTTCTTGCACAACTTGACCTCTCCAGCTTCTTGCAGCATCGTGGACTTTGTGACTTGACTTCTGCTGTCTTTGAGGGAGATAATTTGAGTTAAAGTAATTTCTTGAGTAAAAGCTGGTAGGATCCAACAGGTCTCACTGTCAAACCAGCCTGAATCAGCAGCTTGATTCTGTTATAGGGGATTTTTCCTCTAATCAAGAGTGATTTATAATATTCTGAGCTCCACAATATATGCTGATTATTAAATTACAGTATTTCTCCACTGTAAGCTACTTTTTTCTTTGTAAAAAAAAAAAAAAAATCAGTCTTGCTTATTAAATTATAATAAAAATAGGTGGTCTTTTCTATATGTGTGAGGATAAAATGATTGCTCTTTCCTTACCAGTTCCTGTTCAGCAGATAAAAAGCTTATATGAGAGGTAAATATGAAATTTACATTCCTTTCCTAGGGGGTACTGTAGATGTTTATGCTGGTGTGGCACCATTTTCACATAATAACAGAAATACTGACAGATGGATCCTTTTTTTCTGTTTTTAAACAGATCATTTATGTCTTATGGAAGAATTAATTTAGGAAAAAAAAGGAGGAATAAATTACTGAGCAAGTGGCTGGGTACATTGGAAAAAAGTTAAAAACTTAGAAAAAAGAAGAATATAAAAATATTTGTGTCCTAATGTCTAACTAACATTTTTCTTTCTTTGGAGGAGTGGTTTGATTCTAGTCTGAAGGTTTGAAGAAATCAGCCTATGAATTGTAAATGAAATGCTAATGACTTGGGGGGTGTGTGTGGGAGTCTTGGCTCAGAATATGCTTAATATTTTCTGTAATGGGTGTGTGTGCCCACACCACAAATATCTCTGTTAAGATTATGTGTCATCTGGGAAAATTAAATTTATGGATTAGTGCATTTTGATTTTCAGGCCAGAGTCACCACTGTGCCTTAGGACCCTGGTGCTCTGTGTTTCACTGGGTCTCATGTAAAATGATTTCACTATTGCTTCCACAACGTAATTTACACTTGCTAATCTGCTACCAATCGACCTTTTAAGACATCAGAAGATAAATAATGGGCTGAGTGAATCCCCAGAGCACCTTCATGAAGGTTCAGCAGAACAGCCCTAATGATCCATACTTTTATAAGCCTTGGTTTTCATAGCATTAGTGCTGATGTCCAGTAAGTGGTGAATGCTAAGATCTCCAAAAATCACCCAGCCCAGGGAAGCCCCTTTTCCCCTGCACCCATATCTTTTGTTTTGTGCTGGTAACTGCACAGAGGGCTGAGCACTTCTGAAATTCTTAGAAAGGGCCATCAAATGGAAAGGAGCTGCCTGACTTCAGGAGCCTGCACAGCTATAAATAGCAGCACAAAACTGATCTATAATTCTAGTCAATGGCATGGCTCATTTCTGAAGTTGTACTTTCCTGGATACTTTCAATGAGAACGACACTTCTAACAGCGATTTAACGTGATAGTAAATTTCCACTTAAATCATAATCTAAGGATTTATTACCCGGGTTTGGGAAGGTAAATCTCTCTCTGAATGAAAAAAGGCCAAGCTCTAAAGGCACCTGGATCAAGCCCAAAACATTACCTATGGGAAGAAAAGTCATCGAGTGACAAAAAGCTCTTTAAACAGTACGGATAATAACACATATATTCTTGTAATGAGGAAGGAGAATAAAATGTTAATTCAGCCAAGATTTAATAGCTTTATTAGCTTTGAGACTTATTAAGGAAATCCTGAGACCCTCTGGTTGGATTTAGGAGGGTCTCTTCTGATCCATATCCTGACTGTGAGTGTGAGTGGTACCAGGAGAATTCACTGCTCTCTCCAGGTCCCTAGTGCCCCATGCTCTGCTCACAAGTATAGATGGAATGGGAGCCACCCAAACAATGGGAAAACCTGTAGACTTTCCCCTGGTTGTAAAAAATGTCTACAAACATTTTCTGTACACCTGAGAAAACCTCCTGGGAGAAACAATATTTAGATATTGTTTACATTTTACTTCCTTTGTCTTTAAATTGTTCTTTAATTTGTCACAATTTCAGCACAGTTTGAGGTGCAGTGGGACAGCAAAGTTAATCAATACACATTCTGCCTTTGGAAATACACACATGGAGCAGTGTACCACTAACAGTTATACTGGTTATAAGGATATTACAGAACTCACAGAGCCATAAAACCCTTCCATAATGAGTGATGAGGGTTTTAAAAGCCGGGCCAAGGCAGCCCTGGCTCTGCACAAACAACCCTACAGACCAAATGGCCCACAGAACCACCATACACTGCCCTGTGCAGAAGGTTGCCTCTGCCCAGGTCAAAAATGTTGGAAGAACAAAGTTGTGGAAGCAATTGCTGTATTTGGAAGACACTTCTGAAAAGATTATTTATTTAAAATAAAAGGAGAAAACTAAATAGTCAGGAGAGGGGATAATCAATGAGAAATGAATGTATATATTAAATTACATGACTGAGGGATTTGAATACAGAAAGAAAGCAGAGAATATACCTAAAGACAGATTTTACAACTGATATTTCTTTTTCTTTTTTCCTCTTTCCCTTTTTGCTTTTTCAATGCCTTTTCCTTTTATTTGCCATTCCCTTATATCTATCCTTTTTTTTTTCTCTTTTTCATTGCCACCTCCACAGAGGCTTCTGAGACCATTTTTAAGGCTAAGAAAATTAACAAAGCCCAAGAGAGACTGTCAGTGACAGAGAAAATGTTATGAAGGAAACTGGTGTGATGGAAGTTATTATGAAAGGTCAAGGAAACAGACCAGAATGCCTGAGTGCCATGAAACTTATGAAGGACAAGACTGTTGGAGGTTATAATATGGTGGAGGAAAATGAGAGAGAAAAGGAGAAGGGGAAGTGAAGATTATGATGGATGGATTTAATATAAATAAGGCACAGTGCATATGACAGGTAGACACACATGGCACACATCTCACAGCTCCCACCTTGAAGACTAGATAGATGGCTGACAATATCAGTAGGCAATAATAAGAATATTAAGAAGTAGAATTTGTAGGATAGAACAATCTAGTGTATCAAGCACTTAATTGTATCTCTTGTCTCAAAATATTGACTCTTTATTTCATGTTAAACCCAGACTTTTGTAGGATTTAAACAATATTCAGTATGAGTAAATTTTCCAGGTAGGATATGATATAATGGTGTTTTAATTTTGATTGAAATATGTTGCATTTTAGCAAAGAAAAGCTTTGAGTAGAATAAGGCAGCAACCATTTTCTTTTCTGAGAGAACATGCAGAGTAAAAAAATTTCACAACGAAAGTGTCTGAGACATCAGAATATTAAAAATATCAATAAACAGATGAGTCAAAGGACCAACTAAAAATAGTGGAAATAGCTTGATAATGCCAATATGTAGCATTTTGACATTTAACTTTTTATTAATTTGTAGGCAAATTTCAGAACAAAATTATATTGATAATGATAACAAAAATCTTTTGTGATTTGAAAACACTGAGTACTCTCAATCAAGTAGCTCCACAGCTTACTCAGCCCTTTAAACTGAGCAGTGAACTCCACTTCTTATTGAACAACTTGGACTGATTCACAGCCCCCAGCTGATGTTTCTTTGGCTGCAGTTTTTGTAGTCACATAATCCTTTCCATTCAGCTGCTCTCGTCTCCAAAGGGGAGAGCAGGCTGAAATTCTCTTCCTGCTTTGCTTTCCATCCTTAAGAAAATATGTTGGATTCCTCATTCAAGGAAAAAAAAATCCCTCTGAAGGATTTCAGTGAATCTTTGCATTTCTGTTGGTCTCAGGGCTGGGAAGCCTCTGCTCTGTGGTCTGTAGCAGATCTGATCTCTGCTTCTCACTGTCCATCCTACTCTGGCTGCCCAATGCATTTACAGGGAAATTTGGGCATGTCTCTGCCACTCAGATATCTGACCTTTTAGCTTCAGTTCCTGGTAATACACTTGCATTGGGAAAAGCCCTGCAGTGGGGGACACACAGTTATACCAGTGAAAAAATAAGAATGTCTGATGTTTGGGTATCATTCAATCTACTTACAGAAGAAGAGATTTTTCTGCTTGAATAGTTTCTGTGCTCCAGACCTTTGGGGTACAGCATGGCAGCAAACCTAGGGCAAGGATACCTTTTGCTGCAAACCTAGCACAACAAAGTCTGAGTCTTTACTGCAGCATTTAGGGGCTGTTTTAATACTGCTCATAACAAGAGAGAAAAAGAAACAGGCAAAATAGCACACAGCAATTTGCTGAAGTAGATTTCTAAACTCCTTTTATGTTACCTGCACTAACATCCTCCATATTTATGGCTAACCTTTTCCACTACACTCTGCAATCATTAGTCTGCCTAGCCAGTATTTATAATGGTGGGACAGACTCTGGTGCCCCAAACACATTATAACTTTCAGAGACACTTCTAACCACAGCTAAACGTATGTAGTAAAAGCTGACCAAGCACATGAAAGGTTTCTATAATTGCTATAATTATGTAGAAGCTCTAGAATAAAATACCATTTCTCCCTGCCCCCTTTTTACCTTTGAAAATTCATTGTCAAAGAAAATGAAAAGGAATTGTTCAATAGCAGGGTCACTGTCTGTAGACTTTGATGCTTTTGATTGGAAATTAAAGCCATAGTGATTACAAAGTGGATACAGTACCTAATTATAATGTTGGTTCTTGTGGTAATACATAATGATAATGTACTTCATTTATATCCCTTCTTTTGTGGTAGAGGATTACAGGAGCTGGGGAAACATGGCCTAGTTATAATTCTTTAAAAGTTACTGCTGGAATAAAGCTAGGGCTGATAAAACTGCAATCCTATCACAGCAATGAAATAAAGGCTTTGTGAAGATGTGGGCAAGAGGAAGCACTGTTTAAGGACCTTTTATTACCATGCAGCATTTTCAGGCTTTGGAGGTCACACAGAGAGATGCCTGCAGAGGCAAGATGTGAGGAGATCCTGCTCTGTGGTGTTGTACCCCCCATGGGCAGCAGCCCCACCTCTCAGCCCCAGCAGTCCCTGTGGTATGAGAGAGGCCATCAGTCCTTGCACTGGCCATCAAGCCATTGCACTTGATGGAACACAAGTCCATTTTTCACTTCCTGATAATGAAATTATGTCACAAAGGCTTCTTGAGAATTTCAGGCTTGAGAATTTTGCCTGATGCCATTGGCCTGCCCATGGTTGTGGAGAATGAAATCTGTAGCAGTGTGGGACATAGAAGACATTGCTGCAAAGACTCCTCAGGGGGTGCATTGCTTCCCCAGCAGGGAAGAGCTGAGGTCTGTTTGCTCCAGCCAGAAACACATCCCTGTGCAGAGTGCTTTTAGTTGAATGGGAAAAAATCCAGCACACAGCCTGAGCCCTGCAACATCCTTTTCTTCTGCTAACACAGCAAGAATACAGGGTGAGAGTGGCAGAGTTTCAGTGTTTCAACGTTTTGATGGTCAAAAACCTGCTAAAGAACCTCCAACAGCTTAAAAATGCCTAAGGAATAGGTTGTTCACCACCTAGTGAAATTAGTCGCTTAAATTCTGTCCACATCTTGAGAAGAAATCTGTAAATTACACCCATATGCTTAAATAGTAAAACAGCATTGAAAATTCATTCTTAGTGTGTTCATGCTGCAGCTGTGGATCAATTAAACATAGTTAAATTATGTAGAAATGGCCAAATTTTCCTCTCTGATGGGTCAGTATCAATCTAATTTTCAGAGCTGTTCCCAGTGTGCATGGGCAGGAGAGAAAGCAGAATTTCAATATTGGATCATACATAAGTAAAAAAAAATAAAGCAAATCAGATATGAAGAGAAGAAATCTAATAAGAAATAGAAATAAAAAAATATGAAAACAAGTCTATTTCTATTTTACATGTCATCAATAGAATGAAAACCAACTGGAACAACAGAACTTACTGATGTTTATTAGGACCCAATAGTTCCTGAGTTATTATGTTGTGCAAAGAGTGTTCAGCAATTAGGTTTTAAACTTAGAAGGGATTTACATTCATCCCTTCTAGCATCACTGTCAGCAGTAGTGTCACAGAACAGCAAAAACTGGGAGGTGCTTTGGATCTGTGGGCCCAGGAATATGGGAGATTCTGCTTGCAGTCCCTGCACGTGTCTCTGCTCTTCTCTCCTAAGTGAGCTGTGGTTAAGCTGATTAGCCTGCCTCTTCAAGCCAGGCACAGAAATCCCAGAGACATCTCTGTGAGCCACAGGGAAGTGCAGCAGCAGCACAGCAACAGGATGCTTGCAAATGGGATGTAATCAAGTGGCACAACTAACAATACAGAACACGTCTGTGGCCAACAAGGCCATCTCTAAAAAAATTATTATCTACTCTGCTCTATTCTATTTGCTTCTTACATTGCAGCTGTCAGCTTTGCACCAGAGCCCTAGTGATTGCCATGACAGATAGTCTGTGCAGCACCAAAAAACTTGCTTTTCATGCTGCTTCTAATGCATACTTGCACTTTTTATTCTGTCTCCAGGGTAGTGTATTTGTCAGCTTTATCCTGCAACCATTCAGTGGGTAATTATTACCCTAGAACAATGAACAACTCATCCAGCAACACTCAGAAGTTTGCTGGTGGTAACAGAGTTTTGTTAGCTGTGCTTTCCTGAAGGTGCCTACTGAGCCCTGGAGCTGTGTTGCTCTTTTGGTACCTTATAATTATAAAGACATGTGAGAGAAAAGAAATTTTCCTCCTCTGTATACTTTTTTTTTTTTTTTTCTAAAAGTCTTTAATAGGCATTGATTTCAGCTTTTTTCCAGCTTTTAGAAGGAACTATTTATTGCTCCATGGGTTGAATGATCTCAGCTGACCTGCCAAGTCGAAAGCTTTCATGTAGTCAATACAGTGTATCTAATGTCTCTGGTTTGGGTCCTCTGTCAATTCTATAACTGTCTTTCAGCTGGAAGAGTCCATCCTATATTGCTCAACTCGGTGTTTTCTGGCACTATTTCATCAGCCAGGATTGTTCTCTTCTCCTGACCCACAGTGATACTTTGCTTGCAGGACAAATGAATGGGACTTTTAGGGTTAATTATAAGTGAGAAATTTTTGCCAGCTTTTTTCTCCATTGCCTACTTTCAGAAACAAACTAGCAAGACCTATTACAAATATAATGATGCTCAATCATCCTTTTTTCTGGACATTTGTCTTGTTGGCCTGCCTGAGGGACATCCCATCCTGATCATAATGTTCCTTCTTTTAAAGCAGTTTATTTTAGAGGAATTTAGTTTGGGTACTGTGACAGCTGCCTAGCTGTAATTCAGATTTTCCCCCCATTTTGAAGGCAGACACATCAGTGTCCTTATTACACAGCTCTTCAGCTCTGCACACTCTTGGTGTGTTCAGGCAGAACCTGCACATGTGAGGCTGATCTCCCCCTGGACTATTGCTGTCAATGGCAAATTTGGGTGTCTCAGCCTTCCCACTTGTCAGGTGGATGAGGAACAAGTGAGGGAGCTGGGCTGTTTAGCCTGGAGAAAAGGAGGAAAGGGGAACCTTATGGCACTCTACAGCTAAAGGGGATTGCAGTGAGGTGGGGATCAGTCTCTGCTCCCAGGTAACAAGTGACAGGGTGAGAGGAAATGGCCTCAAGTAGTACCAGCGGAGGTTTAGATTGGATATTGGGGAAAATGTCCTCTTTGTAAGGGTTGCCAGGCATTGGAACAGGCTCCATAGGGAAGTGGTGGAGTCACCATCCCTAAAGATAATTTGAAGATGTGTAGATGTGGCACTTAGGGGCATGGATTAGTGGTGGGCTTGATTGAACCTAAAAGATTCAATGATTCTATGATTCTAATTCTTGTCTGGTGCAGAGATATTCCTATATTTACATTTTATAATGAAACAATGGTGTCTTTTAGAAATTAATTCCTTGAATGTCACTACTGATTCTGTTTGCAGAATGGTTTTGGTGAATGTGAACTCAGTTCCCTTCAAAAGAAACTAGTCCTTGATCTGTTTAAAACTAGACCAAGACCATCAGATATTGTCAGATATCACAAAATGTGCTCCAAACCCAGTGGAGACAGGAAGTCTAAACCAAGGATGTTTTGGAGCTACTTGAATGACATATAGGCAGAGAGGGAACATGTTCCAAGACACAACAAAAAGCCTTGTTTGACATTCCTCCCTAAAATGCACTGTCTGGATGCAGGGCTTTGATTACCATTTTGTTCTATGGAAATGTTGCTCTAGCATTAAATTACTTGTACTCTTTGTTGTATTGTAGACTTGCCAACTTCTGATTCCAGTTATGTCAGAGACAGCATTAACTTCTAGGTTTGAAACCTGCTTTCTGCACCTTCTTGCAGAAAACATAAATTTTCTAATTTTAAACAAGGAAGTATACTTCTGATTGAGGCTGTCTTGGTTTCAGGAAGCCAAACTTAGGCAGAGTCTCTTCTGAAAATCCATTCTTTAAATTCAGCTAAAAGCTGAGCTGAACTGAAGAGAGAGTCATTTAAGGCTAGCTCTAGACCTTTATGAAAACTTTATGAAACTAATTTTAATTTAAAATCAGTAGAAGTTCCACTAAAAAGAATGCTACACTTGCAACAATCTTAAATTTTCTTCAGCATTCAAATTATGGACTGCATTTTCGTTGTCCTAATATATCATCTGTCAAGATAGCAGCTTTCAATTTGATTGTTAATTATTCTTCTTTATTCAAACGACATTTGAGCCATTTTAGAGCTTTGTTCCTCTTTGCAATTAGATTAGAATATCTTTTATATGCTGTTAGAATATTCTTTGAACAGTGCTTGACTACATAAACATTCTTGCTTCCAAGTATTCAAAACTTCTCTCGATTGAACATCTCTAGGTGTGTCCCTGTTGTTTTTCCTTTCCAAAGTCTCAAACTGATCACTGATGTAGCTGATGAGTCTTTATTCCATCTCAGCAGAGTGCATGTGTTGATTTTCTGCTAGCTATTCCTTTCTAGTTTTCTCATTTGGACTTATTTTGTTTTTATTTTTGAACTTTCCTGTATGCTCCAATGACTCAACTGAAATCCAGGTTTTTATCTGGACAACTGGACTTTTTTTGTTATTGTAATTATTGTTTTTGTTCAAGAACATTTTTTGCTTATTTCCATCCAGTAATCTATAATTTCATTTTATGTCATCTTCTATTTTTGAAAGACTGATGGTTTCTTATGGCAACCATACAAGTTATGTTATACACTTGAGCTCATGACAACAGGCTCATATTTAGTGTGAAGTATGTTGGTGTTCTACCTCCTCAGTAATATATGTAATTAATCTGATACCCACCAGGATATCAATCTCACTGCAGGTCTAAGCAAACTATTTGTGCTGCTCCTGACACGGTTTAACATCTAATTATACCCTGCTTGATTCCTTTCTCTTCAGATAAATGGATTTTGTTCTAGATAGACACTGTTCTTTCTTAAGATTAGTTGTGATCTCAGCCTCCAAACATTGTTGACAAGCACCTGTGAATGTAGGGGCCAAACCCAACTATTACTTTCCTGTGTTGCTTTTTATTCTTTATTTTATTCTTGGATCAGAATTATAGGAAATTAATTCAGAAAGCTTAAAATTCAAATAGGTTTTAGCTCTCCATTCTTTCTTCCTCTTAAGCCTGAACCTTACTACATCCTACATCAAATCTCCCTATAATTAGGAGTATTTCTGTTTTGTTTTTTTTTTTTGTTAGGGTATTATTTGTTTGTTTTTGGGGGTTTTTGTACATGTGTCCAATTTTTTTAGAAAGAGATACATATTAGACAAAGTATTTGTTTTAACAATAGAAAATCTGAAAAATTGTACCAAAACAAACTTTGATTTCAGGATCCTGTGGCATACCTTGGTACAGATTTAAATTGATGAATCATCACTGAAGGGAAATACTCAGTTCCTGCTGTTCTAATTCTTTGAATAACTTGCAGGCCTCAAATAATGCATTTTATTAATCATTGTCTTTGCTATAAAATATTTTCTTTTGTCTCTATGCCTTTCAAAGACAACAGAAAAAAATATAAAAGTTTTCAAAACTACCTACAGTTTATGTTTAATTTTTTACTTCTTTATCACAAGTAGTTGAATATACACTGTGCAGCAGGAACAAGCAGGAAAGGCTTTCATTTTCTTGGTTTTATTCTATATCCTTTGAATTAAATCTGCTGAGAAACATCCTGAATCACCGTGGTTGTTGACCCTGAGGTCTGCTGCAAATTTTAACATCTAGGTGGAATTTAACACCCTGGCTATAATTTAAATGGTGGTAAATTGTCAAAGCTCAGCTAACAGGAGTATTTATGTTTCATTATGAAGTGACATGGGCAACAGAATATTCTTCTTTAAAGATTCCAGATCTATTACATTTCCTGTCAAAATCTTCCAAGCCATACTAGTTGAAATTTTGTCTTCTAAGTATCTTGCAGATTACCATTAAATAACTGAGAGGATGTATTTTCTCTTTGCAACAAACTGTAAAAATATCTGTGTGTCCTATTCTCCTGATTAGATATTTCCAACATTACATTGAAATCTCTGGCAGTGTATTAAATAAGTAAAGTCTCAAGGTGTCTTGTCTATGCAACCTTTCACAATTAAAAATATTTTCAAAAAAGTGAGAGTGAGAGAATTCCATGAGGATCATAATGATTTTGTGTCCTTCTTTATAAAGGAGTCTCGAGGATATTTTTTTAAGTCCCTGCTTTTGTGACATGTTGATGAGACATCATCTGGAAAGTATTTTTCCTTTAAATGTTTCAATGTTTGGCATTCAAAACTTCAGAGAACTTTAAGGTCAGCTTTGAAAATTTATTATGACATTTTCTCAAATTAGTACTTGTTTGCCTCTGCTCTGGCACAGACAGCTTTCTTGGGTCGTTTGAGTCTTCAGTCCTCTGGTAGCTTGTAGGATAAGCAGGGATTCACTAAAATGTTTCTGTCATTTTCTGATCAAAAAGGAGTGATCAGTTCTCAAAGGGAGACAACAATGGTTTTCTTCTCATTCTGACAAATAAACAGTGAAATAGGCCTTTCCATAGAACAGTTTAGCAAATGGCAATTATCATTGCATCATATAAACAATCAAAAAGGATTAGAGAAAAAAAATCTACTAATTGGATCAATATGATCCAGTTTCTTTCTTAATTAGAAAGTGAACTAGATACAAATTCGTTATGCTTACTTCCGTGTAATCCCATCATATATATTCCATCTTATACAATATTAATCTATGAAGTCTCTCAGAAAGGTTGCTAAACACCAAATATAGTCATGTAAAATGGAAAAAAAATAAATAGAATAAAAACGGGTTTTTTTCGCACTATTAAAAATAGTAATTTTTATTACTTGAAATACATGTAAAGTATTTGATGAGACTACATATTATATGCTGTAAATTATTTCTGTTCTCCAATTTATGCTTCAATTAAAACATGCTTTTTTTGAGTACTAGCAATGATGTATGGTTACTCTGCCATACTGCTGTAAATATTGTACAGCCAGAGCTTTCTTTCTTCTCTCTGCCTTTCATTCCAGTTTGCTTCATTTCTACTTATTTGAGATGCCTACTATTTGTTTTGTGCCTTAAGGAACAGCCAGGTGTCTTGTTAATGAGAGGAGATGACTGCAAGGCAAGACAACACAACACGATCAGCTCTGGCTTGCTACTGCCTCTGTGAGTTTCCAAAGTGTTTTGAAACCAACTAGAAGTCTATTAACTTTATTTTTACCTTATGAAAATTTGTATTCATAGAACAAATACTCTAAACAAAGCCATTTATCATTTTTGTTTTTGCTAAATAAGTAATTTTGTTAGATGAACAACCGTGGATCTACCATTGTCTTTAAATCAACAGGGATTGCTTTATAGGTTTACATGGTGAAAGAAGAATACAGTAAAAACACTGTTGGGATGAAATGAGAAGGAAAAGCATCCAACTGTTTTTTGTTACATAAATCATGCAGCCAAAATAAATAAATAACGAAATCTAGGATACAGGATTTTAGGTAGGATTTAATTAATGCACTCTGTTAAACAATAATTTTCGAAACTATTTCCTCAGTAAGGGGGTATTTTAATAAATAAAGCAAACATCCAGTCTTTTGAGAGTTATTACAGGTATTTCAAATGCTAAAACTGTAATGGTTGGCTATTCTTTATTGCCAATTTTTTTTCTGTATAAATAACCTGCTGCCAAGAAGCTAGAATTACCCTATGCCAAGAGATTTGATTTAATGGGCGGATAATCATGTGTTGATTCTTCCTAATCTAAACAGGGTGTTTTGAATAAAAGGTAGAATATGAAAAGTAGGTAGCAAAGCCCATGAAGTTTTTACAAAATGGCAAAAATTGAAATCAATGACTGAAAGATAGGTTGTCAAAAGGCCATTTAACTACAGATTTCTGAAAAATTAACTTTCACTTTGGTGCCAAATATCCTCTATAAACAAATAATTTCAGATTCATTTTGTATCTGCAGTGAATTTTTAAAATTGTTTTAACAAGTTGTTGCTCTTTTAGACATTTATGTAGGTAACAATAAACAAATATGCCTTTCTTGTTGTTTTGGTGGCTGGCCAATTTAACAGCTCTTTTGGAGATACTGCCTTCAGTTAATTGACTGTTCAATCAAGACATAATCACAACAAGGCATTTATATTACAAGAAATATTTTAGCACCCATCTTCTCCAGAAATGGGCACATTAAAAAATTTGGCCAACACTTTTCCTGAAATATTGATGCTACCCCCCCCCCCACGGTTATGATAGGGTTCAGGAGAAAGTTTCCTGAAATATTTAGATATGTGATCTTTTTTCCAAGTAAGTATATCCCAGTCTCAGACGCCAAAGTCATGAAGTGTTGATGAGAAATTTTGTTTCACATTGTATTTATTCAAATTTAGGGACATAAACTCTGTTGAATAGTCTCGAGGAATTGGGTGGTATTTCTTCACCAGGCTTCAGCTTATTTCACTTAACATTTAACTTCAAATTTTAAGATGGAAGTGGGTGGTGTTGGGAAGCATTCAGGATCCAGATGGAAGCTTAGTGGAACCACTCTAGTCAATAATAAACTTAGCAAAAAAGATTTTCTATCAAGTTGCAGACTCTTCTGTTTCCAGTCAGCCACAGAGAGGGGGCAAGCAGCCTGGTGGCATATACATATTCTGATTCAAGCTGTCAGCTGAAGATAGCAAACTACATCTGATTCCTCTGAAGCCTAAATAGTGTTTAAAATGTCTAGAAAGGTTATTTTGGAAATGATGTAAGCCAAGGGAAGCTGAAAGAGTCTTACTGCTGCATCAATATATTTGGGTAAATTTGTTGAGGAAGTAAATGCCCGTGTTTGAAGGGCTTCATTTCATGAAAAAAACAAGCCATGAGGGAAAACCTCCTTTAACATGGATGATGTATTCTATTTGCCTTGCACACTCACTGTGGCATTATACAAGGATAACTTAATAATATTGTACAAAAAAAACCTGTGCAGACATAACCCATTTGTGAATTCTAATTCAAAATGCTAAGCAGAGTTTGCATAATGCTGGTGACAAGTTTAATTATCCAGGGTTACTAAGAAGTTCTTATCAGTGAGCTGTATGCATCAGCATGATAGGGTCCATTTGAGACACCAGCAATGATGGTTCTCTGCCAAATATCATCTCATTTGTCCTCACTCCTTGCTTACTGTCTGGTATTGATATAATTGGAATTTTGCATCAACTGTAATTTCAATGGAATTTTTGACAAATAGCTGTCAAGCATTGGGCTTTTTTCTACATGTAAATAAAGAAGCTGAATTTTTGAGTCTTCGAGGGGTTGTAATTACACAGTGCATCCAAAAATTTTATTAACAATTTGATCATTTCCTAAGGGTTTTCTCATTCTTTTTCATAATTAAATGTGCTCCCAAGAAATAAACTCAGCTTAGTGTTACCACAGTGAAAGAGAGATGGGTTATTCATTTTCCCCCAGTAGATGGATATGTCAAGTTTTTCATGAATTTTATGCACAGTATTTTGATAAATAAACAAGTATTTTATTCTTTATTTCCATGAGCACATTGTTTCTGGAAGGGCAGATGTGTGGTTTAATGTTTTGCATGTTAATTAACATTTTAGTAGGGCACAGTCTTTGTTCTTTTGTTTGAAAGTGCCTTCCCCTTTCCTTAATTCCACAGAATACCCTTGGCTGTTGCTATAATATGCCTGCAGATTTGCTGTCATCTCTAGGAGATACATAGACAGAAATATAAATACTTCTTATAGTTTCTTCATTTAGGATTCATCAGACCTCTATTGATCTTTGTTATTTCCCTCAAAGGATTTTCTGAAGAGGCATATTAACAGTATAATAAATATTAAAGGCACTTTAACTTCTGGCAATGAAAGCTTTCCTGTTTTAGGGTCTCTTTGGTATGCAGAAAGTGTTCCTAGCCATTGAAGTAAGTACACTTGTGCACCCACATTGCCTTCTTGAATGGATCCTGCCTTGCAGGATCCCAACCACTGTGAGAACACAGATGGGAATTGGAATTACAAAAGGGTCAGGAGTCAGGACCTTTGGTTGAAAGAGCTTGAAATGTTTTTTACCTTCATTATAGTATAAAACTTATCTGACTATGAAGAACTCTTCTTCCTCACCCTTTGGGCATAGGTTGCTCCTGGGACAGAGCAGAGTAAGGAAATTGTGTGCTCCTGTTATGACCCTGCACAGGCTCCTGTTGCTCTGGGTGCTCATGAAATAAGAAGATACATTCTTCCCCAAAGTGTGCAGAAACTAAGTTCTGCATTTCATGTTATCATGTTGGGATCTCAAAACTCAGGATCTCTCAGGACTATAAGGAAGGCCTGCTTATTTCTTGACTAAGGCTTTTATGATTTTTTTATCCTGTGCATCAGCCAAGGCAGTGCAGAGCTGCTCTGCAGGTGTCAAGAATTCTTCCAATTCAGTCAGACAGGGCACTGCAGCCCTGAATGGCCAGCTTGGTCATGCCTGGGGACAAGCATGCAGACAGTGACATTTGTCCTTTCCTATCACCACAGACATGATGAGTGCTTAGGCAGTAGGCATGAGTGTCCTCAAAGTCTTCCTGGCTGACATTTCCACGGAAAGGCAAACCATATGGCTGCATTGCTTATTGGCACACAGCCTTTTGCACCACTCAGACAGCAGGAGAGATAAGAAGCTAGTCTCAAATAGTTAGAAAATAATTCTTCCTGCAGAAAGCTGCTTCCAGACACTGAAAATGTGCCAGCCTCATATCCCTGGCTATCTCCTCCATCCACACAAAACAAAGGCACTAAAGTAGGTGCATGGTAGACCTTGGCTGACTAACCATCTTGTCTCTGCCAGTCCCATTTGTATATTCACAGGACATACATCACACATCTCAGAGAAACCAGGGAAAAGAAAGGTCCTGAAGCTCCCCAGGTCCTTGTATTGGCATTTCACCTCTGTTACAAGCAGACCCTGCAATGCTGGTCACAGCTGCTTTGCTGGTTGGCACACTTTCCACAGCTGGACATTAGAGCACCTGGCCAGCCCTGGCATTGGCACAGTGACCACACCTGTCCACAGCTGGGCAGAACATCCTTCTTTTAGTCAAGGACAGACCTCAGAGCTGGCCAGCCAACATTTCCATGTTATTCACACCTAAAGATCTGGGACACTGATTTTATCTCCCTCATATTTTCACCCTTTGCTATACCAGAGCAAAAACTGGTGACATGACAGCAGGGAGGAGATAGATTATATTAACTATGATTAATATAATGTTCTTGCTATAATGCTCATAAAATCTAGGTAATAGTAGAACAGATTACATAAGTAATAAGTACTGTAAAATATGACAAAGTTTACTACATGAAGTGGATTTCCCTCCAAATCAAAACAAATACAGCATAAAAGTTATGTTAATTGCCTTTTGTAACATGGGATAAATCTCCACTTGTTGGGAGCATCTCTCAGCAGTGATTCTGTTTGAAGTACATCCAAATGGCTTTTTAAAGGAGTCTCTCTGGATTCCTAGGAGGAGAAATGTTTTGATAAATGGTCCTGCTAATCAAGGATGAGGTCATCAAGTCATGTTTAAGTGTATGAACCTGGTGAGCAGGAATTATTCGCTCTCTGACCTGGACTTACTAATTTTATTGCTCCTGTTCTGAGCCTTTTAGAGACTGTCTTTACAATAATATTAAAGGCTGTGGAATAACACCTGGTCAAAAAACAAAAAAAAAATCCTTCCCATAATGCAAGCCAGCTGGAAATAAGTTTCTGAATTACTTATGTATAGGAATGGAACAGCAAATTTCATTGATTTTATACAATGCAGCCACTTAAAACTTTTTACTTTCCTCTCTGAAAATGTTAGGATGGGTCTAAACTACAGACTTTGTGGTCATTTCAATTATTCATAGTAGCTGAGTAGATTTGTAGGTGATTGTTTCATTTTGCTTGAGGGATAAATTATATTGCAGGCAGTTATATGGCAAAAAGCAGTGCAAGATTTTTTTATTACTTATTTACTGCACACCCCAGGTTGGGTAATGACTTTAAGTAGCATGTATTATGCAGGTGGACTATTGTCTGCTGCAGGAGAAAATCAGAACTTTCCGTTTGCATCTCAAAAGCCCCTGCAGTGACACAGGTGAATGGCTCATGCATTTTAAGCAGTGGAAAGCTTGCTATTTTATTCTACTGTTCTCACTTATATTTGTCCTAGTCCTCCCCTTAAAATGCCAGTTTTTCAGATTCCTAAATTTCAATAAACTCTGGGCAGAACCCCCCATTTTTCTGTTGTGTCCTAGGTAGGATTTCCAGGCAAACCAGAAGAGAGGGTGCGAGAGGCAGGACAGTGTTGAGTGCAGCAGTGACTGTGACATGCTGTCACAGCAGGCTCATCACCAACACTGTGCCAGCTTTTCTCAAGTGTGGTGCAGGGACAAGGGACACACTCTTTTCATTATCCCACATTAGCCCATGGCATTCAGCCCACCCCACACTCAGGAAGGAGGAAAAGGCAAGTGCTTGTCTTCTCATTGAGCATCACATTCACAGTCCTTCATTCACCAGCAGAGCTGAGAGAAAAAAAAGGAGAGTAGATTTTTAGCTCATTTACAGAACATTACAAGGAAAAATGTGAAAAAGGAGAAATATGACAAAATATCTGGTAGAAATGGAGTTTGATCTTAATACAAAAATGTTGCCTTGCTGTTCCCCATGCTCTGTGTCCCCTGCATTAATCATACATGGTCATAATCCATGTCATACTATCTGAACAAGTGCTAAATATTTGGGTGGCAAAGCTTTCCTTACATGTCAGATTTCAAATACTTTAAAAATAGAAATATGGGAAGGTTAGTGAAATATTCAATTGCCATACACTGAAAACATCTCCAGCCTTTGGGAAGCACAGTGCTTTCTAAGCAGTGGTTTCACCACAGAAGCTCTCTTGTGCACTGATATGTCTGTCATAGTTGCACAGCTATCCGGGATAACACAGCTTAGAACCACTGCCAAACAGGATGGGGCCATCTCACCTTTCCCCTCTTTTCACTGATGATGGCACATGGGGATCAAAATGAGAAAGTTATTAATTTAAACCCCTTTTTTATATGATTGCTGCCATGGTATTTTTTGATCCAAAGTTACCCATGTGGCAGAAGACAAAGTGGGGTTGTGGGGAAAACAGCTGTCAGAGAAAGGAGTAAATACATTATAACCCTTCCAAGCAATAGTGAGAAACACTGCTGATTTCTAGGAGGCTGAAGTAATTGTGAAAACACAGCACATAGCACAAAAGTTGTTCCCTGATTATGGGAAATAGAGTTTAATATCAAATTTCTATGTTTTAATTCTAATAATTTGTTGTTTTATTAAACTAAATAGACTGCACAGCATACTTGAATGTTGAAAATAGTATACCTTTGCCTGTATCACATTCATTAAATATAATTCAATGCTTTTATTGCTTTCATTCATCTGACAGTTATTGAATGTCTACGAGATGTGCTTGTATCCTCATGGCATTTCAGCAGTACTGTTATTAAAGAATGAGCTTTTAAATGGGGCTGGCATGGAAGCCTCCCAGAAAGTGCAATTATTCAGAGCTGATACTGCAGGATTCTTACAAGGACTGAAATAAATATCTGAATATCAAATAATAATTGGAGTTTGGCGAGTTTGCAATTAATTACCTTATATTATCAGAAACTGTTTATTCAGCATTCATATAAAAATACAGGAAGGAATATATTTTTTTTTAATGCAAGACGTTTTTCCAGCTGAAACACTCAGTTTAGCTTTTTATCTGGGCTTGCCAGGCTATATATGTGCAACAGGGGAAGTGGTGATTTGACCTAATTATAATTTGAAATTAAGGTTACTCACAAGTAAATATGCTGTAATTAACCCCCCTACCTCCCCCAAATAAATTATATACCATACTAGAAATGTTAAAAAAATTTTAGGTTAAACCTCAGTTTCTTTTACTTCTTTTTCTCTCATATGAAGAACTAGGGTGAAAAGTAACAGGGCCACATTTTGGTACACTCATACATAAAAAAAGTCCTTTCTTAAAGAAAAGTTCAATGTGCCTGATCACACTGATCTGAAACATAAGGATATGCTTAACTCTTTTCATTAGTCAGGGCCTGGATCTTAAAGCAGTAATTGCTTTCTTCTTTAAGATCACAGTGTAGTTGGACTTAAACCCGAAAATCACTGTTCCTGTCTTCCATTGGAATATTCAGTCAAAAATTCCTTCTCTGTTGAAATGACTGGACTTTGTAATATGATTAAAGGTATTTCACAGATTTTGATTAATTAATGGATAGTTTATTCATATTTTTTTCCATTCCTTTACGCTTGCTAGGCATAATTTTTTTCTAATTTTTAACAAGCACATGTCTGAGTTTTATGAGACATTTTTTTTTATGTATCATTTATTATGCAGAGCCTCATTCTCCAAAACCCACATTACATATGATCCAGCTATGGGAAATTAGAAATCCAGTTTAAGTCAATTGCCCAGTTCTTCTCTCTTATCAACATGGAGATATTACTCAATCTCTAGAAAGCAATTCCACCCTAAACAGAGAAAAATTTCTCACACAGGCATGGAGCAATCTTTCCTTCCCTCCAATGATTATAGAGAAATATGAAAAGGCCAGTGAAAATGAGACACCTATGTGTCACCTAAGCTTACCTAGGTAACTTTAACCTAAAGTGATTTGCACCTTTTTTATTTTTTACAGAAACACATGCTGCCTAATGTACAAAGTGTTATGTTCATGTTATACTAAATTTACCCTTTTTGTTCCCCAGAACCCCATTAAAATATGCTTTATTTTTTAACTCTATCATTTGACATACTCTTCTATAAATCCTTGGTTTCTGGGTGTGCAGTAAACCCAGTGTTTTTATAAAAAGTAATATATGGAGCCCTCCAGGGGTGTGTTGCTAAGCAAACCAGCCATAAATGCTGAGTTCAGTAAATCATATCCCATCACATACAATGTCTCTTACCATCCTTTACCATCCCTGCTTTAGCTTACTCTGAAATCCTGGATGATGCTGGATGCACAAGCTGAGTCCAGGTATCGACGATATGACCTCTCTTAGAATATGCTCCTTAAATCTGAGGGTTCATGGAGGTACTTTTAGACACTCCAGTTGAAGCTGTTTGAGTTTACATGGAGGAATTCTCTAGCCACTGACCTGGAGGGGAGAGTTGGGCTGAGCCTGATGATGGTCAGGCTCTTGGAGACAGCACTGCAGCTTTCCTGCTGCTGACCAGCTGCTCCAGCCCAGCAAAACGTGGGTCAGCAGGGCAGAGGCAGCTTCACTCTGTATGAAAAGCACAAAGAGCTGCCTCAGCTTCACTCTCACTATGAGATGCACAAAGAGCTGCCTCATACTCTTCCAAAACTGAACTTTGACAAGCTGAGCAGCTCCTCAGTGATTAGATGTGCTACCAGATAAGTTTTGGCAACAGAAGAAGAGCAATTCATTGTGTCTCGTGAGCACCAATTTATGACTGGCTGTGTGGGCCTGAGACCTCAGCAGAAAGTGGCATCTAATCTGTGTACACAAAACAGCACTGATAAAATTTAGCCAAGAAGCACAGGCTGCATCCCTTGTTTGTTTGCAGAGTGCCACAAACACATTTATAATTTGGTATAAATAAAAGATAACATTGAGTAATGACTGCAGGCAAGGCTACAGCAGTTGTGCTGGCTCAGCCATGAAAATCTGATAGTGCCAATAAAATAATAAGAAAACCATAATTAGGTTAAAGGCTTTCCCATGCTGCTCATTTTCAATGTCTTGCATAATAGACTTTTGGCTACGTCTTCTGACATTCCTTCTGGAAAGCAAATTTATACTGATTATACATTTTTTTTCTATGTTCTGTTTTGTTGTGCCTAAACTTGTTTTCCCTTCTTTTGCTTTAGAGTGGATGAAAAGTACTTGTTTAGAAACCTAGATATGCATGATAAGATTTCATTTAAAAGACCAAAATCAGAAGGGGATTATTCTAAAGAGTAAATATGTTCTTTATAAGACATGTGTACCAGTGGATATTTTAAGCCCACATCAGAGTGTATAGAAGTGGAAACCTTAAATGGATGTAATCTTAGGTCCCAGGTTCAACCCTGATTTTTCCTGATCTTTTCAAAATTTGAAAGATTATGGGTTAACAAAGAATAAAACATATATGGATGGGCAGGCTACAGACCCAGAGCAATGTTGGTTAGCTTTTGTTTTTTGTTTTTGGCTTTGGTTTTGGTTTTGGTTTTTTTGATAGGCCATCTGGGATGCAATTCTAGCTACAATTTACCACTGGGGTTATTTTATCTTGACTTTTATTTGGTCGTAAATATTAGTTGAAATTGGAAACATCTTTCAGCTGTTCCTTAATTTGTACTGATGCTTCCACCTCAGCATTTTGTATAGCCCTGTTCAGAATATTCTGTACTATTTAATTCTCTTTGGTGGAGATAAGCAGACTCCAATCAATTCTCACTGAGTTTTGTGATCATGGCAGGCACAAGCAGTGTTTATTTCTCTGTTGAGTAATTAGAAGTAAGCCTTTAAGGTGAATCATGAGCTGATAAATATAAACTCTTTTAAAGCTGGGAGTAGAGCTTGTAAACCAAGTGGTGTCCATAGATTCACCCAGAGCTGTGAAAAGAGCCTTTCCTGCAGAGCTCTCCTGATGATAGCAGGTTTCATCCACTCTTTCCTTTGTGCACACCCAAATGATCAAACAAAATCCATTTGAAAGGAACAGAATGAAAGCCTCAGCTAGAGAGTCAAACACTGAATTTTGTGACTCTGAACAATGTATGCTGGAATTATTCTCTGTTCTCTCAAGCCTAATCTTGAGTGAACAGTGAATCCCCAACCATCCCCAACTGTGTAGCTGTGTGTTTTCCCCCTACAACATTTCAACTCTTTCTTCCCCTCCTTAAAAGCCTCTCTGCAGATATGGTAGGCAAGGAACAGTGGGTGATGGTCCCTGTCTCATGTCACCAATTCTGTCAATACTGTGCTGAAACACAATGGAAGAAATTGAAGCAATCTTTGCCTTACTCTGTAGAACCAGATGAAAGAGATTGGTACTTCTGTACTCATAATGTGTATAAAATAAGGGATCTCTCAAAGTTGGAGCACTTTGCTTCTCTTTTGATGCTGTGTACTGGATGAAGAAGAGAACTGAATGAGAAGGCTGAAAGAAGACAGTTCTAGCACTGGTTAACAAGACTGCAATCTTTCACTCCTTTTCTTCTCTGAATATAAGTGAACAAAAATAAATAAAATTTATCAACAAAGCATATTTGGGTCATTTGCCCATTAGCTTTTAAGATAAGAAATGCTCTTTAAAGTAATTATGAGATAGGTTTAAGAAAGCAATAAAGGAGTGAAGGAGAATAGCATATCTTTTTACCAAAGTCCTGGGGTAATTTAGGGGCTGAGTAAGGAAAGCATCGATGTTAGAGTGGTCTGGACTGTGACCAGTGGAAGATGAGTCCTGTAAAAGATGCTGCTCTTTGTCATGTTTTGGGACAGTGTGCCAGGGTGGACTTACACAAGGACTGAGGGCTGTCCTGGATGGAAACCAGGTTTGAGCAGGGCTGAATTTAAAGCTGCTGGGCAAATGCTGGCCATGGTGTTACTTTGGTTCTCTCCATGTACTCATTCCTCTTGGCTACTGAAATTAATTGGGTTTAAACACCTTCCACTTATAATGACAATGATCACCTTCACTGGCCTCTAGGAAAAATCGAAATTTGTGTATTGCACATGTAGGAATTCTTTGGTCAAGCAACCTTAACTCCAGATGACAAACTCTCCTTTTCTGCAGTGGCAGACTAGATATTATTAAGGCTCTGTAGAATAGTTCGTGTAGCACATTGATTTTAATAAAATGCATATTGATTACAATAAAATGTCAGTCTTTCTGCTGTGAACATAATATCTAGCTGTCATTAGGTAAAGTTAAATTTTTATTAAATCAATATTATGTGCTCCCTTTAATTAAGAAGAGATTGTCTTTGACCTCATTTGTGCTGCTTGAATGAAAATCCACTCCGAGTCAGCAGAAGACTGGTCTCTTTTCAAGCAAAACCCATAAAATTAATGTGTACATACATTCATATTTCATTAGTGGACACAGAGTCACATATATCAAGTCAGTTTAGAATTTTATTCATTAGAAAGAAGGGTATTATTAAAAGAAAAAATTTTCAGCTTTTCTGGAGCTTTTCAGCATCTCACAATATCACAATAATTGCTGTGAGAATACAGCAATCCTATAAAAAGTCTACAGCTGAAGTTCAGAATGGCAAGAATTGGAGACAGGTAACAGGATTTAAAATGACTACATTCAGGCTACCCCAAAATCCTTATAAGTTTTAAATGACTAAAAACTGAATGAAACATGAGGATAAAAATGCATTCTCTAGGACAGCAAAATGAATGGCTAAAGATTTCTAGGCAGTAGAATGCCATTAAGGAAAAAATGAACCTCAAAGGAAGAGCTGTTTATTCACTAAGCAGTCGAGTTACACAAAAATAAAAAAAAAAAAAAAAAAAGCAAAACCAAAACAGCTACTTGTGACATAAAAGGAACATTGATATGCATCACTCCAAAATACCCTCTGAATTGTCATTTCACATGTTTATGGGACATTTCTGACCCTCCACCAGCTTCTAAAAACACTGGTGAAATGGCAATGGGTGCCTGTAGGAAGGGAAGTACAGGCACAGGCAGTGTGTCTGGTCCAGAGGCAGCTTTTATTCAGGAGTGCTTGTTAGCACCATTTGACCATGCACAGTCCTGCAGCAGCTCCTCTGGTAATGTGGGGAAGTAGGAGAGGTACAGCAAAGGGCAAAATTATGCTCTGGATGTTTGGATCTCCTGCCTTGAAGGTAAGAATTCTGATGTCCTTATTAGTGACCTCATGGCATGTTTAGGAGTTTTATTATTCATATATACAAGTAATGTCTGGGTAGCTGTGATTATTGTTGCATATAATTAGTGGGTTTAGTAGTTGTCCAGCCTTGAAAAATTATATATATATCAGAAAAACAAAAATGTTTTTAAAGCCTACAATTTTCATCAAAAAGACAGATGACACTGCCTTCATCTAACAAAATTCCCACTTTGTATTCTCCTGTATAATCTAATAATTAAACCACAAAATTAGACTCATTATAAGTGTCTAATTTATAATAATTTCAACTCAGTCAGAATTCTTCCTGGAATGTATTTCCTTCCAAGTCTACATGAGGAGAAATGGAGTATTTTAACTGAATAGCCACATGAAGAAACACAATTATGTCTAGCCTAGTTAATTTTTCTCTGATAAGAGGTATTTACTTAATCATGAAGAGAGAAATTAATACAAGGCTGGGAGTTCAAACATAACAAAGTGGCTGAAGACCAGCCTCACATGTCTCACCAAGCTGTTCTAAATGTCATGTACTATGACACAAGAAGCTGGAGAAGGAAATAAAAATGAGTTAGCAAAATGTCAATCACCTGCAGGCAAAAAACATCATAGGATTTCTGGAAAATTATGACTTACATAATTATCCTATCGATTAACATGAAAACGGGGTAAACGTTTTCCTAAATTTAGATTTTACTGTTTCAATCTGTATCATAGTAACAAACTGGTAAAGCTGGAGCCTGTTGTTCACAATGGTATAAAATCTCTTTGTTTAGCACTGTCTTGCTCTGTCCACTGCAATGGATTCTTTATTGTGTTTGAGAATCTTCTCAGCTTCTTATTCACCTGCAGTGCCTCTCAGCTATGTTAGGGAGCTGTACACACTTATATAGTTCCTTATCAATAATACATATAATTGTAATAATATATTTGCTGGAGGAAAGAAGAGTTGGGGAGAATACAAAGAGATATTTCTCCAAAGAGATCTGAGAGAAGGAGGAAGAAGTGAAGAGCAGCCAAGAGTGCTCTCAAGCACCATCATGTAAGCAGCAGGTAAGATATGCATCTCTCTGAGCAAGACACACAAAGCATGAAACCAAAATGACTCAAAGAGAAGTGATGAGAATCATTTATGATGGAAAGGAAGAAAGAGGAGTTAGGAGTAATGTCATGGTTTAACAGAGGTGGGGAAGAGGTGAGGAGCAATGGGAAGGTAATAAACACTCCAGAATTAAGGGACCAAAGTATCACTGTGCAAAGAATGATTTTTCCCCTGTTTAGTTTGATTTCAGGTGTGAGGAAAAAATATAAGGAAAATATTAGGGGTTTTTTCAGATGGAGGGAATCAATTTCTCCTGTTTGTATCAGCTAAGTTCTGTACTTGGTTATTCAGTCTATGAACATCATTAATTATACAGTTAGTAGGAAGAACCTAATGACATCTATTACCTTTGATGATTGTCAGAATCAAGGTTTCACTCCTTTTTCACCATGAAACCTTCAGTTTTGCTGAGGGTTTGAGGGGACTTTGTGAAACAGGACATGAGTATGGAGATGCTCTGTTTGTGCAGATTGAGTTGCAGCAATTAGCATAAAGGGTTTACATGACAGTGTAGAAGGCTGTGTTTGAATGAACTGATTGTTCCTGCTTTGTTTTGTGGGATATTTGATGGACTTGACTTTTGTGTTAAAGCTCCAGAAGATTGACTTGTTGAGACCTGAGTGCAGCTGTTGGATAAGTGGCTCTGATCTGACGAGGTCTGTGTTATCCAGTGTCTTTGTACCTTGTCATCCACCAAAACTTCAAGGTCCTTCTCCATAGAACTGCTCTCTAGGAGGTCAGATCCAAACCCGTGCTGGTAACTTGGGGTTATTCCTCCCCAGGCCCAGGACCCTGCACTTGTCCTTGTGGAACCTTGTTGGGTTTCTCTCCAGCCTCTGGGAGTCTGGCTGCATGGCAGCACAGCCTTCAGATGTGTCAGACACCTCCCCCAGTATGATATCATCAGCAAACATCCTGAGGGTAGCTTCATTTTATGCCTTTGTCCAGCAAGGAATGAAGGGAATGGTTTCTTTCATGCCCTTCAGCAGCTGGGGTCATCCCTATTTGCTTCAGTTTTCTCCTCTTTAACAGACTTTCTCTTTGGTAATAAATTAGCTGAAGCTGTCAAGTATGTTGAATGTGCAGCATCAGGTGGAAGGGAAGGAGATTATTTCCAAACATATTTCACAGTTTATGCGGAACGACTCTTACCATATAATCTTGTTGATTGCCAGGCATTGAAACAGTGCAATTTTCCTTTAAACTGTGAGAGTTGAATGCAGTCGCTGAGGACTCAGCAATTTTATATTTCTTTTCATAATCTACTTATGCTTACTTCTACTAGCCACTGCTATCTGTGGAAATCTAGCTGGCTTTCTCCCTGGGTTAGTGCAGTCCCCAATAAACAGTTTAATCACCACTAAAAAGTGATATTTTCATGCAACCAACTTAATGATACAGATGAAAGATGGCAGGTGTTACAGATACATTAATTTCTGCACATTGAAAGACCTGAGGGGTTCCTGGTTTGTTTGCAAAGGAGATCTGCCTTAGAAACAGTAACAAAAGGATTTTAATAGCACTCTGTCCTTGGAAGTTTCTGTATCTCTGCACAGCCACACAGCTCCTGCTTTCACTTAATTGAAACTATTTGTTATTATGTGATGGTATTTATTTGAACACCTCTTGTACCAAAAGAGTCCCAGCAATACTGTACTAGTTTCTGCCCAGTAAAATAAGCTCAACCCTGAAACAACTAGGATACAGAAAGTCTGGAGAGCAATAGAAAAGACGAACTGCAAAGCAAGTGAAGTCCCTGAAGCTTACTGGCAGTGCTCAGCTTGCAAGGATCTCCCCGTTTCAGTGTTGCCCTTGTGACAGTTTTTGAGCAGGTTGCAAGTGATTTTTCAGATTGGCACTTAGGAAGAGAGTCCTCAGAGCAGGGACAAGATAATTTCTCCGTGATATCTGTGAGAAAAGTGATAGAGCATCCCAGCAGATGTCCAGCCCTCAACTTCTCACTGCGGTACTCTTGTTATTGCAGATACAACCTCAGAGAATTTACAGCTGCTTGACCATGCTGAGCCTTTTACCTCATCAGAGACCAAGATGGGCCATACAGTAATGCATATTGATCCATGTCCCTAAATGTAGTTTATGTCCTACATTCCTGGCTGAGCTACATCAAGGGGAAAGCAGACCATTACAGCCCAGTCTCCCATGCACAGGTACAGCATGAGTGATGACAAGCCTTTCAGGCTAAATGGATGTAGGCACACACAGGATGATGCCTCAGATGGACTAACTGGCCATAACTGAGTGGATGAGTATGCTTAAGCCTGCCACAAATCTAAGGTAAAATGAGTTAGCTTGAAAATCAATAAAAGATCTTAAGAGTACTCATTTGATTGTTCGTGATAGCTCTGCTGAGCTGGGGTACATGGCTAAGTGACAAGATCTTGTGAATATGTCTAAACCTTTCATGCTTGGGGCAGTGGTGAGCTTCAAAGAGACATTTCCCTCTCCTGAGAAGTGCAAAAACAGCTGGTAGTGCAAAGGAGGCATTGCTTCTTGGCAGCGTTAATGTGGTAACAAACTATTACAAGTTATTGCAGTTGTGTAATTATTACACAAGCAAGTCCTGGAGAGTACTGGGAAAAAGAGAGCTGGTTCTTAAACAGACCAAGAAGGCATTCTCTGTGAATTTACCCAATTTTTTTTTTTTTTCAGAAAGCAATATCTACTATACTCCTGTAACTGAACATAAAATGCTTTCTGCACACGGTGAGCAAAATTAAAATCTAAGGATTTGCAATGTGCTCATTTTGGTTCTGCTCATTTAAAAATCATGTAATTCTAATATTTTCTTTCAGCTACTAAATGTTGGGTTCATCACTGCTGTTGCTCTTCCCCCTGACAAGAGAGAACACAGGTGTCCAATCCCTGTCTCTGGGGACAAGAACTGTTCTGCATGTGCAAGAGCTGAGGATTCCACCTTCTCACCACAGTGAAATGATGGGGGAAAGGAGAGCCTGTCTTTTGCTGTGGGAAAAAAAGAGTTTGAGGAGAGTTAGGACCTCTGCTGCATGATGATGACTGGGTTTTTAAAATTTTATTCATCACTTGGGCTATAAGAAATACTCAAACACATCCAAATTGGACTGTTTTGCTTCTTCTTCTTCCTGGAGAGATTCAACTTCAGCTGTATTGGAAGTTAGTAATTTCCTTAATGCTGGCAAGTGTAAGATATATTTTATGAGGTATCTTATGGAACTGATGGGGGAAAATAAATAATAACAATATTAATAAAAAAAGAGTGTTATCCAAACTGAAAGTGTTGCAAGGATAAACAAATCAGTAAAAGGTGCAGTTTTCTTATGATACAGTAATTTTATGAGCAATAATTTTTCAGATGAACTGAAGCTATCATCATTATCAACTAATAACTCTAAGAATGACTTATCTAACTTGTTACTGTCTATGGTATTTCTGGAGTGTGAAAGAATTTTAAATTGTCTGCAAGGAACTGGTGCTGCTTATAAGACATTAGAATAAACGAACCAGAGCATTTAAAATCTTATCTTTTCAGAAGAAAAGAAACCACCATCCCTCACAAAAATACATAAGGGTGTATGTGTTCTACAGCTTCTAAAGTATCTGTGCTGTTCTTCAGCAGAAAGGTGGAGTTAAAGCTGGATCAATCCTCTTTTCTTGCACCAAAGAACCACCAGTAATATCAAAGAGCTTGTGTCCCTGGTGTAGGCTGAACTCCACTGCAGAGTCTGGGACAAAGTACAGCAGTATCCAAAGAGATATGTGAAAATTACAGAATTGTCTGCATTGTTTACTGAAAGTGAGCCAAAAGATGCCATTTCAACTTGTAACAAGAATGTGTATTTAATTTGGAGAAAGTAAAATAATTAGTTCTGCTTTTACTTTTTCTTCATTTTTTTTTTTTTCAATTTTTGAACAGCTGCTAAATAAACAAAGAGAAACAACAAAGAATGTTAAGCATCCATTCAAGAAGAATTAACCTTTAAAAAGCAGAATTAGATATCAAAACAAAGCTGAATGGTTTAGAATGAAAAGTTCATATATTTAATTTTGGAAATGTCACCACTAATCTCCTGTATCTTCTGCACAGCCACTCTTGTTTTCCTACACCCGGAGAAATGGACTCAAGTGGTCACAGGTTTTTATTCAATGTAAATCTGCTTGGTGAATTTGCTATTTGCTGAGGAAATCAAATAAACAGAAAAGAGAAAAGCTCTTCCTTTTGATCACCTCTCTTTTTGCTCAGATATGGCAGGGATAGTAGCCCTCAAAATTATTTTGAGAGCAAAATAAACCAGCCACTGCAGGACTGTTGACACTCATTGTTAATTCTGTTAACTCTAAATAGTTGTAATTTAACAGAGGCTTCTCCTTTATGTTTTTTTCTGAACTTTAAAAGTTTTTAAATGAAACATTCTAAAATAAAGTTGAAATCTATGATTATGTATATTTAGAAAATATACATAATTCAAAGTGATACCCTTACATCACAGTTGAAATATTTCAAGTGATGCAGAACAATTTTTTAGCTTTATTTAAGAGGAACATTTCATTAAGAATAAATTGTATTTAAAATGCCAGAACAGTGTCTGTGTGGTGAAAGTTTTGCATTTCCTGTAATCTTGTGTTTTTGTAATTCAAAATCAGGTGTTTCTGAAGTTTTTTCTGATATCTTATTCTGAGAAATGTATTTGATTTCAAATACAGTATCACTGCTGCAAAGAGTACACACAGGTAATTTCCATGGGGAGGAGAATTCTAATTAGTTACCTCAATGACTGCTGTAGCCTTTTGAAACCCTGATCATGTTTCAAACAATCTCAGTGGAAAATAAAGAAAATAGCTTTTCAACATCAGAGGTGAAAAGCTGACTGCATCCTCAGGGGCACGGGTGGACTGCGCTGGGGGTGTCCTCGTGCTTTGCAGCAGGGATGAGCATAATGTCTGCAAGAAACTTTTGGAAAAATGTGACAACATTTTTATATCCATTTATATCCAGCATTTCTTCAGCAGAGAAAGGATGATCATCAAGGGCTCAGTCATAAACAGTCACACTGTCAGTGACAACAGCTGAACTCATGGGATCACTTGCTACCTTTGTCAGGCAGGGCAGTTTGACTTCACCTGAAATGTAAAGAATCCCTTGTTATGTGTCATTAACAGAAAAGCAGCAAGAAAACAGGTTGCCCCTAGATGATTCCCTTCTCTCCCCATTATTGGAAAGTGAAAAAAAGTGGGAATTACATAATGGAGTGAGTGCATTCATCACAATCATTCTGCCACACTGAAAGGCTTCAACACTTGCCTCTTGTTGCAAGACAAGCTCCAGGATTCCAGGTTTCAAATCCAGGATGATTGGTAGCTGTCTCAGTGATCTTTTAATACTCTGAAAACCAAGTAATTTGTTCTCCCTTGTGAATAAGAAGATGAACCTCTTCATGCGTTAGAGTTACTCCTGTAATTCTCCAAGTGCTTTGGAATGGAGCTCAGCCTTAGCTCTATTCAACAGCTGTAGAAGGAGGGATGGTTTTCCCAGAGCCTAGTGGTCCTGAGATTCCTGCCTACTTCTATTTCCTAAAAACTACCTTTTAGAACCAGAGGCCATATGTTTCTGGCCATCATGTCCATCTCCTGGTGTGTGTACACGACTCCTGATTTGTTGGCTGCAGGTGCCACATGGATACAAGTGCCTAGGTGACCCCTGGATCACTGCTGCTGACTCCAGAGGTGTCAAGACAGACTTCCCAAATGTTTGCCCAATCTGTGATGCTCTGAAACAATAATGTCAGGCATAAGGAAGTGGCATTTCACCCATGCATTACTCTCCCTGTCCATTTCTCATCTCTGTTTAGTTAGGGCAGCATACTGCAGGGTGTTTGTTCCAAATAAGACTAATTATTGTGCTCAAACATGGTAAATTATTTAAAAAGACATTGCATATGGACACTAGGCACGATAGGATAAATTAACTAGTTTGTAACTGTGTAATAATCCAGCACAAATTTGCTCAGAGTGCAATGCTGGCAGGCAAGGCAGCACATGGAAAAGGGTTCTTCAGTGGGATTGAAAATTTATCCTCTATGATACAGATATATTTCAGAGCTCCTTTAAAGGATCATTCTGTAAAGAGGAAAGAAAATTGCAACTTCTAAATGCAATTTGTTTATGAAATATAACTGCTAGGAGCATCTTAGAGAAAAAATATCTACACAAATGGATTAAGATATTGGAGATGATTCACATAAATGTCTTTTTTCCTATTCAGCTTAATTAACTTCAGACTAGATGAATTCTTATTGGTGTAGTGGAAACAAAATGAAACCAGTGTCAAGAGAAAATCTTCTGCATACAACTGCTTGGTATAGCCCAATTTTGGATGTTGTAAAAGCATAAAAATTTTGTTCATTAAATTTTAAAAGCTTTCTGACTTCCTGGAATTATAGCATGGAGTTGTAAATGTTGTGTGAAATGAAATGTACTTCCCTACACAAACAACATACAGTGGGAGAGCTGTGGAATTACTATTATGGTCTGCTATTTGCAATAATATTTAGATAAGTCAGCCATTAAGATAAATAAATAAAAATACCCACACAAAAAAAAAAAAAAAAAAAAAAAAAAAAAAAAAAAAAAAAAAAAAAAAAAAAAAAAAAAATCACTGAAAATTAGAAAGGATGGAGATCGTTTTAAGTACTCTGCTAGTGTGTGGATAAAATCTGTAGCAAATTTGTATACTTTAGTAAAACATTTTCAATGCTTTTGACTCTTCTATTCTTTGTTCCTATGGGCAGAAATTCTTTCTGGACAGAAGGACCCTTACTGCCAGATCAAAATCCTCTTTTTACATATTCCTGCCTCCAGCAGGAGAAAAGGGTTTTATAAAGACATGCCAGACTGAATTCAAACTTCACCTAAACACACAATTCTCAAATCTGTGTGACCAGATGTCCTCTGACTGTACTCATTATAGGAGGATGTAAAGTCTGAAGTCTGATGAATGATTCCCAGCTGACCCTCACTGGTAAGGCCTTCTTCCAACTTGTTATTAAAAACTTATAATAACCACATTTTAATAGCCTTTAAAGAGCTTCCCTCAAGTATACTATCTTGGCCATTTCCTTAGAGGAAAAGTACTCATTACACAAATTTGCAATAATATGGTGAAGAAATACAATGGCATTATTAAAATCCAGATTACTTGCTCAGAGACTTCTCCAGGGCCTCAGGCTGCTATTTAAACTAAATTTCATGTAAACTACACCATGAAGATACAATGCTGTATGCAGAAAAAAAAAAAAATGTTTCTGCAGAGTGGAAGATACTACTTAAGTTTCACTCCCAATTAATTTTTTACCACTTGAAAATTTATTTTGCTTAAAATTACTTGGAAGAGCTTCCCTTCCCTTCCCTTCCCTTCCCTTCCCTTCCCTTCCCTTCCCTTCCCTTCCCTTCCCTTCCCTTCCCTTCCCTTCCCTTCCCTTCCCTTCCCTTCCCTTCCCTTCCCTTCCCTTCCCTTCCCTTCCCTTCCCTTCCCTTCCCTTCCCTTCCCTTCCCTTCCCTTCCCTTCCCTTCCCTTCCCTTCCCTTCCCTTCCCTTCCCTTCCCTTCCCTTCCCTTCCCTTCCCTTCCCTTCCCTTCCCTTCCCTTCCCTTCCCTTCCCTTCCCTTCCCTTCCCTTCCCTTCCCTTCCCTTCCCTTCCCTTCCCTTCCCTTCCCTTCCCGTGAAACTTTCTGAAAAGCTTCCAGGGAATTTGAGTGTGTGTGAAGGACAAAATGTTCACATTATTAAAGTTTCTAACATGCCTGTAAGCCACAGAGGATGGCTTATGGTGGAAGGAGATCAGGCATTTGTGTAACTTAGTTAAGTTATATAAAAATACTAAAACACTTCACAGATGAGTACAAACATTTTAGGAAGTGATAGTGTGTGCAAAGACAGACCTCACAGTCCTTGGCTTGTGTAGCTTACAAATATTGTGTAATGGTTCAGATGCCATTGGTTTCCTATGCACAAGACAGTTGATCTATAAAACATATGGCATTTTAAAATATTGATCTCTTCTGTGCCAGTGAGTAAGAGATATTAGTGTAGCATGGGATTCCGTTTGTAACGCTGGGATTAAAGGCAGGGAAGTGGAAAATTGGAATAGACCTGAATTCATGTGAAGTGGAAAGTACAGCTGGCAGTATTACTAAAGCAGGAGAATAACAAATAAAAGCATATATTTAAAAAAAAATCATATTAAAAATCATGTAACAGCTACTGAGGTAACAGAGTGAATATCCAAAGGAATGTCTTATATTAGTTTACTTTTAATTCTACACGAAAAGTCACAATATAGTGACACACACCAGAATGGAACAAAGTAAAGAGTAATGCCAAACAAAAAACAAACAAGCAAACATTTTCTCTATAAAGTAAACAATCATCTGTATCTTAAAGTGCCACTTGATCTGGGTAGGTAATCTGTGCCATGAAATATATGTTTCTGAAATAAAGAAAACCAAGCAACCAACACCCAACCTTTGCTCAGTTCCTGCAGATTGTTGCCTTGCTTCTCAGTTGGGAGATTCAAATTGGGAGTATATTCTGCTCTCCTTTCTTTTTTGGACCCTACTCTCTATCTTCCTTTGTTTTCTTTTTCTGAAAAAGTGAGATAATTGGGAAGAAATTCCAGAAATTCGATGTTTCAAGTGTTTCTAGTGTTCTGCATAGTAACACTAATTTTTTTCTTCTTTTCTTTCTTTTCCTATTTAGCCTGTTAATGAGACTGATAATTTGTGTTTGATCATCATGCCAATTTTAGGACAACAGCTTCAGTCCTTGTCTGAAGATGTTAATACCTAATCAGAAGGTTTCATTAAACCAAACCAAACCAAACCAAACCAAACGAAAAAAAAACTAACAGAAAACCTCAAAACCCAATAAGTCAGAAGCTTTATTTCAATGAAGATTTTACCAGGTGTAATGTGAAGCTGGTGGTTCTCATGCTTTTCTGTGATGGATTGAGTCCTTCACTACATGGCATTTTCTCTCCGTGAAGGCACTGCTATATTGCAATTAAGTAACTATTGATCTTTTCTGATGAACAGATTGAGCTCTTTAAGTCTTTTATTATGAGCATTTTTCAGCCCTAAAATAATTTTAATTTTTAAAAGTGATCAAAGGTTAGTTGAACCCTGGTAAAAAGTCATATATCTCTCCAGCTCACAGTACTTTCTTCCTTTAGTTCCATATTAGTGCAAAATGAACTGCTTTTAATTTTTGTATGCCATTATCATTAACATGATATAAAATGACACATTGACACAATAGATGATGTAGTTTTACACTGAGTTTAATGTTATTCTATTGAAATTAATGGAAATCTTACCAACTGTTTCAATGGCAGCAGAATTAAACCAATATTGAGTAGTTCTGAAACCCTCAATTCAGATATATTTCTGTCCTAAGGTTCTAGGGTAAGTATTGACATTTTAATGGCAATCATTTTATTGGAAACCTCAGAGAACATGATTTTCTATGCCCTCTTTGTCTTCTGACTCAAATATTACAATCATGAAAAATATTGAGATTTTATTTGGGTTTGTATCTGATCCTGGTATTGAGAATGAAATGTTTGGAGAATCAAACAGACCACAAGGGACTTGGTATCTCAGGTGGCCTCTAATGCATCCTGTGGGTAAGCCAGGCATTTATAACCAGGACCTCAGAGCTCAGTCCCTGCTGTTAACAGCACTGGGGAAGTCAAGAGAGATGCTCCTATTTATGGATGGACTCATGACTGAGCCCTGCAGGCTTTCTCTTTTAGCAACCATCTTACTGAAAGGTTTTAGTGGAGGAGATTTTTAAGGGAAAAGTTAACTAATCTAGATGCCCCACCCCATTTCCCAAAAATAACAGATGGAACAGAGACAGGTTTTCTTTCCAGAGAAGGGATGTTGGAGAAGCTGGAGCCCTTGGGCAGCGTGGGTGGGAAGGTTCCCGTGCCTGGGTCTCTGCTGAGCCTGGAGAAAGACTCATCCCCTGGTGTGTGATCAGTGGTGTCAGCTCTCCAGGGGCTGCCAGCTGGATGCAGCATCATTCTCCACCATCCTCAGGGCCCAGCCAGTTTTTAACCCAGGGCAGGAAAGGTGTGCCTTTCCCAAAGGGTGCCCCTGTCAATTTGTCAGCCTTCAGCTGGGGATCAGCCACACTGGAAAAAGTGGAAGTTAGCCAAGTATTGCAAGCCTGGATAGTGTGGGAAACAGTCACCAAACATAACAATTATCAGGCACAATTACCAGGAAAAATAAGGTGACAGGCCACATCTTTCTTTACAGCTCTTTATAAATTCACTCCTCTCACAATCCTGAAACAGTTTTGAATAAGAACAAGGAAGGAAACCTCTTACACTTCCAGTTTGGCTTTGTTTACTTGCTTTGTTCTGTTCAGATAATAAACCCTAATGACCTTGGCATGGGATATCCCTGGAGGGATTAAGGACTAATTTAGATGATGACTTGCTCTTGTCTTGTTCTATTGACATAGAAATGATGAGGATAAAAATCACTGTGTTCATTTCAGAGATGAATTTAAAGTGTGTCTTTCCCAACAGCTGAGCAATAGATACAGGCTTAGACAGGGGTCTGGAGCTGGACTGTGCATCTCTAATAATTTAACTAAAACTTTGCTGAAATTCCTGTCTTCCATTGAATATCATTACAGGATTTAAAAGTACACTTAGCCAGTCCACATTTTAAACAGACTTTTTTATTACTTGCTTAATAATTTACTGCACTAGCAGAAGGAAGGGAGGATAATAAACTGAAAGTTTTTTTTAAAATTAAAATACCTTTAATTTTTTACAGTGACAATACACAGACATTGATAATTGTTACTTTTAAGCCACACTACAATTTGGCAGCTTTTTCAAGAAAACACCAGTATTTTTAAAAGAAGCTGGGAATAATAAATCTTTTGCTTTAGAGATTTCTGAATACCTTTTGGAAATACTTTAAAGTGTTTTTAGTAGAGGTTATAGATAAGGTAATTATTTTCAGAAGTGAATAATATATTATTATTATTGTTATTGTTATTATTTATTTTTCTATTAAGGTTTTAAGCATTGGCTGGTTTATGAGTGAGTTTCCTCCCCATATAAGACTTTCAATATATTTTGTGCTAACAAGGTTTTAAAGTTTATAAGTGTCTGTGTTTCTATCCCTGTTTTAATGGCTTTTGGAAATTTAGTGACAGCTTTAGCAGATACAGGCACACATAGAATGTGGGAGCCTACAGTGCTTGTTAAATGTTATAAATACTCCTCAAACTAAAAGTGCAGCAAGCACTTTACAAGCAGTTTTAATTTATGAGTAATTTAAGTTGTTTATAAAACGTAAAGTATTTGAGTTAAGAATACATTTGACTGTGGGAAGTGCTCTATCAACTGTTGACTGCTTGGAGCTCTTGCTTTAGGCATTTTTTTTTGGATTTCAAATTCAATTTTTCCTGATCTTAGATACAATTATTTTCCTGCTTTTTCATTAAACCATCTCCTCCCTAAAAATAATTGCCATAAGCTTTTCATGCTTTTCCCCAATCTTTCTAGAACCTGAAAGCTGAAATAGTTCATGCTTCAGCTGTAAATGGTTTTGGTCAATCTGTATGTCCTGCCCTTATTTGCTCACATTTTCTTTTAAATTAGACTCAGAATAGTGTAAGTAGTAAATACATACACAAGGAAGCAGTTGCACTCATGTTATTATGGCAAAATAAACAGTGACATTTCCTTTGACTGCCTGTGATAACACAGAGGAAAAGATTTAGCTTACATAATTTATGTATTCAATTATTTAAATGTGACTGAAAGCAAGGTATGAGGGCCAAACACCTAAGCAATGCCATCCAGGTAGAAGAATTAGTAGTCATAGTAAAAACTCCCATATAGTAAACTGAATTACAAATATCAGTAGTTCCATTTAAATAATTTCCAGTAAATTATTGATCACAAAATTTTCATTTTCTTAGTGCTTCTAATGGTAAAATAATGAAAAAGACCACCTTTATCTAGAAGCACTGCACTTCAAGTTTTACCAGTTAGAGAAGAAATAGGAGCATTAGAGAAAGCAACACCTCAACCTCCTGTCTTCAATACCAGTTTCTTCATCTGGTACCAGGTGGAGCTGTCAGGGCTGGTGCTTTCAGCACTCATACTTCACAGTGAAGAATCTTCAGACTCTTCAACTTGCAGAATCAAGTATGGTGACGTGGTGAAGAAGCCCTTGTTTGTCCCTGCTCTGTGCTCTCACACTGTGGAGGATCAGTCCTGGTGGTGTCTGTGGGGTGCAATGTGAGCAGTGTGCTCCTTCGTGACTAATGGGCTTGCACTGAAGTTAAATCACTCATCCTATGGAGTTTTCATTTCTTCTGCACTGTGGTGATAATTATCTAAATAACTAATAAATGAGGTGCTTCTGCTGGTGTGACTGGGCTCAGATTGCTCACTTTAGTGCAGTGCTGTAAGATTTGTGTTTCCATGACACCCAAGGTGAGCGGTAATAAATGTTATTTGTGTGGGATTCCTGAACAACACTTTCTACAGCCCTCACCTCACCACTGAGCAGCAACAGCAGGCACTGGAGGGACAGGAGCATTGTGAACTGCAAATAGAAGTACTTAGGAGGAAGGTGAAGAGAAACGTGTAAGTTTTGGTGCCTCAGTCTTTAATCACCAGTTACAAAAAGCATCTCAGTCTCCTTTGAAAAGGCACAAGGCAGGAAATGAAAGAAAGACTTCAAGGGAACAGAGAAAAGAAGGCTTATTTTCATGTAGAAAGGGAACTTTTACTATATTCAGATGTGGCAAAGGAAAACCAGGCTAGAGGAGCAGGGATAGAGGTACTAGTTTCAAGAAACTAGTTGGACATGGCTTTTATCCCCCTTCAAACAGATTTAAACACCTTATCTTGAGCATCTGCAGTATGGAGCCACCATCTGAGTTTTGTTCTGGAGCTATATGATATGCACTGCTCAGACTGACAAATCTAAAGGAGCTTCACTAAGCTGACAGCAAGTTACTGTCAGGAACACGATTAGAGCAGCTGAGACCTGAAAGGTGGAAGAACATATTTGTGCTAACATCAGTTCAAGCTTTTCATTCTATTTAAAATATATTTTTTATAGTTTTAGTAAGAAGGGAGACTGGATGAAGGACAAGTGAATGACTCCAGCAGAAATTATTCCAAGAGGTCACTCTGGTCTATTCCCGTCTTAAAATTCCTCCTAAAATTTTTGAAACTAAACTTCATTAGAGGCCATTCCAAAATGTATTGAAGCCCATGGAATGGATGCCTTTCACTTTGTTGTAATGGCTGCATGAATATTCTGCTAAACAAAACTACCACAAAGGTATCGGAGCTTTTGGGGAAGTTACTGCCTGAGATTTTGTGAAAGCCACATGGCATATGGAAACAGCATATGGAAACCTGTTAACACTGAAAGGTAAGGAGAAAAGTGGCAGTGAGTGATGAACCACTTGGAAATGTTTAAAAAGCTGAATCACTGTCATCTGCAGAATTCCTGATGGAGCACATTGAGATTGAGATGAAGTCGAGAGTTTTCCAAAGCTCTCCATCACCTGAATGATAGCAAAGGGCTAGACACTAACCATATGTCAACTGCTCACTGCAGAGATCTTCTGCCTCCTGAGAAAAAGAGGATGTGAAGTCATTAGCACAGCCCAGAAGTGTGGGAAGTGAGGGATTGTCACATAACCACACAAAGAAAACTACCTATAAAGATTGTATCAGCTAATGAGTTTTTCACACTGCTGCCTAAAACAGGAGAAAGTTTCTGCATTTTTTATCTTAAATAGAATCAGAGGGGTCGTTGAAAAAACATCTGTAACATCAGCAGGGGTGAATTTAGCACCTCTGTGTGGAGAAGATACTTTTACTTGAGCAATTTATCATGCAATGGCAGATCTGAATCCAATAGTAATTAGAGCTTAATTGACTTTACTGGCACATTCAATGCTTTGTACCTTCTCTAATTATGGAATATCCTTTGTGTATATGCATTTTCATCAAAGTTGATTTTTGCAAGAATATTGTCTGTATCAGAATGGCTTGAGGTCCTATGTTAAAAGAGATGGACTAGTTTAAGAGTCAGCCCTGGCATTGTCACTCACAAGATAATAAACAAACAATAACCTCTTTCATCTTAGTAAATCCCAAGGCTCTGTACAAAGTAAATAATAATTAAACAGATGAACATTTACTGAAAATATATACATCAAAGAAGATGCATATCACATTAAAAATATATTTAGCTTCAAAACATCCCCACCACCTAACCATTGCTTATCAGGTTTAACTGCATCCAGGGATGAAAGAGTTGTCTGATTTCACAGCCCTTGTAATTAATGATTCTCTTCCAATTACCCTCATATTTGGCAGCCTGTGTTACTACTATCCTGAGTGTGTCCCTTTCTAGTGCTGCAGTTGCACTCCACTTCTCTGTCCATTAGGGAGGTAGTTTTTCTCTTGAGGCTGATGGAATCCAATCAGAACCTTTCCAGTTCCTTCATCAATTGCTGGATCAAGATTATTGTAAATTCCAGCTCGTTCCTCCACATTTGCTTCATTTGCCTGAGTAGCTGGGGCCAGGCCAGTGCACTCTCTCCTTCAGACTAGTGTTTGGTGTCTAGTCTCTTCTAGTTCAGGTTGGATGGAGCCAAAAATGGCAGATTCTTGCACGAGCCAGTAAAAATGTCAGCCTTCAGCATTGTCTGGAATAATGAGAAACAACTGCTTTTGCATGAGACAATTCATAATCTGCCAACAGACAGGGCAATATATGGAAAAGGGACTGACTCAGCCAGCTGTGGTGAAAAAAGGGGCTCTCCCCTGTGCATTCTTCAATACCTACCTTTCAATTGTTCATATAGTTTCTAAATTTTTAAAGATGCAAAGATTTTCTCATCACACTGAAGCATCTGTGAGTGTCGGTGCTGCAGGGACTGGCAAAATTTGTTATTATTCTGTTGGCTCAAGCTGCTTTTTAGGTTAGTTCAGGAATTCTCACTTCCTGTTTATTTTTCTGTTGTGTTCCCTCCCCATTTTCTCCATGAAATTACTTATTCTTGCATGAATAGATGGTCTCTGTTGTTGGGTCTAGCAAAGGGCACAGTAGTGAGGAGAAACCTTTCTTCAATTGTCAGAGTCTCAAAACCTGTCTTCACTGTGCACTTATCTACATATTCTTTTGTCTAGAATATGCTATGTAAAACAAGTACTGATCAGAGATTTGGAATTATATATGAACAGCTGCACTAGCTCCTCCTGGCACCCAGAAAGAATCAATACCTTTAGTTACAGACAGATCTGCCAGAGACAGTAAGGGCAGTGAAAACACCTATTCTTTCTGCAGGAATGGATTCAATTTCTAAGCAATTGCCAAGAAATCAATTCAGGCAAATCAGAATGCAACTGCTAATTATGCCTTTTAATTTTGGAAGTGGTGTGAATTTGTGCCAGACAACCAGGGGGCAATTGTTGCAGGTAGAGCCAGGGGAAAATCATTGAAAGTTGCTGAAAGCTCCTTCTTTCAACTTAAACTTGGAAGAACAAATCAGAGGAGTTTTTAGACACCTTAGATTTCTATATGTATTCTTTTGTCCTGAATAAATTTTTGCACACCTTCAAAGGTAGAGTTTTGCAACCTCAGCAAATTTTAGTCCCCTTACTTGCAGATTGCTGTTCCTAATAGTAGTAAATAGAACTGAAGTTCACATGATTTTAAGGTGAAGTCTCAGCTATAACTCAGGCATAATTAAAGGCCCACTTTGGCTGCAGGCTTTCTCCCCACCTACCTGCTCAGCAGGTGATGACAGTCTTCACGAGGTGGTATTTTAGGAAAAGGGCAAACTGTTCTCAGAGGCAGAGAAAGCATCATCCCTTATTTCCCTCTCTCTGTCCAGGCTTGTCTTTCTAAGCTGCCTGCACCAAGCCCAGTTTATTAATGTTCAGCAAATAGTTTTACCAGCACTCACAGTCTGGCTCTTTGCTCACCATGCTGACCCATCCTAAAGCTGTGCACTTGTGCTGGCTTCACAGAAACCCCTAGGAGTGAAGTAGCTGTAATTAAAGGTTTTCAGCTACAGGGCTGTCAAATCCTTTTGTGTATCTGTTTTGGCAAGTGCTTCAAACCCTACAGCAATATTAAATAGACCATCTGTTAGCCTTCATTAGGCTCTCACTCATCAACAAGGCTATTAAATATAACTGAGGATGCTAAAGGAAACCTTGACATCTTGGCTTTCAATTGGAATAGTGATCAATATTGATAACAAAAGTATTTCACACAAATTTATTATTAATAGAAAGTTAAATACAGCATAAATATGGATGTTTTGCCCTACAACACAGCTTTAATACAACTAATCTAAATGATAGAGTGAAACCCAGCCTTATTACTATCACTATCTGCACTGAAGGGTTCCATGCCAATGGCACTGTCCTGAAAACATATGAAGAACTGGTCATCATTTTGATGTTTGCTAAATGACAGAGCAGATAGGACCATTTTAAATATAGGGGAAGTTAAAGAAAAAGACATGCAATTACAAAATATGCAGTAGACTTGGCTTATTCTCTTCTTCTCTATAATTTCATACATATTTAAAGATGAGGTAGAGTATCTTCCTCTCTTTCTCTTGTCTACAGTAAAAAAAGCTCCAAAAGCAGTCCTTGGAGAAAATGTTTTCTATACCATTTTAAATTTCTCCTTTAGACTCTACCCACTTACTCCATGATTGTAATTAAAAGATAGGAATATTCACAACTTCCTTTATATTCCAGCTAAGGGATATAGAACAAATCTGAGCATCTTGACCTCTTGATACAGAATCTGGTTGTGATTGTATGAAATCCTGAAAACAATATTTTTGAAATTTTCAGATGACTTGCTTGTGATTTTGATTTTCTTTCTAAAGGAGACATAATTAGGGCAAACTCAGGGTTACACACTCAAAGTACAATCTAGTTGAGGTTGAAGCACTCTTTAAAAAAAAATAAAATGATACTCAGGCAGTCTGAGGAGGTGGCACCAGTATATTTCTATTTGGAGGTTGTTTTCAACCATCCAGTGCAGTGCCAGTCATGTGCTGGAATTTTGTATTCACACTAACGTATCAAGATCTAGCAAAAAAATTATATCTGGAACATCCCTATAACTGAGACAAGTTTTTCCTCTGTGTTGAACTGACCATATTGAAGAAAACCTCAAATATTTGTTCCACTTTTGCATAATAGCTGTGGTAAGTGAGATGTGATTCAGATTTGTTAGTTTACACTGATGCAGTTTGAGCAGGGACATTTGTCAGAGTTTTAGTAGGAATGGCCAGATGCTCAGCTGAATCCCATACACCACATATCAGCCTGGCCTACTTTTTTGTCTGTTTTCCTTAATATTTAAAGCAAACAAAATGAACAGAGTTCTCTTCAACTGCTGCTTTCCCCAATTCTTTCTGAAAGCTCTCCAGGCATAATTTGTATCCTTGTACTTCAGAGATTATTTGGTTTTTATTTTACAGCAATTTAACCTTCCATGACTAAAATTTCTGATTTTGTCCCATATGAATCACAAGTCATTAATTAAATACCAAAGTGAGAGCCTTATACTCATGTATATATTTATGTACTTATTTCAGCAGTTCATGCAGTAGATCACAATATACCTACTATAAAACAAGCAGGTCTACACCTAGCACCAAAGGAAAGCCAAGGGAAAATCTGGAAGACAAACCTTAGGAGGAACCCAATAGAAGTCCAAGACTGAATGTCAAGAGGTACACCATTTATTAATCAGTGGGTGCTCATGAATGTAATTTATGTCCTATAATTAGTTGTGATGGTTAACTGACAGGATATTGCCATGGTTTTTGAGGAGTGCATTGCTCTCACATCTCTGCTGTAGCTTTCACTGCTAGTTATTACAGAGGTAATAACCTTGAACTCTTTGAGTAGAAAGCCCTAGATGGACATTAAAATGATCCATTCTCATTGACAGAAATCTCTTCCAAGGAAATGGAGCAGCTGGTTTTGTTGCAGAGACTAGCAGTACATGTGGGAAGACAGCAAACTAGTCAATAAGGAGATAAATTCAGTTCAGACAAGTTGTACAGAACTGGACATGAAAGTCATAGCTGTGGTTGAGGAGGGGGTAGCATGTAGAGGCAGTGAAAACTGGTTATGTCCTGCACTATGACTATGTCCCTTGAAAATTACATAAATGCATATTTCTTTCTCTCCCCCTCTGTTTCTCTAACTCTATTTCTTTCTCTCTCCCTGTTTCCCTCTAACTCTACTTCCCTCTCACTTTATTTCCCCCTATTTCTTGCTCTCTCTAACTTTCTTTCTCTATCTGTCTCTTTTTCTATTTCGCTTTCTCTCTCTCTCACTCTGTTTCTTTCTCTTTCTAAATTTCTTTTCCTTTCTAGCTTTAAAAAAACAGCAGTAGAAACTTTCAGGCTCCAGGGGAGTAAATTAAAAAAATTAAAAATACTTTTAAACATTTAGATAAAAAAATTTGCTTTACACCCCAACGGGGAGGCCCCGCCCCCAGGACAAAAGGCCCCGCCCACAACAGAGACCCCGCCCACGGAGGGACCACGCCCCCATGTCAGGAGACCACGCCCCCAGAGCATGAGGCCCCGCCCCCAGAGCATGAGGCCCCGCCCCCAGGGTGGAGGCCCCAGTTTGAGGGAGTGATCCTGGCCCTCTGCTCAGCCCTGGCGAGGCCACATCTGCGATGCTGTGTCCAGATCTGGGCTCCTTGGTACAAAAGAGCCGTGGAACTCCTGGAGTGGGTCCAGAACACGCCACAAGATGATGAAGGACCAGAGCTCCTCGCTTAGAAGGACGGGCTAAGAGAGTTGGGCCTGTTCAGCTTCGAGGAGAAATGACTGAAGGGAATCTCATCAGTGTCTGCGAGTATGTGAAGGGAGGCTGTCAGGGGATGGACAAGCCTCTTCTCTGTGGTGCTGGGCAGCAGGACAGGAGGCAGTGGGAGGAGGAACTGATGCACAGGAAAGGCCACCTGGATGTGAGAAAGAACTTCCTTACTGTGCAGGTGATCGAGCACTGGAACGGGCTGCCCAAGAGAGTCTGTGAAGTGTCCCTCACTGGAGATATTCCAGAAGTTTCTGGACACAATCCTGTGCCGTGCTTTGGGATGACCCTACCTGAGCAGGGAGGTTGGACCAAATGACCAACTATGGTCGCTCCCAGCCTTATTTCTGCCATTATTCTGTGATTCAGTGAAGGTTAACTTTATTTTCGGCAAGTTAGTGTCAGGATCTATTTTCCAGATCACTGAATTACTTTACAGATGCTGATGTCTTCACAAGATCAAGAATAAACAGCAAGACTTGGCAACAATTTAGTTCTGTGTCAGAGTAAAATGATCTTTATCTGCAGTCCAGTTCAATGAATCTGCTTTTGGGACACAAGTTTGGCTGTGTGCCATGCTGACAGCAATTCTTGGCTTGAGGTACGTAGGTTACCTGTTGGTGCAGTTGTAATTTTATTCTTTTTTATTCTGGGCCCAACGGTGCTCTTGTAAAGAAATTTCACCCTGTATTTACAGCTGTTTTATAATTGTTCTTGTCATTTTTTAGATACTTTAGGACAAATATGTGCAGGCAAAAATTCTTTAATTTCACTCTTAATTGTTGGGAGAAAAAGAGCAACTGTTTCATTTAGAAGGAAGCCTCTCAAGTTCTAGTAAAAGAGGGGTATCATATATCGGAAGTCAGAAATTTAGTTTCTGCTGAGACTTTCTGAGTTCTGTATATTTGCTTTGAGAGATTTCAGCATTTCTTAATAACCGAAACCAATCAAACAAAAGAGTGTCTGAATGTAATTAAATCAGTCCTAATTGTTTACATAGCACTTACTGTTTTCATGGCCCAAACATATAAACAAGTTCTGGAGCATCTATTTATGCAGCATTGACCTTCACACAATATTGTGTGTGGCTTGGCATACTCAGTGAAGGTTGTGAATTTCCCACTTATCTGCTTCCTGCATTAATGAAATAAAAACTACAGTGGATAAGACACTGAGAGAAATGGCAAACAGCTCATGGAAAGATGTTTAAAGGAGAGGCTATCTGAGAGAAATGGCAGGAGCTGCAATGGCTTCCTTGGCTACAGCCTGTCAGTGAAGTCACAGTAACTGAGTTGTGCGTTCTTGGTCCACCAGAACTGGAAACCAAGAGCAAATTATTTCTGTACCTTTTACTTTTCAATGGGACAGACCAGAAACATGCACTTCACTGTTTCCTGTTGATCAAATGACCTGTGGTAACTCCTCTATCTGTGGCATATTTGCATGCCTAGTTTAGTTGTGCAACTACAAAGCGTGTACAAAACAAACTATCCTTATGAAGAGTTTATAAGCAATGAGCTCGTGGAGAGTTTCACAGTCTTGTGTAAGAGTAGTTTCAGGCAGTGATAATAGCAAAAGTGAGGAGGAAAAGATTCAGATGGGGAGACACAGAAATAGCCTTTTTTAGTGGTATCTTTTAGTCCAAGTAAAGGATAGATATGGTAAATAGCAGAAATAAAATGAAGAGAAAGATGGCTGATAAATGACACAGAAGGGGAAGTTTGTCCAGCATGGAATGTGGCTGATGTAGGATTAGTCTCAGAGAAAATGAGGAAGTGACTGAAAAAATGAGAGAGTGAAAGGTGTGTGCAAGGGAATAGGGAAGTAGAGCAAAGGAGATGGAGAGTAGATAGCAGCTGGTTCATCGACAAGTCCCAAGTTAATCCTCTGGAAAACAATGTGCTTATAGAATAGGAGATGGTCCTTCCCTCAGCAGCACATAATGAAGAGGTTTTGAAACACAGCCCATGGTTTTAACATGTATCCAGAAGCAGAAGATGCTTCCCAGGGTTGCTGCTATTGCTCAAATGACACCTTGGTTTGCATTCCCTGACGTGGATGAAGCTGGGTCATCTCTGACTAATTCTCTGACCTAGAGTAATGCTTGAAGTATAATGGAGTGTCTATGAATCCTTCTGTAATGCTGTGTACCTTCTATGCATTCCTCCTCTCCAGAGTAACTTTTGGAGTTTTTTGTGGAAATATTTTATTTTAGCAGTGGGATATCAATTTAAAATCTCTAAAATGGAAGGATATCCCCTGACAATAATTACTGTGAAAGTCTGTAGTGTGCAGATTCATGTTTTTCACCTGTAATGGGAAAGTTAAAAGTAATGATGGAATTCTGATTTGGTTCATCTAATCACTGAATTCCTAACTAACAGATTCTCTTGGGCTTGAAAAACTGGGCCAGAATTATCACAAGAATAGATTGCCTCTTGGTATTCCTGAATGGAACAAGGGCATCTTAATAATAGCAAAAATGAAAAATAATTAAAAATAGAAGGTCTGATTCTCCCTGCATCAGGATTTTGTTTGCTATTTTGCTGAAAAGGGGAAGGGTTTGGTTTGTTCTTTTTTTAATAGACCAGATCCAACTTGCCTGTGGTAGTTTGTGTTAGTTAAAAATATTATTTTAAGTAATTTCTAACTCTTAACAAAGACTTAACTTTATTTTTCTCTAAGTTTTCCTTTTCTTATTTGCCAGAAGATTCTAACTGAAAAAAATTTGTGATGGCTAAGTAAATAGTTGTCTGAGGCTGTTCTTGTAGCTAGGGGTGTGTGAATTAAATGACCCTGTCGTTCTCTTGTGTCTTCATTCTGTGATTGTTCTGAGCCTGTGCAATGTTTCTATGACCTTCACTACAGGATTAATGGGAGTTATTTCCTCTATTGGTGCAAAGCAATTATGCATGCCATCCTGCTCTGAGATGGTTTAAATGAAAGTTGCCAATAGAAATGTTAACCTTCACCTGTCATAATGCTATTATGTTATCTTGGGCTAATGGTGAAAAGAAGTCATGATTTAATTTTATTTAAATTTCAGCTGGGTATTTGACCATAAAATTATTTCTAAAAGGAAACATAATAAAGACGGTAGATCAAGAGTTCAGCTGTGAAAAAGAAAAGTGTTGTGCTATTGTCTGGAATGTAATTATAGAAAAAGCTTCAGTGTAAACCAGAACAGATGAGACTTAGGATTCTATACATGTGAAGGGACTGAATTCATCACTGTCTTTTGAAAATCCCAATATTTGACTATTTTATTATGGTGGCATTATTTTGTTAGCAAATGCTCGTGAAAATGGCTGACACAATACCACAGTTAAAGTTTTAGATCTGGATCCTCAAATGGAAAGTAGAGGCTAATCTAAAACTGAAGATTGCCTAGAAGCCAATTTTTGTTTTTATTTTGTTTTCTTATGTCCTCAATAAGCACAGTTTGGTGAAAATGAAGTCTAGATAGTATGGATCTTACAGGAGCAGCACAGGATGTAGTATAGTAATGGTACATCTGGTCATTTCCATTATGTGTGATTGTGTGAGAGAAGTGTGAAAAGCAACGTAAGGAAATCAGTCAGAGAAAGAGCGGGCTGAAGTGAAAATAGATTGTCATATGAATATATATATATATGTGTCAGGTTGTCTGGGACTAAAAAAATAAATTGCAATTGTTTGTAGATAAATAAATAATATGATATTATTTCTGGCAGAGTGTAACAGAAACAGACTTAAAAGAACAACATTATGTGACTGGTGATTATATCCCTGCTTTAAATCACTAAAGCACTGTGTGTTCCCGAATAGGCTGCTCCACTTCTCAAAATGTGAGAAAATTTTCCTAGCAAGTATAAAATCATATCCTTGCAGGGAGCTAATAGGAAGAAATTAATTTTTGGTGAATTGACATTTCTTCCCGAAATTTCTGTCCAAAAAGATGAACCACAGGCTCAACATTGTGTTCTGCAAACCCTAAACTCATATCAATTGCCTTTGCTCAGTGAAACTATTGAACAAAACTTGCTCTTTTTCACGAGGTAGGATAAAATTCTTAGTATCAGAATTTGGTTTAAAGTGCCACCACTAAAATTCCATCTTGAATTCTGGATTATCTCCACTGACTTTAGTTTACATCTTCTGAACACTTTGCTTTTGCTTATTTGTTTTATTTGATATTTTTAAAAATATCATTATTAGAGTAGGGTGCAATGGTGTTTGTCCTATTTTTTATTATAGAAACTATTAATTTTGGAAGCACAAGGTGATCAATGTATAGAAACCCAAAACCGAATCCAACTGCTCAGGCTGCAGGAGGATTGCATCCTGATGGATTTGTTCCATTATTGCTGATCCCAGACAATGTGCCAATTTACTGAATTGTTTCAGGAAACCTGCATGAACACACACCTGCAGCCAAGAAAAGCATATGGGATAAATGTTTTAGTGATAGAGATGGACTTAGTTTTAAGCCTTTGCACTGATAATCTACACTCAATTTTAATTTTTGCAGTTTCTTTAGATTTCACCAACAACGAAGTCACATTTATTTACCTCTCCTTTACTGTCAGGATAGAGATAATGTGATCCTAGCAAATGCATCAGTGAGATTTCCCCTTGCATTTCTATTAAGAACCATACAGTACCTGGGTCAAATGCAAGGTACAATCTGACTGGGAAACATGGAGACAGTTAAATTGCATCTTAGCATCTATGTGGAAAATCTTGTACCACTATAATTACATTATCAAGGTGAAAGATAGGCAAATATGAAAGAGTCATTGAAATTAATAGCATGAAGTGTAGCATTTACAAAGGAATATATTATTTTCTTGGTATCCTTTAATATCTTTCATTTGTAAAGGATCTTTTTTGAATGTCAACACAGCAGGAATTTAGCAAACATGTAAGTACCTTTTTTAATGAGGTCATTTAATGAAGACAGTTCTCTTATTCTGATTTCCATCTCATATTTCCTTCCCCAATACTTCCTGCTGTATTTTCATAATCTTTTAGAGAGGACAGTTCTGTAAGCCTTCTCACCTTTTCACATGTAATCTTTACTTGGTTTGAAGTTGCAGCATTAGTATATAAGTACTTAAAAATCAAATTCATGGTATCATTAAGTGAAGAGTACACTCTTGCACTGAGCTCTTCTGCAGTTATATTGCAGATATGATGATGCCAGAAGATGGCTATTTGCCAGGTCTGTAACAAGAGCACTGGAGACATTTATCAGTTCTCTAAGTTGTATACAAAATTTCAGTAAGCAGTGGGAAAGAGATTGGTTTTGTTCATACTCCTAAACTGGACAAGGACCTGTGCAAATTTTGTTTGTCTCAAAGACCTTATCACTTAAAATGGCAATGTAGAAAAAGGGAGTACTACTCATGTTTTAATGCAGAAGAAAAAATTGCAGACAGATCAAATGTATTACCTTGGGTCAAACAGAGAGATTTCTGGGGACCCAGGACTTGACCTGCAAGCTGGTGTCTTTGGCCACCACCTTATTGCAGATCTACCTGGCCTGTTCACCTGTCATCCAGACTCATAAACTCAGTTTCTGATGTGTATTCTTTGTGTAAAGAGACTGAAATGAAATAAAATGGGTCAGCCTTGTGTCTTCTGAAACAGTGTGAAAACTTTGTGGTTTCATTCATCGTTTGCATTAAAAAGAGCCATGAACTCTGTAAAGCTCACAAAGTTCAATCCTTCATGGATGAAACTAAGATGAAAGGACACGTGAAGGATTCTTTAGTGGGTTTGATATTACTCAGGGAAGTTAGTGTTTGACACCATTAAGGATAGTAGCCGAACTGGGATGGAGGGACTAAAGAACAGGGCCTTCAACTAAATCTGTCTGCTCTGATTTAGAATCACAGTGTACTTTCCTACTCAAATAAAGATCTTTAACCTAATGAGCAACTCTGTTTTACAGAAGTAGAATATATGAACACAGAAGAAAGGACTTAGAAACTGATATATGCATTGAGGTGTGTAGTGCTGACTACTTCTGTGGTATTAGATGGGAATTAAAGAGACTTGAAGAAGCCGTGCGATGGAAAAAGAAAATTAAAAGATTAATTACTTCATGGGAAGCAATTTCTTGGAGCATTTTTCCTGGTTCATCATGTTCAGAATTATGAGGCAGGTAATTACCAGTTCTTTTCCATTTCTCACACTGTGTAGAGACCAGATCAATACAACTCTTTTTACAGTCACCCTGGTACTTATCTATTCTACATTGGAGAAAATGATCTCTCTCCTTTGATTCAAGAAGAAAGGATGGGTGCAAGATGAGCAGGCACTTGTCTTGTACTCTGTCAGTGTCTCTCCTTTGGATTGCCTGCCTGACAAGATGAAAGAAAACTTTATGTTCAGGGCTTTTCTAGAGGAAAGGAAACCCACCCCCCCCCACCCCCCCCAGCCTGTGATGCATGATTAGCTACTATATATAAAGGCTTTCTCCTGAAAAACATTCTGGAGGAGTCCTTCAGATCTACCAGATCACAAATAACAAGGGACAATGCTTATTGTTTAGTTAAGCCACCACCACCTGATCCATCTACTTCCCCCTCCTTGTTACCCTGACACTAATGGCTACCTTAGAGCACACAAGCTGCACTTTCCTGGGAGAGTGCTTGAAAGAGTCAGACAGTGTATGCAAGAGCAGATTATTTTTTTTATCAGCCTGGTTCCTGCCTTATCTCACTACATTTTCCACTTTAGGTGCATGCTACATACAGAGAGATGGACTTCTGCTAAATGCACTTACCCAAGACATGGTGCTGTCTTGCTCCTCAAACACTGAAAAAAGCAACTGGAATTAATATTAGGAATGTGGACCAGTATGAGGTCACACCAATTTATTTATGTCTTGGTTTCAGTTGAGTTAGAGTTAATTTTCTTCCTAGCAGCTGGTACAGTGGTGTGTGTTGGATTTTGTATGAGAATAATGTTGATAACACACTGATGTTTTAGCTGTTGCTAAGCAGTGCTTACACTAAGTCAAGGATTTTTCAGTTTCCCATGCTCTGCCAACGTGCAGGTGCACAAGAATCTGGGAGGGGTTATTCCATGCCACAGAACATTTTTCTCAGTTTATAAGATGGGAGGATTGGCTGTGAAATATCAATCCCTGCTCAGGGACATGCTGGGCATCAGTCAGCAGGAGGTGAGCAATTGTATCATGTATCACTTGTCTTTCTTGAGTTTTATTACTCTCTTTTTCTTTCTTTTTAATTTTTTTCCCTCTCTTTATATTTCTCCCTTTTCATTATTATATTGCTATTATATTTTATTGCAATTATTGAACAGTGTTTATCTCAACCTAGGAGTTTGACACTCTTTTCCCTCAATTCTCCTCCCCACTCCACCCACAGGAGGACAGTGAGAGACTGACTCCATGGTACTTAGTTGTTGCCTGGGTTTGAAGCTGCACTCAACCCAAATACACCTTCAATTGGAGCAGGAGGCATCCAGGTCAGCTTGAAGGAGGATACATTTTATGAGGAGGAAATAGAAGTTCAGATTGCCAGAGGAAGATGCCAAGACCTCAGCTCTGAGTCCTTTTGGAGAGGTAGATGAACTTCTTTCAGGGATAATTTAGAAGTAGTTTTTCTTGCTTCAAGAACTGATATGGAGAATTGCCTTTTGGAGATATCTTCCAAATCAATTTGTCTAGTCTGCTGCTTATTCCTTTGGCCAGACTTGAGGAAGAAGCCCTCTCAGGCTGGAGGTGCCTAGGGAAAGCTGGAATTTAGATCAGATTTTCAAGCATCTGATTCAGCCTGTCTTAAGGGATACATGCTTTAATGACTGAGCTTTAAGGAGTTCTAGTAGGCATTTTAGCAATATTGCCTGGCTCCAGAGACAGGACAGGGTCATGGGATGCAAAAGACCTGTGCTCCTGACAGAACAGTGTGGTTAAGAACAAATCATTATGAAATGGAGAACCTGGGGAAAAATACATAAGTTAAAGCATTAAATTTTTATTTTAAACTTCAAACATGTAGAATGGAATTAAAAGCCATTTTAGAGAGTAATTTCAGATGTGTTTAATACTGAACCACACATACTGGGTCATCATGAGCACTAGTTAATTACCAAAACCATATACTGACACAGAATGACTCATTTTCCACTTCTGGGTATATCCTGCAAATTCTGTCTTGTTTATTTATCTCAAGTTTAATGTGTCACCCCGCAGAGAAATAAACAACCAACAAACGAGCAGGGACTATGAGATCCCTCAAAAACCAAGAGAAATATACAGATATTTTTAAACAATAAGCAGGTGATAATGACCTTTAATTATGTAGTTAGACTGCAGTAAAGATGCTGATTTCATCCTTAATCTTTGTAGCATTAGACTGTATTTACTGCCCCCCTCACACTGATTTTCTTGTAATATAACTTCAAACACTAAAACAATGCCAAAATTATAATGGAAAGGGATCAGAAACTTTTGTTTCAGTGCCAATTAAAAAAAAAATAGTTCAAAAGTTTAGTAAATATAGAAGACAACAAAAAAAAAATCTATTTTGTGTCATGATTCTTAGAAATTCTTGTGTCCTTTCAATTGCTGGATCATGTTTGTCATAGCACAAAATTAAACTTGAAGGGGACCACAGACTTAATTTTCCTGAAATAATACCTCAAAGAAATGGCTACATTGATTCAGACACATTGTATCTGCACATTTCCAAATTAAATAAAGGTCTTTCTTCCCCCATGATGTTAGCATAGCCTTTTTAATAAATCCCCAATTAATTTTATCAAACATCTTTGAATAAATAAAAGATGAACAGAGAGATGAGGCAGAACTCTGCCCTCTAATGTAGAAAGCAAGCAGAAACAAAGGTGGTTTTTTTCATTTTTTTGGTTAATTAACTTTGTCTTCAGGGAATAAGAACGAGTCTTCAATTTAAAAGATGCAACAAAGAACAAAAATGTGTATAAATAAAGAATCTCAAAGAATGAAAGGGAAGGCTAAAAAGAAGCACACTTTTTAAAAGATAGCTATTATATGTGACCTAATTTTAATAAAATTTTAGTTAGGGCTGATACCTGTTCTAGAAAGCCTAGAAACTACCACTTCTAAAGAACAAGCACAATGGCTAAGGCAACATATTTTTATAGAAGACCCATTCCATGTCAGCTTGCTGAAAGGTGACATTCATCTCTTTTTGAAGATTTCATTACTGATCATTATCTTCATACTGGACTACAGGTTCCAGTCATCAGAGACATTCCTGACTTCCCATTGGTTACATGCATTGTCCACATAAAAAAGGAAGAAGCATACTTTAGACAGATGAAGAATATTCTGGTGATTTATTTCAGTTAACATGGAGCAAAAAAAAATAAAAAAGTCAATTGTTCTACTCCTGCAGTACACTTGAAAACCTTTAATTTGACTTTATGTATAATATTAATACAGAGATGATATGAGTAAGAACTTTGAAGAATACATACATGTAAATGTTTTTTCCAACTTGATTTTATTTTCTTGACTGTATTCTATACAAAGACCTGTTCAGGGTGAGGCCATAAAAAGCTCATCTGATAGTACTGGCTGAGGCTTATTACAAATGTGGCTTGTTGCACACAGAAAACACTGCTCAGAGCATGAATCAGATCAACACATCTCCCTGCAGCTGTTTATCTAGATGTTCCCTCAAGGCTAGCTCAGTGTCCAATTACTCCCACTAATGAAATAAGGGAAGAGGACCAAATGGTAAATGACTGGAAGTTATCACTTTATAAAATAAAAGAATGGAAGAGAAATAATACCAGAATACCATAATCCTCAAAGTGGTGTACCAGGCAAACCAAGGTTTGCTGGACTGGGGCAGATACAAAACTGTCCTCAAGTCAAGCTTGTACAATCAGAGTTTATCTAGCAGCTCTCTAATATATTCCCAGGGCTGCTCCTAGGTGTGCCTTCTCTTTTATATCATTTCCCAAGAGCTGTGCTCTCTGGGAACTGGGGCTTCCATCTGAGGTAGGGCATTATGCTACTGACAGAAAACACCTCTATTGCTCTTTGTCACTCCATCTGGAGCCTTTTCACACTGAGAATATTCTCTTACATTTTTATTACATAGTATGTGATTATTTCTTGGTTCTACAGGCTTGCAGATATAATAAAAGGTGACAATAACTGGACATTAAAATAGAACCTACTGCAAACCTATCCATGGATCTCATAGCCCCATGACTTTTTTCAACCTCCCATTTAAAAGCTTTAAATTAAATTTACATTTCAGTTTTTACAGAAGATGGGGATGATGAGATGCTGCAGAGAGCATCTTAATAAAGTTGACATAGTATTAATTGTCATTCTTTTCCAGCTAAATATTCACTAATGATAATGACTCATTTTGCCTCATTATTTTTTCTAGTTAAGGGCTTTACATTGTCAAGGGTTTTAATCTTCCTTATTTGCCTATATTTCTAATCCACCAAGGTCTTTCTCTTCACCCCTCCTCCCTTATTCAAAGCCAGAAAAGTTTTCACTACCCTTGTTCTCTTAGGAACAAGCTATTTGTGGTTTAGCCCAGCATTTTTGTGTTCAATCATCTTTCTTTTCTTTGTTGTCAACCCTTTAAAGATGTTCGTCCTGCTTTTCTGTAATTTATAGCTTCTCAAAAAGTCTAACCAATTTATACTTTCCCTACAGGTTCAGATCCAGCTTACAGTGCTGGCTGTTTGAAATTCACAGTAATAGGTGTTGCATTTTTGATAACACATTTACTGGTGTGTTAGCCAGGATGATTTATAAAGCGTGCGTGGGAGGGTTTGATTTTTTTGCCATCCTTAACACAGATAAATTAGGTGAAATATTTCTCAATCAAAAGCTGCCACACAAAGCTTGACTTTCAACCACAGCATAAGCTCATTCAAATGGGATCTCTGAGCTTGAGGCACGCCACAAAATACAGCACTAGAGCAGACGGATCCTCCCAAGGCAGCCTGTAGCCATGCAGTGGGAAAAGACTTTTCAGACTACTGGAAACTGCTAAAACATTAAGCTGTCCACAATGAGAGCAAGAAATCTATGCTACTCTCAGTAGACATTGATTTGCTTAGGTTAGTTCCTACGAGGAGGGTTTGTGGGTAAACCATTTTCTCATTTAGCTCTAGCTGGAGTAAAAACTCCTCCAAGCAATATCAATCAGTCAGCCCCTGATTTTTGAGCACGAAAGCAATGCTTTGTGCCTCAAATTCAGCAGCCCTCCTAAGACACAAATCAGAAAGGGTTATTTACTGAAACAATTCATAGGCATATTCACTTTCCCCTTCTAATGAAGGATTCCCTGGACACAAGCTGTTAAGGTCAGTGCTTCAGTACCCACAAACTTACTGATGCTTCAAGCTGGCCCAGAGCTGCTGTTTCACTGCTCCAGCGCTTCCACCTGCTTCTTCACACTGAACTTCAACATTTCATTTTCCTGCTCTTACAAGAGCATTTGGCCTTTGAGCTGGTGGTAATTATCAACACTCTAAGGTAACACTAAGAGAATCCAGCCTTCTTTCCCTTCACTTCTAGTATCTGTTCAAGCACCCCAGGAGATGCAGACAGGGAGAGGTGAGAAGAGAGGAGCAATAGCAGCAGTGAAAATGAATTTCCAGCAGAGGTCACGAGAACTCCCACATCTTCTGTGATCTTTCATTAGAGAGAATGTGTGACTATAAGGTCTTTTCTTTCAGAATCAGTGCTAGCTAACGCTGCTCCTGAAATCAGAAATCAGAGAGGCCTGAAATAGAAATCTTTATCCCTACCAATAAGCACTTCTACAGAAACACCACTGACTTTATAACCTGCATATTTTCATAGTCAGAGCCATATTATATTGCCAGGGTTCTGCCTCTAGAAAAAAATCCTCTCCAGGATGTAGACTGGCACCAAAGCCCTAAATCAGATGAAAAAAAAAAGTTTTTAGCCTGCAGTCAGCAATATACACTCATAGCACAAGTTTCACCACCCAGTGACCTTTGCTAAACTTGGCCAGCCCATTTGTAAATGATTATTACTGAGTTATTCCCTTCTACTCCTGCCCTTAAGGCAGAAAACCCAAACACAGGTGTTTCTATTTCAACTATAGTCTGAGCCAAAGTGTGTCTAGGTATTTTCCAGCTTCTACAGCTGGAAACTCTGATATCCTACTGTCTGTCTGCAGTTAACTCACATAAAATATCTGATTGCTTTGTACTTCAATACTTGGGAAATTATCCATGAGAATCCTTTCCACAATATTACCAAAACTAACACTGAATAGAATAAATTTCTTTTTATTATGCAAAACTGTAATAATTGATTAGCTGTTAATGTGAAGATGCATGTGTTGGATTGATTTTATTTTGCAAAAATGTATGCCATTCTCTCTTCTTAGTTGGAAAGGGCATAATTTTTTCACCTCATCTCACAGATCACCTCAGTGAAATGATTGCAACAGCCCACTTTTAACAAGGCTGGATTATCCATCCTTGAATATGGGGAGCTGGCTACAATCTGAAATTCCTTGGCCTTGAGGATCTGTATTTTGTTACCATTTATTAGAATGAGCATAACCACTTTTACTGTAGCACCTGGAGCTGCTCAAGTGCAGGAAGTCTAATATATCCCCCGAGGACAAGACACTGCACGTGCACACAATCAGAAAATCTTAACACTCTCTGGGATTTTTGGATAGAAATATAAGAATCCTACTGGGAGCCCTAAGGGAAATTAAGGCAGTACAGTCTCAGGCAGAAAAGATGCTTCTCTTTTGTAGAGGTAATTGATATTTCATTTGGAAAAAAAAATCAGAAACTTCTGTGAAGAGAAAATCCCCTCATAATTATCAGTTATCTGTGAAAGACAATAAATTTTGGGAAATAAAAAGAGTTCTCCCTACAGTCCCCCTGTTAGGGGGCTGCCATAAACTCCTTCTTGGAGCAGGACTCTCAATGTATCTGGAAGCTTACTTTAAAACTAAAAGTAATGATGAAAGGCCTGGGATTCCCAGGTTTACAAAATAACTTGTTCAATAATTCTGGAAGCTGATATTCTGAGGTTGCTTATAAAATCTTCTGCCCAGGAATTAGGACATAAAAATTTTTGCATTTTCTACCTCCATTGTGTTTACATGATGGAATACTCTCCATCCCTGAGGTCAGGCTTCTCAGCTGGCTAAGGAAAGCAGGTGGCAGGAAAGTCCCTAAGTATAGGAGCCATGCCCCAACTTTGTGACAACTTTGGCGATAAAAATCATTATTTGTCACATATACTTGCAAATAAGCATGTATGGTACTGAAATGTAAACATTTATTAGTAAACCTAGCACTCCTAATTGCATTGCTGCAAAAGCCTCTAATAAATAGTTTTCCAGAGGCCAGACAAAATGTTTTTCAAGAATTCAGTCAATCATCCAAGAGCCACCCTCATAAAAAATCACCTCTCCTTTCAGTGATACCTTCCTAAATCTTCCTTGGATGTAAGAAAAAGATATGAATGCAGCCAGAAGGAAATGCAATATCTGTTAATGCAACAAAGTTCCACAGTTATTCCTCAACTAATTTGAGAGCTTTCAACTACTTTCAAGCATCTTCCTGCCTGATTGATTACATTATTTTCACTTCCCTCTCAAAGAAAATCATCAACACTACTGATAACCAGTAATCATTGGTCACTGTTCCTACCTAAGGGTTTACTTAGGTATGTTAGAATTAATGTCTCACTGGTAATTAGTTTAAAATCATATTAATTCATATTCATATAAAATTCATTAAAAATAGTCTACATAATGGGAATAATTCTTGTCTCTCTTTTTCCCCCAGAGTTCTTAATTATGCGTCATATTTTCTGGTGAATGGCCACTAGAGAGGAGATAAAGCATCCATTACAGATCTTGGAACTAAGAATAATTATTCAATGAAACCAAGTGAGTAAGAGACAGGGAAATGGTTTAATGGTCTGCTTGTTAAGGAGTGACAAAAGTTGATAGCCTCAGAGGAATGGCCCAAAATCGATCCTCAAAATTATGGGAAAACACTGTTGCAAGAGAAATCTCTGATCGGTTGCAGATGCAAGAGGATATCAGTCTCCTGGGCTGTGGGAGCCTGTGTAAGTGCTCAGTGAATATACATTCAAATCAAAAAGGAAGATGTTTTCAGTACGAATATATGTATATATATGTTTCTTGATATTGGCTCTAGAGCAAGAATACCCCTTAACTTACTTTCCTCTCTCCTTATGAGATATTAATATGACATGGTGTAAATTTTGAGAAATCATCTGTAAGCTTCAAGTGAGATAGAGTTTTGAGTAAATTCTTATGGAATAGATGTCCAGGCAAATCTTAACTTGCCACTCTTACAAAGTGTAATCGTTTCATAATCCTAATCCCCTAGAAACAAGGGCTACCCTCAATGCATGGAAAGCCCCTAGCAAGGTACAGATGCTCCCCCAAAGAAACAAGAGGCCTCTGGGTGCAATGAAGGCATAATACAGCTTTTTTGCTTTTTTCTGATTCAGTATTTTTCTAGGTTTTGAAATGAGAGAGAATGGAGAATTTTTCAGTTAACCAAAAAGAGTGAAATCACAAAATGTCTTGTAGGACCACCCTATGTATCTTGCCAGCAACATGACTTTACTTTAAATGATGGCTAAAATATATTGTTTGCCGTGCCCCTTGATTTGTTAAACCATAATCATGAAATTGAATTACAGGACAGGAACGATAATAATAGATGAAACTATTATGTGTCATAGAGAGGCAATTATGCTGTAGCTAATGATCTTTACTAATGGGATGAGATATACTGCCACATGTGCCTTGAAGACCATCATCAGATAAAACGGAGTAATCCATCAAGCAAACCTTTAAGGCAGTGTTTAATTTGAGAGGTGAAAGAAATAAAATTGGACTTTGGAGGACATGGCGAATTCCATCCATGTAAGGAGATAGAATATTGATCTAGTGAACTACATGAAGTCTAGACTGGATCATTTACCTGGAGCCTGGAGCAAGTGGATGCTCACACATGCATTACCAAAAGGTTGGTGGAGTATAAATTAACTTTTCTGACTCAAAGGCAATATAGTATTCCATATAAACTGGAATATGATTCCATCCTGACTACAAATTTTACATCACACATTATTAGCAGGATTTCTACTGAATGCTGTATGTCTTAATCAAAGAACCTGGGCAATGGTGCCAGGCATTTGTCCTGCCAGGGACTTAACAATATGGAAAAAAGGGAAAAAAGTCAGAGGTTTTTTGTCGTTGCTGCGTTTCTCCTCAGTGAGTAATTTCCCTATTATTAATCACATCAATTCTTCATCCTCCACGATGGGCCTTGTGAAGTAATTCTTTGGGCAGCTCTGTCCAAGGGCAGCAGAGGTTACTCTTGGGCCACTCACACCAATCTGGTTACAGCTGATAGCAAATAGCTGACTGGATTATTTTCATGATGAATGTCCCCGTGCACCAAGACAAGAAGGTATTTAATTCAGTATCCAAAAGAGAAATGCCTATGCCTAATTGTGTGTGGGATATATGTAGATATTTATTCCTAAAGTCTCTGAATGGCATCTGAAACAGTTGCATTTCATTTGCAGCAGCTTGAGAGGAGAAAATGTCAATAGACAGAAGTGACATTTATAAATACTGACTAAATGAACAATGTAAAAACAGAATAAAAAGTAAAAACAAATCCCCATGCCTTCGCTCTCCTTCTCAAAAGGACTCCTGCACTTTCTTCAACCTTTAAAAGGAAGACAGCAAAGCCAAGTGGGAATAATCTACTCTTGAAATTTTAACTAACTGTATTATTGAGTTTTCTGCATGACAGGTGTTGACCTATATTTAGGACCTGTGTACAAATCTGAGTAAAAAAAGCTAATAATAAATGTGTCTTGTGTTGTGTGTGCTTTGTTTCCCATCCCCCATCAAACCATGGGTTCCATGTATTTTGAATATTGATGAAAACTGTATTGATTGAGGAGGTTTAAGAAGCAGGCTTTCATTCGTAGAATAATGTTAAGTCTCATATAGACTCTCTGCAAATTTCAGAAGATTTGCATGAGACTGAGCCAATTATCTAAGAGTCGGCCAGCAGAATGTCAGGAAAAGCCAATCTGAGTTAATACAGACAGTTCAGTTTTGAGTCACAGACTGCAGAGTCTCAGAGAGATAGGAATATAATTCTGCCTCTGACTAAACACAGTGTGATGTGCCAGGAAATTCAAGACAAATTACTGAATCAGTCAAGGAACTGCAGATATTTTAACAGTCCTGTTTTCTTTGTGCATTTTGGCCTTGTTTTCTGTACTTTGTAGCAAACAAGGTATTAATCTAAAGAGAATCCTTAATTTGTTATGGATTTCCACTTTAAGTCTGCTATCTAGCATAAGTGTTATCTTAAACCGATTATGTCTTACACTTGGATTTAATGTAGTAAAAAACATATGAGATAATTCTACCAATTACTTATTGCAACTTTTAGTTGTATGTGTGAGAAAAGGAGCAACATGGGCAGGTGGCTATTTTAAATGTTTGTAAAATTGAGTTCATTCTGGTAGGGGAATCTGTGAAATTTCATTCTAAGCAGACTTTAAATGGTCTTGTCTTCTCTGTCAATCTGGTGGTGTAATATGAATAAATGTTTAGCCATATTAAATGAAAATAGAAAACTCTTGACTGGAAAGCAATGCATGGTTGGTAACATGGAGAAAAATATGAGGTCTAAACCAAAGGCAGGTGCTTCAGACAGTAAGCAATCTGGATATAAAATTAGCTCTGCTAGAGTCAATATTCATAGGTATTTCAGAGAAACTGAGCCTTCTACATAAAATAGAAAAAAAAATGCAGGGAATCTTCCCCACAGAGGAAATTAGAAAAATGAAAATGTCAGATCTGCAATTCCCATGAGACACCTTGGCAGCATATCTAAAACTCACTTCTCATAACAAAAAAAAAAAAAACCAAACCAAACCAAAACAAACAAACAAAAAAATCCCAACAAAACCTGGAGAAACACTTTCTGTTTAAAAAAAAACAAAAAGCAAAAAGACTTAATAAAAATTTTTTGACCAGTCTGATTTTCATTGCCAACTACATAAGCAGCATTCAGCTGCTTGTTTTTTAGGACCAAAAGCGCATTAATTAAGTTATTGGGAAATACCCATAAATGAACATACTGATAACATATTTTAACAGGAAGCCCCCAGGGAACTTGGATGCCTTGTTTCATTCATGTCCAACCAATGGAGGCAGCAGAGACATTTTAAGGTTTTATTTAAGCTATTAGACTCTTTGCTATGTGTGCATCTTCAATGTAAAAACAGTGCCAACAGCAACTTGCTGACTAAGTTTAATGAAATTTTCATTACTTTTTTTGGATACTGAAAGAATCATTCCCCTCATAAAGGCAGACTTAAAGAGGATCATTTCAGACTGAGGTGGCCAGATCTGTGTTATTCTCAGATCTCCTAACAAGTGAATGTTTAATCTTGCTGACATTCCTAGGCTTGGAAATCTTCATCAGGAGTATATTTTTCAGTGTCTACCATGGATCAAAACTCTTCAGTTCATGGAGAGGATGTGTGACAAACTGATTGCTTCAAAATTGTGGGTCAAAATAGAAAACTGTAAATCAATTCAGTTCAATGAAAAACTTAATTATAGTTGAGCATATTCTCAGCAGTTGAAACTCTGGAGAAGGCAAAGAGATATAAAGAAACTCTTTTCTCCAAGTATTCAATAGTGTTGGACTTCTTTGGGGCATCCAACACTTTCAGCCTTGCCCTAAGGAATTTCTTTTTTGAGTCACATGATTTTAGAATAAAAATTGGCTTGATTTAAAAATATTTCACTGTGAAAAATTCCCTTAAATCAAAAAATGCATTTTCCGTAATTTTGCCATCCATTTTCCCAAATATATTGAACATATAAATTCAAGAGTCTCAAAATTCATAAAACTCCCTTTTTACTATTTTCCTTCTTTGTTTTATTTTATCTTTTTCCTTAGGTCAGAATTGTTATGATAAGATTCTCTGGGCAGCCTGATGTGCCATTTAGAAACCTTGTCAGGAGTTTTGCTATGGCAAGCTGGATAATACACGACAAGATCAACCCATGTAAAACATTTCTGCAAGTTGTTAGACTGCAAATCAATGCATGAGGGACAGGAGTCCTTCTAAAGAAATTTTGCCCCATGGGGAAGATCTGTGAAAGCCTCCTGATATGAATGAAGCATTCTGTTTGTTCCTCTGTGAAGGGGACATCTAATTAGTGTGCTGCCACAAGGAGTATCAGAGGTTACACTCTCTCCTCAGGGAGATCCTCTATGATTAAATACAGGCTCTCATTTATGTTGCTTCAGTCAAGGGGTCAGGAAGCCAAAAGGAAAATTTCATTCACCCACAGCATTTGCATGTTAATTGTCAAGCTTCTTAGCTGTTCAGATGTGAGGTAAGAAGCTGACCTACTGATATGTGGGCAAGAAATGTGAAGTCTTTGAGCTGAATTATTTCTTTTTTTTTAAAGGAAATATAAGACCATTATATTATCAACCATGGGAGAGCTGCTGCAGAATGGCAGTGGAAAGGAATATGGCCTCTCAGGCAAGCCATGAGCCAACAAGCCATCAAAACTGCAAAATTAGCTTCTGCTTATTTTGCCACTTGCTGACAATGTCTTTGGGCATCTAGGAGATAAAATATCATTAAAAAACCTGCAAGAAATAGATTTCCTCAACATGTAATCAAATCCTCTCTCTACTGCAAATATTTCTTAAGCCTGACTTGGAGCTTTTCAGCTCTGTAGCTGATTTACAGAGTGTGTACACCCACACTAAGTTTAGTCACTCCACTCTATATGAGAAGCTAAAACTCATTCACTGACTGAAAATTTGCCGCAAAGCAGAAAACGACAGGAAATTCATCAAGCATCTCTCATAAGGACACAAATTGCTTAAAGGTGACTTTCCAGTCATTTTGGAAACACTAAGAATGTTGCTCTTTCTTTTCCCTGCATAAAAAAGTACTTAAACACATTGATCTGAGTGCAAGAGGCAAATCCATTTCTCTTCCCACTTGCTTTTACTTTAAAATATTAGGCATGCAAGAAAATACCATCTTTCAGACTTGGAATATTATTTGGCCTGTGTCACTTCAAGTAAGTGTTTGATAGAATCAAATCTTTCAACACAACCCTGCTACAGAAAGGTTTTACACTATTAGAGATACAGTTTATACAAATCAACAAAACCTCTAGCATCCAGCTGAGTGCCTCAAGGAGCTTGGACAGTTTTACAATAAGTACAGATTTTTCCAGAGTAGGGCATGGTTATCACCTCTTTTAACCTTCTGCATTGTCAGGTGGTTCTAGTGTGCCCCTTTCCATGCTAAAGTGTGATGACTGTCAGATTTGATAGATTTAGATGAGATTGTCAGTGGTTTTCTGACTGCAGTGGTTTTGGGGACATGGGTGGTTTTTACTGGGATTTCTGAACCAAGGGAGTGGGAGAAATGAAGGGGCAAACTAGGATACAAACTCCTAGGTACCAAAATTATTCATCTGAAATTTGACTTCGGGAGGCTCATGGAAGATACATTGCACACACCACTGCACATACCAGGCCATAAAACATTTCCCAGTGCTTGAGTTTGAGACTGAAAGAAAAGCATCACAAGTGAAGAATAAGTGAGATCACAAGTTTTGGTAGTTTCTGCAGCCTCTTGTGCAGTAATGGATTAGCAGAGTGAAACTGCCATAGATTCAACAAAACAAGTGTAAGTTCACACTGCAGAACAAAGGACAGAAAAGGCCTGGGGTTTCTTACTAATACTAGTTTTCTGTAAATTTCCCCCTTAGAGTTTTGAAAGAATGGGAACGTGAAGAATTGATGCTTCTGACTCAACTTCAATGTGTAGAAAAGTTCCAAGACTTTCACATTCTCAGTGGTATGTCTTGTTTGTTTTTCCCATTTTATTTTTTTTTCTCCTTATTAAAAAAACCTCACAGCATTTGGTTAGCTATTTAGTTTTACAGTATATCTATTCATAAATAAAAGGGTAGGAAGATAAAAGAACAGAATAAGAACATCTGATTTTTTTCACTAGCCCTACAGAAGAGTTTGATTAAGACACTTCTCTAAAGGACAAAGTAGGATCAATTCTCAATTCTTCTTTTCTGCAGAATATTATCTGTGTCTCCATGGGATGTTTATTTTACATAGGGACTTCAAGGCACACCAGCATATATTAACTAATTAATATGTAAACAGCTGATGTTTAAAGAGGGAATGGAAACTTGCACTCACACAGCTTGGTGGGAGATTCTGTCCATGTAGGAATCTCAAAACATGAACAGCCAAAATAAAAATAAATAAATGTAACACAAAACAATGCAAAAAAGGACAGGTGATCTGGGAGGAGTACAGAGACAGTGTCCAAGCAGCCAGGGATCAGATCCTGAAGGAATCCCAGAGGTTCTACCACTGCTGCTCATGGACTCAGCTTTGGGCAGCAGCAGCTCTGTTGGACACAGGGGGAGCTTCTGGCAGCTTCTCACAAAATCCACCCCTGCTGCCAAAACCTGGCCACACAAACCCAGTACAAATTCACTTTGTTTTATGAAGCATATCATTGCTACACACTGAATAATAACAGCAAAGACAAACACTGTTTTCCCACATTTCGCTTTTCTCAGTTAGGCTGCTAACTGAGATTGTTCAGCTTTATTGGTAACTTGTTCAGCTTTCAGAAATGTCCAACAGATTCATGGGAATATGTCTCTGCAGTTTCCCAATGTAAAGAAAGGTCTGCTATGGTGAAGGTGCCCATGTGCCATTTGAATAACTTCACTGCAGGATCGTCTTCCTTACTAAAATTGCTGAGTCGAATGTGAATAAAATATATAATGGTATTTAGGACAAAAAATAAACAAATACAAGAAAATCCAAAAAAATGCTGAATAACTAAAGGTCTAACAGAAAAAAAATCAATGATTTTTAGACATGGACAGATGTGTGAAATGAAAATTAAATTAGACAGCCAAGTGCAAAGCTTATGTTGAGAAAACAGAGAACTTAAGACTGAAACAGCTTATATAGACACAGTTGAAACTGAGTTGAGTGTCCCTCTAGGCTTCAGTGCAAATTGAATAGACATTGATGAATTTGTTTTCCTTTCAGATTAAATTGAACTTTTGATTTGGAAGTAGTTTACCTGCTCCTGTACTTGAAAGCTACATTTTTCCTTAACTAATTTTCTCTTGTTAAGGCACTTTAGTTTTATAGTGGTTTATAGTGGTTTACAAATTGACACTGTAATCATCTGGAAGGAGCGGGGAAAGAAAATCCTATAAATGATACTTTTCTGTATTGCTTTACCCCCACAGTGGACTGTTCTGTTTTAAAAAATCCCATTTTGTGCTGTTATGCTTTTAAATACACATGAACTGATTTCTAAAGTCAGATATCACAGATTGCACATAGTAAAAACCTTTCTGACCATTTTTAAGGTGCTGCTGCAGTACATAATAATGCAAATAACATAATTATTCTAGTCTCAAAAGGTGTTGGTATTCACTCTCAGCCTAGACCTTCTGGCTGTGCAAACTGTAAAGTACAGCCTTTATACTTTTCACTCTTCTAGCCCTTGCAGAGGTCTTAGATCTGTTCTTACATCTGCTCTGCATATTCTGGGCCTTGGGCATCTCTCCATCCAGCTCTGGATCACTTCACTCAGTATTATTCAGGGAAACATGGTTCTGCCCTGAATCTTACATCAACTCAAGATCATGTCCTGTCTTCTGTCTCATGTGCTGTCATGCCCTGTGGTTGGGCTCAATGCCTAACAGGTCCCACCTATTCTGTGACACCATCGTGTGGTTAACTTGGCAGGCAGGAGTGAATTTTTCCAACAGTGGCTTTAGCATTGCTTACCTAAAGGGTAGATGGGTCTCCAAATGCTCCCAGTGCAACCTCTGTGTGGACAGCAGTCTCTAGAGGTGGATGTCCTTCTGTCTAGCCTCATACTGCCTATTTTGGCCTGGCCAGCAGAAAACCATACTGCATCCCAGGAAACACATGCTTTGAAAAGAGAAAATTTTGTGCTTGTTTTGTCATTATTATCTTGAGAAAAGTGACATCAAGGAATTCCAGCCAGGACTGAGATGCTGTTTAGACACATAGTGAGCTATATTCCTTTCTAGAAAAAAAAAACCAAACCCACACAAACCAAACAAAGAACTCTCTTCCAATCTAAATTCATAAGTAGAGAAATAATTATTATGTCCTACTGGCATGCAGAAAAACTAAGGCACAGGGAGCTTGTTTGGCCTAGCTGTAATCATACATTGGGTCTGTGAGAGAGCTGAAGGTCAGATTTTCCAAGCCCAGTTTAGTTATCATGCCACAGATACTAAGCATCAGTATTATCAAATGAAATATTAAGACCCTACTTGTTCAGGCTATTCTATCATTAAATTCTAGAGGAGTATTCACATGCAGGAAACTGAGGTTTAAAGCCCACTCCAATAAAATAACAATGAAAGCCCTGCTCAGTAGATTTGTGACTGACTGTGTTGAGAATATGGTCTTAACTTTCAGGTGATTGGACCAAATACAGACTGGTTGGACCAACTTTCAGGAGCACTATGAATTGTAATTGTATCTTAACCTTTCAGAAAGGGCACCAGATTGCCTTTGTTTTGCACAGAGATTTTCTTTGCTACGTGGCATTAAGAACATCTGTTCCAGGGAAGTATCAGTCAGTGGGTTTTCTGCTTCATGCACAGATTAACATCTTATCAAAAATCCATGAATTATGTTCAATGTAAAGTAAAAAAAAATTCTTTATTTGCCACAACATCCTGCCCCAATCCATGTCTTTCTTTCCAGGTGTTTTCCTTAGGATATAGGGAAGGTGGAGAGAGAATCCTGAGGTACCCCACTATGGACTTCTGAAGTATCAAAAATAACCTTAAGAAAGAAATTGAGATTGGAGCTATGGGTGTATGAGAACTGGTTGTCTGCTAAGGAGTATCACAAACAGATGCAGAAACTTTTCATTCCCCTTGTTGTTACTGAGCACCTTAAAAGGTTACAGATTGTGTCCACAAAATTCAGGATTCTGCTAGAAATCTTTTTTTGCTTATTTCTTTTTCTTATACACAAAAATAAAAAAGACAGGAGCATAAACTGTTTCTTCAAATATGGATTACAAAGTAAATTATTTCCTGCTGCATCAGATGCCCAGGAGCCAGACATTCAGTCAAGGTGAAATAGGTGCCTGCACTGTCTGCACTTGAGCTCTGATGGTTAAGACAAACCAAACATCTTTCACTGTGCATGACGTTCTCTCACAGAAAAGAATGTCTCCTTCTATAGATGAAGAGGCAACTAGAGCTTGAGAGATACATGAAACAGAATCCTTAAGGATGATTGGATTATCATGGCTTTTTCAGACTGAGAGTTGCTGCAGAAGCATCTATCTCCAGTGGCAGGATTTAGGCAGATATTTGTTCCCAAATCCAGCCTTGCTACTCAAGCCACCAAATCATTTTCAGCTGGTAGCAATTTTTTGGATTTAACTAAAGGTCATAGGGTGACTATAAGAGTCTAAGTTAGACTTTACGAATAATTCAACATCTGCACTGGAGTGTAGAAATTATTACAGTCAAAGCCACAGCAAGCAGGGATGAGAAGCCTTAGCAGTATTTTGCTGCATTTGCAGGACAAAATTTATAGCTAGAGTTGATATCTTTTTTAGAAGGAATTTAGTTTTACATCCAAAGCATTAGACTGAAAAGTATGTCTCAACTTCTGGTCTTGTTTTCCTCTGTTCAAAAGAAACATGAGGTGTGGAATAGTGATGGGCTTTAAGTCTCTTTCTGATTTAAGCTTTAAATTATATTTTACTTGAAGAGTCCAGCCAAAAAAAATATTTGTGGAAAAACCTCTTGTAGAGTACCAGAGCTGTGAGGTTTATCTCATTCTCAGATCTATCAACCCTACCCTGGGCTCTTAATCTTTGAGGTACAAACAAATATTCAGAAAGATAGCTGTTCCCTGCCTAAAAAGAGCAGGTGGGAAAACTCAGATCAACATTTTCTGGAAGAAAATTTAGTACATCTTCATCTGAGCTGGATAGGAACTAAATGGTGGAGAATGTGCACATTCATCTTCAGCTTTCAGTATCTGTTTTAGTTCAGTTTTAATTTTGTTTGAGATATGATTTAAGGTTTCAATAGCAGCAGCAGTCTTCTCTCTTCCCAGCTAACTCACCTCTAGTTGTTTCCCTTTCTAATATGAAAGAAATTAATTTACTGCAAGAATCACTGAGTGCCAGGCTGTGTTTCCCATGACAACCCCCTGAGTTTATGCAGTGCTCTTAACTTCTGCCATAAGTTTTTGCACAATGTCCTTCCTTCCTTGTGGCTTCTCCTTCCAAGAGCTCTGGGGAGGGATGCACAAACAGTGAGCATCAACAGCACCAACAGTGACTCAGATTCTTCCCTGAGGAGGCTGTAAAAATTATTAGAGTTGTATCAGGAATTAATGTAGCCATTTATGTGAGCAAGGGATTTGGGAAGTATTGACTGTGTATGCAGGCCCTTCAAAATGTGCTCTTGTGATCCAAGTTCAAGAGTGTGCAGAGTGAAGCAAACTTTTTAAATTTCAGTTTGAGAGGCTGTCACGTATGATCATATTGTATAATATGATGCATCACATCCCATAATATAAAAGAGGAAGATAAACCTTTTTATTTAAAACCTGTGACAATGCCCAGTGTTGTTGTTGACTGAATTCCAATTACCTGGGAAGCATTCAGCACATCACATTTCGACATGTCATCTCTCCTAAGTGGAACCAATTGCATTAAAACAGTCATGAAACTTCAGGCCCCCACACTTCAGTAAAAATGTAATCATAAAAATTTAAAATGTATATATTCATTTTTCCCCTTCTGCAACAATGTCAGGCAAATATGCCTCATTGGGATTCACCACAGGCACAATTATCAATGCTCTGTCTGCAGAATTGTTAATGGAAAAATTACATACACAGACTCTTGATAAACTGTGCATCTGATTTCACTGTTTGTGAAGCACAGAGATATTAATTATTACTGCTGTCACTCTTCTGGTAAGAAATGGCGAAAGTTTTCTTTAGGCATTTCTCAGTCTCAAGCACACAGTAGTTTGATTTAAGAGGCAAACACCAAAATATCAGTGGCATGGCCGCACCACATGGAGGGTAACTGGAAAACCCACAGAAAATTTTAGTGCCACATTGTTTGTTTTTAGTTGGGACTGAGAGTGCTCCAGAAACTCTCAGTTTACACCTCTCTGGATTCCGTTTTTCTCTCACATTTTGGTAGTTAACATTAGTTGTATATAAACAGAAACAAGAGATAGCAAAAACAACCCAAACCAAACCAAGACTTTTCTTAACATTTTCTTTTGCCTCTGCAGAGTAGCCTTAAAATGTGAAGCCAGGCTTCAGATAATGAGGATCTGTGAAGTAGTTAGCAGCAAACCCCAGCACTTCCATTACAGGAGGTATTGTTGATATATCCAACCATATTCAAATCCAAGTATTTCAGGCTCTGAATTTTGGATGAAGTTTTTTTCCATTGTTCTTGGAGTAATATCTATTTTGATTTCAGAGGTTATTAGCTAAGGCTTGTCAGGCTTTTAAGTTTTCTTTCTTAGATTCAGCATGTCTTTGGCTGCATTTCTCCAGGCCTGTATGAATTAAAACTGTTAGGGCCAGTGTGGTTCTCCTCTTCTACTCTGGCTGACTCCAATTTCTGGCTGGGCAGTGTAGGAGGTCACCTGCTATTAAATGGTAAAAGCTACTCCACTTTTATAATTGGCTTTTCCAGCTGCAATAGGTACTCAAGGCCCCTCTGGTGAGCACCCAGTCTGTACTCTTTTCTGAACATGGCATTCAAACAGATTGGTCATTATCAGCTGTCACTCCAGGCCAGTGTATGTCAAGCCATTGCCAAAGCCAGCCTCTGAAAATCTGTTAAAATTTTACACGTCCTCTGCCTTTGTACATCCTCCACCTTTGTACATCCTCCAACTTTATCTATTTCTAGTAGGAAAGGCAAGCCCTGATATACTGATGACAGATGCTTTTATATTGCAGTTATTAGTTTAAATTCATAAGTCAGCATCTTAATTTCCACCACACTTTAACTTTTATGCAGGCAGCTTTGGGATTGTATGTGAATGTTCTGAAAGCAAAATATGGTGGGGGACCTAATTTCATCACCGAGGGTTTTCTCCTCCTTTTCTTCTTCAAATAAAATAAGGAAAGTTCTAAATAAATAAATCTGTTATTTGTTCCTTTTTCAATAATTTCATTTATTTCCTTCTCACTTGAACAGCAAACAAAGATATTATTAGCCTGATGCACCCATAAATATATCCTCACTGGGAATCACTGGAAAAGGTTTGCAGAAGTTTTATGAAAATAATTTCAGAAGGAAACTGAAAGAAGTGAGCACTGGATATAATTTTCAAAACTAAAGAAAATCTTCTGAACCACTTTTGTCATGCTTGTAGGAAGAATGCTTAAAGTTTTCTGACAGATGATTGTATTTTGTCAGGATGGTTTTGTGGATTATGGTTCACCTCAGATGACAGTGGTAAGTGAAACCTGAGTGAAAACCTTTAAGTGACACTTCAGTATAGGCCAGTTGTATTGAAAGAGTTGGAGGGGTAAGTTGGTGTTTGTAATATAGTAAGTGGCTTCCTCATTTGTGTGTGTGTGTGAAATGCTCTTCTCTCTTTTAAATCTTCCTGAAAAGACTCCAAAAGCTGACATAGAAGAATTAGTCATAAAGAAAAAAATAAGATGCTCTGTTCAAGGAAGATTTTTCGTCAACTTTTACTTTCTGTGAGCAACAGAATGAAAAAAAAAATTCTATCATCAAAAGTTTTCTTTAATGGCAGTGGTTTGGAGTAAGTGTGTGATAAGAATATCTGCAACATAAAGAAAGCTGACAGTGGGCAACCTTGAATTTTATAAAGGAAAGTATAAAAAATCTTATACTTGGCACAGATGGAATAGTTCTCAACCATCCTAATCAGAGGTGCCTTGGAAGTGATTTAACCCTGGAGCACGAGGTAAGCTTTTTGATTGATTTTGTTTGTTTGGTGGGATTTCCACCTCCCCCACTTCTCTCCAGTAGCTCTGTATGTTTTTATGATTAAATTACCCTTTCTTCCTCAGAGCTATACTTGGTACCAATGTAACTTGTAGTGATGAGTATCACTGTTTATTGATTTGGTGAGTAAGGGTAGAGAACCTTCCTTCCAACACAACAAATTTTCTTATTCAAAATATTTTTCTCTTCTGCAATTGCTCTTCTTGAAAGCAAAAGACTGATGCTTTTGTATTACGCTTAATTTTCCAGTGCTTCATTTATGAGTGCATATGCTTTTTTTGGTAGCCTGTCATTAATCTCTTTAGGATAAGCAAACCTAGTGTTTTTCATTTTTTGTAGGTTTAGTTTTCAAGGTAATTCTAACTGTCATTCTGGGGACCTTTTTTTAACTCCATAGTGCTTCTTTTCCTCTGGAATGTTATACATAGTAGCACTTTTGATTTATACCATTGCATTCTATTTTTCATATTATATTCAATCCACTAAAGCACAGGTCTTCACTAAGGTGCCACTGCTGGACCATTCACAATACCACAGACTGGCTTGTAGCAACAGCAATGATGAATGAAAAAGAGCTCTAAAACCCCCACAACAAAATCATTGAAAAAAGACCTTATTTATTACGTTAAATGTGTTATAAGACACAGTATTATGAGGATACAATGTTAAACCCACAAAATTATAAGGGACTGTTTTTCAATTACAGTAGTGCTCTGTGTAGATCAAGGTACCATTGTTTTGCTGACATAGGTTTTTCTGTATATGCACTTATTTCCAGACTCAATGCTGGCTACTGTTTAAACAGCTGAGACAAATACAGTAGTTGTGATTCTCAGCAACTCTATTATTTTCATTATTTTTACAGACAGAGAAAAGGATTTATATGCAAAGACCCATATCTTGCAATCACTTAGGCAGTTAATTAAAAACAGATGAATAATCAGATTGATTACAATATGATTGTTTTCATGCTTAAGAATAGCTAAGCTTGAATGGATGTGGTTAGGGGGTTGAAACATTTCTGCACAGTCAAAAAGGTAGTTGTGGGGGGAAAAGATGTGAATTACATTATTAATTGCTTAAGTTACTGTCTTGGCAGAATATGGATGCACAATTATGTCTTCAGTGGCCACTGAAAAGACATAAGATGGATGAAAAAACAACGGGAGAAGTACAAGCAGCAGTGATGTGAAGCTATTGCATTTAACTACATTGCATATTTGTAGAGGCGGTCATTAAGGAAAGTCAAACATGGCAGAGTTGCAAGAGTCTTTGGGAAATCTGAAGAGATCTTCAGTCAGATCCCACCTTGAAAACTGAGCTAAAACATTAGTTAATAAAATCTTCATATGTGCCCTAAGCAACAGATTGATGAAAGGTTTTTGCTGCAGAATTAGATGATGTTCTTAAAACACTTCTTATGCTACCTTGGAAATGTGTTTTCTGTGGATAGGAAATCTGCTTGCAGTTTATTTGCTGCTTGGAAGAAGTGACAAAGCAGAACAGATGTTTTTACTTTTTACTGCTTGTGTGAAATTATTCCAGAGAAATTTGAAAAGCAGTAATGGAATTTAAAGATACTTCAAATGTTGCAAAAGTTTATCTTTCCTGATGCACAATGCTTAGAAAGAAAGAAGGTGAATTAAATGAAGCAAAGAACAATTCCCAGGTTCCAGAGTAGAAAGAGGTAAATTATTTGAGTCTCCAATAGGTGTTGGTAACTAGAAAAAAAGAGGCAAAGTCTGTGTCGAGGACAACAACACCTCTAGAGAAGAGGTGGATGTGTTGCTGACACGCAGAAGTGAGAAGGCCAAAAACAAATTTTGTGTTTATTTTGAGTTTAGTGAGAAGTTAGAAAATGTGTGTGCCCCACAAAGTAAAATTTTCCGCTAATTGGGCTTTTGATACTGTTATCAGTGTGAGGTGGTGCACGGGGTTTATTTTAGTCCTCTTAGGCCAGCTGCTTGTCTCTGCATGTCTGGCTCACAGTTCTTTACTGAGCATTGGCTACAATATTGGCTAGGAAAGCTCAAAAATCTAATGCAATACATTGCCAGCAATGATAAGTTTTCTGCAAAGAGAAGACATCAGAGAATTGTGTTCAATTATATGCCAAGTCATCTTGTTCTGTCATTCTGTGGCCAACACAATTGCACATTTTTGATATTGAAGATGTTTATGTCATGGTTGATATCAATGCATATTGCAAAGTGGTAATGAAATTTGGAATATCCAACTAGTCATGGGAGAATGCAAAAGAGTATCTTATTTACATTCCTAACATAATTTTTTCCACTGAATGACCAATTACACTTTTATTAGAGACCATCTATTTTGCATATTTTAATATTTAATTACTGATAAATGGGTGACTAAGATGACATTGATCCATTCATGCCTACTGAATGTTTAATTCATGGATACCTTCAAACGCTCACTGTCACACAAATTCTGTTAGATTTTGGTTGGAACTCTGAAGGAGTGGTGCACAGTGAACTCACAGCCTAGAAATACCTGCCAGCAAATTGAAGTGCCAATGTCACTTGACTATATCAGTGTCATGGCACCATCCATGACATGAGTTCTTTTAAACTACTGGTTGGATCTCGTTTGAACTGGTAAGGTCCATTTTGGACTAATCTGGGTTCAGTTTGAACTGGTTGGGGCTGGTTCAAACCAGATCCATCCAGCTCCTGCCAGTTCAAAGAAGACTGGACCAGTTCCAGGCAGTTGCAAGTGGTTATGCACGGTTTTAACTGGTTAAAACCCATTGGAACCAACTGAAAGTGGTTTGAGTCAGTCAAAACCACCATTTTAAACCTGTCAGAACCAGTCAGGTCCAATTTTAACTCTTGAGGTTCAGTTTGGAACCAGTCTGAGCAGGTTGGAACTGGCTGGATTTGCTTTAAAACTGTAGGAACCAGTTGGATCCATTTTGAACTGGTTGAACTGGTCTGAACCCATTTGTTTTCATCCAGTTTGAATCAGCTGGAACCGTTTTGAGCCAGTCAAAACAGTTTTGAAACATTAAAACTGGTTTGAGCTAGCTGAAACCTGCCTGCCAAGCTGGGTACTTATATGACCTCTGTGGCTCCTGGGAGCACTCTGTGAGCACAAGGTGCCCTCCAGGCCTGTACAGCCAGAGCAGTGCTCAGGCTCAGTGCTGAGGGCAGAGCAGTGTCAGCCAGGGATGGGATAGAGGTGGTTTCCTCTGGCATCAGCACCAGCAAACATGAGGCAGCTTTCTGGGATTGCCCTGCTCCTGCTCAGAGCAGACAGCACACACTGCTTCTCTGTGAGGCACACTGCTTCTCTCTGCCAGGAGCCATCAGAAGAAATCTGGCTACTAGTCAGCAAGAATGGGATTGGTGGGAAGAGCCCACTTGAAGATCTGAAGCCATGAGTGCAGCTGATCTGAAATCCCAGGGCTGGCAGCCAGCACCCCATGATTTGTGAGCATCTGAGACACACAGGTACAGAGCTGCTGTGCTCAGCCACACATGGAACAAGCCCTACAAGTTAATTATTAATCAAGCCAGTAAAAATGTGTTCTCTTTACTATGTCAATGCCAGTACACAAACTCTTGAGCTAACAGACACTAAAAAATGAAAGCTGATTGCTATTGTAGCAGCTGTTTCATTGGCCACTTTGGAACCAGCAATATGTTAGTCAGCCATACATTAACAGATGGCATAAGAACAGTTCAGAGTTGAGGCTTTCTATACTGTGAGCTCCACTCAGAACATTCATAACATTTAAAGAAATTCCTGTTGAAAATCCCAAGAGAGAAGCTGGGGACAGAGAACTGTAAAAGGATATGACTACCACAAAAGGTGAGGAGCTGGAGACCATTGTCTGAATTCCATTGGAGATTGCAGGTAAGAATAATTAAAAATGTCTTCAGAAAGAAACCAAACAAAATGGAAGAAACCTTCATGTCTCTGCCCCAAAGCAACCAACCAGTACCTAGTGGAGAGAACAAATTCATAGACCCAATTCAACAGGCTTTATGAAGTTCAGTGTTGTGTCACTAAAGCCTATTTTGAGGGACACTGCAACAGGAATACTAAAATTAATAAATATTCACTTAAAAACTCAGTCTGCAGTGAAGGCAGTTGGACAGTAACATTAGAATTTCCCTTCCCACACTCCTTTTCTTTTTTTTTTTTTTTTTTGTATCTTAGTAAAGAAAAATACAAAACCTTAACATAGATATCCAAACCCACAACCCATCCCCTTAAGTCTCTAAAGAATTTTAAAACACTGCTAGAACATCAGAAAGTAGGACTGACCAGAAAATTTGCACTGATTTCTAGCAAATGTTGCTGACTTGAGTGGCTTAGATGGGGAGGTAGTTTGGTTTTGTTGAGTTTTGCCCAGTACCACTTAATGAGAAGAGAGGTTAAAATATCCAGACATTGATAAGTTTTTCTGTGCAATGTGTTCTGTGATTCTGTGCTCTAATATGTATGTGTGCTGAGTATTTATGATATTTTTAAAATTTCAACCAGACAGAATGCACAGGAAATGAGGAAACAATACATCCAATACTGTAACATTTTTCTGCCTCATTCATTCATTTCTTTCTTTCCACTCTGTTTCTGACAGAAAGGGGTAAATATATTGCCTTTGTAATTTATCTGTTCTACAACAAAACCACTGAGCAACCTGTGACTCCAGAGCCCTACAGGTTTCCTTGAAGGCCCAGGTGAGTTCAGCACTCTGCTGTGCTGAGCGACTCCCAGAGCTCCACCAGCAAGACCTGGGAGGAGTGGACAGAAGGTGGCTTTGATGCTGCAGCAGAGCCAAGGGAAAGGGCACTGGGAGGGAGATGCCTGCTGGGCTGCAGCCAGAAACAGAGCCCAGCATGGACATCTTGAGTGTTGTTCAAAAGCCTGCTCTTCCTCCCTGCTCCACCTGCTGCTGCTCACAACTGCTGAGAGGCATCAAATGCTTCTTCTGCCAACTTCAGTTGTTGGTCAGGGAATCCTGCCAATGCCTCTGCCCCAGATCAGTCCCATACTGTACTCTGGCTTTTAAAATTCACTGCATGCCCTCTGCTTTTTTTTATTGCAACTAAAATTCCTACTGGTTTATGATGCCAGGCTCTAATAAAGACAGGCTTTGCATTGTGTACTTATAATGCTGAATTAGTCATACTGGCAGCTTTGAGGGCACATTTATTTCTAGAATCTCTTGTTTAATTTATGATTCTATCTTGTCTTTCACAACTCACATTTTTCTCAGTAATGCTTCCAATTCCACAGGTTTACCCATCCAAGGAATTTCCCTGACAACAAAAATATGAACCCTTGTTCACTCATAAGGATGCACACTGATATTGATTCACCCTTATTTTTAGAGCACTGGTTTCTGTGTAAGATATGCAGCAGGTGGTTCTCAAATTCTTCTCTTCCCTTCTCTGGTACAGATGAACACTGCCAGTATTGATTTTGTGCAGAATTTATCTTACTGCACTTCTTGTCCTCTCAATCATTATTGCACAGGTATTCTTTCCTCCAGCTTATGTTTTACTAGCTGCCAGTGATTGTTCATAGACTGACTAACAAGGCAAAAAATGGAACTTGCTTCCACTGCTGAGCAAGAATCCAGACCTGCCTTCTAAACTTCCCTTTGAGCTGCCACCAGATGACTACTACAGCTGTCCTGCCTATTATGGTGCATTGTACTTTTCACATGAAAAACTGTACTGGAAACTGCCTGGAATAGCTAAAAGCAGGTTATACAACACTTTAAAAGTTCCTCTGGTGTGGAGAAAGCTGCTGCTCACCAGAGGGGATTTTAACAGGTTCTGTTACTGGTATTTGGGTTGTGAAGGGTGACTACTCCTGTGGATGTGCTTCTACACACCAGGGCTAGCATGTCATTCCCTAGGAACAGAAACATCAGTGTTGCTTTGTTTCAGGGGTATCATAAGAAATTTCTCAAGGGCATTCCACATTATTTTTTTTCCATGCCTCTTTTCTCAGAGATAAGTTCTAAGTTTTCCTTCAGTTTCTGTGGAAGGCTTTGGTGCTCTGCCCTTCCAGTCAGTACTTGTCATGTTGTCAGCTCTTTCACAGTGCACTGTAAGGTTTCAAGTACTGAAGTTAAATGTACATATTTTCTTGGTTATCCTACTCTAGACAGGCTCCAAACATGATTTTAAATTGCTTTGCCTAGTGGAAAGATCCCACATAATTGTAGGAACAAAAAAGAAATAGTATTTAACTTTAGAGAAAAAGAAAGCTTAGTTCCATTAATTGCTCCCACTATGACAAAATTCCACCATAACAGGAAGGGAATAAAGCTCAATATTTTCTGGTGTTTTACTTTTGATATATCTGTGTACTGTAAAATAAAACATTGCTATTATTAGTAATGCATTCTAGTATTCCCCATGTGTCAATCTCAGCCACCATCCATATCTAATCTATATATCTGGGGAATAGTCCCTCCTGGAAGTTTCTGATAGCTGAATGCATACCCAAGTGTTTTGACTGGAGTAGTGATGCACATTCCTCTGTCAGTGGACAACCAGAGGGAGCATTTTGCTTATGCAAATAATTAAGAAATGTTGCAGCAAAGAGAACACAATAGCTTCCCAGGACACAGCAGCCCTCTGCTCATGCTGTCATTTCAGACTGGCTGCTTTGCAGAGAGGATGGCTGGCTCTGCCACTCAGAGAACACTCATTAACAAGCTGCATGGTTTGTGTTTGAGCAGTGCCTCGTGTGCTGGCAGCACTTCATGTGGAGTGCACTTGTACACCTAGGCAGAAGAAACCTCTGGGAACTTTTAGACCCAGTTTTGCTCTATTCAAAATCAGTTGCAGATTTGTCGTTGACTTTAATAGGCATTGGATCAGTCCTTTAGTGCTGCATAAGTGGCAGATAGAGGAGAAATTGAGACTAAATGGGCTAAAACTGTTTTGTCTTTGTTTATTTTTCTTTGCCAATGAATAGGTGCTGATGAGTTTAACTCAGTTTCATTACTGAAAGGGGAACTCTTAAAATAATGTTACATTATTATATTTTTTCTATATGCTAAAACTGTAGCCTTATTATTCTGAAAGGTGGCAAGTCTGTTTGCAAAGCTCATTGTAGCTTCAAACTGCAATATAATCTCATGGTTTATGTACCAGCCCTTAGGATCTTGACTTTCCAAGTGGAACTGAGGTAGAATTTAGACATTCAAAGATAAAATTGGTATACTGAAAAGTCTCGCTTAGATAATAACTTTCCTTCCATGGAAAACTGCAAAAGACTGAGTACACATCCCAAGACCTATCTCACAGAAACACTTGGTTGGCCATCCATGCATCCAGGTGTGTCTCTGTGCTACCTATGCTACACACTGGTGGATGGCCATGTGTCTTGATCCTAACACAACTAAACTATTGCTCCTCAGTTGTCCTTATTGCACATGTAATTTGCTTTTGGCTCACCCTAGATAATTTAGAAACACAATCAACAGGTGTACCACAGGGACAAAGAAAGTTCAGCCTTCCTCTTTTGTCTGACTTTGATTTGACATGAAACTCACATTAACTGGAGAGTCCACTCTGTCTTAATGGAAGAGAGGAAGCTCTGTTTTTCCTTATTTTCTGTATATGTCATAAAAACATGGAGGAAAGCCTATTTTGCATTTCTCTGGAAGAAATGCCAATTACTGCTGCTCTTCTAAGCTGTGTACTCTAAGATGGTACACACTACACTGGCATTCCCACAAGGGGAAAAGAAGCATTTCATTTACAGTAGAAAGTAAAATGCAGAGGGTAAGCATGTGTATCCAGCTGCCCTAAAGCTTAACAGGATTATTTGTAACAATGATAGCTGTGGAGCAACCTCTCATTCAAAAAGAAAAGAAAAAAAAAAAAAAAGGAAGAAATAAATTTTTACTTTATTGGAATTAATTCTTCCACAGGATCTGAAGCAGCAGAGTGATGAAATTTGACTTTTTGCCATTTCAGGGAGACAATAATGTCTAGTCCAGCAAATGTGACTTTTGCAACAAAAAGAGTCTGTAATCAGGAAGATAAGGGAGCCCCGCTGGCTAGGACAACCAAAAAACATTATCCAGAAATTTCTAGAAATAAGCTCTGGAAAGCATCTTAGCCTGATGTCCCTGGACATACGCACTGAGTTTGACCCACTGAATTTGAGGAATGTGAAGAGGAATATGCTGGATCAGGAAAAGTAGCCATGATAGTGGTGTACAGTGCAAAGGACTGCTGGGATGTGCTGCCCATGAAGGCACAAGACAGAGGTTACCCCAGTTCAGGTACCATTGGATTCCTCTCAATGGATCCACACTCTGAAGAGTGAAAAATAGGTGACACTATACGCTGCCAAAAAGAAATGCTGCAGGTAGGATGGCTTTATGTGGCAGACTAAAGGCAGATTAATCCAGACAGTCTATTACAGATGAAGAGCAGGAAAAATTCTCAAAACCTGGTGCTTTCAGCAGGAGGCAGAAGGCTGGGCTCTGGCTGTTATCCCTGTTGTGCTGGCCCTGCTCTCAGGAGCTGCTCTTCCCTCTGTGCTGCAGTGCTGGTCTGTTTGCTCCCCGCAGAATTTCCCAGCTCCTGGTGCTCGTTTACCTGAGCATGTGCCTCCAGCCCTGTCTCTGCACCACCTGCTCTGGGAGGCTCATCCTGCTCTGCCTGCAAGGTGGGGCTCAGGCTGGACTCTCTGCATTCCTTGGCTGGTGCCTTAAGGCTGGCAGGACGTGTGGAAATGGATTGCTTATTCTGCACAAACACTGCTGCTTTATCTCCAGTTAATGGAGCATAAAAAGACAAAAAGCACTACCCAGTCAGAAAATATTGGTAGACTCTACTTCTGGACATAGACCTTTCTACCTTGCAGACATAATCTTTTCCTTTGAACTAAAAGGTACTGGTCACTATCAAAAGTGGTACACTAGACTAGTGAGATTACATTTTTCACTGCAGTGGCATTTCCTAAGAGTGACATAATCTTTGTTTAATAGAAGGATCTTGGATGCTGGAGAAGCATTTTAATAGGGCAGAAAAATTAGGCTTATAAAAATCCAATTTTTTGCTAATAAGAAAATTAATTTGATTTTTTTTTTGTGTTAAGCATCTGGAACACTTGTAATACCAGTGTAGAGATTTGGTCTGGAAAATTAGAATATGGATAACAAGATGACAGAGGTAGTTGCTGATGTGAGAGGAAAGGTAAATAGCAGGAAAAGCGTGGGTAGATAAGAAAAGGCTTAGAATATTTAAAGACTAATAGATGAAAAAGACAGTTCAGTGTAGATAAATGATGAATAATGAGTCATGGCAAAGTATTGCCAGCATTCCTAGGTGCTTCACACACTTGGAGAAATAAAAAGTAAGGGAACAGATCATGCTGTAAATTAGCATAACTGCACTGAAGCCTGTGGAGATTCACTGATTTAAACCTCTGAAGGACTGGACCCTTCAAGGGTGAGTGTTGATGATGAATGGTGAGAAACAAAGGAATAAATCATAATTCCCTTAGAAACTCTGAATGGGGCAGTTACCTTACTTGCTTCTTTTTTAATATCCAATTTCCTCCATTTGTTAAGGCAATAGAAACCATAATAGACATTCAGTACATTACTTTAAAAATTCACAAAGTGCAGAGGCCATCTAAAGCACTTCAGTCTAATAAAGAAGAAGTCTTTTCAAGTTTACAAAGAGCTCTTACACTCTAAACTGTGAAAGAGATTTACAGGACAGTGTTACTAGTTGCTGAGAGCTGTGGTTTGAAGGCACTTGACATCTCTGCATAGATCTGCCACATTTATTTTTGCATTTAATGTTTAATCAATATTTGGATTATTTAATTTAAGATATAACTACTTTGGAGATTTACAGATAAAAATATATGCATGCCTTTTGTCTACTCTTAAATGTGCTAGAAAGTAAATTCTTGCACCTGGAAATAATAAAATGTTTAAAAAGCAGGAATGAATGTCATTAAAACTCTACTGGTAAAGACCATGAATTTTGAAAGTTTCAGTAAATACTGAAGATTCAACTTGTCTCTACAGATGTAATAGTCAAGGACTGCAGCACAGTATTACTCTCTGCTTGTTAATGATAACTTGATGATAACTTCATTAACCTCATTGTCATCGTTTGGTTTAAATTTAGATTATTTGGAGCTAAGCAGACTTCTACAAAGAAATTTTTGAAGCTCACAGCATCAACTTAAATGAAGAAGCTAAAAATTTATAATGGCCTTATTCTGAACAGATCTCAGAGAAACTTACTCCAGCCCTGAGTTTCCTAATCTTCCTCCTGCTTTTGAGTCCATCACTTCTATCCTGGATGTGACAGTTCTTCATTGCTGCTTCTGCTCATTTCATTCTCCTTTTACCCTGGTTGCCTCTTCAATGTCTCATCAGTATATTCTCCTGTTTTCTTTTTCTGGTCTTGAGGGCAGTTGCAAAAAGCAATCTCAGGTCTCCTGTCAGATTTTGCAGTAAGGTCATTTGCTAACATGGTTTCAATTGCAATTTTTCTATCAATCAATGTCTGCTATTGCTAATCTGTTGGTGGGGGAAATTGTTCCTATTATGTTTCACCCCAAAACTGAAAAGCCTTGCTGTGTGCAACACCTTGACTGTGTCCTAATGGACTCCAAAGAGAGTGTTCTGTTCTTGATAATATAGAGTAGCTTCCTACCATTCATGTGTATATGAATGCAGGAGAGCACGTGTGAGAAGCTGCAGAAACTCTCTCAGTTTCTCTTGTGAAGGGCATTTCCACAGGGGCTGTCTGGGTGCCTAAAATGCAAGTTTTAACCTTCATCTATTGTCTATCAGCCCAATCATCAATGATATAAAAAACTTTCACCTCAAAGAGAATGCTGTTTACTTAAGGATGTAACATCGGTTGATAACATTGAGAAAGGCAAAGCCAGAAAAAAACAAATTTTTCTTGTTCCCAAAATTTTAAGTATTCAAGACAACACTATTTTCTACGAGTCAAACATTAATCCCTGACGTGTTCATTACCAATCTACATAAATATGAAGCAAATATCAATCAAGAAGTGAGATTGTAATGAAGAAAATAAATACTCAAGAAAAAACTTCTGTAATACATTTTGCACTGCCCTTACAAATTGGAATTGACTTCACTGCAGGGAGTGTATTTGACTGAGATAGGACATTCTAACTCAGTTGGTCTCATATAAATGCATTGCTATGGATTCTGGATTGGAGTCATCTAATTAACTGCAACAATTTCAGCACAGCTCACACAGGTGAGATAACATCCATCCTTTTGTCTGCTTTATTCTTCATTTGAGGTAGATTTGACCTCCTACTTTAGCCAGACCTGCTGGCATTTCTTTTTCCTTTCTAAAATCGTTTTGCATAGTCCTTGGCAGTGACAAAGAGAGATTAATGGGTGTTGCTCATCCTTCTGTCATTACATGAGGGATTGTCATGTGTGCAGATTGATTTCACACATTGGTCTGTCCTGTAAAAAAAATATTTGTCAATAAAACGGAGGGAAGGAAAATCCTTTGGCACTGATATTATGAGCTGATTTATCTTTACCACCATGAAGCTGGCTGGAAAGGATATAAGGCAAAGCAATCTGTTCTCATGATAAACCTGAATTGCATTTAGGATAAATACTACCCTACTTATCTGCTGAAGGCACTGCACATTATAGTGAGACATGGAAGCTGAATAGGATAAACTTATTATTATGATCCCATTTATTTTCAGATTAATTTCCAAGTTCCTCTCTTATTTGAAAAAAAATCTAAAGTTGAATAGGAAGGCTTTTCTCACACTTTCTGTTCTGATGGCTTGTTATATCTTCATCTCAACATTGTACCACTGAAGTAATTTTCTTTTCTTCTTGCTAAGTGGGTGTGTGTCTGCTGTAAGCAATATTGAGGATATGTCAGGCTATAAAATACCATGAGATTGGTTTATCAGCAGTGTAAAGGTTGTGTAAAATTATAAATCTTAAACATTCTTTATCTTACAACCTTGATTTCACAGTTCTTTAGGAATTCTTATTTCCAACTTTTAAAACACCTATCAAGCTGAAGATACAAGCCACTTTCTATTAGAAACCAAAAGCAAACCAAAACCACAAAGCAAGACACAAAGAAAATGTCAGAACCCCCCAGAATTTTCAGTGGAAGCAAGACACATCCTTGACTGTTATGAAAACTTTTCTTTGTTTTTTTCTGTTGTTAGAAAGATTGTAATGATGATCTTTAAGTCTTCATCCTGCAGTACATGTAATTTGGGTAGGAAAAGAAGAAATCATATCTTGTTCATTAGAACAAGACACAAGTAATTCTTCAAGCATTAGAACCCCTGATCTCAGCAGATGGAGTGACTAGATGTGAGTTATTAACTTCACCCCTCAGAAAACTCCCCAAAGTAACCAAATAAGTTGCCTTTATACTCAGTGGAGGAGTAGAAGAGATTCACATCATCCTATGTATCTAAGACAACTTGAAGGAATTGTTCTTTGAAGAAGTAAATTTATTGAAAGTCCACAAAATTGCTGGTTTTTGACAGCTGGAAAATGTAATAGTACTAATAAGGAAAGAAAAGGCAAAAGTTGTCTGTACTTGAGCAAAGATGAAGAGTTGTGTTTGTATTGCATAAGGGTGATGAGGTATTTTGAAGTCTATTTGTAACTGAGGGGGGTGTTAGACAACATCTAATTGAGCAAGTCTAGACAAATTACACATAAGAGCCCTCAAAGAACTGGTGGGAGAGAGCTGTACTCCTACCTTGTTCTTCTCTGAGTACTATTTAATGAATTGTTGTCTTCACCAGCAATTACCAGGAAGGCAAGTTATTGGTAGCAGTGACAGCACTCTTCAAGAGCTATGCACTCTTAAAATTTCAGAAGAAATATTTAAAATTGAAAAGGAGCTTTTCCTTTACATCTGTTTGCATAAATATCTATGATCTTTTCCTCACACTGCTATTGAGTAAAATTATAGACTTGTGGATAAACAGATTCAGGAGATTAATGCTCAGTCTAAATCTGTTTGGGCCTCAGTTCCTCATTTGTAAGATGTAGGCATTAAGTTACAGTTTTATTTTTGTGATTTTAGAATTTCAAAGGAAAGATTCCTGTGTTATGAAAGGGCCCAGGACAATGGCTATTTCACTTCTAATGTGGTCTATCAGAGCACTACAAAATAAGAAGAATGAAATATGTTTTAGAATTCAGAAAAATTCTAAAAGATTATTTTCCTTTTTCAAGGAGAAATTAAGTTACTCATATCTACTTACAATTTCATCTTTCCCATAACCATCTCCTTCAGTTTCTTTACATTCCTTTAAGCTAGGATGGCTTCTTTGTTAGTGTTACTATAGCAATGAAACACATGAAACTGTCACTTCACCAAATCCAGAACATTAGCAGTGAAATGGGATCAGAATAGAATGGAAGCTTTCTAAAAGCTTCTTGTTCAGAGCCCAGCTTTGCAATTCTTACTGCAAAGAAGTGTACAGTGCAGACCCTGAAAGATGCTTTGTTCTCATATCAGGTGAGAAAGACTTTGACATGCAGTGGCTGTCACTGAAGTGTAGGCATCAGTCAGGGTAGTGGATTGGCCCAGGCACTATTGAAACTAAGCCTATTAAAAGAATGCCCATTAAAAAAATGAAAAAGGGAATGTACTCAGCTGTAAGGACATTTAATTATAGCTCTTGCAGAAGGACTTTGAACTATTATAATTAGTAACATACAACTATTTTGCAGAACCTTTTGCTGGTCTGCCAGGTCCTATGGTGTTTCATATTTCCAATTTAAAAGTCAAACAAACAACATTTATTCAGTTAAGGACACTTAAATGATTAACCCCACAGCTGTACAACAGCCTTTGGATCACAGGATGGAACTTCTTTGAAATAACCAGGCATTCTAGGCTAGGTATCTGAATGCTGCTTCCAGATCCATATGGCAAACATCTAGAAAGCACAGGACAAAAGCATCCTCATGCTAATGTTAATCTTGACACAAGAGTCAAAAGTTTCCTTAGATGAGTGTCACACAGTAGCTCATATTCAACTCTTTTGTGTACAGGCACTAAAGAAACCAAAGGCGGCAGCAAACAAAAAGTGATTTTTGTGATCCATCTCTTCCTGTGCAAGCTGAAGCAGCCTGAAGTCTGCTTGAAACCTATGGCTTCTGTGCTGGATTTGCTCAGAGTGCTTGTCCCTGCATCAAGAAGTTCGTGCTGACTGCAGCTTGAGGTTCTGGGGCTGTGTCCCACTGCTTGTGGAATGTTGCATCCAGCTCTGGAGCTCTCAGTATGGAAAAGACATAGAGTGGTTGGAGCAAGTCCAGAGGAGGACCACAGAAATGAACTGAGGAATGGAACACCTCTTCTGAAAGGAAAGGCTGAGAGAGTTGGGGCTGTTCAGCCTGGAGGAGGCTGCAGTGAGAGCTTAATGTGGCCCTTCAGTGCTTAAAGGAGGCTTGTGAAAAATGGGAACAGACTCATTAGTAGGGCCTGCTGCCAAGGACAAAGGGTAATGGTTTTAAAGGTGAGCCAGACTAGATAAAAGGAAGAAATTCATTGTGACTAACAGGGTGAAACACTGAAACAAGTTTCCCAGAGAAGTGGTGAATGCCACATTCCTGGAAACATTCAAGGTCAGGTTAGATGGGTCTCTGAGCAACCTGACCTAGCTGAAGATGTCTCTGCTCATTGCAGGTGGGTTGGACTTAATGGCCTTTACAGGTCCCTTTCCACCCAGTAACTATGATTCTATGAATAGCAGAGCTGGTTTTGACCAATATTCACTGTGATAAATTTTAATAAATCCCATTTCTCCTTCACCCTAGCCTTTCCAATAATCTGCTTTCCTCTCTACCCACAAACATTCATCTTCCTTTCTTTTGTCAAACACAATTTTCAGTTTGCACTTAATTCAGTACCTGCCAAATAATAGATAATAGATTCAGGGGGATTTATATTAAAATAGTGCCTTCCATCTAGATGATTACCAAGACCTACATACTTTGAATTATAAATTATGAATCAGTTCCTAGTGCTGAGCTTGCTTGAGATCAGCCTGCTTGTTGATTTACCTCACTTAAGGTTCATTGTCTGTTTTATGGAAGAATTCTCCCCTCCATTATAACTCTGGTAGCTATTGCCAGTATACAATATGGCAACAATTTAATAGTTTCTAATTTCAAATAAGTTTTCTCACTTATGTATCTCGTGGTAAAATACTGTTTGTTACATTATAGGTATCTTGAGCCAGGGATGTGAATTGAACAACTTCTAAGAGCCTTTTTATGCATATTCTGTACCTTTATATAACTGTGAAACTGTACTGACTGTTTTGTAGTTCTGTGTTGATAACACTAGGCATATGCAAATTTGGCAGAAGTTTTAAATTGGAGGAAAAAACCAACAGAGAAATGGTGAATCTTCACGAGTGCAAGTGTTCAGAAGTTGGTTTTCATTTCAGCTGAGTGATGAGAACAGCAGTGCTGTGTCCCCAGAGTAGGGACATTGAGTGCTGAGTTACAGTGAGGCCACCTACTGTTAAAACTGCCCCATGATGTTCTAAACCCCAGCACAACCCTTGTTCAATCTCATTTTATGGCTGCCATCTATAAATGACACAGCTGCCTATCCTGAACCTTGTGAGGTTTCCCAGGGGTTGCTCCACTGAACCATTGATCAGTTCTTTGCCATGAAAACTGGACAGATGATGGGAATCACTGCCAATAGCATCCAAGAGGCCTGAAGGCCACTCCCAATATTTCTGAGAAAAAATAATCACCAAACCACTGAAATGACATATTCTTCATTAAGAAAAGCTAAAAACATGGATATAAAAAGCAGTGAAGTGATTTGTCAGGATCCAACAGCATGATTCTTATGACATAAAAATATATAAGCCAGAAGTATGAAAGTCCATGTCTGGATTTTAACATCTTCAAAGACCAAGAACATTTGGAAGTACTCATGCCAGAGATAGGCAGAATTTTTAAAGTAAGAATTTATTTACAAATTTTCTTAGATTTCAGGAAGGTTTTAGAAAATCAGTATTTAAGGAAATTTTAATTTTAGTTATGAAGCCTTACAGAGTCAAGTGTTATTGACATGTGTTTAGAGTTTTGGATATAACCCTCAGAAGAATAACTTTGATAACAACAGCTTGCAAAATGCTGATCACTGATCAATAATAACGAAATTTCAAAATCTGCAGCTTGTGATAGTTCCACCAAATTTACACTGTAATTATAAAGACACTCCTTTTAACCTGATAATAGAATTTGATCACAACTATAATAGCTTCATAATTTTCCAGTAATACATGCAAAATGCACAAGCAAATCAATTAAAAATTTTAATGGTTGCGTGGAAGGTGAATTCTCTCCTAGGTTATTTTTTGGCTAAACAGAAAATGTATCTCTTATTTAGGAAGACTTCAGGATTATCTCTTCTGCATATAGATAGCATGACAAACATAGAGCAGACCTTCTAAGGCATGAAGATGAGATGTAATAATGTAATAATTTTTGATTATTATACCCATAGAGGGAAGAATGGTGTCGTTCATATCTTCATAAGATCAGCCTCAGTTATCCAACAGGAGAATAATAAAATGTTCTGAGCTATATGGCTTATGTTTTTTTGGAGTTTTTTTGTTTTTTCTAATTACCATAATACTGAAAAACTGTGTCTTTTCCTTCAAGGCTGTGCATAGTGCTGATATTTCAGCTGAGTCAGATACAGGAGGTGATGAGCAATGGAGAAACACTTCTCAGTTTCATATGCAGTTACTGCTACTGGCAGAGAGAATTTGGGCTTTGAAAGCTGCTTAAAATGGAGAAAAATATCTGAATGGTCTTTTAGAGCTCCAGAAGGAGCTGCAGTGTCATGATTATTCTGAAGTGATCACCAAATCCATTGTGTTGTTATGGCTTAAGAAACACTTGAGCTCTGTTAAAGTACAAAAAATTCATTTCTAGTAATTCCTGCATAATTTAAATGATGGATTGGGATGCAAAGCACTTCAGCTTGTCATTCTTTTCCTGCTCACACTAAGGTGCTTTATTGCAGAGGAGAAAAAATACTAAATATATTTGACTTGGCATTTTTATGGACTCTTTAATAAATGTATGAAGGGGTATTCATAAAGGCTGCTAATTGTGCACACGTTGCACTAACTAGTGGTTGTAAAAAATATTGTTTATATTTTATATTAACTCATTGTAAAACTGAGATCATTAGTGTGAAAGCAATGTGCTTAATTTATAAAACTCTGTCAGTTCTATGGAGGAGACTTCAGAATGAGTCAGGCTGAGTTGTGGCCTTTGAAAAAAAGAGGTAAATTCATGTCCTAATTTACTTTGTGGTAACTTGGGGCAATTTGCACAGAGATATGGATCATGGATCACAGGTTATGTATCCCATGGAGGAATTGCCACCCATCATCCCTCTACAATATTGGATTATTTTGTTGCTTTCTTGTGAGGCAGTGGCCAGAAGACCTGCAGAATTCTGAATTGCAAAAGAATGCATTTATTTATGATTCCTTCTGGTCTGTTCCTGTAATTCTCACTTGAACAGAAAAGTGGAAACAACATTTTCTGAATAACAGCTACAGAGCTGAGTGCTATGTTCCTCTTACATTTAAACAAAAGTATGTGTTAATCTCATTTGGATATAAGAAACATGAAATGAGCCTGTACAATCTATTATACTTGAAAGGATGGATTTGCTGGTGCATACTGGTTGTTCAACAGCATTTCAATAATGCCATTAAAACCATATTTAAAGCTATTCAATGTCATTGGAATGGCACAAAGTGGGTAGAGCACATTAGTCAGTTTGTCATTAATCCAGCAAAAAGACATTACTGATGCTTTTCTTTTTTTCCCATAGAGCTCTTTATGTGATGTGATTTTCATAAGAAATGCTAGCAGCAAGACCATATCTTGTATGATTTTTTGCAGCTTAATTCTTGAGTGTTTGTCCCCTACAAAATATTTATGTGAACAATGGAGTCAAGTAACAATTAAAGAAAAAAAAAAATGAAATAAATATATTCATTGTGACTGGAAGGGAAAACAAACACATTTTATGAGTTCTGATCTCAAACTTTAACGAGGTTATGTTGTTCAAAACAGACTTTTTGTAATCTTGTCTTCTCCAAAACTGCATTGGTTGTTCTCATGAAATTTTTTTCTCCAAGTAAATGCTGTTTCATACAAAGCTGTATGAAATATGTTTCTGTGCACAATCAAGTGTTCACAAAATTCTCTTACAGAAGAAAGGTATCACATTACTGAATTTTTTATTTTTTCATAGCAAGACTGGGGTATTTTTTGGTTTTCCTCTCTTCCCAAACTGAAAAATAAGATTACAAATAGGCATGGGTTGAAAACTCCAGTAATTTTGAAGCCTCCAAGGGAGTACTGAATATTATTTTCTTCTTAGGTTGAAGGCTCAAAGGCTGAATCTGAGCTGTTTATCTGCAATAGCTTCTAGGTTGATGAAAGCATTATGGGAGGACATACTGTTTTCCACCACAGTAATAACAAACTTGAGACTCAAAGCTGAATGGGACAACACACCTGCAGGCTACAGAAAGCAAGAACATGGTGAGACGTACAAAGAATGGTTTTGTACATTTTATTATTTTGAACCAGTTTGTCACTGGAACGACAGTAATAGAAGTGGCACTGTACTCCCTTCTGACAAGTCAGAAAGTTCTTGCAAAAATTGATTTTAAAAATACCCCTCACAATTTTCTATTACTGGGCATCACTTCTGAGAAGAAGTCTTCTTTAAGAACGTAACAAGTTAGACAGAATAAAGGATAACTTTTTAATCAGAGTCTTATCACAAAAATTACCCTTTCCCCTCCTAAAAGAAAAAAAAAAAAGTCCTATAATACCAGTTCAGAAGAAATTCTGATATGGTAACTGCAACTCAAATGGATAATGAGACAGAGATCAGAACTCTACCTACAGAAGAGTTTTACCCCTGCATCTCTGTTGTGGAAACACTGAAGGCTGATCAAGAGGAACTGACAAGCAGAAGAACAATATTTCATTTCAGAAAGAAAAGAAAATATTTTGCCACTTCCAAACATAGTGATCATAAATCAAGAATGAGGAAAAGATAAAAGAGATTAGAGGAAAGTCTGTGAATTTCTGATTCTAAATGGAACACGGATTAATATCTGCCCATGGAAAGTGAAAAAATCCTTCTTGGCAGTAAAAAAAAATGGCAACATTTTTTTCCACTTGATATAAAACACCCAAAATCTGCAGGTTCCTCCCTAATCATTAATTTTAAAATAAATAAAGCATATAACCCCGTGGGTGAAACTGGGTCAAAGAAAATGTGCTCGACTAGTCATCTTACTCTACATGAAGTCCTCATTAACAAAAGTCAGCCCAAGTGGGAACCAAGTTAATTTATGACTTCTTTACTTAATGCAAAAATATGCCATGCTTAGTGTGTGCTGCATTTTCTGCTTTGGCAGTGAGCTAGCACATGCACAGGAACTGGGCAGGGAGGTTGGAAGGTGTTTGTGTGTCAGGTTTGCTGAGGTTTCTTGCTAAAAAACCCACAAGCAAAACCCAAAGAGCAGAACAATGACAACAAGGAACCTTTTGTCACTGTTTCCACAGCCTGCATTCCTGAGATTCATGCAACCCAAACAGAAAACCTCTACCCACCTTTTAGAGACAGAAAAAGTGTGAAAAACTAATGTGTTTCCACTCAAACTATGCTTATTCCTTTTTCTCTATGCAGCTTCCTCTTCACTGTTATCTGTGATTGTTCCCTGTATTAGCATGGTTATATTGTGACCACCCAGAACAACAGACAAGTTTATGACAAATAAATTCCAATATTTGAACTACTCAGCCCCCTTAACCTAGGAAGATCTTTCCAGAAAATTAGCCAAGTTTAGCTCCACATGGTTCTGCATCATAGGGACAGTGAAGGGCCTTGAGGGGAAGCTGTGGTGAGTGGCTGAGGTCACTTGGTCTGTCCAGACTGGAGAGGAGAGCACAGTCTTCAACATCCTCACAAAGGGAAGCAGAGGGACAGGTACTGATCTTTTTGCCTCTGTGATCTTTTTGCTCCTGTGACAAGACTTGAGGAAATGGCAGGAAACTAGGTCAGGGGAAGTTTAGGTAGAATGCCAGGTAAAGGTTTTTCCTCCAGAGGGTGGTTGGGCACTGGGACAGGTTCCTCAGAGAATTGATCACAGCACCAAGCCTGGCAGAGTTCAATAAGCATTTGGACAATGCTCTCAGGCACACAGTGCCTTGGGTTGTCCTGCATAGGTCTGGGAGTTGGATTTGATGATACTGGTGGGTCCCATCCAGCTCAGCATACTCTATGCATATCTGCACTGAAGAACTAGAAAGGGCATGCATGACCAGACATGCTAGGAGTGCATGCTGAGGGTGACTAAGTAAATCAGACTAAATAACACCCTTCCCTGGAAACCAGGTTGGCTTATTTCCCCTTTCAAGAAATCAGACGACAAAATTACAGGTCTCCCAAGATAAACCAAACCAAAGAAGTAGACAACGCCTTTACTATGCTAAAATTATGAGAAGAATTATTGCTAATAGCATCACAAGAATTTCTACTAATATGATTCCCTCTTATTATATAGCTGGATACTATACAAAAGAAAAAAAGAACAAAATCAAGGCTTCCATCATCAGTATATTCCATCTGCAAGTAGTATATATGTCTAGTCGTTGTTCCTGGTAGAATTTTCCCAATGGGATTTGATGCTGGAGAAACCATACTCCTTATCCACTAGCCATGGAAACTTGTTCAGCTGGCAGAATGGGATTTGATTCACTGTGTGCATGAGAAGCCTCACAGCTCTGACCCAGCATGGATATCTTTAAAAAGCAGCATCTGAAATACTCCATAGATCTCATTACCATTAATTAGTTCTATTATGACGATGTCTAAAAGTCCAGCTGAGCATGGAGCCATTATTGTTCTGTGCATTGTGTGAGCACAAAAAACACAGTCCATGCTTTAAGAAGCTTAGTGTCTAGATAGAACAGGCAGACAAAGGGAGAGAGGAAGAAATGGTGCTAACAGTTTAAGTAACTTAACCAAAGTATCATTTATATTTGGAGGGCTGGGTCCCAACCTCCTGCCTTAATATGATGCTCTATTTGCATACATTCCTTTTTGTAAATTATCCTTGCTGCATTACTTCATAATCTTTTGTGCTGGTGTTCTCTGTATGAATACATGCTTCATTCATTGCTCAGCCATTTCTCTAATGAAGAAAGAGCTAGTTTCCTCACATTAAAATACACAAGTCAACTCAGCTGGCATCATCGGGACTTTTCTTTTTCTTCTCTGGATATATCCTGTACATCAGCATGCCTCTCAGTCAACCAGTGTTCAAAGATTATTTTAAAAGCCTGACCCACAAAGCAGCTGTTTCTCCTGCTAAAAAGCAATTTAGAAGCCTGAATGCCACAGATAATATGTGGGAATTGGCCACCTGAAAGTCTGACCCAGAGGTCATCCCATAGCATTAAATTCATGCCTATGCAAATGGCCTACAGAAAGCTGTGCATCTATAAAACAGGCTAATAAATACTTTTCCACATAACATGGGCATTTTAAGACTTAGTACATCAATGTTCATAAAGTATTAGGACTTTGAGGAGCAGATGGTAATGACAAATTTATATTTTATTGCAACTTTTGTTTTGCTGGAAAATTCCCAGTCAGCTGTGACTGTAAGCATGAAATAATTATTTCGCTTTTTTATCAATATTTTTTTCCTATTTCTGCTAACAGTTTAAAATCAATTAGCTTGCCCTGGTAGCTGATTTCGAGCAAAATGCATTTGTATCCATTATGCTAACACAGAAAAAAAGTTTCACTGTCAGTAAAATGGGAAACCCCCTGAGTTTCATATCTTTGCATTTGTAATAAGCAGCTTTTTCACCTGCAAAGTTTTTTATTAGATAGACTTCTGAATGTACTTTGAAGAGGGTGTGGAGAGGAGCAGGCTGATATCATTCTTCCAATAATGAACTCATACTCCTTGGACTAGCCCTAGGCCACTTGGAATAATTTTTGTTAGTGGCTTGGAAATGGCAGAACCAAGATAAAATGAAGTTTAACTGAAATATTTTTGAGATATTGTGGAATAAAAATGGCACAATGTTGTATGGGTCAGGACTGCAAAGTTGTACTTGCAATGCAGTTGAATCCAGACAGTCTGCTTGTAATTTTACTTCCTGAGGAGAAGTACTAAATTCTCACAGATTTAAATAAATGTTGTAGGTAACTACATGCCTAATTCCTTGCACAATTGACTCAAAATGCACCCCTTAGGAGTTGAATTGATATGTACCTGTCAAAGACTGCTTTGGTGTTGTTTTTTCATGCAAATAGAATCTTAAGCAATAAATCAGATCCTCGGTGTGCAATTTTCTTAAGTACATGTCTGGTGTCATTAAACAAACAGAGAAGCAATATACCAGGTTAAAGGAAAGAAGAAAATAGCAGTACATTGTTTTAAGAACAGCACAGAATCTAAAGCAGCAGTTAATGATCTTCTTTCTTTTAATGATTGCTCTTAATGATATTGTTGACCTACTTGTTTTCTTTTCCCCTTGCCTCCCTGTGGCTTGTCCTTCTACTCTTTCATTGCAGCATTCTAAGTCACTTGTCTTATATTTCTTGGATAGATGTCTTTACACAATGGCTGAGGGGTAGTTCAGTGAACAAGAACATGGCCAGTTTTATGATCCATTCTGACAAGGATAAGATCCTCTCATACTCCCTACACTTCCCCTCCTACAGTTTACTTGTCTTGTGTAATTACAATCTCTGGAGCAGAGATGGACTCCTACAATTGCTGAAGTACAACTGCTGGATCAAAAAACCCACCTTTTTAGAAAGAAAGTGGTGAATTTTAGGATTTTAGGTTTGTCTTGTAGCTGTAGAGTAAGAAAAAGTATAACACTGGCCCAAATAACATTCATCTTCTCAAGGATGTTTAGCTGAAATCTGGAAATTGTTATTGTTTCAGAGCAGCCAAGATGTGACCATGATTTGTCTCCCCAGTAGATTTGCCAGTCTTATAGTAACTGTAAGCAACTTGAAGGGAAGGACTCCAAATTTTATTAAGAATGGAGGAGACCCTTACATGCTGCAAAGAAACCAAACTCCATTGAGTTCAGTGTGTACCCAGTGATTTACCATGTCAATAAGTTATTACAAGGTTTGCTTTTAGAATAGGAGAATTCTCAGGACAATAAGAAAATGAAGTATTTTATTTCAGGAATTCCTATAGTATATACCTTGCTAACATGCATAGAGTAATGATAGTAACAGCAAAAATCAGAGTAAAGCACCTCCAGGAAAGCACCTGGTAATAGGTAAAGGATGTAATACTGGAAAGGTACTAATCTGTGAATATTCCATTATGAAAAATGTGGGATTACACTTTTATTTTCTTGTCTCCTGTCCTGTTTTAAAGTTTGTATACTGAAGAGCTATAGTGATGGTTGAGATAAAGGTATTTGACATTACTGGGTTCATTACCTTTCTCTCTGAACTTCTCATTCTGTCTTTAGCATACAGCTCATTTATTACCTGGGCTTCAATTCTATTAGAGAGACACCAAGGTTATGTTAGTTCTGCCATCTGTAATAGGGTAGGTTCTACATTATTACACATAACAAGATGACCAGGGATTTAAAAAAAAAAAAAAATTCCCCTCCCCTCTCTGCTCTCATCACACATGGTGCCATTAAATACTGAGCCTTTCAGGAGAGATCATTGCTTGTTTGATGCAGTGGATGGAAATTCTCATTTCAATCAGGTAGTGAACCTTCAAAGGAAAGGCTCGTCAGGAGGGATGGGAGAGACCTTGATATATCAAAACAAGCCTTTAAATAATAAACACACTTCAAACCCAGGGCTTATCCTGCATATAAAGCACAAGGACTATGAGCAAGTCAATGTGAAAGATATTTACAAGGCTATTTTCTATGCAACACAAAACTGGCTACTTTTACACTCATATATAACGTATATTTTCATCATTAATCACAAATAAATAGTTTCTCTACTCATGAATCCAAAAGAGGATTTTTGATTTTAGTCCCATATTTTGGCACAGCAAATTGACACCTTTTTGAAGCTGCCACCATAATAATGGGTAGAAAGAATCTAGACACCATGAATCTTCCTCAGTACACTTAATGGGTTTTGTCTGTCCTCTCTGCATCTCCAGCCCAGCTAGTTCAGAATGGAGAAATGTGAAGCATTCTAATATCAGCTTTTTCTCCCTCTGGGTGTAAGTTTGCTTTTAAACAAGTCAAAGAGAGACTTTCTGCTGACTTCAGAGTACTTTTGTATTGTGTCCAGTCCAACTGGGTTATCTTCTTGGACAGTCTTTGGAGAATACAGGTACAGATTGCCTCGTGCACCATTTTAGGCAGCAAGTTGTTGACTGGCCAAGAAAAAATAGATCCTGTTTCTTTTCTTTTATTTTAAATTTCCAGAGCTTCCTTCAAAGAAGGAACATTTGACACAGATATTTGTACAAAAGAAAAACATATCAAATGTGCCCAACCTGATGTCCAAGACCTTTTAAATGACATTTTACATGTAAGAAAACATTGCTGTGTGTGTCATTCAGAGTGAGTGTCTAGAGAAGTTTGATGGTGAAACTATCATGGCAACTCACAGCAAAATAGATCTTGGTTAATGCTAAGTGGGCTCCAAATGCAGAATAGGTACAGCTTTGGAGGAGATTTAAAGGTTGATAACTAGTGCACATGCCCCAAAGATACTGAACAAACTTATAGAACTTCTCCTATGAAAGGAAGAAAATATATATTGGATGTCAAGCATTAATGCAAGTGTGTAAGTGCAGGGCATCAACAGCTTCATAGATTATTCATGCATGAAAAGACTAAAGAAACATCAAGGATAGGCTTTGAAAGTAAATATGGGAAGATTTTTACTGTATGAAATGGAAAGAGTGATCATAGACATGAGGTACCATGACAGAGGTGATTGATTGAAGCAGTGGGTATTTTTGTAGCCCCATTTGCACTGGCCTGAAAGGGAGAAGGAAATGGGATTCTCAAAGCCCAAATAAAAAAGGTTTCTCTCTATCACTCCATTTTCTCTTGGCTGTGGGTCAGTTTTTATTATCCATGAGAAGCTATGGCTATTGGATACACTCCAGGTTGGGGCTTCTGTAATTTCAGCAGAGCAGTAAAAATAGAATGAAGGAAAGAAAAATTGATTACAGCTTGAAGGCTTGATATATAAAGCTGATAGAATATTCAGGGATGTTCACACTGCCTAACTTTTAGACTAAAAAGTCTAAGTTCAAACTAGGAAATGAGGCTCTTGGAGGGTCAGCAGACCTCTCTAGGTTTTTTCATGTGATGATTCACAGGAACTGAGTGACATTCCTTTTTGTTTTGCCCTCACAGGAGATCTTGAGTAGCTAAGAAGTCCACTGGTCTAATAGTAGCAATTTAAGGTAGGTAAACTCTTTTCCTTGTCTCTCCAAGCCTCTATTTCATGCAGCAACCATAAGTAAGTGGTTTTCATTCAGATCAGATGTTACTTATTACATCTTCTCCCTGAGTGTAGGAAGAAAAGAGAGGAATTTGTAGCATGCATTTCATCTTATTAAATTAGTAGATTATCTGCAGAAACAAGTTTTATTGGGAGATTCAGACATATTGATTAGCTAGACTGAAGAGAAAAACACAGAGATTAATGTATGAACAACATACACTGAAGAGTGAAAATGAGATAGATGTTTTCCTCCTGGCTATTTTTGGAGAATTATCTGTTTCTCCAGACAGGACTGTGTCCCTCTCACTGACATGGAGTGTTATACTGGCATAAGCTATTTCATCTTATTAGTCTAGCTCTGCACCAAGAAACAAGAGAAGTTGGACCTGTATTATCTTGAATTTTATTAATTAAAATTTATTGAATAACAACCTCCTGCTTTCCTGCTACCTTAATCCCAAATCACAATTACAAGGAAAATTATGAGACTACCATCTTTCTCTCTCTTTATCTCCCACTAAACATTAAATTAGTTACACAGAGATAAATTTTCCTGTAAGAAAGTCTGAAGAAGGCAGTAGGATCCTTTTTTTGTGGTTTGTAAACCAAACATTTGAATTCCTAGCATGCACAAAGCAAAAGAAGTCTTCAGCAGATTCTACCTCCCCTTTAAAATGCTCAGATTTATCCCAAGTATGAAATGGGTCGATAAGAAAACAGCTGTTTGAGTGAAAGGGAATATTTGATGGAGCCAAACTCCACTACTCAGACCTTTTTCCTGAAAAGACCTATAAGTTACATAAAAGTAGTGATGGGTGTTTTTGACATGGCACTAGGAAAAGATGCTGCTTGCTGCAATGGGCATGAGTTTCTAAATGAAGGAAGGTCTGAGCTGAACTAGCTTTCACCCCTAGAAGTCAGATAAAAGCTGCAGAAAAAAGGGGATTTTCCTATAACATCGTATTGTGGGACACATTACTGGATGTTTTTGAGAGGAAAAGACACAGGGAGACTCAGTTGAGCATTTTACTGAATATGAGCCTTAAAAAAAAATGGATTTTGAGTACTAAAAGGACAGCTGAATGCATTGGGCTTGCAAGTCTCAGAAAAGCCTTTTTTATTAAGAAAAATAATCCCTTTTTATTGTATTGCAGAATTCCATCATCACACAGTTTCCTATCTTGTCCTCTTTATAAGCATTGCCATGGAATTACAACACTGAAAATAATGAAGTGCTTTATTGAGGTTAGGATGATAATTTCAGTGGGCCAGATAGCAGTGGGAGGATTCTGAATCTCAGGGTGAGACAGGCAGATCCACATCCAGAGCAGGAGGGATGCTGGATTCTGGGGCAGCCTTCAGACAATTAATAGTACAGATGGAAAGCATCTCCTGCCTGCCTGTATTGCATTAGCACAGAATCCAGAAGTCTAGGTATGAATCAAAGCAATCCAATGGGTTTGCTGAATAATTCCAAGGTGTTCCTTTCCTGCTCTGTCAACAGGGTCTTCAGTAGGTAGACTTGAAATTGCTCTATGGGTCACAAGTGGCATGGCTTCTCTCTTGGTGGTGGCTCAAGTTCTGTCACTTAAGCTCAGCAATGTTGAAGGACCTGTCTGTGAAAGACAGAGCTGACACTCCTGTTTCAATGCCAACATGAAAAACCCCAGCAAAAACCTTCAGTGTTTGCAATTTCTATGCTAGGCCTTTTACTTTTGTTCCTATATCCGAGTGACCCACCCTGTCATTCCTGCCAGTGTCCCACTCCACAACCCATCCCAAAACTGACCAGGAGAAATGGAGAGGAGAGGAGAGGAGAGGAGAGGAGAGGAGAGGAGAGGAGAGGAGAGGAGAGGAGAGGAGAGGAGAGGAGAGGAGAGGAGAGGAGAGGAGAGGAGAGGAGAGGAGAGGAGAGGAGAGGAGAGGAGAGGAGAGGAGAGGAGAGGAGAGGAGAGGAGAGGAGAGGAGAGGAGAGGAGAGGAGAGGAGAGGAGAGGAGAGGAGAGGAGAGGAGAGGAGAGGAGTTTTCCTCCATTTTTTATAGATCTGTATGCAACAAAATTATATTTTCTCTCATTATTATTACTTGAAACTCAGAAACCAGACACTCCACATTAATGCAGCAGCACTTGCAGCAGCAACAACAACAAGCCCCAAATACCCAATCAAACCCAAAACAAAATAAAAATGGGAAGAATATTAGTTAGTTCAGGGAATAGGAAATATGACACCATTATTCTGAAGGTGTAAAAAAACATATAAAAGAATAATGAATTCAAACCCCCAGTTTTTCAGAACTAAAATATGCTCTCTGTTCTAGGCAATGAGACAGCATTCTGTAAAATGCTTTGCAAAAGCTCATATTAAGAATATGTGCAACTTTCATACTATAGTTTTAAATATGAAAATAATATAAACATCCTTCTTTAATGGTAGGCTTCCATTTGATAATCATACTGTTAAAGAAAAAATGTAAATGGTAAATAATTGTTAAGGTGACAATCAACATGTGACTGGTTTTACAAGTTGAGCATTGAATAGGAAAAAATAGAATTATAATTAAAATTATTTAAAATCTTATTTTAGTATTTAAGTTATCTGGTTTTTTTTTGCACTTCTCAGGAGAAATCACAGAGACACTTAATCTACTTTCTTGGGCTATCAGTTTACTAAACTCCTTTTGCACTGTACCACATGAGCATAGAACCACAAAAGCTGTCCTATAAAATAAATTCTAAGTCTAGCAAACAGAAAATGAAACCAAGCAATTCCATTAGATCACTTCTTTGATTAAACTTAAATCAAACCTGCATCAGAGATTCAGGATCAGGGCTTGGTGCACAGCAGACAGAGCTTGCTCAACCCTGTCAACTGAGCTGGTAACAATTGCTAAAGGTAATCTCTGCATTTGTAAGTAGACAAATACTTCTCATTCAGTTGCCTGTTAGTGCATGTATAGGGCCAAGAATAACCTTTATTTAAATTATAGTATCATAAGGAACATTTTCCTGAGTGATTTTAGTCTGTTGAGTGGACTAAGAATTGTGTTGAAACAAAATCTGCTTCTGCTTCATTGATAAGAACAGTTTTGGTATTTTTTTCCTAGCTTTCTCTGTAAAAAATTTAATGAAGCACAGAGTGTAGCTGGTGATTTCCTACCAGTGCACATCCATCACAAAGCTTTGTTTTGAGGCTGTGCTTTCCTGTTCTCTGCTCTGCTGCTCATTGTATTTCTGGAGTTCAGCAAATGTCTACTTGAGCAGATCAAAGCATAATCTTGGCTTTCGTTGCTTCTCTGTGGTTTCTGGTGCTTATGTTAATCCTACTTAAACTAAGTAGTCAGAGATTTGGGAGATTTGAAATACAAAATAGATTCTAACCTTGAGATGGATTAGGGTTGTCAGATGACACAGAACTGTCATGTAGGACTAACATTATGAAAACAAGAGCTGAAAATACTGTTTTAGTGTAGCTGACAACAGGGATTTATCCTAAAAGAGACATGGATGTGTTTGATTAAAGCAGCTCCTTAGTGAATATGTAGCCTGAGTGCCTTGCAAGGTTATTGATTATGTATCTTAAGTCAAAGATATGGCTTCTTCCCCAGGAGATTTGTGTTTTCATCCAGTAAACACAGTAGTCTTTAGAACATAGATACAGTCTTTCACAAAAGCACTTTATTTTGTATGATAAGGAGTGGATTAACTTGCATTATAATTACATATCAATTACTTTTTCTTCAAGAAGTCCTCTTGTCTTGCAGTTATTTTCAAATAACAACTAAAAACTTATCTACAGGATCCAGTGGGGCAGACTAAGACTCTTAGAGGGGAGAGGACACTCAATTTGCTCTTGGTGACTTGTTCAGAAGTCAGGGCCATGGTGACAGCATAGACCATTTTTCTTTTAGTTATGAAAATATTTTTCAGGTTATTCAGGGTGTTTTCAACACTTTTTTTTTAATTATTATTTTTAGGATAACATCTCATTTTGACTTGGAGATGTTTACCATGCCCGACCTTCATTCTGCTCTGAAGAACAGGACTTTTTATGGTTTTATCACCAACCAGTAGAGACCAGTGTCCACCATTTACTTAAGCCTTTTCTGGAAGCTTGGGCAGTTGTCACACTAACCCAGCAACCCTCACAAACACGGGCAGGAGAGCAGTCAGCTCCCACAGATCTGCAGCAGGCATGGACTGCACCTGCACCACCCCTCCTGTGATCACACCTAACTCAGGTCCAGGCTTGGATGGATGGGCTCAGAGAGAGAGAAACTGGGGAAAGGGGAGGCAAGAAAGGTTTGGCCCTAAATTAGGTGTCTCAGTACATGTTTGTTATCAGGCTGGCATTTACTTTGTTTTCTTTTTGCTTTTAAACATGAAACCACCAAGCTATGCTGGAGCACTCCTGTCATCCCTCCTCGTTTTTTTTTCTGTTTTTTTTTTTTTTTTTTTTTTTTTTTTTTTTTTTTCTGGACTGTGAATTCAGTTCTTGAAAGAGAGAATCTTCCTCTCTTTACAGTACAGATAGATCCAGGTCCATGTGCCTCTGGTCATACTTGCAGTTTTCTATGTCAGAAGCACATTTTTGTCCACGTTACTTGTTTCCTGAGAAGCCAAATTCAAGCATAGATGTTTTTAATATTAAAAAAAGAAAAAATTAGAAACCCATCCACTACTGACCTTTTGTACTGGGACCACAATTATGGTGGAAGGCAAAAATCCATTCTCTGCTTTTTTAATCTGGCTTTCCCTTCAAGAAACAGATCTAATAAAATGCAACAAAACAGTACCTGCAGAGAGGCTCCATCCTCCTTATTCTCTGCAGTTTTAGAGACTGACAGCCAAGCAGTCTTTTTCAGCCTTACTGCTGCTGTACAACTAGTTTGGGAAGCAGAGGGATAATGAGGTATCAAAGTAAAGGAAGGAGCTACTTACATGAAACAAAAGTGCAAACTGCCTAGAAGAGAGAGTATTTATAATAGACCTGTCTCCAATCTGCAGACAACAATTATTTATTATTATAATCTGTATTCTTGGCAAAAGAACAACCTGCAGAGAAGACAGGCACACACCTCAGCTCTGTACTTGTCCATCACCTTTCCCAAATGTGGGCACAAGCTCTTCCAACCCTTGCTTTGGGGCAGCAGCTGCTCTCTGCCTGCTTGCCATCCCCAAGAGTGAAGGTAGAGCTGAGGAACTCTGCCACAACACATCTGCATGTGGAAACACAAGGGCTGAAGACTCTTATTTTCAAAATACATTTCAAGAATGAACAAGGTAAGCATTTTCTTCTAAGCTTTTCTCATCTTCTCCCAAGCATTCTTCATTGAAGCTCTCTTTTGGATGAATAAACAGTAAGTTGGAAATATTTCACCTGGTGATATTTATGCATCCTTAGTTCCTGGTGCAAAATCTGATGGATGAATAATGACCAAACCATAATGGCTAAGAGGTAATGCTAAAAACAAACTATCTTTATTGATCCTACTGTTCTTCTCCAGACTTCAGGAACAAAAAGCATTTAAATCAAGTTTGCTAACACATTAATATCCTTTAAGCAGCTGTTATAACCTCATGTAGACAAAGAAAATCATATTGGAAAAGATGTAATGTGGTCATGATCAATTAGGCAACAGATTTACACTCTGAAGATTCAGGGCCAGACTCTTCCTAATTTAACATAACTCTCATCATTTCACAGAGAAAGGAACACTATAGTAAGAACTATCAATATGGTAAAACAAATTTATTTTATAATGACAAAGTCCCTTTTATGTCAGTTAAGCTGAAAATCATGTCAGTCAGAGATGCAGGACCAAAGACAACATTCCTCTGAATATCTGGGCAAGCTGTCAATAATTTCAGCCTTTATGTCTCTGCCTTTGAGTGTAAATAACAACTTCCAAATGTGACTGCACTGCTTAAATACTAATTTCTGATCATACACTTGGAAAGTAAACCAACAAGTAAGGATGCTTTCCAAAGACCACCTAAGTCAGTTAGGGGATATTCCTAATGGACATCTGGAAATAAAAGTAATCCCATGTAATAAGTAAGACCTCATTAAAAATAAACACAATTTGAGCTATATATGTGAATCATGTCCTTTCCCTTTTTTGAGAAATATCAGCAAGAAATTCTTGCAAATAAAGATGATAATGCACTTTCAGATAAATCATTTAAGACAGATCCTTCAACTAGCTTTGCTTGTAAGGATTAATTACTAACTTTGAGGATAAAAAGTTTAGTAACAGGTATAACTAATTGCTATAGCTAAAAATTTATTGTCTCATTCATGTAATGCAGCATAACTATTTTTAGTTCTTAGACTAAGAAATACATATTTTTTATACTATGATAAATACAAGCAAGCAGTAATTCAGGTTGCAAAATATACTTTATAAATATAGGGCATGCCTTCTTCCTTTAATTTGAGGACAAGGCTTGCCCTGATTTTAGCAGTGTAGGTTTAAGTCATAGATCAAAATGGCCTTGCAGCATGAAATTTCAAATGATGTTAGGTTTCAGGCTTTCTGAATTATCTGGGCAGCTTTTGTTTGATGTCTTTTTATACATTTTTGAAAGGGAGTCTTTGAAATGTGTACATGGCTGAAATCTTTGTATCTGTCATCTTGTTTTTGTCATTTATCTTTTAGCTCAGGTTTTTTTTTTCCTTTTTTTTTTTTTTTTTTTTTTTTTTTTTTTTTAATATATGAAAGAATCTTCCAATCTAAGCAGAACAAAATAAAAGATGAGTAAAATTAAACTGAGGGAGCAACTTAGGCTGCCACTATCACTTTTTCATTTCATCCCACCTTTTTTGTTTCCTTATTTATGCATATGGAGACATGCAAATGTTTTGGTTTTTAGATTTTCAACCATTATTGGGGCAATCCTGTGGTATCTTATGGATCACCAGTAATTTGTATTTTATGTATTTGTATTTATTAAGAATTTTGATTAAAAAGTGGAACATAAAGCTCTTATGCAATGGGCAGATGATACTGAAATCAAGATAAAAAAAATTATCAGTGACAATAGTTGGGTTATGAGTTAGATGCTTCTAACAGAAAGAAAACACAATTTTCTTGCAGATTGCCAAAGAGGAAGTTCTACCACTGCCATTCTGACTCCCACTTGTAAAATTAATCTTTCATTATCCTCTTCAAGAACCTTCCTTTCTCTTCACAATTGACTGCCATGCCAGATGCACAGAAATATTTACTCTGTAAAGAACTTTAGGATTAAGAGATGTGGGCAGGTTTAAAATCCTAAAGGGAATCCTTGTGTATTGCAATGTGTGGATTATTGATCTGTGGCAATAATAAGATACAAAACCTCTGGACTAAACAGTTAAGAACTAAGAATGGTTCAGATCAGTTATTCCACACCATTGGAACTGTTTGGGGAAAAAAATCCTCTTCCAAAAAGAGTATAAAAATCAGAGATTTTTCATTCTGAAATGCATGAGATCCCTCCCAGAAATGTTAAAATAACTTGTACACAAAAATGGCAAGCTTTGTTTTTCTGGAAAATAATAAAAATAGCCAGAGTTTCTTTATATTATATTTTGTTGAAAGTCACGTTCCAAGTCAAGTTTTTTCAAGATGTTTTTTGTTTTATTTTAATCTGAATGTTGAAAAACCTTAGCAAATCAGGAATTTATACATGGCTTTCAAGATGTAAAAGAGCTATAAAGAGAGAAGAGACATTATTTTGACCAAGTCATATAAATAAAATAATATGATATATATGATATATAAAAATAAATATAGAAAAAATATTTTAATCAATTTATATTTTCTCTATATATATTTAACTAATTCTATATTAATTTTTTATATTTATAAATTATATATAATTAAAAATTAATGATTGAAATATACCTCTATTTGTACATATATAATATATATTATGAAATTATCTATAAATTTATAGACATTAATTGGCCATAAGAGTACAAGTTTTTTCCCAGATGTAGTATTATTGCCTTATTTTTGGTTCTCATCCAACAAAATAAGCATATTTTTCAGATATTGTCTACTTGGTTTTTCAGCTCAGTGTTTTAATGGGCATAAATGTGGCATGAATAGCTCACAAATGATTAATGGATTATATTTCAAGATACAAATAACAAAAGCAATTTAAAAAGCCATGATAGATTGTCTTTTTCATAAATAAAACCACTTTGGCTTTATGCACTATACTTTAGCAATTAAAAAAGTTATTGTCCATTGGGAAAAAATTGATATAAACTCACATATATTAGAAAAAATAGCGAATTAAATAACAAAATTGACAATACAAAGCTATCTGAATGCATTTTAAAACATACAGAGGATTCTGTAAGGAGGGGTTAATAACTCTTATTTGATTATATGAACCTTACTGACATTAGAATTATGTCAATAAACAAACTGGAAGGATGCTTAAAAAAAAAAAAATTGACTTTGGAGCTGTGAAGTCTCCAGATCCTCTTTGTACACCCTGAAGGATGCAGTGAAGGGCATTGCTGAAGGGATCAAATCACTCTCAGCTCTAAGCAACCCTTGAACACCTTACACCAAGCCCAGGCCTGCCTGGTAGAGTCAGAGCCAATTCCTTTAGTGTCAAAGCAAGTCAGAATAAGCCTCATAAAACTCTGACATGCTGTGGATGCCCCCAAAGTTGAAGTTGAAAGAAATATTTAAACAAATAAGCTATGTTTGCTTTTCTATACCCTTGAATTTGCTCAATAGTGTAACAGTCATTATTCTGTAGGACTGGTGTGTAGGAAATGGGACATTGTTTAGTTACACACAGTTCCTGAAGTACTTTCTTGCAGCAAGAAGGTTCAACAGTGGTCAGATTTCTTTCAAGAGAGTTGATTTTACTCCTAAAGTCATGCACAGGTAGTGAGAGTCACTGGAAGTGTTGCTCTGGCAGGGTATGAGCAGCGTGCCCCCACAGGCAGCCAAGCAGAACAAGTTTTGGGCTCTGAACCTGAAGAAATGCTCAGTCATCTCTATTTTAGTTTGTTCAAGGCAAAGTACCTGAGAAATGCAGTAAGGGTCAGAGTAAGCAGCAGCAGCACGTGGCCTCTGGGAAGGGATTTCCATGGCAAATGCTAATTATTACACGCCAGTGGATTCAAAGGCAAATAGTCTTTTTTCGTTCTGAGTTGGTGTAGCTGTCCCCAGGAAGCAAATGTACCTTGCCTTGCCAAAGTGCCCTGGTCAGAGGATAAAACCCACCAGAGGTTAATGCCCACAGACCAAGGCACCACTTGGCAGGAGCTGAAGGAAGAGGTGGCCAGTCTGGTCATCCAGGCAAGACAAATTCCAGCCCTGGCACCTGGCATCCTTCCAGAGCAAACCAAGAGCTGCAACTGGGTGGACCCACTGTGCTCCCAGTGTGGCCAAGGTGGCACTTTCAGGGGGCACATCATGCTTGAAAGGACACACCAAGTTACCTGCTGGGTCACAGCCAAACCTGGGGCACCCCCTCAAAAAAGGAGTGCTTGCAGATTCTGGTTTCTCCTTCCCACAGCAGGACCCTAGGTGAAAAAGAAATTCTGTGTTCCTTTGAATCCTTCACAGTTTGGATGTGTGTTGTTGCTCTGCCTTCAAAAATGCAGCAGTTTGCTACTTCTGTGGTGAATTGTGCAGCTAAAAACTCTTCGTGGCTTTTGATGAATGATCTCTAGAGCTGTTTCCTCATCTTTTGATGAATGCTTTCATGAGAATAGATAAATATTGTACTATTTTATTTTCTTGACACAATCTTTGTTACATAAATGAGGCAGTAACTTTTAATGTCTTGTGACTCCTGTGAATTATAGAAATCTGCTTTTAACTTTCTGACCTTTCTCAGTGGGTTGTGTTTCCAATAGAAGTCCATTTTACTCTATTTTATCAGCTTCACTTAATTTGTGGGGAAGGGACAGGCATGTTCAAGTGAAAACAGCAGAAAGTACTTACTCTTTTGTGCTTACAGGATGGTATTTCATGAGTGATATACAGCATCAACATCCTGATGCTTTAGCAGATGAAAAAATGAAATATCATACAGGCAGAAATGTATTCCCACAGCAACAACAGGATGCAGCACATTCCTACTGCAGGTTTGTTATGAAGCTGAACAGATCCTGCACTTCTTCCTAGATGAAAACACAAATATATCCAAATATCTTCTCATCTAAATATAATCAGTGGTTGTATTTTACTGTAGCACCTTTAAATAGCAACAGCAAAACATAAATAACAAGCAACACAATTTTAAGACCTAGTACTTAGAATCTCTTACCTTAACCAAAGAGTGACCTTGCTTATTTAATGGACAAACTTCAACAATTACTGGGGTTTTTCTCAAGTATCAACCCTTTAATAAAAATATTAATTCAGGGCTTAATTTGGTGTAGTTTGCTCTAAGCCTGAATCACAAGCTGAGGTAAAATATACCATGTGGTGAGTCTCATAGTTTGCATGCTCACATGGAGCTGATCCCCAGAGGTCTCTTCCAACCACAGCCATTCTGTGATTCTGGGATTCTCTGAAAGCTCTTCTCTAACATGAAAAAGAATTTCCTGTATATTTATTTTCATTAGAAGAGGAAGCCGTGTTGGAAATTAAAGTACTACTAAATTAATTAATTAAACTATTAATTAAAGTGCTTTTAGCCTTCTGCTTGAAACAATCCAGTTTGCCATTTAACAGAAGTTAAAGTCATATTGAATATAAGATATCAGGTTTAGAGATTCAGCAGTGGTTCATATTCCTAAACATTAGAATAAATAACAAGTAGACTACCAAACCCCATAACCTGTGCTTTCTTATCCTCTTCAGTATGTGTTTGGTTAGGGAAGTCCATCAAACTCCTAAAACAAACCATGGGACAGAAAAGTGAGTTTATCATTTATAATTTTAATTGTGGAGCTTAGCACTTGCAATCAACCACTCACCCAGAAACAAACACTGTGCTGCCTATTTATTTTTAACTACTGCACAATTAACACTCCATTAAATACTACACCTGTAGCTCCTTTTTCTTTAAATCTGTTGCTAGGTTTTTCAGTCTCCCTGCACCTTAAAGTGCTTCAGAATTTCTTTTTCTCTTTTTTCTTCCTTAACAGTTTCAAGTTTCAATAACAGTTATTGACAACAGTCTGAGGCTTAAGACTACTATTTATTTTTAAACTAGGCATGAAAGGATTTTTTGAGCATGCATAATTACACAGCTAGAAAAGAGCAAGGATACAGTGGTATTTTGCCTGGTGTATTTTCCAGATACCTATGGCTAGGTAGGTTAGATCTGTATTTGTATATTGTTTCTGGAATATTCTTCAATAAAATACATGCAATATTTTTTCCTCTGATTCTCATTTTTCCACAGGAAATCTAAAATACAAGCACTCCTACCTTATGCTGCTACATCCATGTGGATAATCCTACAGAGGTGGTGTGTAGGTGTTTGGACAGTACCCCATCTACAGCTCCAGCACTTTATTTAGATAACCCACCACATACCCCACTTTCCCAATCCTCTTTCGTCCCTCTTTCTGATGTGGATGTGGAAGTGTTTGCTTGGCAGGATGCACAGGTAGAACCCTCACATCTGCTGAAGCCCAAGTGACACACCCTGAGTAAAGCCCATTGAGAGGGAAAAACATATTGGATGTTTATTTAAAGGTTGTTGAACCAAGCTGTGCATCCACAACATTAGCTGCTAATATTATTTCCCTAGTCTACAGCTTTAGGAAAGACCTTTACAGGAAAATTTACTGCACACTGCTTTAATTCCTTGTAAACCAAAAGCAAACAGTTTAATCCTTGCTGGCATTGCTTGTGCTTTATTTGTCAGAGGGAAACAGAGAGGAGTAATTAACTGTCATGTTCTGCATGGACAACTGGCTCATAGAGAAATAAAATAAATAAAGGGGCATGTGAAACTTCTGTTATGGGCCTGCTGGTGCCCCCAGAACACATCCCAGACTGAAGCTTTTATTTTTAATTTGAATGATGTCTTCAATCCACAAGGGTGTCCAAATAGGGTCTCAAAAGAGAGAAGTCTTTCATTGCTGTCACCAACCCTCTCTTCCCCCTGGCTTAAACAACTTCAATTTGAACCTTAAAATGAATTCAGTTTGAATCTTACACATTAGTGTAATGAAGCAAGGGAAACAAATCACACCTCTTCCAAAAGTCTGCCACAGCTTATTTTTCCTCAAACATCAAAATCTCTTATTTTTCTATACACCAGATGGCAATGTCTTCAGACAACTCCCAGCCTTATAATGACAGAGAATTGTGGTGTTACATGCACCCTTGATTTAAATCCCAAACAGTCTGGGTTTTATTCAGATCATCAGAAAAGGATGTTCCAGTAGAGAACAGACAGACGACAGCCTCACATCTTTAAGTCTGGAGAGTATAACAACATATGCCACAGCCAGTTTGGACTGCTGCTGGGAGAGGTGGCCAAGTTCCCAGTTCTCTGCAAAGAGCTCTTGCACTAGCAAGTTATACATAAGACAATACATTTTTTGCTGTATTTATGTAAAAATGAGGAACAATTAATCATCTTTCAGGATAAGACTTGAATTCAGGCCTAATTATCAATGGTAAAAATTACTTTTAAGAAACTGTCATGAATCTGTGTGTCTGTCAGAGATGAGAAAATAAAAGGTGTAGGGAAAAAAGGAAGAGAAACTTTCATATTTCTGAACCTGATTCAGTACATTATGAACATCACAGCAGGTTCCCTCTCGAGCAAGGCATGACTCACCTCCCTTGCCCACACCTACTGCCTCTCCCCTGCTTGACATTAAACAAGCATCTGCAAAAGTGCTACTTACTAACAGAAATTCAATTCATCACACAGAAGAGTGAAAAGAAATATCAATCTTTTTAAGCTTTTGTGTTTCTTCTTCCAGCCCCCACCACCTCTTTTTCTGGATCTTAATTTGAATAGATTTGCATTTGAGAACCTTTAAAGGAAGATAAATTGAATTAGGTGCCCACATCTGATTGACATTCATCATACTGATTTGAAAATTGCCACAAAAGACATTGAAGAAATCAGCACATCTGATTATTTTTGACACCTTTGTTTTTTTTCTTACATAATTTTCCTCCTGTTCCATTCAAAGACTTTCTCCTCTTGACTTCTGGATTGTCTTTCACCATCTCCTGTTACAGCCTCTTCTGTTCTGGGCTCCCAATTATGATTTTAGATTTCTGGTTTGTTTTGGTTCTATCAGTCTCCATCCTATATCTTTAACTGTTTACTACTATGTTGTGTAACTTGTTCTCTTGTTACCCCTGCTGTTAAACATGGGTTCCTTATTTTTAGGTGGAAATTTTTATCTCTCAGCTTTTGGAGTTTTCACATGTTTTTAAAACAGAAGATTTCTCTTTGATAGCAGAGACAAATCTGCTGCCTTTTATGCAGACATAGTGAGAATTAAAAGCATCTACAAACACAGGTGGAGACCTGAGTCTGATCTCCAAGGTCACTAACAGAGTACTGCAAACAGTGAACACTTGATGGAGACTGGGTAGGAGATATCAGGAAGAAGAACAGGTCAATCCAGAAAAACTCAGAGAAAACTACTTGTAGGAAAGAAATTGTAGAAGTGCTTGTATAATGAGGAGCCAAGAGATGTGCTGTTTGAAGTCCAACCACTAAAAGTAACTTTAGAGTCCCTGACAAAGAAGACAAATAAGCTGGAGAAACTTTAACGTCAGAGCAAATGGCTAAGCTGGCCAGATCTACAGAACATTTTAGAGAGGATACATATTAAATATAGGAGAACCACAAGAATTTCTTGTCCTTCACAGGTTCCCTACACATCTGCCCCCATCCCTAGCCCTTCTTTTGCCATCAGAGATTTCTAAAAAGTCTTCTCTTCCATTTAGAAAACAGTTGTTTCCTGAGGAACACACACATGAAATATATTAGGAAAAATTACAACTTCAAGAGTCATTAGAATCTTCAAAAGACATCTCAATTACTTATTTAGTGAAGAAAGGAAAGGGAATAGTGTAAAGAAAATAAGTGAATTAAAATGAGGAAATCAAAGAGAAACCAGCCTAGTGGAATCCCTGTGGTCTTTCTTTACTTGTTTGTTATTACTTCGTAACAAATGTGTTTGAATCTCTTTTGTTGATTGTAATTCTTCAGCAATATTCCATTAGGGTGTGAGAAACCATCCATTTAGGCATGAAGAATATGTTTCATTTCATTTTATTAAATTTCATTATTTAGAACATTTGGAAGAGATTTATCACGATTAATCTCAAGAGGAAGAAAATGAATTTGATACCTTAGGTGTAAATCAGCCTTGTAGATGATGAACTCAACAGTTTTGTCCAGCTAATTACAAAGGCAAGTTGGCCCAATATGAATCCCTTTGTCTAAAACCTGTGTTTAAAACCCTATTCCTCTTCAGGACTTTATATTGAAACATGTACAAGTTACAAATGAGCTTTGGCACTACTTGGAAAGATGATTTGGGTACAGAAGTGCCTTTCTGATGTCTAAATTTTAACACTAGAGTGGCCATCATTCTACCTTCCAACCACACACAGTTTGCTAAAGTTGTTGATACTTTTTTTAAGTTAGGTTTTTTTAATCTGACTTTCTGCAGTTTCTAAGGACATAGTTTGGCTGGCACTGCTTGCAGGAGAATCCCCAGTTCATGCAGACAGAGAATCCCCAGTTCATGCAGACACAGCCTGTACCCTTGCAGGGCCCCTAGCAGGAGAATTATTTGTGATGTTCCATGGCCATCCATGCTGGAGGAGGTGCTGGCCCTTGGAGCCCAGGCTGGCTGCCAGGTGAGTGAGAGCAGGACAAACACTCTCAGCTGTTCACAGCTCACTGCTTAACCAACAGCTCATTGGTCTTAACCAGCTGGAATTGCTATTTCTTGCTGATGGCAGATCTTAGTGTGCAGTTTGCTGTATTTACAGGAACCAGTATGCATACTTCTAATTTTAAGTGAGGACTAAGAGGGTGTGAACTCCATACTTCAGTTGTAACAGGTCCTGAAATTATGTGACATTTACACTGAACAGGGATTTAATCTGAATCCTCCTTAAAATAACTTGCACCTTTCTTGCCTGGGGCTTGGGAGGCCAGGGCTGCTCCTCAGTCTGAAGGCAATTTTCATTAATTCTATATTATCTTGTAATGGGTTGAAATACTGTGAACAATATAAGTGAAAGTTTTATTCCCAGCTTCAATTTTGCCCCAAAAGCATTTTTACTGCAACAAATAACGTGACATACAGCTGGCTTCATCAAAGGAAATTAGTTTTTGATATTAAGGTTACAAGAAAAATTCTTCCTTCCCTGTCTACAACACATTTTCCAGGGAATTTCATTTATCTAGCCCTTGCCAAATAGAAGACCTTCTATGTTATGAAAAGGTTTTGCTTTATTCTTCCTCATCTTATCCACCCCAGTAATTGATGCTGAAGATGCAGGGTAGGCCAGAATGGCTGCTTAACAGATTGACCAGTGGCCAACTTTTATCTGGAACAAAAAATTTACTAACAACTTGATTGTAGTAATTGTGCTTAGAATTCCTTTGAACCAGTACACCATTCCAAAATGCAGGATCCCAACTTTAATTAAAAATTACTTAAACATTGTCTAAATTGGCCAGATAAACTGAATCCCTAATGTGAAGTGTTCTTTGTGGTTAATGAACCATTCCCCTGACAGTAAAAGCTTGGTACAAAATCACTGGTGTTCATAATGTGGTCCAATAATAACACTGTTCATTATAATGATGATTACTTTTTGTTACAGTACAGCTTAAGGGAAAAGATGATTCATTAATAAATTTCCATTATTTTTCCTAATTCTGATCATTACTGCCTTTCTATTTTGTACCAGCATGATGTCTAGATTCAAAGGTTAAGCAATGAGTCTTAAATATCTTGTAGGCCCACTGCACGCCTCAGGATATTTTATTCATGGAAATTTAGGAATGACACAGAGTTGTTCTATCAGTCCCTGAAGTTTTCTGCACTCATTATAGACTGAGTTTATGATATATTACATCAAAGCTGATGCTAGATCTTTGTAGCTTTCAATCCTGGGAGAATGGTTGATGCAAAAGGCTGGGACATAACATGGAGAAATGAGCAAAGGGACATCTTTTCAGTGGAGATATTCAGCTTTTCCTAGAAGTGTTTAGGCTGGAAAAGACCTTTAGGATCAATGAGTTCAACACTGAACCCAGCACTGCCTAGTTCTCCACTACACCATGTCCCTAAGTGTCACATTTACAAGCATTTTAAGTACCCCCAGCAACAGTGACTCTACCCCTGCCCTGGACAGCCTGTTCCAGTGCTTGAGAACCCTTTCAGGGAATAAGCATTTCCGGATCTACAATCTAAACCTCCACTGGCTCAACATAAGCCAAATCCTTATACCCTATCATTTATTACTTGGAGGAGCTACAACTTGCTTTCAGGTGGATGTAGAGGTGATTAGGTCATCCCTGAGCCTCTTTTTTCCAGGTTAAACAAGCTCAGACACTGGGCTGACTCTAAGTGTGATTTTAGCCATGGACATGATGTGTGTAAGCAGCAAAATATGTGGTTAAACAAATCTTTAATTTGCTTGTGCAATACATTGATTTGTGTAAGAGGACAGCCTTCCTCATGCTGAATATGCACAGTAGGAGCCAGGATTGCAGAATAGTTCATCACACAGAAACCTCCTTCATTGCACTTTTGATCAACCTAATTCAAGTGGCTTAATTATAAAAGTGCCCTAAATTCAGGAATATTTTGATATATAATGTGCTTTAAATAGATGCATACATGAAGTGCCATGTCTTGCTGAGTCTTTGCAGTGCAGTAAAAGGAAAGCAGTGTGCAGTTGTGGACTCTATTTCCAAAAGGATAAATTGGATCTCATCTACTACAGAATAGATGGAACACAGGTGAAACTGTTTCAGACTATGAGACCTTCTTGCTAAAGGCTCTATCCTCAGTCAGCAGTGAATGCCTAGAGTCACACCCTGACAATTTGCTAGCTCTTTTTGAACCTCCAATTTGCAGTTTTTAGATTTTCCAAAATTATATGCGTATGTGCTCCTGAATTCCTTTAGCAAACAACTCAGTTAAACAAGGTTTCTTCCCACTGTTATGAAACATGAAGTGTCCTGGTTAGATTATTCTGAACTGTCCAGCCAAAGCATTCACTTGCAGAGCAGTCACACACACAAAAATACACAATTGTCTGTATCTACTTCAGTGACTTCCTAATCTCATGGACGATATGTTTTAGAGATTCTTAGGGGTATAAAAAATGCCATCTATGGCAAGAAACCTATTGGTGGTGGCATGAAAATATAACACAAAGCTGAGAAAAAGTAAAGTGTGGCTGTGTGAGTTCAGCTGTGAAATCACAAAGCAGCCAGGTCAGGTAAGAGCACTAGCTCTCTTTCTCATATATGCCACCAGCTATCACCAGATGCTTTATATAAACCAAGATATTGGCAAGAGATATCTCAAAAAGTAATTAGCTTGTATTTCAGAAATAATAGAGAGCAGCAGACTGCCCTGGACTGGAGTGCTGAGCACCTTCAGCTCCTTTGGCTTCAGCTGGGAGAGAGGGAAGCAGAGTGTGGCAGGCAGCCAGTGCTAGGTCTTGGTCTGAAGCACCTGCTGTAAATGTAAGGCAAGATAGGCTGTGACTTCCAGCTTCAAGACACTCACTAGTATATATGATTTGGTATATGTATTAGCTGTAGGTCTGAGGCTTAACTCTGAAATTCATACAGATTAATACAATCATGAAATCTAACAGACACTTGAAACCTTCCAGGGACACAAAACAGTGAAAAAAGTCTTGATCTGACGTCCATGACATGGTGATTCAAAGAAGATTTGGAACAACTTGATGGAAAAATTGAAATTGGCTTAACACATCCCTTTTCAGAAATTTTCTCTAAATTTTGGTCCTGCTCAATACCACTGAAGTATCCCAGACTATTTCCTCAGAGACCTCTAAACTATATACCAGAGTCTGGCTGTTCTAAAATTCCAGGTGGGAAGCTTTTTGATTCTTTTTTTTTTTTTTTTTTTTTTCTCAAATACCACAAAACCTATCTCCTCACCAACTTTAAGACAATCTGTCCCAGCAGTAACCTTAGAATAAGTAAAATCCTTCTCCCAGTAACCACAGCAATGCAAGATATTTCCAGTATTTTGCCAGTTTTCTATCATCGTGACCACAACGAAAAATGGAGAGGAAACAGACCTTGTAAATGCTGGCTAGATATCATTGTGATGTGCCACTGCTGTAATAAAAGCTCTTGTCTGGGTATCTTTTGTTGTTTGGAGGGCTGACAAAGTTCAGCTGGATTTGTCTGACCAAGGGAGGACTGCATTGCAACTTCTCTGAAACATATTAACATGTTTTCAAAATACCAAGACATATCAGCAATGTAATTCCAGTGTATTAAACCTAATTTGAGTCTGAATTTAATCCACAACTTATCTTGCCATATTGGGACTTCAGAGTCCAATCCTTTTCCTTATTTTGTCAGGGAAAATGTAATGTCATTGCCATTATAAGCACACAGCACATGCATTGATCTTTTCCAGCTCCATTTAAGTTAGTGGAAAACTTCCTATTAATTCTGTTTGGAATTTACTCAAACCGTGTGAAGAGAAATGAAATCCTCTCTACCTTTAATTAAAAAAAAATGCTATTATATGTTCAGGGCAGAGGCACATGCTCAGTTTTTCTGGTTGTATTCATTACCTGTAAACCCCACAGCTGATTGGTGGACTTTAATATAGGCTCAACAATTCACAAATAAGTCTATAAAATGGCTTATGCATTCATCTTTTCATTGGTAAATCTTTATGCCAGTGGCATTGTAAATACAACTTCAGTGGGTAACTGAGAAACACGTAGCATGAGTTAGAACTAATAACTTAAGACTTGTTATTTGAATATTACTGTTAGGGCACATTTGGGATAATTGTGTCTAACAATTTCCTACAATTCACTACAGTGGTTTTCTGTAATAGAGTCTCTTATCTCACAGTTGCCTGGAGGGAAAGGTTTTGAGGGGAGAACACTTGAAAGAAAGACTTCTAGAACCACATTCTTGCAAGTGTGCTGGTTTTGGCTGAGATAATTTTGTTCACAGTATTATATGGGGCTGTGTTTTGGATTTGGGCTGGAACCTGTGTTGATATACAGAGGTGTTTCAGTTATTACTGAGCAGTGCTTGCACAGAGTCAAGGCCTTTTCTGCCCCTCACATCACCCCAGCAGGAAGGCCTGGGAAGAACAGGAATTTGGGAGGAGACACAGCAGGGCAGCTGTGGGAAGCAGAAGGAAGGAGGGACATTGTGGTGGTGCTTTCCTTCCCAAGTCCCTGCTGTGTGTGAACCCAGCTGTCCTGGGGATGGCTGAACCCCTGCCTCCCATGGGAACAGGTGAAAGAATTCCTTTGCTTGCATGCATGGCTTTTGTTCTACCTTTTATCCTGTCTTTACTTCAGTCCAGGATTTTCTTACATTCACTCTTCTGATTCCTCATCCCACTGAGGAAGGGGGGAGTGAATTAGCAGCTGTGTGGGGCTGAACAGTCGACTGAGGCTAAACCACCACAAGGAATATCATTTTGCCTTCTTTTCCAGTGTGCATGTGAAATGTGGATAAATTTCAACAGGACTATTGGTGATAAAAAGAGCTTTAAAAAATAAAAGGTGATTTTCTTCTGCCAGTCAAATACCACATTTTGCAAGGAACAGATTTTTATCCACTGTGAAATATAAATACAACAAAGGAATCTGATCGAGCTTCAGAAATGAAAAGCAGAAGCATGTGTATCCCTAGGGTCAGACAGGGAAAACAACATGCAAAATGTCAAGTGGGAGTAAAAGATACAGGATATTCTGGTACTATCAATCACAAGATTTGCAATAGGAAAAGCAGAAAATCTTTTTTTGACAGTGCATTAAAAGTTAATTTTTTAATCTGCCCACTGGTCTCTGCCAACATGATGGGATACAGCACTAAAATGCCTCAATTTCTTTCTGCCTTGGGACATAACAAACAACCTAAATTCTTTGCTTGGCACCTGAGAACCATGTAGGCTGTTGCTCAGTAGAAGATTCTCCATAAACACAGAGACTCTGACACCATGATAAGGCATCTTACAAGTGACTAGACTGTCAGACTCATTTAGTGGACTGTGCAAACATAGACACAGAAAGATTGTGAATGTTTCAGAACAAGAGAGAAATTCCATGGAAACCAAGATGAACTTTAGTACTACAGACTTCACCCTGCAAAAATAATGACACTATTTTGGCCCTGTATCTTGATAAAGGAACTTGTCTCATGTAACCCAAATCTAATGATAATTTAATCTGGATGATGATGGTTTAGTGTCTTATTTGATATTTCACACTAAGGAACTGATGGGAGAAGGAGAATTACTAGCATTTTTATTCATTGAAATGAAGGGAAATCTTTGGGCAAAGAAATGGGAAAAAGTATATTAATAATGCTGCAAGAATGAACAAGATATGTGAAGAGCCACCTGAAATAGATATCACAGCTGTAGACTGTCACACCACCAGAATGAAAAAAATAAATTTGAATTATGCCAAGCAACACTTTCAAAGTGAAGCCTTTAGAAAGACTGCAAAACTGGTTCAGTTTCTTTTCTTCACCCTCGTGCACTGTTTCCTTGCAGCCAGAACTGAAAAAAGAAGTGCTGGCAAAGTCATGGCAGGACATTTGTACCTGTGACTAGAACAGTTTCTTGCAGAAAAATGAAGTTTCAGCTGTCTAAAGTTATTTTGAGGTCATGAGGAAGTATGGCTAAATGTCTGAGTCAAAGTTCATTTCAATACTTTCACTCTTAAATCAAAATTAATTTTGAAATTTAAAAAAATAAATATCTTAAAATATATTGTTTTAAACAATTTTGTACTATTTTGAAACAATATTGTTTTAAAATCTGCTTGAACTTAAAATGATAAGAAAGAGAAGGAAGACAAGAACTAAAACATTAATTTTGAGATGAACAAAGTAAATATTGCGATGAATTTTAAATACTTTTGTTTTAATCAACCAGAATATCAGTTGTTCCAGAAGTTTGCATTTTGACACGTTTAGTCTTGTATTATTAAACCATTTTCCCAGACATAGGTTTGTCAAAGTGCTGCATGTGAAGAGAGATTGCAATTTGAATGAGAATATAAAAAAGAGCCAATAATGAATGTTTATGCTGCTCTGGATACAGTCAAAAGCAAAAGGACCCTAGATCTTTAATCTCAAATAATTTTCACTGTGAAATAGAGGTTTTATTTCAGAATGTGCAAGTGCTCATGGTTCTAAAATGCTATAACCCTTGGAGATTGAACCAACAAGAAAAGAGTAAAGGAAAGAAAATTGAAAGTTAAGACCAGTTTGATTATTTCTTTGTTTTCAGATGGAAAGTGCCCTGTACTGAATGCATATACTTTAATTGTAATAGCAATTTTGAAATTTAAAAACTCCAGACTTTTATTTTTACTTCTGCTGTGGAGATGACATCATTTTATGTACCTCTTCATTTCTGCTAAAGACACAGAAGAATTCTGTGGGATTTTAAGTGGCAGTGGTCTGTCTCTGGTGCATTGTATATTTAATTGTGAGGAACAGTTCCTATTCAGTGATGTTCATTAGGAGAACACAGTTAAATAAGAACCTTTCTATTCTTTACTTGGGTAGGCAAACCTTAAAAATAAAAAGGCAGAAGTGAACAGCCTAAGGTCACTGGCACAGTAATCATATTCCTTTCCAGTCCATTTGACTGGACCATGGTATAGGAATTTTTGGCTGAACACTCAGCATATTTTTCTGTATGCTCCTTCCCCCTCAAGGGGACTTGAGGCTATAAGAATTGAAATTGATATAATAATGAGTAATATATACTACAGAGAAGAAACCCATCAGATAGTAGATGAAGAAAAGCAGTTTTCCCATCATCTTTGTATTTGCATTATTTGTATGATATAGATATCATATTTCTTTGTCACAGGTATTTATTACTGACTGTGATGAGCCTATTCCTTGGTTAATGAGTTTCCATTTTGTGCAGTAAATGTAAAACCTTTGCTGTATCATAAAGAATCTAGCCATGATCCAGATCCTGAAGACTCAGAGACTACCTCAGGTGCACCCTGAGAAAAATGACAGGTAGAAAACACATAAATTTGGACATAAAACACATAAAAGCACATAAATTTGTGGGAAACAGATTTTTCAGTGTGTGCAGCAGCCTGGCTCCCAAACACACCTTGCAGTGAAGATGGACACTGAGCTTCCCCTGACAGCCTTTAGGCACTCAAGAAACCAGCTAAACAGAATGAAGGGTAGGGTAGAACAACACATATGAAAGGAAACAGCTTACAGTGGAAGTATGGAGACAGTCCATGAGATTCACAGATTGTCATTTCCCATATTTCTGAAGGACTGCTGCCTTCTAGGATTCCTAATAAGGTTTGGAATGTTTTTTATGTTTGCATCTCTGGTCTCAATCTAAGCTGGTCGTGACCTGGATTTATTACAAAAACAGTACTTTCATATGAAACTGGTAATTTCCACCAGTTTTCTAGTGACCAGATATCATCATTAAGATATTGTGATGAGGAGTAAGAGGGCAGAAAACAGCAGCTGTCCTCAACATGTGCCTTTTCTATGGGCTGTGTGGGAAGGCAATAACACTGAGGAGTGCTGAGTGGCTTTCTTGTCACCACTTGTGGTGGTGCAGCAACAGCAGTAGCTGTGGTTAAGAACTAGAGTCGTTGGTTTGGGTCAGAGAAATGAGGTTTAGCTCCCAGAAACCCACCTCTAGCAAAGCTACCAGTAGTCTATACAAATCCAGGAGCTGGTGCTGTACAGCAGGTTTATTAAGGAATAGTATTCCAGTCATGCTTCAGGATTCAGGTAACAGAAACTTGTTTGTCAGCCTATATGAAGTAAGGATAAAAGATGAATATCACTTTTTTGAGGAAGAGGGAACAAAATGTCTAAACTAACCAGAGGAGATGAGATAGGAATTTCTCTATTTCTGAAAAAAATCAATGATATCTAGGTATTACTCGTCTCTTCAATTTGGAAATGAGTATTTTACACTATCTTCAGGATGCACCTGATTGCCCTAAATAACATAGTGCTTCCAAAACCTAAAGGATCAACTTCTCTATGTATTGGTCTATTCATACACTGAATAAAATCTTTCCAATATTGAGAGAAATGAAGGGATTTTCCCTTCCAGAGAAGAAAAGCAAGGGCACAATCTGCAACTGTGAAATGTGATACAGAATAAGACTGAAAAGCAATAGAGGAGAGCCAGCATGCTGTGCAATTCTCTGATTTTAAGCATCAGCAAGCAGTGAAGCAGATGTGCACCAAGAAGCACTGGAAGTTTGTGTGATGTGTGCCACTTACTCCACGGGCCTCACTTGACAGGGACTTTTGCATAAGGAGGACCATGAAGACCTAGAAAGGAAAACATAACCTTTGGCACCACAAAATTGATTGTAAGGAAGATGAATGTCTCCTGCCAAAAGGACAAAACCAAAGTAATGAAACAAGGATTTGATTGACAGATATGTTAACTGATAAGAATATTAGCCCTGCTATGCTATAGGGCACCCAGCTGTGGTCTCTAAAAGTGGAAAAGGAAATCATTACAGAGAGATCCAGGACTTTATGAATTTGATGATGCAAAGCTGATTTTTCATAGGACATCATCTAAACTTGAAAAGTTGTTAAGGCAGGAAATAATCAATTCAGTGATGAAAAAGAATTACTCCAGCTTTAACAGAGAAGAGCAAACCAACAAAGTTATATATATCTTTTTCCCACTTATGAAGATTCAAACACTGGGACTGAGCAGAGGGATAGAGGCCAGAAGTTTGTTTAGATGTAACAGATTCATTCACTCACTTGTTTGGCCACAGAATTTCCTATTCTAGAAATGGTTTTGCATTCTTTAAGACACTTAATTGTAGTTGCAAACTCAGGATACCAAGATAAACTGAAGTTTTTGAGGACAAGTAAAAAAAATTACTTTCAGAGGGTTCTTTTCAATTTTTGTTTTTTTGTAGCTATGATATACCATTCTCTCCAAACACTTTTCTATCCTTGTTATTTTGATTTCTTCCTTGGTCTTCATCTGGAAAACAATCTGAAAAGACCTCATTCACAAAGTAATTTTTGGAGAAAAAAAGACAACTTTCCCCATGGTTATTATTCTACAGCACGTGATTACACCTGGTAATGTGCTAAATTCTACGGTAAGGATTTTTTTGTTTGCTTGTTTGTTTTTTTGACTGTAAATTCAAATAAGCATGCTAGTCTACAGATATCACCCTTAAATGTGAAGGAGGGAATTCAGAGGAACCTGCCAGGACTGTAGATGGTCTCCTGTGTCTCTTAAATACATTAGAGGTCAAAATTGTTAACTCCAGGCCCTCCACATAAATAGGCCCAGAAAAAGCAAGGCCAAGATGAAATCAATGCTACAGGAAGAATTGAAATAGATAGAGGAAAAAAAAGTTTAATTTCATGACAACTTTGATGCTTCTAAATTGTTTTTTGCTTCTCTCAGTCCACTTTTCAGTGTATTCCCCAAAGGGTTTCAGGTTAAAGACTCCATTTTCATTTGGAACTGGCAGGGCAGATTTTAAATTTAGGTGTTTTTTTGTTTCCTCCCCTCAATAGCCCCATTAGAACTCCTCTCTCCATAAAACTTTTTGGCTTTGAAAGTGTATTTCAGCAGATTTCTGTTTTGTTGAGACAAGTTCTCTGAACAGATTTTACTGATTTTAGGCACTGCTGTGGGTCTCTAGACCTCATGAGAGCAGCATGAAGGGCAAATGCCTTCTGTCTGTATTAGCCCAGGGGAATGACAGAAGTTCCTTCACTGGGAAAAAGGGAATGTGTTTGATGTAGTAGAACAGTTGTCATTAAAGGTCTGTGTTTGGGGGAAAGCAGCCTAGGTCTGTGCCAAAGGCAGTTAACATTTCCTTCCAAGCTTTTCCTTTATCTGTGTGGAACTCTTAGGTGAATTATTTTTAATCACACACCACAGGTTGAAGTCCCAGAAGGGAGAATTTTCATGAAAAGCATCAATCCTTTCTTCCATAAAGAGCTCCAAAGCCAGGTGGCTGTTTTCCAGTGCAGCATGAAACAGGAGATGCTATTCCAGCAAGCACCCAAGTGCGTCACACTTTACAGGATATTTTTGAACCTGTTGAAAAGTGCTGGTTTTAGTAACTCTTTGCATGTAATTTCTCTTTTCTGTAATTGGTGCTGTCAGTATTTAATTAATCATTTCCTCATTAAAAATACTAAGGTGACATCTTCTCTGGACAGTCCTTTATGTTGGATTCTGCCAGACCTAAGGATGATATCCAGTTGTCTGTGCTCCAACATTTAGCATTATAAAATCCTCAAAGGTGAAGAGAAAGAACAGCCTGATGAGTAGAAAGATGAAGTAAGGTTTAGGCTGCATCCTTTGTTTTTAACTGAATCTCTGCTGAAAAAACTACGGTGAGTAAAACTACAGGCTCTCATTTTTCTGATAAGGTTGTAATTTCTTCTTTGTCACTGTGACATTTTTGACCAGGTTTGTAAGAAGGTAGGACTGTGATGGCTCTTCTGTGAGAAAAATCTTACTGAGACAAAAAAAGGACAAGCTGTTGAGCATATATTTGCCCAAAAAGGGCTCTTGATTGTTCAAGAATAGAATGGAGAAGTGCTTTTTAAACAGACAAGTGCAAGAGGAAGCACATACTTGGATTTGGTTCACTGTAACAATCCTTTGTTAAGTCTCATAGCTGAGACAAAGTCAAGTGATTAAGGCAGGAAAACACATGCTCTCTAAAACAGCACCACATAAGAATGGTCAAATGTCATTCTGCAAGCCTACAATACAGGCTTATAGACATTTTCTTGGCTATGCTGTAAAAGTTAAAACCACACTGGTGACCTGAGGTGGCCCTGTAGTCTACAAATCAGATGCCTACATTTCTCACTACAAGTGACTGGAACAAGAAGTTAAATTGATATGAACTGCTGATGACAATCTAACCAAAAACATTGATCTGAATTTTTTTCTTTTCCCCCCCTTTTTTTCTTTATATTTGGTCTTGATGTAAGCTAGCATTTATTAGAAAAATAAAATATTCTCTTTTTTCCCAAAGATTCCCTTTTTTAGCAGCATCCCATGCTCTAATAGCCGAATAAAGACAGAGACAAGGTGTCCACAAGTTCTCTGTAACAAGTGACCATCTGATGTTTAAGTCAACAGACTGGGCATATGATGTCCTTCTCATCTTCTCAGCTTCTATCACTGATTATAAAAAGCTCTTTAAAAAGCAGCAGACAAACAAAAAATTATTGGAGGCAGGCTAATTCAGTGTTCACCTAGAAAGACAGCTCTCATATACCCTACATGTGCTGCTCATTTTGAGATATGCTTCAGGTGTAAATAAAGTTTTAAAAATTTAAAGAAGAATATTTGTGGAAAAGCAAGGTTTCAAAGATATAAGCAAAATGTTCTCTCCCACACTCTCTACCTCTAATGAAAGTAGAGGAAGCATAGCAAGAAATTGGATTTCTGACCCTGCTCCCTTTGAAGTCAGGGACAAAGGTCTCATTAATTTCTACAGAAGTAGATTCAGATTTTTAATTTGCATTGACCATTTCACAGTGGAATGTATACATTGTCTCAGCAGCACACCTTTGTGCTGCCAAAACCCACTGAGATGCTTTGTACTGACATTTAACAGAGCAGGTTAAGCTTTGTTAACAGTTAGCTAAACATACAGACTGGCTGCTTTTCAAATGTTAAATTTGAGACTTTTCCTCTTTTCTCTTCCACTCTGGTAAAATACCTGAAATTCTTTGGGTATTCTTGGCAAAACAAATGAGATCATAAAGCATATCCTGTGTATTTATTGAGCCTTCAAATAATCAAGGGGGCTGCCATTCACCTTTCTGATATCATGTCTTCATAGAGTTCACGACCTTGTCCATGCACAAGTGCTGTTTAAGAGACTCAAACCTGCATGAATCACAGTTAAAGCAGTGCAAAATCTATCATTAAGTGCATTTGACCAAGTTTAAATTTCCCTTCAACTGAGTTGGCCAGCTGCCCTCTGTAAACTCAGACAAGCAAATACAACAAGAGATGAATTGGCAGAAGTCCATCGTGTTAAACCACCACAACATTTCTTGCACAGTTAACTCTTAAAAATAAAATTCCAGCAAAAAATAGGAACTACTTTCAGAGACTGCAACTCATGAATATGACAAAATGATAGAATCATATAGTAATTTAGGCTGGAAAAGACCTTTAAGATGATTGTGTCCAACTGTTAACCAGCACTGTCCAGTCCACCTCTGCACCATGTCCCTAAGTGTCATACACATCTCTCAAATACCTCCAGGGATGGTGACACAACCACTTCCCAGCACAATCTGTTCCAATGCTTGTCAACCCTCCCAGTGAAGAACTTTTCCCTTATATCTAATGTCTGGGGTGTATTTCTATGCTTGTATCAGTTTTGTTTTTTTTTTCAAGGAATGCCCCTTAGGGGCTCAGATGGAGAGTAGGTTCTTTGGATGTCCAACTCTTCTTGGCCCCATCAATTGGATCACAGAGCTTTCCAGAGTCCCTGAAAGTCCAGGTGCTTTGTGATGGGCTGTTGGAACCTTGCCTAGGGGAACTGGCTCAACTTCTGTTCTTCCTGAAGCAATTAAACACCATGAATCAAAGCTGCTCTTGCGGTGCTGCCATCTACAATGGATTCACAGTAGAGTCCAGGTAGAAATCCCACAAGAATTGGAATAAAAAAGAAGGAAATGGCTTCTAGCTTGTGCTCAGGACGTGTATGCTAGAAACATTAATGACTGGAGATGAAACACTGTGTTCTGAAGAGCAGCAATTATATTACATTAGAGTGTCACAGAATAATGGAAAAAAAAATCAGAAGATCTATCACACAAGGATTGAAATGCATATATCCCACTCTGAACTAAAACCAAACAATGCTAAAAAACTGATGTTTTAGGTTTATGAGGTGAACTTTGAGTTCTGTCTTTTATATGTAAATAATGGGGGTGCCAAAGACCAAAGTTCTAATGCGATTTTTGGAGAAGAGGAACAGAAATGCAGCACAAGAAGCAGAGATGATGTCCACAATTATTTGTATCAGGTCCAACTCCAAACATTTCATACAGCTCCACTACACTGAGAGCCATTGATACCTTCCTAAAGCACTTCTCAAGTAATTTTTCTGACCTCTCAAGCAGTTGCTTGGACTAGCATCTCAGAAATCATATCTCAGTTTATGATGGGGGAATGTTTTCCCTCAGCCATAAATGTCCCAATAATCTTTTGTGAATGGCTGAGGTTATTGAAACCTCCTGCACTGCAGTAATATATTCCTTCCTCTAACAGGCAGCCTTGTTTCCTTAAGGCTTATTGGAAAATAAAAATCTTATAAAAATTGTACTTCAGGTCATTTAACTTCTCTATCTGCTTTTATAATCCAATTAAATTTATTAATTTTAATAATCTCCTTGTGGGTTCAAAGATTGTAGGGCTGAGATTAAATCCAGTGCATATGAATCTGGGTTCATAAAAGAAATTAAGTCTCTTCTTGCTTATAAGGTTACTGTTACTTGATTCAGCCAGTGCAGCCGAGAAATGGGATGTGAGTAAACTACCTGCTAACTGATTTTTATTCTTCTGTGTCTACACAAATCAAGAAGAGATGGTTTAGCTACTATCTAAATTAGGATTGATAAACCTGACACATATCTGCAAAGAGTCCTTTCTAGGGATATTAAACCTGCAGCCCATATCAGTATTTTTGTAGCACTATCAGTCAATGTGATCAGTGACAAAGATTAGCAGTGAGCTGATGTCCACAGCAATTTTTCCTTTCTCTGCTTCAGGAGAGATGGGCTCAGTACTGCAAATACATATATGACTGATTGTAAAGGTGTTGCCCTTTGCTGGCAGTTGTCTTTTGACAACAGCAAAAAATTAACCTTCCCCCCAAGGAAAGTATTTATCCTTTGATAACTGTAGCCTCCATTGAAGCCATCTGAACTGTAGCCCTGTATACTTATAGTGAAAAACCTGTGTATTCCTTGGCTTTCACCAATAGCTGAGAGAGCCAAACAAATGGGAACTGCCTTATTTCTTACTCTGCAACTTAAGAGGAAAGTTATCAAACTTAGCTTCCAATAAAGAATATATTCCTGTGAAACTGAATATGATTGGGGGCTTATTGCAATTTTAAATAAGGCCCTCTAATACTTTATTGCAATTATTAAAATGCTTTCATTTTAAGACTGCTATTACTGACAGAAAGAAAGGATAAGGAAAAGGAAATGGGAAAGGGAAAGGGAAAGGGAAAGGGAAAGGGAAAGGGAAAGGGAAAGGGAAAGGGAAAGGGAAAGGGAAAGGGAAAGGGAAAGGGAAAGGGAAAGGGAAAGGGAAAGGGAAAGGGCCAAGAAGTCAGAAATGCTGAGTAAAGTACCACTCCGCTCTAGGGACAAAGTTACCCTCATAAGATTCCACCCTCACACAGGGAAGGAATAAAGATTTTGAGATCACCTTTTGAGATCAGCTTATTTGGAAAGATCAAAGAAAAGAAAAAAGCACAGCTATATCCCATCCTTAGCTTTGATGATGTGCTTTCAGAATAACATTAAATATTCCAGTATAAAATTGGTTTGAAGACAATGCATAAAGACAATGCTGCCCTGTTCCTCTCTTAATAGTCTTAATCACTTCTAGTTTTAATGAGGTAGATCCAAAGTCTTGGTGGGGGAGAGAAGTGTTCAAGTATGGAGTGAAAAGAGTTCTTCCATCTTGTTTTAAAGACAGAGGACACAAACTGGACATCCAAAAGCAAATAGCTCATCCAAATCCATACTCCAACCTCTGACTGAATGTTGCAGTTTGGTGACATCTCGTGTTGCTAGAAATGAAAGGCATCATAAATACCCTAGTGATTATTTCAATAGCCAAAACATAGGAATATGGTACATCCTAATGTGATGTAGGTACATTAACTTACATATGTGGTAAATAAATCTAAAGCATAGAAAAAATTTTAACTGTAGAATTTTATACCTCCATCTCTGAGAGGGATCACTATCTGAGATGATACAGAATTGGAAAAAAATAGTATTACACATTTTCAAGTGTGTATCTGGTTTAAAAAACAAACAAACCAAAACCAACAAAAACCTAGAAGAAAAAATGTCTGGTTTTACTGTTGCTCTTTAAAATATTTTTAGAAGGCTTGGACTTTGGTGAACAACTTTGATGAAGAAGTTTGGGTAATTATGCCACTTTGAAGTGTCCTTACAAATGAGACAATGGCAATATGCAGAAGATATGATCTGTAAAGGCTCAGAGCAATGAAAAGCAGTAAAATCTGTGCATCTGCTTCATGGTTAAATAGAGCAAAAGATTTACAGAAACATGAGTAAGGACAGACACATAAAACCTAGACATATACAAGGCATTTAAATTTATCATGATAAATATTGGACATGTATTTTTGGCCTCATATTTGTGTACAGATACAATAACTACAAATACATAAGGTGTTTAGAGACTGACTAAGATTAGTGAAGGTGTAGGATGTTGCAATACTGCTAAGCAGGGATATTCTGGCCCTGGTCCAAAATAGTTTCTCAAAGACCAGTTTCTTCATATCCCATTGCATACATCCTTGTTCTTCTGCATGGCTCCTACTTTTGGGATCCTCTCAAAGTGGACATTATGACATTTACTCCTATAGATAAAGGAATAAATAGCTATAAAATGTTTGAACACATAAAGTCCCATGGCAGTAAGGAAATTGGTCAGAGATGCCACAGAGGAATACATTGAGAACTTCATAGCATTATCTGACAAAAAACATGGTCTGGATCATCAAAAATCATAACATGACATAACCAAATAAACTGAAGGAATGCATGACCTCATACAGTGAGATTTACCAACTGCAGTTAAGTTTCCTTGGTAATTCATATGCCTAAACCAAACTATTCAGAATTAAATTTCTGCATGTCTTTATGTTGAGAATTTTTCCCAAATGTCAGTTCCTTTAGGTCATAACTGAAATATTAGTTAGTCTGTATGCTGACTTGAGGGACTTCTAACAAAATTCAGAATAGAGATAGATTCAGGATAGTATAATTACAGTTTTCCACTATACTTGGCGAGCAGAATAAGTTAAAGATTAGTTTTTCTTGTTGTATTATACTATTTGAAAGTAAATGTCAGACATATCATGCTAAAATAGGATGATATTTTTCCAACACAAACACAGACAGTGCACTAATGAGCTGACTCTTCCATCAGATTTGAAACATGCAGGAGTTGACCAGGGAGCATGTCAAGGAAGCTTCTGTAGTACATTATTTGACTAGTAAATAACAGGAAAGTAGAAAAATAGGTCAGTGGTGCTTACAACTCCTGCAAACCAGTGAATTTTCACTGAAAATTGTTGTCTAAGTGGCATAAAAACCCCTGGAACTTGCAAATTAGTAGAATATAATGAGAAAACTCTTTTTTAGAACATTAGACAAGTTGGACAAATACACTGAAGCATGCTCAAATAATGAGTGAGAAACTTTTCAGAAAATTTTGGAAAAAAATATGAGCTGAAACCAAGACTCAGAAATATTTGTTAAGAGATGAGTTACTATTCACTTTTCCCTCTCCCCTTCAGAAAATCTAATGTCTAATACACCAACACTGAGGGCTCACTGTGCATCCTCCAATGCCTTTTTGCTGAGTAGAGGATATTTTTATTAGGTGGCTGACTGTCTTACAACAGCAGTGCCTAATGACAAAGTTTGAACTCCATTTGTCACTTTACACAGAATTATGACAGTCAGACATAGAGCAGCTTGCAAAGTGCTGGGAGTAGAACTGACTACAGGAAATGCCCATTGCATCTGCTAACTAAACTGCATTTATTGTCCAGGTGTAAAAAAAAAAAGGCAAAGGGCATTTTCATGTCTATTGTCCTCAAGGAGTATACCAGAGAGAAAACTGTGCTCCTTTATGCACAGTGCTCAGGATTATCAGTCTCTGCAATGCTGGCAACATCCCAACAACTCACATTTGCCTTGAATCCTGGCTAGGCTCTGTGTGGCACCATAACACTCCTGAGTCAATAAATATTCATTCATATTCAAACTACATCAGTACAAGGCCATAGCAGAGTCTGCATGTCTAGTGTTTAAGTAAGGGCAGTTTTTCAGTGGTTCCAAATAAGTTGATTTGAGACAGTCTGGACATCACTGTATCTCATTCTGCAGCATGATGTAGCTTAACCATGAAATTATATACATAAAGTGGGACCAAATAAATCTTTACAGTTACATTGCAAGGGATGATGGAAGGTTCCTCTTTTTATGGAATGAAAACCCAGAGGTGATGCAAATAAGCACTGGGAGCATTTACAACACTGGGCAGTGATTTATCACCTGGTTTTCATTCATTGTCCAAAATATGAATCTAAGTCTGTACAAAAAAAGGCACATGAAATGATCATAGATTATTTGCCCTGACACTGATGAAGTTTGTAATTAATTGCTAATCTCACCTTTAAACTTCTGTGATGAATTAAGGTTTGGGCCACCTCAAACCAAAGATTTTTCATTCCTCATCCAACGACCAAGCAATGAAAACACCTAATTTCTGCTGTTGGTTCAGGCTCTAGGTTCAGACAGTCTATTCCATAGGTATTTATCCCTTTTTATGCTGCCCAAGTCAGAGCATAACTGTAGTAATGGAATTCCTTTTCAGAAAGAGAACATTTAGTAAAAACTTTCTGTATCAAATAATTGGATTCACCAACTGTGAAGTTAGGTCAGATGAAAAAGAACATATAAAGATCTTGTATTCCCTACAATGAGAATGATTCCTGTTATTGTAAAAGTGCTTCTAGACTTTTATTCAGAGACAAGTCACAAATTCAGGATGCTAAATAGGAAGCGGCTGAGCAACTTGGTCTTCATTTTCCTTGAGATGTAAAAAAAATAGAAGAAACCATACACATTGCAATTTATGGAGCAATAAATGGGCTGAATAGCGGAATAAACATCAGTAGAGAACATAAAAATGCCATGAAACATTTCCACCAAAATGGTTGAAGTCTCGCTTCCCTGACAAATCCACCAAGAGACATTTTCATTCCTCTCTATTTTTGTAAAACTAAGGATAGTCTGAACAAAGGGAAAAGAGATCATTAAGAGATTAAAAACAAAAGAAGTTTTAACTTCACACATTACATGTCTTTCAGTGATGCTATTAGGGAAATTAATGAAACCCATTTTCTTTACTCTGGGGCTCTGGAAAAGTCATTAGATTGGAATGAATATATAACACTACATCAATCTAATTTCAAGAGAGGGAATCGGCAAACCAATGAGCAGATGCAGCTTCAAAAAATTCACCTTAATGGCAGTAATGTAAGTTTCATGAGTTACAGTAGAAAACAAATTAAAAACAACACAAAGCGACAATGATGCAATGGAGCACAAATACAACAATTAAGTGCCTCTGTCTATTCAGGATCATCTTGACAATTAACAATGCCACTTACTAATCTCAGTATTTGGCTTGTCCTATTTATTTGAGTGTTACCCTCCCAGTACACTCTTCCTCAGACATAGATTGAAAATGTGTTCCCTTAAATAGCAATGCATTTGGTGACTGAAATTTCACTAAGGAGGCAATTTTACAGAATATTAATTTGGGGGAGTGGAAAAGGATTTTTTGTAGTGTTTTAAAGATGTAATTACTTTAAAATTGTACCTGCTTAGAGCACTTGAAACCTTAGCATACATTATCCCTCTTTTTAAGTGATGCATTTTTGTTCTTTTAATTACACTTTATTGCTTGTATTTGCTTTAAGAGTGATACCAAATGAAAAATAAAATTGATGTATTAATACAAGAACCAGAAATACTGGAGATCTCTGTGAAACCAAAAAAATAAGAGAAACTGAGGATAGAAAACATGCCCAGGCACTGCAACATAGGTAACTAAAGGTCTTGCTTGTTTCTGTAGTTTCACAAAGACCCTTGCTGATTTTTAGAGGTTTTACATATCTCCTGTCTACACTGACACTTGAAAAAGCTCATATTCTTCCTACAGAGGTTGCCCTTGGACAAATATTGCATGATGAAGAAAATGCTCCAGAATTTCCATGCACATCAGTGGGACACAGTACTCCCTGGTTATAATGGTGACTCATAGTGCCTTTTGCAAGCAGCTGCAAACACATACTGCATGGTCTGCAATGTACCTGTAAGACCCCATAAACAGGGTAGGAGTTCTACTTCAAATCTGTGCTTGCAGTAGTCATACACATTGCACAGGCTTCTGACTTAGCCATTGAAACCAACTTTTGATCAGGTGGCCAAATAAAGCAAAGACAAATCCATATTCTTGCTGTGCAACCACAAGCTTTCAGACATGAGTTTCAGACCAAGGTCTAGCACAGCATCCTTCCCTGCCAAATTATACTTCCTTTGGAAGAATTAAATGAACTAAATTCCTGTGTCTTAAAGTAAAATTCTGCCCTTTCATTCAAAACCTTAAAGAGATAAATGCTCAGCTCTCCAGTTTAACTCCTTAGTCCTTGACAGGAGTCAAACAGGCAATTTGCATGGGCATCATGTTCTCAGTACTAATATCTAATTCTTTGTGTGCATACCTGCACAGAAGTACAAACATTCCTTTCTTGCTTTATTACAATCCATCTTGTATTATTTCTCTTTGTAATGTAGAATGGTCCATTTTCCAATGACAAGTCAAATGCAGTCTGTCTAAAGAAGCCAAGTGTTCACTATGAATATCAGACACAAAGTCAATGGTTCACTGGAATCTGCTGCATGGAAATCTTCACTGCAGAAACAACTTTTGCTGGTAGTGAGCAGCAGTGAATAATGTCCAGTGCACACTGCTGATGTCATATCAACAGTAGCAGCACTAAGATCTGTTGGCAGCTGGTAAACCTTAAGTGGGATGCTTGGATCTTCACAATGTGTGTAAAGGAGCACAGAGCTTGCATGCTGGCCAAAATAATCACTTGTGCAGGGACTGTATCTAATACTGTCTAACAAGTGCCCTTGTTGAAAAATAAAATACTCTTGTGACCCAGCACCTCTGTGACAAATATTATATTCTCAACAATCCTCATCCATCTGCTTAAGATTTAGTGTGACAACTGACTGGCTTGCCATAAGAAACATGCTTGGAAACAGTATGTGTTGCATCTTTCCACAAAAATATTGTATTTTTGGAGTGGTGCATATCCCTCTGCTAAATTTAATGAACAGCAGGTATAACAGAGAAGATTTACAAGCATATTGCTTTATTGCAACTGCAACAATGTTTCTGTAATCAATGAAACAACTATACTGTAAAAATACTTTATGCTTTTCCTGGTAGAAAGTTATATAATATTTTATAAATGTAGTGAGAGGGAAAACCTGGAGGAAGTCTGGCCTATTTATTTATTTCTGTCTCTTGGCAGCTCTGCTCAAGAGACAGTGATGATATTTGTGAATAAATGGCATGACTTCAAAAACTAATAAATTCCTCCAAGAAAAGAAAATGAAGAGGCTTGAGAAATTTGATGCTAAAGAGGAGTTATTGTAATTCTGAAAGGAAAAAAAAATCTGGGCTGTGCCTTAACACATAGACTAGGGAGGAAAAAGTTTACATTTTTAATAAAGTCTTTCAAAGCAGCTTAGGTGAGTGCTTAAGCAGATTCTGACTTGTACAGTGGTGCTCTCTTACTCTTTCCCCAGCAGAAGTTTGTCTGGAATGTCACTGTTGCCAGTGAAATGAAGAAAGAATAGTTATGGCAGTAATTATTTGCTACTCAAGGTACTGACAATGACTCCTCACTAGCAGTAAGCAAGGGGACACTGGAGGAATTGTGATTCAACGAGGTGCCTTTGCTCTTCTGCATATTCTGAATCTCCTGTGTGCACCAGCACAATATTTTAAATGTGACTCAAACCTACATGTGTTGTTGCCCTTCTGCTGAATTTAGGGTGTGGTTACACATCACTGTTTCACTGATGCTGCTGCAGGCATTTGACAGAATATATTTTACTGCTGTGCCCCCTGTCCTGTGCATCACCTTTTCTGCTTTTCTTCATTGTGGAAATAGTAATCCTACACTGATGCCATACCTGGCAGTGGGAGTGAGGTGCTGACAGGAGATGGAGGAGCAGAACTATTCTTTTAACAGCCTCTTGGTACTATGAGTTTGCTGTAATGTGCAACTGGATCCTTAGCTAGAGTACCTGCCTTTGGGGTTATGTTCCTGCTCCAGCAATTAAAGTCAGAATGATGCAGGCAGGTAGAATCTGATGGAGTGTGAAATCTGATGCAACAGGTTCACCCCATATGAGTACTTTTAAACTTTGAATGATTAGTGTGGCAGATATCAGTTCACATAACTGTTGCATTTTTGGAGCTACCTTAGGAGACTGAATTTACTGTATCAACAAAGCATAGTGTTAGGCACTATGCCTCTTGAGACTCCTTGTAGCTGGTGGACTTTATGCATATTCCATTGCCCAAGGCAGAGCCTCAGATCCTCTGGATTGTTAGATGAGAAAGAAATAGCATAAGCAGAAATGTTTAACATCTGGGTAGCAGAAATCTTTTGCAACTGCCACTGCTCTTAGTATTAATCTATTCTTAGCATTAGTCTCCACATAATAGCTGCATATCAGACATAGCCATAAATATAAACATCTACACTAATGCAGCTCTGAGACACTACAGTAACTAATCAACACCTTTATTTTGCCCTTTGAAATAGATGCACTATTGTTTCAGTCTCTAAAAGACACTCATTTTTGAGAAAAGTTTGCTATTTCAGTGTATTTAAGTAACATTTTGCATCCACTTCTGCAGTTGCTGTTTTGTCTTTTACAGTAGACTCAATTAACTTTTTTTTCTTCATGTAGCAAAATACCTGGTTTATTATTATTTAATTTTCCCTACAGTATAAAGGAGGGCTTTCAAGCATGAGACATATTACTTGTCTTTTCTTTGACTCTTGACCTGCTTGATTTTGGCTGCATATTATCAGACACTGTGAATATTTCTGATGAATTTATCTTGAGAAAGTCTATCATAAATTTGCTACTTACCTAAGCCCATTTATAGTGGACAAAAAGTATGCATTCACCCAGAAAGATGTAGAATTTTGTTGATGTTTTGCAGGCATGTTTTATTCAGATATATGATCTAGGCAGGACTTAGCTTAAGCTCCTTTCATTGTGGGCCAATTTTCTCAGGATTAGCTACTTGTAAGAAGTGCAAACACTGGCAATTACTACAGAGCAGGTGACAATTTTCTATATGGCCTTTTTTTTTTCTATGTCACCCTCATTTTTTTTTGTGAATTTCATCCATGTTTCTGACAGACTTCTACTTATTCATCAATTTATCTATCCCTAACAATGAACACAAACACATAACTTTCCAAAGCACTGGACAGAACATGCCTTAAGAAGCCCTTCTATTTCTCTTATTATTCTAATTATTAATTAATTATTCTTATTATTTTAATGGTTTGAACACAAGAGGATCTGAGCAAACACCTGTATGAAAGATTCCACTCTTCTTGCATCACTGAAGATACACCTTGGAAGAAAGTTTCCTACAGGTGAAAGTGATTCAGGACCTAATATTTTGATTTTTTCAGACTGACCCTTAGATTTTGTTTTAAGTAATGAAAGTTATCCCAAATTCTGAGATGGCCAGCAGACATGGGGTGGTGAGTTGAGCCATTTCTTTGTCTACGGATTTTTCTTCACTCAGCTTTACCTATATTAGGATTTCTGGGAAGAAGCAACAAACTACAGGCAATTTGTAAATAATTCTGAACAACTAAATCTGAACATTTGTAAACATAACAGAAGGAAACTTGAATGCTTTCATCTTGTTGGCTTAAAATTAAGTGCTTCAGAATAGAGTAGCCTGTGTTTTTGAAAATCAGATCTTGCAGCTCAAAAACAAAATCTTATTTTTTTGTTACCCTGTATCTCTTCCTTTACCTTGCAGTGATCCCCCAGTCACAGGAAGTTCTGTTTGAAGGCCTGTGAGAAAAAAAAAAAGAGGAAAAAAAAGGAGTATGGTTTATGAATTTAAAAGAGAATTGCAGTTATTATCTCTTTAGGCCAAAATAACAATGTTAATGTCTGAGATCCCAAGAGCAGCAGGCTGACCTGAAACTGCCAGCCTCATTCTCACGTTCAATTACACACAGCCTTATTTTCCTTATTTCCAAAGTAGGGACTATTCAGTATGCAGATGCATGAAGCAGCATAACACAGTATGAATAGACATGGGCTTAGACTCTGCTGTTTGTACTCATGATGATTAATATTGTACTAGAGCTGCGTGAAAAATGGATTTTTTTGTTTGTCAGCCAGCAAAGCAAACAAATGGGGAGAAATTGGGGACTGAATAAATATTCTGTTCCAGCCTTTTTTTCCTCTCCATTTTATTTATCTTTAAAAGAAATATTTGTTTGAAGACAGAATTCATAAAGAAACACATTAAAGTATTCTGTGTGGAAAAAGACAAAAAAGAAAAGGGTTTCTTCCTTTGTGAACTCAGTTTTCTCAGGCAGTTTGTATGTTGAAATCAGTTAACTCATGATTTAAAATGCAATTATCCTGTGATTTTTGGTGCCTTTTCACTGCTCAGCAGCCTGGCTTTCCCAGAGGCTCTCCTGGGGCAGCTGCTCCCCTGTTGCTGCCTGCAAATGTCCCCCAGCTCTCCCTGGCTCAAGCTTTTGGGCATCCTGGGGCAGCTGGTGAAGCTCCAGGCAGAGCAAATCAGCCAGCAGCCCCTGCCCCAGCAGCCTTGTGCTGCAATGGGCACTGAGTGCATCAACAGCCCCTTCTGGTTTAATTTTTCCTTAAATACAAATCACTGTTACAGTCAATGTGTGACATCAGCCACAGAACCTGCCAGTACCTGTCTCAGCATCCTCTCTTGCTACACCTTGTTCCTGGATTCTTCTGGTCTGTGTAAGGTGGCATTCTAAAGTCCTTTTTACCCAGAATCTAAGTGCTTCTAAGTGTGGCTGGTGTGTGTAGAGAAATATTTCCTTCAAATGTAGCATTGCTTACCTTTTGAAAAAACAAAGAAATGAGCAAAGTGCTTCTTATCTCCAATCCACAAAACTTCTGGCTTTTGGATTCCTAAAATTTGGTTAAAATTATTTTACAAGCTTGCTTAAAGACTGCTCTGACCAGACTGGCAATGAACATAAGCGAATAGGTCTTGAGCCCCTGTCATCTTTCCTCCTTGCTTCATTTCACAGCTCAGTGCACTACATCTTCTCATTTCACTGGTGTGAGGTGGCCATTTAAGGGTCATTTTGAACACAGTGTGCAGTTCTGGATACACCACAATTAACAGAACACCTGCTCTAAACAACTGTGCTAATATGTTAGACACATCCTATGAGCATTCCATATAGCTCTCATGCTTCTAGCTGGCAGCATGTAGCCTGCTGATTGTAAATTTGTCTTTGCTGGACAATATAAGGGACAATGAGTTGCTGTTTACCTTGAGAGCAATCTGCTTACAACTCCCAACATCACTATAGGTTGCCAGGGACTCAAGTGTGCATTTTGGGTGGAGGGAAGGACCATCTTTAGCTCAGGAAAGAAACACAGGCAATTTGGTCAGCTGTAAAACATAATCTGTACTAACTGGCACACTACCATCATTCAACAAGCAGTATTTTGCACTGAGAAAAAATATTGTGTCCTCAAGAATTCTGCTAAGTGAAAGACATCACAAGAACCAACGATGACATAAATAGTAAGAAATGCCTGATGAAATCATTGCAGAAGTGCTGTTACCTCATCTAGCTTACCACTTTTGATTCTCTACAAGATTTGATCCCATATACACAAGCATATACCTCGTAGCTTCTCCAGTGCTGTTTTGTGTAGCTCTCCTGAAGCAAACGGAAATGAAAAGTTTTCTATTCTATGCATGAGACGTTAAACTTTGCACTTGTTTACTTCCTTTCTCATAATTTTTTTATTTTTTAGTGTTCACAGGTTTGGCTTTCTCATGTTTACCTGTTCTGTTACTTTTGGGTTTGTTTTCTATGCCATCTCTCTGAATTGAATAGAGCTGGTATTCTTTGCCACCGGAAATAAAATCTTCATTATTGCAAAACGAATTTTATTCTACAATCTTAAAAATTTCATAGCTGGCTACATGCATAAACACATAAACAACAGACACCACTCCTGCTGCTAATTCATAAGGCTGCATTGCAAATACAGGTGAGCAAATATAGGCACAGCTGATGACACAGAGTGCCCTCTTAGGACTTCCTCCAGTCACCTGCTTCTTGACACAAAATGTCTTCTCTTTAGTTCTGAACACCCCAGCAAAGGAAACTATTGGCAAACAGCTCTGCTTTTGGTGCCTTCAAGAATCAGATGTTTTGTCCTTACTGTTTTTTACTTGCCTCCCACCTCTCTAACCTGCTTTGCATTGAAACATCCCTAGTTCTTGATAATCTTCATAATTCCACAGGGTGTGGAAATACAGCACATGGTTGGTGATTACTGGAGATATCAGATAATGACAGATCTTCTGCTGATCTGATTTATCTCTACATATTCACCTTCATTCATGTGACAGGACACTCACTCCAGCTTATACTAAGAATAAGGAAAGAAGAGGCACTCCAGGTTTGCTAAAAATCAGTGCTTCATTTACTAGGGAGATAAAGGAAACTGAGAGTGCCTTTGTGGGAAACTGGCCCTGAACACTTACACTTCTTCCTATTTCTGTTCCCCTGCCCAGCTGTGAGGTGCAATGGAAGGTCTTGAAGGATCCTCTTCACTGCCCCAGCACACGTTGAACACCATGGTTGTGTGCCCTGTGTGCTTTCTGTCTTTGCATATTTCTTTCTTTGACTGCCAGGCAATCAAATATATTATCCCTAAAGCAGACTGCCATTTTTCCCCCTTTGAGGAGTAGCCAAACCCACTCAATTTCTGCACTGTAGAAAATATTCTCATATTCTTCCAAAACTTTGCATCTTGCTGATGAGAAAGCTCATCACAATCCTCTTCAAGAGCTTGATTTTGTCTTCACAATCTGCTTATCCTTGCAGAACAGGTTTGATAAAATGTTACAGCCTCTATCATCAGTTGAGAGCTTGATGTAAAGTACAACAATCTCAAATGTTCAAAAGATATTGCCATTCTAAGCTTAAAAAGTACAAAATTTTAATATGGGATTATATACTGAACGTGCAACATGCCTTCTTTATTAGTAAAATAAAACACATACAAGTAATGGTGGCAATAATGGCAAGTTGTCTTCTGTAACAACCAGGTTTAATTGTTCATTCTGACATGCTCCAGCACTCTATTAAACACAGATTACTCAGGACTGAATAAATGAATACAAAGTAAACTGGTCCACTGCTCTGCAGATATCAGTGGAAGTAATGAATTTCATCATTTCATGAAAATGCATAAAGGGCCACAGAAGGTCAAGGGTTTCTTAGTCTCACACTGACCATTTCTACTTCAGTTTTCTTGAGTATAATATATCCAGGAAACACCTTACTTCTTGCATGAGAGGTCATTCTATTTTATGGACTGGATTTTCTTTCCTAAACAAGAATTTTGTATAATTCAGCTGGCAGGTTATTTTCTTTCAAATGTTTTAAAATTCTAGAGCCCACATTTTTTTGCTAAGACACTTATCAAGTGATTTTTTTGTTATTGCTCCTTAGGGTAGTGATTGATTTTCCTAAGAACACACAGCAGGAAGCATATATCCACAAGCAGAGGGAGGGGGCACGGATTGTCTAACATTTGCATTGTTTTTCTAATTTATTCTTGTAGCACCTTGAGATCTCTAATAGAAGATCCTATTTTGTTAGACAGCATGCAATGGCAGTGCCAGCAAGATAAAACCACTGCACTATTGCTTTTAGAATGTAGATATAAAAATTGCATTGAAAAATTATCAAGGATTTTTGGGATATACTTTGACAGATTTGGTTAGTTTATAAGAGAATGTCTAACAAAACAAACCCACCAACAAAAAAGGATACCGTGCATGTCACTGCCTTATGTCCTAATAAACCCTGCACAGCAATTAAATGGGTAATGTTCTGTGAAAGCACACAGTAAACAAATGATTCACATGAATGGTGTGTGTTTTACTAAACTCATCAACCTTCTTGTTCAGTCCAAGGGACAAACTCACATTTCCTGTAGCAGCCCAAATCTGTGACGGAATAGGCACAATGTTCTTTTCCCTTTGCTCATGTTTTGACATTTCTGGAAGCCTATGCATTTGAAGGTTATTAAATTCCAAGAAAGTGGAAAAATGAAACTACTGCTAATGGCACTAATGTTCCCCAATGAAATATCTTCCCTTTAATGCATTTAGGAAAGTATTAAGAACTCTAGAATATGCCATGTAAGGTTTTTGTGAGGTTGGAAGCTGGTCTTTCAGATAACCTGTGTCAAATAAAATCAAACAAGAGCTCAAACAGTTGCTTTGCCTGGGAATATGACTGTAAATTATGACTCAAAAGGCTCTTTCAACCTGCATATATAGGAATTGATCCAAGGCCTCTTGAAATCATCTAAGTCTTATTACTGGCAATGGAGACTCAATTACGAGTCCCTATTATCTGGGAAAATCTCTGTCCTTTTCTGCTTTATTTTTACCATTTATGTTTCAAAAGCATACCAAGGCCCTACACTAAAAGCCTACACTCCCTAACTCAGCTGCCCAATTAACACCCACAGTTAGTGCCAGACAACTGGGTACAGATTGGTTTGACTCTTTGAAGATTTGATTCATCAAATATCCTCTCAGTTTCTGTGGGAGAACACCCAGTAAGATTCACCAGTATGAGGAAGGGTGTTCACTCTCCCCTACTGCAAGAAATCATCTCTTCCCCTAAGGAAACACAGGGCTATATATTTTTGTAGCACAGATATCTCTCAAAAATATAGCCAGATGCATTTCAGGGTGCATGAGTCTCCAGAATGGGGAAGGCAGCATTAAAGCCCATCAAACAGAGCATAGGTTACCAAAGTTATGTCAAAACATGTTTGTATAAAAGAGATGATCACACAGCCACAGCAGGTAATTCTTGGGTCTCTCAGGTCTCAATCAGTTCCTACCATTAGGGTTTAGGAGAAGGACTGAAGGAAGTTTATATATCACCTGTCTAATACAGGAGGTCTTTGAAACTTCTGAAGCATCTGGCTGCTGATGGACCATGTCATACACAGCTTTGTGTCCTGATGACAGTTCCAACGCTGTGACAGGGAAGATGAGTCAGATGTGAAGCTGAAATTCTCTTATGTAGGTTTCATGCCACTGGACTTAATAAAGACATCACTGACTTGTTTACTTTCCCTGCTAAAGCTTTTACAATGCCTCCAGGGATGTCAGTGAGTATACAAAGCCTTTCTTCAGGAAGTTGTGTCAGTGTTCTGGATGCAAATTTATGATAATTGTAATTGTTCATATAAGTTGCCTGTTCTGTATCTGCCACTAGCCAGTATAAGCACCCTAGTGACTGCTGGTAACTGCTGGATCTGTGGGTTATCAAAGGACCCTGACACTGCTCCAAACTCTTTCTGTAATCCTCTCTCTTCCATAAAACTGTTTCTTTCACCCTTAATCAGTGAAACAAGAGGCAACTCAAAACTGGATTACTTGTATGAACAAGTACAAAGTTGTGCAGTGGGAAAAAACATCTTTAAGTGATCAAAAGCATTCCTATAGTCTGGTATCCTTCATCTAATGGATACAAGTTATGTCTTCCTTCCCTCATACAGTATATAATGTATTTTCTAATAATTACATTCTCCTATTGTGTAATTTTAAAGTGATTAATTACTTTATCCATACACAGTGGACACACAAGCTCCAGTCATTAGCAGCACCATGTGTTCAGTTCATGCCACAAATCTTTAAACAGTATTTTGGTCTGCACACAATATCAGTGTTGTCTGTGGTGCCTGCACAGACATTTGGCAGTCCTTGATGGAAGACAGGCATTCTGCTCATTAATTTTCTAGCTGTTTATCAGTCATACTGTCTAGTACCCATTATTTCAATTGTATGACTACAATAATTAGTGTCTTTAGACCTCCTTAGCCTTGCTCCAGGCTACATGCTGATGTCTGCTGGGTTTAAAGTTTATTCCAAATGATTGTATGTTTACTTGCCTCCCAGGTGTTGTATTTTTAATCCTTATGGGGGATAAAAGTAAAAAGTAACATGCTCGAATCCATGCTCAATCCAACTGAGGCACCTAATTAGGAATTATATGACATTATTATATTCAGATTCAGTAGCTGAATGGCCTGGTAGTCGTGAAGCCAATCACAGGGTATCTGGATGTGTAGAATGTCAATTTGCTAAAGACATCTCACTGACACTCAGAATATATCTCTTCATTTTTCACAATGTCATACCAGCACTCTCAAACTGACTATGTGTGTACCACAAAACTTCTTTTCCACCCCTGCAAAATACACACCAAGACAGCGACAGCAGGCCACGACTACATGAGATTGAACAGATAGCCACCACAAACTTCAATCTTATCTCTGTATTTTAATTATCAACTTTAATCTGAACTCTGACTAAAAACTTCGGGCCGCATCCCTGCACAACACCGAGAACACTAGAGCAGGTTGAATTCCCATCCACTGCACATTCCACATTTTGGGTATTTCTACAGTAGGATGTCCTCCGTGGGAACAGCAAGATCAGGCCATTGCGTGAGACATCTCCCCCAGAGCTGCTCCAAACACCTCCTGCCCCCGCTCCAGGCTCTGCTTTCCCAGCGTTTCCTTTCCCGCAGCCCGTGAGGGGCCCGCAGGTGTCCCGCAGGTGTCCCGCAGGTGTCCCGCAGGTGTCCCGCTCTCCTCAGCCTCGGCCGGAGCCGAGCGCTCATCCCGCCCCGCCGCTGTTCCCGGGAGCACGGAGCGCTCATCCCGCCCCGCCGCTGCTCCCGGGAGCACGGAGCGCTCATCCCGCCCCGCCGCTGCTCCCGGGAGCGCGGAGCGCTCATCCCGCCCCGCCGCTGCTCCCGGGAGCACGGAGCGCTCATCCCGCCCCGCCGCACCGCCCGACCCCGGCACCGAGCTCCTGCTGGTGCTGCGGCCAGGAGCTTTGAGTCAGGGGGGCGCGGTTCGGAGGGAAGCCCCACCGACATCCCAACATCCGAATATCCCAACATCCCAGCATCCCAACATCCGAACATCCCGACATCCCAACATCCGAACGTCCCAGCATCCCAGCGGCCCCGCGCGCTCTGGGAAGGGCCCTCAGAGGGCCCTCACGGGGCCGGCAGCGCGCGACCGGCCCGCGCGAGCTGGAGCCGTGCCCAGAGCCCAGTGCCCCGTGTCCAGTGCCCAGTGTCCAGAGCCCGGTGTCCAGTGTCCGGAGCCCGATGTCCAGTGTCCGGAGCTCAGTGCCCGGTGTCCAGTGCCCAGTGTCCAGTGCCCAGTGCCCAGGGTCCAGAGCTCAGAGCCCAGAGCCCGGTGTCCAGTGTCCGGAGCTCAGTGCCCGGTGTCCAGTGCCCCGTGTCCCGTGTCCAGTGCCCAGGGTCCAGAGCTCAGAGCCCAGTGCCCGGTGTCCAGTGTCCGGAGCTCAGTGCCCGGTGTCCAGTGCCCCGTGTCCCGTGTCCAGTGCCCACCGTCCAGAGCTCCGAGCCCAGTGCCCCGTGTCCAGTGCCCAGTGTCCAGAGCCCGGTGTCCAGTGTCCGGAGCTCAGTGCCCGGTGTCCAGTGCCCCGTGTCCCGTGTCCAGTGCCCCGTGTCCAGTGCCCAGTGCCCAGTGTCCAGTGCCCCGTGTCCAGTGCCCAGTGCCCAGAGCCCGGTGTCCAGTGCCCCGTGTCCCGTGTCCAGTGCCCAGGGTCCAGAGCTCCGAGCCCAGTGCCCGGTGTCCGGAGGAGCGGCTGTGGGGAAGGCGAGGAAGAAGGAAGCGCCTCGGAGTCCCCAGCCGGCCCATCCTGCATTAAACCCAGGCCGTGATCCCGCGCTCCCAGCAGGGCCAACAACGCTACATACAGTACGTGTGCCTGTTCTGCATGGAGCAAAAGGCTGGAAGTTTTCCAGGCATAGCCTTTCCAGTGGCAGTGAGAGGTGGGAAGGCAGGCGCCTCAGCCTGGCCTGACGCGGGAGCAGCCCCATGCTTTTCTTTCCTTACCAACATTCCTCAAAAGCATAAAAAAAAAAAAAAAAAAAAAAAAAAAAAAAAAAAAAAAAAAAAAAAAAAAAAGTACAAAAATAAACCATCTGAAATTAAAGGTCATAAATTTGATTAAAAACATGGGCAGGAGTGAGCTAGGGTCCTTTGGTAGAAGGGATGGAGAACAAAACAGCAGTGAGAGGCCTAATCTCATAAAAGCTCCTATCCAGCTCTAGACTAGCACTTGATATGTTTCCAGAAGCTGCCTGAGTGTGTGCTGCGGGTTTTTTCCATTGTCAGTGAGGGCTAAACCAGAAAAGCATTGATATGAAGTGGATTAGTACTGTAAATATGGCCAATGCACTGTTCAGTTTAATTTTCCTTTATAATCAAAAGGCAAAAAGCAACCATAAAAATAAAACACAGACACACACACAAAAACCCCAAAACAAAACCCAACCAAAAAACAACCACAAAACCAAACCAATACTAGAACCACTAGCTTGCAGAGTTTAGATCCTTGACATGTCACTTGACTGTCCATTGCAAGACAGAAAATACTTAAAAGTCTTGACAGCTGATTTAACTGGCTTGTTAACAAGCAGAAAATAGTGAGGGAGAGTCCTTTTCTCAGTCTGTTTACTTTCAGTTTCTGACTGGTTCACTTTGAGTGCCAAACAGAGTAATTTCTGTATAAACAAGTGCCAAAAATGTATCTGATTTAGATTTTCAACTGAACATCAGAATTTACTTGTGTAAATGTATAGTGGTAGAAAAGCAAAAAGGATGACTTTCATATAATATCAAAGCAGATTTTTGAGCATCTTCAGAATGTCATTCTAAATACAGCACATGAGAAGGCAGGATAGTGAAAAAAAGATTAGTATCTTATTAGATTCTGGCTGGGAAATTAACTCCTCAAACCTCTTTATGAACCTAGACTCTATAAACAATAAATTTGGTAATTAAAATTATCTCTGATTTTGTTTATCCTCAATACAAGAACTCCACTTATTTACATATAGATTCATTTTGCAACCTAATTATGCTTATCTAAATTCTACCAAATAAGTGCACCAGTTGATTGCATGTGTTTTAACCCTAGTTAACAAGGCTTTGTCTAATTGCATACTTGGATTATTTGCATAAAGCATTGAAATCTGAATGGTGTTTTCCCCCAGGTAATCATTTTGTACACAAAACTTGTCAGAGCACTGCTATTACTTTGTTCTTGAGAAAACAATTTTGAAAATGCTTTATAATCTGCAGCAAAAATGAAATGCATTTGAAATGTATAAAAATATTTGCAAAGTCAGCTGTAATTGATCAGAAATTGATAACAATGTGCAATATCAACCCAGCTTTTTTCAATATAGTTCAATAGTGCTTTGTGAAACCAAATAATAGCAGGGCTATTCAAGGGATAAAATTGTGTTTGGGACATAAGAGATTTTCATGCTGTAATGCCGAGTGGAGCTGTGAAACTCTGTGAAAGCAGACATTATAAGCACAATCTATGTAAGAAGGTATTCAAGAAAGCCTTTATAGTTAGTCCCTTTGCACAGATGTAATGACAGTATTCCTGTGTTACTGATAAGAATACTGACATGGCAGGTAAAGATTTACCAGAAAAAAGGACAGTGAGAGAAGTATTATTTTAGTTCTCATTAGAACACAGGACCTGCTTTACCCAGGGGATGTCACCCTGTCCTACAGCATGATTTTATTTCTGCTGCAATTAAAAGCAAAGTTGCCATTAATATTGATATTATAGGGCAGTGGACTAGTGAACATAAAAGCCAGTGCTCAACACAAGTATTTTAGAAGTGTGGGTTCAAATGGAAGCTGTTTCTTCATATTCCTCCTTGCTCTTGAAATACAGCAGAGAACCAGGTGAAAACAGCCTGAATTCTGTAAGAGCAAGGCAAGAAGAAAAATTACTTGGCAACAAAAAATACAGGAAAAAACAGGTTTCAGCCTCACAAATTGTTAATGTGATTTGAGTAAAATAGATTCCAAAGCTGTGTTAAGCCTTTTAAAAACTATGCTTTGCAAAATCAAGCTCAACCAACAGTGAGCTAGAGAAAACAATTTTAAGGTTGATATGGTAGTGGTTTTGCTTTACGTAGCACTGGAGGGAAAAACATCTGGAATTCTGTGTCATGCATTATGATGGTTTTATGGTGTGGAAGCACATAGAACAATCAGGAAAAACTACAAAGCAGGGCAGCAAAAATGGTGCACACAAAAGAAAATGAGATATGTGAGCCAACACGCAGGGAACTAAACTAATATATGGCTGGGAGAAGAGGAGCCTCAGGGGAGACATGATCAAAGTCTATAAATACCTTCTACAGTCTATAAACACTTTCAAGGCAACCATAAAAATAAAGGATAGAATTATAAAGCCTTAGAAGGTGGCAAGACAAGGATCAATGAAGTAAAGCTAGAGAGGGAAGAAGTTAAATGTAAAGGTAAAATGTTGGGAAATAGATGAACCCCAAATAGGCCTGGTAATTACAAGCTGTCCCTACTCATACTCCAGAGCAGGATTTAAGTCATTGCCATTAAAATTTTATAATAAATGCCCCTCTGAATTTCAAGATGACTGAAAATAGAGTGGGCTTTTTGGAACCACTGTCTAGACAAAGAACTAAATTCACAGGTTTATTTTTAAAAGGGTGCTTTTAAACACATAAATCCACTATAGAGTGCATGAAGTATCATAACAGATGCACACCTAAAATTTATATTTAAGGCCCTTTCAAGATGAGCAGCACAGTATTTGCCTTCCTGCTCAAATGTATCTGAGGAGGAGAATCATGCTCATTCTCACCTCTTCTTGTTTGTACTTTTGAGCTCTGCTACACAGGTTGTATCCATATTCTGTAAAGATAAAGGTTAGGAAGGCTTTGAGAGAAGTCCTGATCCTATTGAAGTCATTAGCAAAACTTTGACTAAATAGGTCCAGGATTTCACCTGACTTCGTGTTTCTCTGAACTAATTTCATTGTAATATTTGTCTCTTTAGGAAATGAGGTGGTAGAGATCTGGAGGAGAGCTTCTGCACTGCCTTGATGGTGGAAAAGGATGAGATGTCTGTCTCTATCCTCAGCAAAAGTAAGTGAAATACAGACAAGAATCTTCTTCCCCTATCTTTCCACAAGACAAGGGTACATGAACCAAGTCTATGATAGTAAATACATGTATTTCATATGTGGTCAAGGTCCTCCTGCTTTTTATTTGCTGAGGTAACTCACTGGTATCTTTCAGAAGTTGGCACTTGTCTGTTCTTCTTTCATGAGCTTCTTTCATGAGCTGAGACTCAGGAATACATGCTTTGCATTAGGCTGTGCTGGATTGCACAGTTTGACAGTGACAGATGTTGGTTTCTGACTTGTTCTTAGAGCCTATCTCAATTCACAGGTGAAAGCTGCTCATTATCTCAACAAGAAGCAAGCAATGGTAAAGTATTAGAACAATAACTGATGGAGTTACTGCATTTCCCAGTGACTTCAACTGGAGATACCAATGCACTTGCACTGTTAAAACATTACAATTAAATATGGCAGGTCTCGGTGAGACAAATTAATGCACTATTTCCATCCAGTGAGCTGATCTTCATCTACTTCTCAAGTTCACCAAACCACTATCTGGCAGGAGTATAAACTCTAACTCCCAAGTAGTACAGGCTCACCTGCTTACTCCTTATAAGCAAATAACAGCTGCAAAACTGCTGTTACTTGAAAGTGAGTTGGAAGGAGATTTGAAGAAGAGAATTAGCAATCTCCAGTGCTATGAATAGTAGAAGTTAGAGTAAGATTAAACATGAAAGAAAAATAGGAAAGGAGGAAACACAGAGATGAGATCTGGTAAAATATATCATTCATTGAGCAACAAAGTTTGTTTTTAATTCTGTGCTGTGATAAAAAGAATGGTTCTGCTTTGACTAAATATTTTTGTTCCTTTCTCAAGTTACTTATCAGAATGTGAATATTTATTTGTTCGTCAATCTTGCAACCTTCAATATTTTCAAAACCTTCCCTTTTCAAACTAAAAGTTAATTATATTAACACTTTGTGATTCTGACTGGAAAACTTTGGCTTAGATAGTCAAACACTGGAAACTGCCTGGTACCTGCAACTCCTTCTGAATCAAAATCAAAGTGCTGTATTAATCATGACTCATCAAGGTCAGTGGTCATCTACTCTCAATTTTTGCATCTAGTAATCATCAGTCACAGAGGATTACAGGAAAGAAAGCATTCAAAGTAATTCTAAATTTTCCTGTTTTGCTGGTTAAGTACTAACATAGTAATCAGTACAGTAAATTATAGCAGTCTGTATTTAGCAGTGAATTAGGAAAAAACTGTCTGTTCTGAGAAAGGTTCTGCCCATGCCTCAGACTTGGGACTGGTGGAAGTCACTTATTCGAGATTACTTTTTTAGGCTTCCTCATGATCAGACCAAAAGGAAGTAATTCAGAAGCCAAAGACTGTAGTCACAAGGACTAACATAATCAGAGGAGAATTGCTTAACCCAATCCTGCCTCTGTTTTAGATGTGTTCTTAACTGTAGGGATCTCTTAAATTGTCAGGACTAGCAGCCTTAAGCTGTGAATTTTAAAACATTCAATTCTTAAAAGCACAATGAATACAAAGGGTCATACTGGTCAAGCTAAACAGCTTGATGTTTAGTGCACTCTCTCAGCATGTGCCAATATTGACATTTTATGAAGACTTCCCAACAAATAAAATAAAACAAATCCATGCTAAAGAATGGATCATCAGACTTCCACATGCAGGGGCTGGGGACTTAGTGAAACTTGGAAACACATATTAAAAACCACTCAGTTAGCAAAGTGTAACCCCTAAAAGGGGTAGGTTTATGGGACAAACTTGGCTTATGTTTAGATATAGGTGTGTATTAAGGCCATAAGTTCACACAGTTTATTTTATGAGGGTATTTTGTGTCTGGATGTTTTTCTGCTTGGGTTGTTGTCAAAAAAATAGTGGCACCACTGGACAACAACTGGAAAACACGACAGTAACAAAGTAATGGTGACTTCTTTAAATTGAGAGGTCAAATGAAACAGTATAGTGTATCAAACCACATATTTTTGAAAGATTCAATTTTGAAATTATTAATTCCATCTTGTATGAAAGGTTCATGAACCTGGGTAAGATGTAACCTTGTAATGAAATCAGAAACTGGAATCAGTTGTCATGGTTTCCAGTGTTATAGCAACATTTCCATAGAGCTGCAGAGATAAAACCATTGAATATAGAAATTTAAATTACTTTCTTAAAGAGTGACACTTATAAAAAGGATGCAATAGGTATAATCCAGGGGAAATTTTCTGCTAAAAATTATTTCTGCCATAGGATTCAATGATTCATGTTTTAATGAGAATATTTATGTATTGTTTAAATTAATAAAATTTTAAAAATTCTATCGATATTATAAGTCAAAATTGTAAGAAAATGTAAACATGGCTATATATCAGTGTTGTTAAAAAACAAACTAATGATGTTGCGTGCACCTTTTTGAGCAATGGAATCTTTTTTTTTCTGCCTTTTTCAGATTTCTTTCTTAGAAGGTGGAAGATAAGCAAACTGACAGTCACATCAGCTTTGCTGAGCCAGGCTCTCTGCTTGATCTGGGATTAGTATTTTAAGGAAATCTTTTTGCTTTTATCAGTTTTGAGGTGCCTTCCACTTTTATCTAAATTAGTTAATACTAAGCTAGATAACTAATGCCACCTCAAAATTATATAAAGCACCGTATCGGAGAAACATGGAAAACTGACATCTTCTGAAGTAAATGTTAAGCTCACATGTCCAGATCTACAGATCTTAGGGAAATAAATATAAATATCCATTAGACCTAAGCAGCCCTTCAGCAATAAAATAAAAACTTTTGAATCATTTCAATAACCTTTTCTCTCAAGGTGGTTGGATCACTTCAAAATTCCTCTGTAGATCCTTTCCATTCCACTTTTCTCTGTATTATAGCTATGATTAGCTCTGAGTTGCTCTTCTAATTTCTTCTACGAATTTTGCTTATTCAGATGATTTCTTGAACTTTTCATAATTAGATTAGAAGGAGGAAAAAGAATCCTTATTTTGATGCATTTCCTATTACCCAACATTGCAATTAACAAGAGATTTTCTGCCTTTTAAGCTTTCTCATTAATTGTTGGGGTGGGGGAGCATAGTACAGCAAACCCTTCTCCCAATTCTGGCAATAAAGCCAGGGCTTTTTTCTTTTTGTGGTTTGCCATCCAGTGTTTCTCCTCCCAAGCCTATATATGCTGCCATCATTCCTTCCACAAAGGGTGAACATACAGGGTAAGTTAATGGGATGATGTCAATATGGAAGAAATGCAGTAAAATTTAATGGAATAGTTTTGCATCTAACCATACACTTACCATGCTAGCCAGTTTTATACACTGATGGTAATAGAAATTTTATAAAATAACAAGTATTACATTTACCTATTAGGGTCCACATATTTAGATATGAGAATGTACCAAGGCTTTAGCAAAATTATCTTCTGAAAACAGAAGTCATTAATGTCTTAGTAAAAGGATTTTCTCTGTCTGTGTGTACATGCACGTGTATTTATGGATATACATTTACTATGAATAAAATATAAATTGAAACCCCAACTGTACAAAAATGAATTGCATAATTTAGAATATTGAAGGACTAAGAGAATAAGAAACACCCACAAACACAAAGACACCAAATATGTTTTAAGCATCATTTCAGCTGTAGCATATAAATAACAAGAATTACTAAACTTCAAGAAAATGCCAGCTGGTTATTTGCAACAACTATAATGCAGAAATATATGTATTTGACTCCTCCCCTGAAAACATGCTTTTTAGTCCATCAGATTTTTAGTAGATAGTCATATATAATCCTAATAATATTTCACCTTTCCTTTCTTCTCTCTTCAGTCCCATCTCATTATTTTCTCATTATGTGTTACTGAACATTTGTTTGTTAGGTCATTGTAAGGAGGTGCCATGTGTCTTCTGACTGTTTTGGGAGGTAAATTATTAGAAATTGAAAATGGTAGAAGCTATTAGCTGTGACAATTATTTTAACTGCCCCTTAAGAGATTAAATGTCTGAATTTTTCAAGCTGAAATAAAATTATTTGAAGCTGTGAAAAGCAGGCCTGGATTTATAGAAGAATTCCTATGCAAGGATTGGACCAACTAGATCAGAGTCTGATTAGGGATATCTGAAAGCTAAGTTTTCCTTGTGTGTTATGCTAAAGGCTGAATTCTGTGTGAATTTTGAATTGTAGAAATGCAGACCTGCATTTGAGACACACTTGTTTGTGCTCCCACATTTAGCCAGGATAAAGCATTTCCACTACTGGAGACGAATGGAAGGAGACAGTTTCCTTAGATATCCTATCCTTTATTCATACTTTTTCCATTTAGTATTCGAGAAAGATGCTCATGATTTAACATTTAATTAGATTTTCTGACTGATCCCCCAATGTTCACAAAAAATCAATTATGATATAGCTTCATATATACTGAAACACTTTTGATCATTTCTTCTTTCTTAGATTAAGAAACTCAAACTCAATGGGACATATTTCTTGATCCCTTACAATCTGCTTATACATTTCTTTAACTGAAATTCGATAATGAGCCTCTCTACTTAATAGCTTCTTTTGAAACCAGCCTGGATCATTGTTTTCTCAAAGAATATCTAGGGTTAATTCCAGCTTATGTAATTCTTTAACAAATACCAACTTCTACAATGGCTCCTCTGTGACATGAATCTATTTTTTATCAGATTGGAGACTGTATACAACATTTCATCCTTACTTTGCAACAAACTCTAAGACACTGTTCATCTGTAACCTGAAGAAGTAAGGTTGTAGAGGAGGTTAGGCTATGCCAAAATTCCCACTATTCCCTCAGATGTGCTCTCCATGTGCTTTCATAGTAGCATAGTGCTTTCATACAATGACCTCCATCATAGTGTTTTAGGAAAAGAGAAACAAAAACCAACACTCCTAATATTATATTCTGAATCCAGAACAAACACTACTCTAAAAATTGGGTAAGAACCACTGTAAGATATCATTAGACTCTGCTTTCCCTTCAATTCCAAAACGCTCATGCAATTACATAGATATAACTGAGATGTGAATTCAGTCCCCAAAACTTCCTAATTCAAACCTCAAGCAGAAAGCAAAAGCTAAATACAAAACCTAAAAATAGTAACCAGTGATCTTTGGTTCTTTGTAATTCGGCAGTGTAGCTTTATACCAAAACTGGAGGTTCCAATTTGTCATATTTCCTATTAAGTAAAATATTTCTCTGGATGATTATTTCAAGAGTCAAAGAAAGGAGTGCCACACTCAGTTGTGTACTTCCAAATATCTCAATTTAAGATAAGGTTGAAAGGAACAACTTTGATGGAGCAATTCTGTGACTGTCTAAACATTTCAGCACTGAAATAAATCTAAAGGATTTTGCATTTGCAAGAGGGGAAAATTGCATAGAATTAGAGAATTATGGCTACAGGACTTCTGGTAGACAAACCATAAAATTGGATTGGCCATTGCATTTTGCTTAGAAAGAAACGATTGAGTTACTTCAGATGTTTGTTCAAGTCTTTATTAGACTCTTTATTATGGTTGTTGATTACAATTGATTCTCACAGCAACTTGATTTGATAGACTTGATTTCCTCAGAACAAAACCAGTAGTCTTTCCCTGGGAAAGTTAATTTAAAATGTATTTTTTAACATGTGTTTCATTTTTGCCAGACTTCCTAATTGTTTCATTTACCATGGTGTAGAAAGATCGCATTCCTTCCTTCCTGGAAGAGCAACATAGTAGCTTCCTCAATGGCAGAGGGTCAAGAAGTTAACAATGTGTAAGTGATGTGGAAACTGTTCCAAATCCTTTCAGTTTAAATGATATATGATTATAAATAATTTACCTTGAGGGATCCTTATTCAGTGTAGGCATGTTCTCTCTACAAACTAAGGTGGAGAGGGAACCTTTGATCTTAGAATTAAAAATTAGTCCTAAATTATACATCCAGGTGAAAACATGGAATACAGGTAGAAGACAAAAGCATGACTGCTGCTCCTTTAATGAGCACATCTTCAATCTTCTGGACATGCAGTCTGTTCTTGGACTACATGTGCAGCATATGCAAAAAATGACAGGTGCTGCTTCTTGCTGCAAACCACATACAAATAAGTATGTCTGGGAAATGCAGGACAGAAAGGCAGCACTCTTCTAGGCAGTAAGAGTTCTCTCTGACAGAATGGAAGAGAAAGTTAAAACAATTCCCAAGGGAACAGAGAGGTCAGCAATATAGAAGAGCAATCTTACACTTTAAAGCTCTTTAGCACCTCTGGGCAAGTAAGCTGTATGAGCCATTCAGTGTTACATTAGGTAAAAATCAAGATGACTTATGTTTCATGACATGTTAAGGACTCAGGAAAAAAACAATCATGTCTATTCATGTCTAGTATTCTCCCTGCTATGCACTTTTCCTTCTGTTGCATAATGAGACAAAGACTGAGTCCTTGAAGGTTTTCATTGTTAATGCATGACATTCTAAATCAACTGTATCTTGTGCCATATCTGTCTGGAACGTGTACAAGTCCACAAAGAGTTATAAAATGCTTTGAAAAATGAGAGACAGATGACTGATTGACTGGTGGCTGTTTTGACAGTTCCTATTAGACTATATAAACACAGATCATGATTTTTCCTGTCAGATTGGTGCTACCCTATGGAAAGGGAAAGCGAATGATCAAGAAAACACTAGCATTGAATTAGAAAAAAATCTGAATATTAGGTGCACCATCAGGCAGCTTTAGCAAGAATGCAACAACTTAAAACACCCTCAGTAATTTTTACTCACTTGCTGGGAGCTTGGACATATCACACAGGCAGATGATTTTCCCCTTCTGATCTGAGGAGGTCTGAAAACTCAGAAAGAGTTCATCCTAAAATGAGCCTGAATGGGCAAATGAGAATTCTTCAGACAAAGATAAGTCTTTAAAACCTTTATCCACAGCATGTGAAACAAAGCTAACAGCAGAGGGGAAACTGTTGAGGATGTCAGCTGCTGAAAGTAAACAACTGAGACGGGGCAGATGAGTTGTGCTGCCTTATAAATACCTTTGATGGTTGCCATCAGATATATGAACTGGTGGCATTATTAACTATGAAAACTCAAGTTTCAGAGGAATATACTCTGTTACAAAAAGAACTGATTTCTTTCACGAAGGAATCATTATCAGAAAAAACCTGTGTTTTCTTCAGGCAGTGCGACAATTTGGTGTTTTGTATAGGAAGGGCAGAACTGCACAGGGGTGTGCTGGGCAGATGCTTTACTCCATCACTGTGTGATTCCTGTCTGAACATGTTTCACCAAACTGCAAAGCCAAATGAAAAACATTCAGGGTCTGGAAAGATCTTTTGTACTCTTTTCATTACGCATCACCAGCATTTCTCCTCTATATAAGTAACATCATAGATGGTACTCATTATTAATAATAGCAGTAATACTACTAATGAAAGACATCCATCATCATAAAACTTAATAAATTAATACAGTTTTATAAACTTAGTAGCTTATTGTATGTACTTTGGTTCTGGAAAGCACTTTCACCTTATCACACATTTTCGCTGTATGTCAAGTCATCAAAATGAGAACAATCAAAGACAAATCATTGAATGCTGTTCTGTATAAGATCGTGTTTTATTTGAAAGTCCTCTGGGGGCTCATTCTTTAATCATGCACAAAATACTGAGTTTTTGGTTCTGTCTCTGAGTAGAATTTTACTGCCCAAATTAGACATACCTGTAGATCAGATTAATCATTCTCAAGCAAACCAGTCTCTTGGCTGGCTAGAGAGGGAGCCCAAGGTGATGAGGCTGGACATAACTATAGACCAGCAATGTCTAATTTTTTGTGAGGTAAATTTATTGCCTTTTTGGTAAAATTAAAAGATAGAATAAGCAATATATGCAAAAGGAAAAGGATGATTCACTGACTAATTTTGCTTCATATAAACTTGGTAGCCTTAATTGACTTCACCTTTAGAATGCCTTTCATAAAGAATGGAAGACAGCATATCCATTGGTAGCATAGATTAGGATACTTTCCAAATGGCTTCAGAGTGAAAGCCAGTGAGGTGCTGCACATCTTGGTCAAGGGAAGGGCTCATGATGCAGACACTGGACCTTCAGCTTATTTGCTGTGATCTGTGGGTATTTCCTGGGGCAAAGGAAAAACTGGTGAAAGGATTTGTTCCAAGTTAAAAAGAAGCCCATATACATGAATATGGCAATTATATGTGTTAAATCTAATTTTCATTCCTGCATAATTATGGTGTAGATAGACAGAGAAAGGATTCACTGCGAGTTTTGAGAACAACTATGTCACGAGCAATGAGAAAATATTGACAGGCAAAAATGTCAGTGCTTTTTTTAAAGCAGAAGTACAATCTTATGGGATGATGGAAATCTAGCAGATGCACTATGTTAGTGACTAGAACATCTGATACTGTGACATGAGCTCCTACTTGAAAGATTAATTCCAAATTGGCTTTGATGGGAACGCTTATGCAGACTCTGTTAAAAGCCCAAATATTGGAAAAAGAAAGTAAATGAAAATGGCAATATATCAAAGTTCAAATTAGTGTCTAGGAAACAGTGAAGTTGTTAATGCAAATAGTGGGCTGATCTGGGAAGAAATAAAGTCTTAAAAAGTACAGTGGTAATCTCCTCGAGAATAATTATCTGGAGAACACAAAGAAACTTTGCAGGATCATGTTGTAAAGAAATTTGGCTTTATTTTAATGCAGTCCAAGCATACAGGTTCAAGTCCAAGCATGATTCATATGTAGCAGTAGTAAATATGTCTGAAAATTTGTTTTCCACAATGACGCTACATATTTTCTTCTTACATAAAATGAATCACAGAGAAGCATTATGCAGAAAAACATTTGCTCAGAGGGAGTATGACTCTCAAGACTTGTACTTGTTCCCAAGCCTTTTCTTCTTCTGATACAGGTAGACACCATATCCCTATTTATGATGCAGAAACGGAGGTAATCTGTAAAATAGCATGTTACTAAAGGTTAATTCAGGTGCAACCCAGAACAGATCTGCACTTTCTCCTTCTTCCACGGTAAGGCTTTCTTACCATCTGGTCAATATTACCAATTTTTACTCTTCTATAGAAGCATATCTTTTTTGCTCTACAGCATTCAGTCTTCCTCAGCAGCTGGCAAAGCTCTACAAACACCCTTCTTTGTCATAGAAGTTCCAGTTTGCCTCATCTGTGCAAGCTGTTGACATTTAGAACAGTCATGTTCAGTAGGCTTTATCTGAGGATTTCAGACCAACTAAATAGTGAACTGAACATGGCATTTTGTGTATTTGTATCTGTGTGTTGTGGTTTAACCCAGTCGGCAACTGAGCCCCACGCAGCCACTTGCTCAGTGCCTCCTGTGGGATGGGGGAGAGAATCAGAAGAGTAAAATGGAGAAAACTCCTGGGTTGAGATAAAGGCAGTTTAATAGGTGAAGCAAAAGCTGCATGGGCAAGAAAAGTAAAGCAAGGAATTAATTCACCACTTCCCATGGGCAGGCGGGGCTTCAGCCATTACCTGGACAGGAGGGCTCTGTTATACAACAGTGACTTGGGAAGAAAGGCACCATCACACTGAGTGTCCCTCCTTCCTTCTCCTCCCCCAACTTTATATGCTGAGCATGACACTACATGGAATATTGCTATGGCCAGCTGGTGTCAGCCCCTACCACCTTTTTGTGCCCCCCCAAGTTTCTTTGCTGGTGAGGTGATGTGAGGAGCAGAAAAGGCCTTGACTCTGTGCAAGCACTGCTCAGAGTTACACCTTTGTATTATCAACACATGTTCCAGCCCAAATCCTAAACACAGTCCCATATTGTGAAGAAAATTAACTCTATCTCAGCCAAAACCAGCATTCTGTGTTATATGAAGAATGGAGAAATACAGTAATTTGAGCAAAGCTATGTAATCTATATGGGAACCAGGAATATGATTCATTGTTCTTGACTATGACATTGAGATCATTGCTCTGTTCCCTAAGAAACACCCTCTCCCTCGATCTGCTACTCAGAAAGCCTGATTTAACTGTACTTGGGCTTATTCTCCTTCATTTTACCTTTTGCTGTATTTCTTTGCTTCTTTATTCTCTTAAAACTCTGATGCAGTGTGTGCCTTGAGAAATCCTAGGAGAGAGAGGTACACACATATACTGATGGTATATGACATTGCAGCCTTCCAAACTTCAGTCTGTTATAGAAAACATATATTTCTGCAAATGTGAACAAAGAGTTTTATGGCTATCATTTTGGTTTCTGACTTGTTCACTGCCATCATCTTTGTTGACTGTGGATATGTGCATTTCTGTCACTAGGAGTTATTTTCTCCAGATGGATGCAGATAAACTTCTTTAAAGTATCTTCTGTAACTGTTGACAGGTGTATGCTGCTGCAAACCACCCTTGCCTAACAAAAGTCCTGACAGCTAAGAGCCCAAGTGAGAAATGCTTTGCATCCATGGATTTCCACTACTGGGTGTTTAATCATCCTTCTTTTTCTCTTGGCTTTATGTTTTATGGTGATAAAAGCAGCAAAGCATAGAAACAAAGATATTTCAGCTTTCAGTCAGACTAAAGAGCTTCACAGATCCTTTCTTTATGGAAAGGGCAACCTCTGCATTTACTTAAAACAAGTCTCAGCTGTGATTCTATTTTCTTGGTTTTGTCTAAGTGAGGAATTCTAGTCAAGGATTCAGTGCCTGATTCTGATTAATACTCTTGTATACTGATATCTAATTTAAAGATGAATGGTGTGAAAAGACTTTAGTATAACTATGAGCCAAGTCCAGTGGAATTATGTCAGTGTATTGATGCTTGTGAGAAGAAACTCAGACCCTTCAACTATAACTGAAAAGTGAAGGGAGTGTCAAGATATGATTCATTGGAGAGCACATTGTAAAAACTTCAGTGCATCAGGGCAGAGATTCAACTAGCTCTTTATTCTCTTGCAAATACTTTGTAAGCTCACAGATGCCTACGCTTTTAGCAGATAAGGGCCATTCTGAAAAGTTTGTAGTCAACCTAATTTATACATTTGAGGATGAGGGCGTGGGATTGAAGAATCCTGTACTTTGGAACATCACAGGAACACTTCTTTTTTGCTGGTAGACCCTAAAAGTGTTTTTAATACTCATTAGAATATTGCATGCCTTGGTCTCCTCAGGTGTTTAGAGAGTCTGATAACTAGCTGCCATTGTACAGAAAGGTACCAGAAAGGCTGGCAGACAGGCAAATCTGCCTTCTAATAACCATTGGATACAGCTGTTGTCTGTTTAATCTTTTTATTTTTTTTTTTTCCCAGCAAGAAATGTTGCTGTTCTCTGCAGAAGTCCCCAACTTGTTTATGAGATTTGTTAGATGCTAATGTATATGGATTTATTTTATGGTGTGTGTTGGTTGGGATGTCCTATAGAACACAGTTCTGTAAAGTCCAAAACTTGAAATTGCTCAAATTAAGACTTTGATTGATATTAATCAATATTTAATTGTTAAACTGTAGATCACAGCATCTTCTTTCCTTGCTCACAAATCTGACATTGCACATATGTCTCGGATATTCTGCAGCAGGGCCTGCAGTATCATTCCAGCAGTGTTCAGTTGGCTGAGTAGCACTAAAATTTGTAATTGATTTGCCTATCCCTAAAGAATGTCCCTGTACTGTGTCAAGCATAAAAAATCATCTGTGTCTTGGGCTTTTATTGCTATCCTTATCTTATAATAGAGATAACTTTCATGAAGATTTTTAAAGAGTATAGCAACTATCAGCTAATACTTTAGATATTAATACTAATGCAAAAGGGAATCTACTAGTGAGAAAAACTGCAACCAAGGAAAATAAATTAGATTTTAAACTGATAACAAAGGTATTTGATGAGAGTAAAAGAGAAACATGCACTGTATTGTGCAGCAAGAACAATAATGGAATAGGATATCAGGGAAATACGAATTGCAGCAGTGCATAGTGACAGTCAACAGGGACAAGCAGAGATTTATTTAAAAGACATTTCCTGGCAAAGACAAATAGGTCTTAGTTATTTATTTAAAACATTGCTCTCTGGGATGGCCTTAGGGGATACACAGTCTCGTTTCTTAGTGGGTCCTGAGTAGGGTGTAGGAGGCGAGTTGATGAACATTTATGTTTAGTAGAAATTCATGTTATATCCTTTAGAAGGAAAATGTGTTTCCGTGGAAATTTCAGAAGTTATATGCGTGTTCTTTTGGAAAAGTTAAGTCAGTGTTACCAGACTGTTGCTTTGACAGTACAGAGGTCCCTTGAATAGGAACACCATCTTTATCACAGGTTGCTTTGCTGAAGAGGCGCAGCTCCATCACACAGAGAACACTTGAAACCATGCAGGTGAATCACTGTCCCCATAGATAATTAATTGTGCATCATCTCTTCTTATACTATCAATATCAGACTGTCCAATTAGATCCAGTTTTACAGACATTTTGACACATGCCCAGGATGAGTAGATGAGCACCACACCATCATTTTGCTCAGGCAGGAGCCATGAATGAAGTGTTTTTAGCTATGAGTAGACCAGTTTCTGTCATGGAGATCCCCTGAAGGAAGATCTGCAGAGATTTTATTTGCCCTGGCCTCAGTTTTTCTTTAAAAAACCCCCAAAACAAACAAAAAACCTCCAGCTGGTAAGTTTCTGCATGGGGAAGGAACAAGCTATTTTTGTCAGCAGAGTGACATCCAGTGCAGTGCAGCTTAGGCTAGCTGCTAGGAAATGGGGAAGATGGATGTCATATACCTATTCCCAAGACTGTTTCTGCATTTAACACAAAATATGGTAAAACACAGCAGTAGTGTTGCTGGGATGAAAGCTCTCTTACATAGAGAAGCCTGATCTGTCTTACATTTGCTTCAGGTAATCACTTTTGTACCACTTTCACTATTTTTGCACTGGGTACTGATGTGTTCAGTTCTGTAGAATGCATGCTTGAGGACTCGGAGGGGGTATAGAAATTTTAGGAACATGAAGGCATTCCAGGTTTAGATATAGGACATTAATGTTTTAAAAATATTTAGAGGATGAAGTGACAGCTCTATTCTCATGGAAAGGAGAAAAATATAAGCAAAAGACCATCCCATGTATCTGTTTCATGCCTTCTCATGACAAGATTGGAAGCTTGATAATGTCTGCCAGTCTCTGCTTAAACCAGCTCAGACTGTTTCAAGATTACCAAAGCTCTCTTGAAAATATTTATTCAGGGAGTCAGATTTTGACAATAGAAATTAGAAATGGAAGAAAGAAAAGTGAATTATTAATTTCCAATGTGCCTGAATCACAAACAGCTTATTTCCCCCTTTTTTTTTTGTTAACCACATTCCACACTAGCAGACCGAGTTGCCAAACAATCTGAATTTCTCAACCACTTTGCTTGTGAAGTAGGGTTGAGTGGGAATAGAAGGAAAGAGAATAAAAATGGTGTAGTGGATTTCTATTCTATCTTTTCACTAGAAAGGGCCTAGAAGACTAATGTTTTTCACTGTCAAATGTCTAGTCCTGCTAATGAGCCCCAGAAAATGAGATCCTCTCTGGACATTCTTCTGCAAGAATTTTGTCATTTCTTTATCAGGTCTGCCTATTTTGAAAAAGAGCAAGGGAGAAATTATTTGGAGCACAGCAAAAATCTTTGCAGAAGTAATAACTATACAACTTATTTTTTAAGGTTATGTAGTAGGACCTTTTATGTTTCCATGTATTCATTCAAAAAACTATCTGGGTCTTTTTAATTCCACTTGTCATTATCTCCTTTCCTTTCCTATTTTTCTTGTGACCTCACAGCTTTGATACTTTATGTAGATGTAATCTGCAACACAGTCTTATTTAAAGTTCAATAAAGTTTGACAGGCAGACTTTATTATCCACAACCTTGATTTGATCCTTAAGTGCAAAAGAAGTCATTATTTAGTTTGAGAATGTAGCTGAAGGCTTCTCATTTTCAGAGCACATGTTTCAGGGTTCAGACAGTTTCATATTTTTCTTGGACATGAAACATGTCCAAGGACTCTTATCCCAGATAACTGAAGTAGTGCTCAACACCTGCATTGATTACCCTATCTCCTGCTAGATGATCATCTTCATAAGCTTCCTTAACAGGTGTCAGTGAAAACTTTTAAGATAAGCTTCTGTGTTCTTAGCAGTTATTTCTTACCTATTTTCTAAATGTCTCCCTATTTTGACTTAGGTCAGTGTTTGCAAAGATAATTTTCATCTTAGTGAAGTACAGTATATTGTATGAATTAATACTGTGTTTTGAGGGATTGAGTTTGTACTTTTTGAAGACAATTTTCATCTTGATTTTGTGCTGATGTAGGAAATATTTTTTTTTGTGTTTTGCAAGCATGGAAATGAAATGGCATAATTGTTCATTTACACCTAAGCCTGTACTCAGATGGAGATACACTTCATTCCTTCTTGCTTTGTAACATGAGGCAGCTTGAATTAACAATCGGTTTGTTTAATGATTTTTCAGATTCCATGGTAAAGAGATGAGATAATTGAGAATTGACAATTATAACCAAGAAGTCTGACTAGAGACATATTATACTAGTCTGCTTCTTCTGGGTTGCATCTTAGAATAAAACTAATTATTTTTCTGTCTTCTTGTTTTAAAAGAAAGATGTAAGCTGAGTAGTTAAAACACAGTTATTTTTGGGTTTTTAAAAAAAAAACCAAAAAGTGGAAACAGATGATTAAGGCTAGAGTCTAAGAAATAACTAATATAAACCCTTATTGTGGTTTAGGCTAGAAAATATGAAGAATTATCTCTATTTATTACCTGAAGCTGGATCAGCAGTGTAGAGAGCAGTGACAATATTTCTAACTGGGCAATGTTTAACCACTGAATCAATGTGGAGAATTTAATTACTTTGGAAATATATATTTCATATTTAGTTTTTTCCTGAATTTAAACTGGCTGCTGAATTCTATGTACAAGGTACCAGGATATTCGTACAGAAAATTTATCCTGAAAAAAACCCAAAACAGCTTTTATATGAGAATTCAAAAACTTGCTAACTCATATCTATACTTCAGACAACATTTTTATGAGTCACGTTCCATCAATTTCTAAATGGATAATTTCATTATTTACATCAGAAACATTACTGGAGATTTTAATTTGGGGGAAGATTTCAGGTTTTCAATGGAAAAAAAAAAGTATGTTACTTATAACCATGTAGTATAATAGAATTTTCTCTTTCACCTGTGAAGTAAAATATTTCTCTCAGAATTATTTGTATATCGGTGTCTGAAATCTTGACATTTTCACACTGTGTTTTTGTATTCATGTTCATACATTTGGGAGTTGTCTAGGAGTATTTTAGAATCCTAAAAAAAAGGCTTGTAGAAGCCTTGTTGAAGCTTCCTCAAGGCAAAAAAAAACCACTTGTGACAGACATAAGTCTAATCTGCTTTTATAGGTCTGATGATGAAGGTATCTTAACCTGTCTAAAGCAATTTATTCAAGTTTTGGCTATTCTTTCAGTTACAGCCTATTTCCTAGTATTTCTCTGTCAGATATTAATGCATATGTGTGAAGATGACAATATTTTGAAGTAATGTTGTAAGAATTGGCGCACTGTGGGCAGGAGTAATGCACATTTACTGTATCACAAATGATGTCATCTAGCACAGGCTGTGAGGGCGTAATGTCCTGCATTTTAGTCAGTCTGGTGATTCATACAGCAATTATTTGAAAATGACTGATGACTTAAGTATGCTTGTTAGGAAAAATTAAGCCATGGTCCTCTCAATCAAGCTGAATTGGTTGGGAATTCAGATCCCACTTCGCTTTTCAAGAAATCTTGAACAAAAGGCTCTTCATGTCTTATCAGCATCTGAATACAATCCTGATGGCTCATGACTTTAGCTTGGTCTGTACAATTAGTCAAGTCTGTATTCTGTATTATGCATTTCAGTTACCATTTAACTCCTACTGAAGTGAGCATAGCCCTATAAGGCACAGCCTGAGTGAAGTTCACTTAGAGAGAGACATGGGTCACTTCACTCACAAATATTATGACTATACAGAAGAGTGGGTAGGAAGATTTAGTTTCATTCCCACCAACATGATCCTTACCTGTTTTTCTTAGTTTTGAGACATGCTTTTCCTTATTTTGTAATGAACTTGGGAAAACACTTCTGTAGAAGTGAATTCTGGTTTTCTAACAGAAAATGTCAAGGTGTATTGTACTGAGGACTTTTCCCCTACTTGGTTTCAGAGATGTTCTGCTGGTTGTTTGTACCTCAAAACACTCAGCTGTTTGTAGAGTCTGCCCTTACAAGCACTGGAAGCTGAGTTCCCTCTTGAGACACCAGTGAACTAAGTTGGCCTGGCTGCATGTTTTCCACATAGTTCAGAATTCTTGGATTGATGATAACTTTTTGTGAAGGAAGTGATTCTTATCAGTCTGGATTCATAAGCCTTGAACAATAGAAAGGCCATGGGTCAAGTCTGAGGAGTGTGTAAAATGATGTAATATATTGTAGAACTGTTTCCTTCTAGCAATCTAAATGCATTATGATTACTTCATATCAAAACCTTTATTCCAGCACCTAGAAGGACAGAAACACCTTGTTGATTTTTTCGCCTGAACATGGACTGATGAAGCATGCTTCAAAGTCCTGGTTAGTGAAAATAAATAAAATTAAAATAATAAGAAATATAATTGGAACATAGATATACATCTTTGGAAGCTTTCATCTCTGAAATCTTCCAGAAAAATACTTCTTGTACATATGATGTATTATTGTATCTCTTGGTGAAAACAGAAGAAAGGCATTTGTTTCTTTCCTATACTAAAATATCATTTCAAAGCAATAGGTTTCACTGCAGAATAGAAAACATTAAAAAGAATGAGTATGTACTTAATTACACAGATATTTTAAGTAATTACATAAGTATTATCTTTCCTAGAGGCTCAGTGTGTTTATTTAACATTTTTCTGTATCTCTGATGCAATATTATCCTCTTTAATTAGGAAATATATTTACCTATCATGTTTTATCAGATTATAAATTAAACTATATTGGCAGTAAGATGCAACTGTATTACAAATTGTGCCCATGTGTATCTCAGACAAGCACTAAGTACCTTTCTCAGCTCTAGGACTTCTTGGATGCTGACAAACTGGAGTTTCATGCGCTAATATTTTGATAGACAAGAAATTAACAACACTGAGTGAAAATATTATTTTGCCTGCTGATTATGGTGCCCTTTCACTGAGAAAAAAGCCAAAATACAGAGAGAATGTTTTGTTGTTTATATACTTTTTTTGAAGCATGGGTAAATGACTCACATTAGAGTCATTGCAACTCTTAGTGAATATATGTGAATTGTCAGTATGACTAAGAAAAAAAATCAACAACTATCTGGGGAAGAATGTAAGGGAATTTTATGATTTGCTCTGTAACCTAAGTGAAATTCTTTTTTAAGGGAATTTAAATCCTTTAAATCATTGTCTTAAATGTGGGTGAAATTCCAAGTGATTTCTTTAAGCTGACTTTCTGAACTATCAGCAACAACATGAATATATGTGGAGTTTTCATTGTTTCCTGTGACACCTGCTGCAGCTGATAAGACTGAAGAACAAAAGGGACTTCTTCATGCTTACATGAAGGTCAGGGGTAGCTGCTGCACCTTCAATAATCCGGGATGAAAAGAGTTTTCATACTTCTGTGTTCCAGAAGTGCCCTGTTATTAAGTGAGCAGAGTAGCCTTCATAAGTGAAACAGATAAACTCTGAGCTGACTGAGAGCTTGTATGTTGTTTGAAATTCATATAGCTGAAGAAAGTCATAAGACTTTTGAATAGACTCCAGACTATCAAATTAAATTAATTTCTCCTAAATTCCTGAGAGACCTTACATGTTTTCTTGAAGAGAATTAAGAACAATCCTTTTGTGGCAGCAAAAGCAACAATAGTTGAGAGCACAGTCAAGGTTTTGTGGTGTACAATTTGTTTATTAAGTCCTCTGTAATGAGAGAAAAAGAACATTTCTGAATTTGTGTTAGGACTGGCTAACAACAGAATTATTCATGGAGACTTCATTATCTTCCACCTCATATTACAATAATGACATTCACAACATTCCACTGCACAGCTGCATGCTGCTTCTCAAGTAGCATTTGTAAAAATGAACACTATGTCCAGAGTTTTGTTTCTTTGCTTTTATCCAGTTATAAGAATGTCTAAGAACAGCATTAACTATTCAAATCAGAGGCCTGGCTAACATTGTGTCCAGTGACAGTGGTCCACAGAAGCTGGCCATGGGCAGTGGTAAGAGCAGGGAGGATGTGTGGATGACATACCCTGTCTTAGCCCACAGGGCACGTGGGCAGGCCCGTGTGTGTTTGGTGTTTGTGTGTGTGTGCCAGCCCCACCACTCAGGACAGCACAACACTGCTATGCACTCTTTCAGGCTTGAATGGGACTTTGTTATCATGGCACTGCCTGAGCCCCAGACTGCAAATGTGCGTGAGAGAGTCCCCATTTCCCTAAGTGGAGAACTGCTTTCTTGTCTTCAGTACAAATCCTCAATTTAAATGATTGCCAGAGGCAATTGCAATTTTTTAAGATAGAAGATTGGAATATGATGCTGATAAAGCAAAAGTGAGAAGACCAAAGGTGAGGAGGAAGGAAATTTGGAAGCCTGAGTAGACCAGGGCCATTGCTAAGAATTTTGCCCATATACAGGAAATGGTCATGTGATCAAGTAGTAGGATTTACATGCAGGGGCATTTGTGCAAACAGTAGATTGCTGAATTCTCTAAATAAAACAATGAAATTTTAAAATCTCTATTACTTTGAGAATGCACAATTTAAATAGAGATCTCTCTAAAAATATTATGTTTATAATTACAGTAAAGAATTTGTTTCACACCGTCATCCTTTTCCCTAGTGTGTCACTTGAAAAATTTATGAAGAACAACTTGCATGTTTTTTGCTAATGTGGATTTTGGTTTTTACTGCTAAAAGACAAATTAGCCTCCACCAGGCCAAAGCTGTCTGAATATTTGGATTAATTTGGTACTTCATCTTGTCTGAAATAACGGTATTTAGCAATTCTACCAGCTGGCCAGCAAAATTAGAATGAATATGGATTTTGCAATATAATGGAAATTGCAATATAATCAGGAGGACGAGTGACTCCTCTTTTCTTTTCTTTTTTTTTTTTTTTTTTAATTTTCAAAATTCACTGAATTTTTAGATTAGCAATTTTTAAAAAACCCAACATTTGCTGAAATGTAATTTAATGAAACATAACAAAAATATAAAACTGTTTACTGTCTTATATAGTAACTGTGATTAAAATAATCTAGAGTTCTGCACAGTTAACAGGATAGACTTGTTTAAATGATGGGTAATTTTCTGTCGTTTTGCATGGGTACTAGTTTTGGCCTAAGAAAGAAGGGCTTTTTTATACACTAAGAAGGCAAAATATATTTTTGCACAAAAGCACATCTGACACTGGCTACAGATCTATCAAACAAGCAAGATCCTTTACATATATACCTATAATGTGTGTACTCACACATGTATAATATTTTGCTGAACTCCTGATTGCCTACAATAACAGTAGCCCAAACCATTCCAGTTCTGATGGTCATTTGGCCAGAGGGTCACAGCTGAGAAATCTTTTCTGCCAAGAGCAGGCAGCTGACCATCAGTGCTGACAGATGTAGCCTCAGCTGTGACAGCAGGAAAGGGAGTGATTTCTGTACAGACAAGTGCCAAGGTCCTTAGGGATTCAGTCTGTGGTTCAGCAGATGCTTGATTTTGTTCTTTATTTTTAAGGAACTAAAATAATCTTCATTTTTTAACAACATTAAACATATGCTTAAATTTTTTGATGGGGGAAGGACTTTAAGAAGACCTGGCACATGTAGTGGAAGATGGTGCTCTATTGCTCAGAAACTGTGCTACATTTGCTTAACTAGTGTGAGTTTGTAAGAATGAAAGCCCTGTTGGCATAAAGTCAGGACACGGTTCAGGGCATAGCCTGTGCCTAGGACTGTAGGAGCACAGAGGAAGGTGAGTAACCCTGTAAAACCTGCCTTTGTTATCACTTGCCCTCATGGTTAGAGATGTGTGCCCAAGCCCATTTCATTTCGTATTGGAATGTCAACAGCAGAGCTTTTCACTACTCCAAAGAGAAATTTTTTTTTTTTTTTTTTTTTTTTTGTCCCAGGTTAATCAAATCTACCTCTTGTTGACTTTCATAGTTGTCATAAGAATGGACATAGGTTGATAAGCCAGACCTCGGCTAACTTAGAGAACTGAGGCTGCGACTGTGCTGCTAGAGAAGAGTGAGATGAGGATACAAACGGCATCATTCAGCTTTAGTTTCCTTCAGGCAAGAGGTAGAAAAGCAGCAGAGGAGCCAAAAACAGTATCAGAAAGTGAGCTCACAGTTAAACAGCTGAGGCTAAGGCTTGAAGTTGGTTAGTTTCTCTATTTTGTGGTGTAGAAATTTTCCAAGAGTGATTTGCCTAGGAGTGGTTTGGAATGTTGGCTTCCAAGTCTTGCAACTGGAAGTATGGAGGGTACCTGGATGACAAAGCTGAGAGGAAAAGGTTTTTCCTTGACTGCATATTTTTTTCTAAGGGAGTTTCACTGACATAAGGGTGTTCCATTGAAATAAAGCTGTTTTCTGGGAGCTTTTTAAAATGACAAAAATGTTTTGTCAGGATGTTTTCATCTAACTCGTTTGCTGACACTGACTGTGGTTGTTCAGCAGCATGTGAAGTTACATGATGTATGAAGGTGTTGGATCATAGCAGTCCCTGTCATGTTTCCTAAACAGATCTCAGAGCTGTATTCTATTAAGAGCCTTTTCCCCCCCAGTCCATATATAATAAACCAGTGTAATTTTGTTGAATTTTAAATAAGTGAAAACTAAATTTGCAAGTGAAATTTTTACTTGTAGTTTCATGCTGGTCTTTGCTTTTCCTCAGTCGTGAGCTGGCAGATATCTCTAAGAAGTTGTGGTCCCTGTACACTCTTAAGTCATTTGTGGTATTTCCTACCTTTTCTTTTTTGTTACAGTCCAGGCGTAGAATGATCTTAGGCTTTCATAGGCAATATAAATAGGAAAAAAAAGTTTTAAAAATTTCTGGAAAATAATACTGAATCTTTCTGTATTTACCAAATAAAGGAAACAAATCAACACAAATTATGGCACTTCTAAAAGATTAAAAAGTAAGTTTTTTTGGTGAAAAAGTGAAATTGAAGCTTGAGCATTCTGCCAGAAAGAATCATATGAATTTGGTCTTCCAGCATTGCTTGTTTTGCCAGTCCTTGAAACAGATAAAGAATGAGGACAAAAGAAAATAAAAAAGGAAAAAGAAAATGTAGTAAATGTAAATACACAATAATTATCCAGTCACGTGGGGTTAGTCCTAATTTTGTTCTCATTAATTTGAACCTGTCTGATCTTTTCAAGCTTGCATTACATGCTGGGAGGGAATAACCTCTCATGTGTCTCATATATAAATACATCTAAAGGCCTTATTTTGGTGAGCTGGAAATCAGGAAGAGGTTGTGAGAACTACTTTGAGGGTTCTTCAGAATGATGTAGAGAACTGATAGGTGTGATTTTTCAGTGAAATTATAAATTCTGTAGAAATGCTCTTTTGCTTTGAGCTTTACCCTTTTTTTTTTTTTTTTTTTAGTTCTGGAGGAGAAATAATTTTCCAGAAAATAGATGAGTTGAAATATATACATGATGTGAGTGCTCAGCCAGTAATGCACTCCCTCTTCTGTCTAAAAAGATATTTAAAATATACAGAAAACATGATACAGATTAGATAATATACATGTAATACGTATCCATAAACTCCTAAACTCCATCATAGTGTCTTAAAAAAAGCCAGTTGTTTCTACTGTCTTATGAGGATTGGTTCATAATATAGTGATCTTTGGCTATTCTACAAAAGTATAGTTGTTTTTTATTTACTTATTTAATTTTTTCCTCTACATGTTACTATCCTCAATAAAATTAGGTTGACAGAGAGTAGTTTTCTTTTTCAAGATACAAAAAAAGTGATTTTTTTTTTGCCAGAACATGCACTGATTCATTTGTTTGGTCAATACTAATTCTATTTATTTTATTTTTAGTCAATATTTTGACAGAAAAATTACATTGGCATAGAGCTAAGTGAGCTAGTAAATAGAAGACCTGGATTTCTCTCTAATTTAAGCAAGTAATGTGATTACTGTTAATTCAGTTCAGCCAGATCTTATGTATGCAGGTATTTCCCATCATGAAGAGAGAATACCTGTTCTCATGTGTATCTGAAGCTTTCTGATGTTAATTTATTTTAATAAGGAGCCTAGGTAAGCACTCTGATTTAAACTTATCTGGGTGATTCCATTGATTTAAAACCTGTTAATTTCTAGTACTTAGATTTCTTAGAGCTGCATTATTTGGGATAGTTCAGTGGTTGCTGTAAATGCCAAACAAAATCACTGTCCATAACCTACAGGGTATAGATAAGGTTAAGCATAATTTTATTATATTCCTTTGATAAAGAGTCTACCTGAAGGGCAAAGGAAGATAAAACAGGTAAATCTGAGATAAAACTCAGATTTCAGTGATGGATTTAGTAATAAAATTTTAATTTTTGAAGTGTATCAACATTTAAATACTTTCGTAATGATCTATAGGTTTTCCAGAATTCAGACACCGCACGAATTAAAGTAGTTACCTTCAACGATTTTAACTTGAGATAAAGGAGTTAAAGAGCTAAAATAACATACCTGAATTCATAGCTGCAATTGGATATGGAAGGAAATTTTGATTTTTCTGACTATACTGAAGTCAAGAGAAGATTTGTAATTTAATCCAACTGACTTGCCTTATCAAGGAATTACTTTTTATTTTTTAAAATAATGGCTACTATAAAAGAAAAACGGGCACAAGTTTCAATTTCTCAAATTATATTTTCATGGAAAAGTTAACAAATAAAAAAGGAGAAAATTTTGTGGAAAATTTTGTGGAAGTTCAAAAGGTTGAATTTCTTCTGCCAAACAATAATTGCAAAAACCCTTTTAGGTTTGGAAAACGTAGGAGGGATAAGAAGGTTAGTGAAAGGAGTGGGAGAAAAAAGATTCCTCTATTGCTTAGTAAAGAGCAGGGCTTGTACTCCAGTGTGAAAATAACATACCTTTCAATAACTGGTTGTAATTCTAAATGCTGCTAAAATGACTTCTGTGGCCTTGTTCCAAGTACATTAGTTTAGCCTAAAAGTCACCAATGCTTCTGGGAATGTGGCTTCATTTTAGTATAATGGGATTATTCTAAGGAAACATGTAAGAAACTACACGAGAAATTGATTATAAATTTCCATGTAAAATTACAGCTCTCTAATAACATAACCACACATTCAATTTATCTGAACAAGATTTTTAGTGTCTTTTCTTTAGTAAGAAATATCTCTGAATGCCTGTGTGCATATTGTATACATGCATAATCCTTAAAGAGCACTGGGAAGATGGGTCTCCTTGTTCTCAGTGACGTGTGCACTTCCTGAGTGCCAGCCTCAGGCTCAAACAGTGTATTGTGAATTGATCAAATTAAAAAGATGGCTTTGCTTTGTCATTTCTATTTTTCCATTGAGAAAATGAAGGAAGAGACTGCCAGTGATGGGTTTGTTGTTCTGTGAGAAGTAATGAAGAAAGCAATAGAATTCAGAAAATACCTTGAAATTCAGACCCGCCATTGAATCAAGTCGCCATACTCCAGCAAACTGCTTTAAATGTTAATTTATCTTACAAGAACAGAGCAAGTCCATTTGATCCTTAAATTTACAGCTTTATAACTGTGTTATACAACTAAATATATAATAGAGTTCCTTTAAACAAGAGGATGACAAAATTATATAGTCAAAATATGTCCATTAACCTAATCTAGCACCCTAAAATCCCTGTTCTATCAGACAGTAACAAGGATAGTTTTATAAATATGAATCCTCTTTTAAAAAGATTAATTATATATCTGATTATTCTTTGCTGTATCAGGTTCCTCTGTCAGAGAAAGTATGTCAGGTTAGTTGGATTTCTATTTACATTCATTTTGGCAATTACTGTGCCTTTTTATCTATGCATATGCATTTCATTCTCCCTTGCTTTACAAATACATGTATTTTAAAATAGGTGGACTTAGCTTAGTTTACAAGATGTGGATTCTGTATAGAACTCAGCTTGAGAAATAGAACAATTACACTTTTTTCAGATTGCTTTCTTTTTATGTCTCATGTGCTAGCAGAACACTGGGACATTTGTGTTCCAGTCTCTGTGATCATATCTTTGAAATCAAGTAAAGAGTGGCTTCAATTACAAACAGATTTTATACAAGTAAATACTCAAAAGCAGTAATAATCTCTACATCTAAGAAGCTTCCATTAGAAAAATCTTCATCTGGCAAACCCCTGAAATTCTGGCTGTCCCTATGACCCAGGAAGAAAAAAAGGGCAGAAACCCAAAGCCATATACATTACCATAATGTAGACTTTTAAAAGAGCAATACTTTGCTGTTGTATCAATCAGGTTAGGGCAGTCAGTAATACAAATCAGAACATCTGGTAAACTTAATTTATTGTTAAAGCTAGTTAATTTCAGTTGCTGTTGAACTGATTGATATAACTTTTTTTTTCCCAGCAAAATACCCTTTCATATAGATACCATTCCCATGGTGCACTAAACCAGGAACTACCTAGACATCCTGCTTTCTCTCCTCGGGGAAAATAGACTGGAAAAGGGAACTCAGATTGCCATGCAAAATATAAATACCTCTAATGAGCTGAATGAGGCACATTAGAAGAGTCTATATTTATCTGTAGTATTTAGCTTTTAATCTATTTGTTCAAAATAAATGTAAGACTTTTCTGTGAAAGAAAAATATTTTCTTGTTAAATCAAATAACTTATGGTGCAGCTTTCCTGCAGAAAGTATTTTTTTTAATAAAAAAGCTCTTGAGAATGGAGGGTTGCAGCTTTCATCAAAACAAGAAAATAGCAGACAGACACAAGTAACATTCTTGAAAGCTTGAAGAATGCAGGTGCTAATTATACTTTACTTAATGCATACGAAAGAGCCTAAAAATCCATTAACAGACAGAGAACTTCATTTTCACATACAATCTTCTCTGAAAGGAAACTATGAGCAAAGAGAGCTGCTAAGAGGTCTCCTGGGATCAAATCTTTGATGGTTTATTGATCTCATTCAATGCTTTTAGAATCATTAAAAGTCACCTTTCCTTTGTCATTCAGTCCTACTAGGGAGTAAATTGAACATTATGTTCATGTAGGTCATTGAGTACTTTTTACAGTAGTTTATTCAAGCAAATGGAAGAACGTGCTCCTCCTAACTGACTGGCAAGATTAGGATATCAGAGAAGAAAAATTGTTAAAGAGAAACAAAGCACCAATTTGCTTTGTAATAGGCTGCTCTTGAAGAGCAAAAGATTCAATTACTTAAGTGAGGTGTCTAAAGGGGCTTCTATCTTTATGGAAGTCCTTGTTTACAAGAAATAATTATAGGAAATATCATAATATTTTTCCTGTGTTAGGGGCTCAGGAAATAAAAAAAAACAAACAACCAAACCCTGATTCTTTTGTCATCTCTAAGCAAATAACTTTTAGAAGGAAGTATACAAAAAGAATATTCCAAGAAAATGAGAACAAATACCCTCAGAAAAAGTTTTTTTCCTAGAAAGAACTCCATTATGTGTAGTATTCAGTACAGATGCTCAGTAAAAAGACCTCTAGTAGAAAAGCAGCATATCTGGATGCAGGATGATGAGGCTTTTAAAATGTTTTCTCCCTCCCATGAAGCAGGAAAATAAATATTTTTGTTTATAAGCTTCTTGTAACCAGAAGGAAAAGAGCATATTCTAAAAGCCCACAGAAATGATTCCTCTCTTCTATTTTTAGTACCAGGCAGCAAATCAGTGACAAACACATGTCGATGAGCTCTACTGTTCCACTGAAGTACAGCACCCACAGCAGGAACCTCTTTCTGCTGCAAGCCAAAGCAGTTGGCTAAATAGGAATGTGTCTGGTTGCCACCAGTGGTACCTTTCTCTGTTCTTGCACTCTGATTTCAGGGCCTTTAAGGCAGTGCAGCCCAGTGACTCTCCCTTTATCTGTCTCTAAGCAGGGTGCACACAATATTAACTGCATCACCTGCTGCAGTCAGGGTTTTTATCTGCAGTCTTCTAACAGCTCTTTTCTCAACTTGCCACCTCTTCCAGTGGAAAAGACTCCAGGTTATCTGTGTTGTTAGGTACCACACACAAGTTAGCAAGCTGTTTCATGACACTTCAAATCCATCCTCCCCAACCCACCAATTAGCAAGAGCCATCATTTCTCCTCACAGCTTTATAATGGTGGAGTCAAATAATGGATGCAAATAATGCTTTAGCAGTTCATTTTGTAAGTTTTGGAGACCACCAGGTGTTTTTAAACGTATTTGTTCTCACCTCTGCTTAGGTGTGTTTTTAATTTCTGTGTGAATGAGAAATGAGGAAGTGTGTGCTTTCTTTGCCTTGAAAATAGTAAACATGAAAGACTAATTTACTTTATTTTTAAGGACTTTTTTCTCCTATTCAATTTCCTATTAAATATAAACAATTTATAGAAATCTAAAAATATATAGATACAAATTTAACATGCCTATATTCAACTTATTTAAAATTTAGATGCATTTTTTAAGAATATAATATAACAATATGATGATATTAATGGACTTCTGTACATAAATGTTAGTTAGAAGGTTCTCTGCGGATCTATAGTCCAGAATCCTGTTTGAAACTGAATAATTGTGAAGATAAACTCAGCTATGGCTTTCTGTGACTGTCTTGAAAACCTCCCATGATACACAATATAGCTTCCCTATATGACCAGTGATGCACTACCCTCCTCTTTAACATATTAGATGAAAGATTAATTTAAATTTGCATCCAGCTAAGGCCTGCATCTTTTGTCTAAGAAACAACAAATGAATGGGACACATACATTTCCTCATAGTACTCTTCAATCATTACACAACAAAAGTCGTATCAGAGTACTCTATAGATGAGTTTTTAATTTTTTTTTTTTTTATTTCTTTCTTAATTTGGGGAGAAAAGGGAATAATTTTCCCTACACAAGTATCAAATATGATTAAAAGCGTATTTCAAATACTCACTTCATTTGACAAAGTTCTTGACTTTCAGTCACTGCAAACAGCAGAGAAATAACTATTTCAATAACATTTTTATGAAAAATATAACATGAAATCTAGACCTATTGCCTCTGTAAAATTCAGAAAATTGAATAGTGTGGATAATTTTTTTATTGAATTTTTTTGGTAGCTAAAGAAGGGAAAGGGACAGAAAGAAGCTGACATTCTATCATCCCAGCCTATTGCTTTCCATTTTATATCTGAACTCATTCTGGTGGAAATTACTGTTTTTGCTTCCAGACCCCTTCACTGAATATGACACTGCTTTTAGCCAAATCTCAGGAGTTTTACACTGACTCAAAATCAGTTAATTTACCAGTAACCGAAGATGTCATATAAGTTCCCCAGAATAATTTGTCATACTGAGGAAAACTGCCCAAACTCAAACTTGGCTCTTGAAATTTACATGATAATTAATGTATTCATTTCTTCAGTTCAAGTAACCACTGATTTAAATATGTCACTCTGAAAAGTTTGTCATAGTCTTATGTGAAAAAGATAACCAGGCTTTTTTAAATGTTCTCTCTTTATACTATGAACAAGTTTCAAGGCCTTTTTAACTCCAAATTTCATTATTGGTACTTTCAGCAAGAGCTAACAGGATAACAAAAGCTTTTTTCTTTGAAGATAGAGCTTACTGTCTTCATTTTCTTGTATTTATTAAAGATCAGTACTGGAAGTTTTCAGTGTAGGAATAGCAAGAGATTAAAACCCACACATCAACAGTCTCTTTAATTTTGCCAGGAGATCTACACTCCTAAAAAGAGAATTGCTTAAACAACAACAAAAAAAATGGCATGCTACTAGTTGAAGCAAGCTATTTTGACTCTTTTAGATAAAAATCCCATATAAATGAAATTTAATTTTCCAGTTTTTCTTGTCAGCTGTCATTCTGAGACCCCTCGCCCTACAGTTTTAACTGTAGGAGCTAGAAAATGGCTCACCACTTACTACAGGTTCCATCATTATATCGTACAAAGGCCTTGTCAGATGCTGGTGCCACTGGGAAATTGCTACTAGCCTGATGGAGATTATTTTTGTTTTACTTCTTTTTATGTCCCTGGATCTATTCTTCCTACTCCCTTCTTTTCCTTGAGGGGATCATGGTGGAGAAATAGCTGGTGTGATAAATTGATCAGCAGGGTACCATAGCAGCATTAAGCTATCCATCCATCAGGACTGGAGTGCATTTGAGCGAGTAGGTGCTGGTTGGCTGATATTTCAAAACCCTTTCCAAGTGATGGAAAGGCTTTCACCTCTGTATTCCAGCCTCCACCACATTAGAAATCTTTCTAACTTTAAATTGTTTCAGTGTACATAGAAATAGTAAATAATAGGATAAAAGATTTGTTCTCTGGGGGACATTTCAATGAAGAACAACAAACTCTCTTTATATTGACTGTTAAAAAAAATGCCATCAATTTTTTATTGTAAAGAAGTTACTGAGGACTAAGAGTAGCAGATGAAAATATCTCTTCTAGAAATATGTCAGTCCAGTTTCTTTGGCTGTTGAGTGTAGAGTGAATTAAAATGCTTGATTTGTTTTATGGGTTCACTCTTCTATGTACATTGGCTAATGACATGCTGCCAGGAACAAGTGCTGAGTTGCAACTTTAGCCATTATAATTGTATAAATCTTAGGGGGCATGTGTCCAAAAATCTGCCAGGTGCATCCTAGACCTTTGTGTGGGCATTGGTTGTTGTTTGTGTTCCCTGAGAACAGCTATAGCTCAGGAGGGGTTTATATCTTACCTGTCTTACTGATTTCATTGCCACTCTCTAAACACTCAGGAGTGTGATTTTTGGATGTTAATTTCTTGAGGCCTTTGTGCTTTTTGCTGAACACCAGTCTTTAAAAAAGGACTGAAATCAAACTGGAATTCAAAAGACCCTGTATAATAAAGAGAGCACATCTCAATAACAGAACCAGAAAATGAATGAAAAGTCTTCCCCCTAAATAAAAGAACGCTCTTGACACCTGCAAATCTGCAAAGTGTCTCATACTTCCAACAAAGGAGGTGAATAGAGGCCTTTTCTGAGCTCATCAGAGAAAATTCTACCAGAGTTCTTACTGCTTGTGATGTGTGAAAAATTCAATGATTCAAAGCACGTTAATAGGAGTGTGCAACTGAAGAGCCAAGGAAGCTGTGCCTGGGACCTTGCCTGGATGAGGAGGACACTCTCCAGCAAGGGCATGTGGGTTCTAAGGAGCATCATTACTCTTATGTCAAAACTTTTGCTTGAGAATTATAAAATTCAGCCCTATAACTGCTACTGGCTGCTGCAGAAACCAGTTTAAGGATTTGTGAGATACTTAGCAAGTGTTCTTTGCCTGTTTTAAGTTTTAGTTTTTGTAGCTTCTCTTTTACAGCCTCCTATCTCTTGCTTCTCTAAAATAGGCATGACAGTGCATGAAGAAACAAAATAGCTCTTTTGTTACTCAAAAACTTTTGAAAACTTCCATGGTAGGATTCTTTGGTTTTGGTTTTTTTGGGGGGTTTTTGTTTTGGTTTTTTTTGGGTTTTTTGTGGGTTTTTTGTTTTGGTTTGGTTTGGTTTTGGTTTGGTTTGGGGTTTGTTTTTTTTGTTTTGTTTTTGTTTTTGTTTTTGTTTTTGTTTTTGTTTTTGTTTTTGTTTTGTGGTTTTTTTGTTGGTTTTTTTTAATTTTTCTTTTTTTTTTTTTTTTTTTCATTGAGAAACCCATCTGCAATGTACTGCCTACAGAAGTTGAGACCAATCCACCCTATGGCCAAAATCAAACTTTCATTCAGTAAAGCATCTAATACCTGATGATACACTGAGATACACTGATAATATAGATCTGGCTGCAGCCACTTTTTTGGTAAACAGGAAAAATGTTATTTTGTAGTTGGAGGTCAGGCAAATGAGATAAAGATGTTTATTAAACATTTTGTTTGCCAGTGGAAAATAAATCATCAGGGTGCAGCAAACTTCTTGTATCACAAATGAGCCAAATTGTAGCTGTTATTTTAGAAAGAGTTTAATTTGAAATGTATGTAAGGTGAAAAGCACATATGTATTTTAATGAAGTCTATTTTCCTTAAGGAAAAATATTACCATAATTATCTAAGAGTCCTAATCAAAGTAAACAACTTTTTTTTCCTCCTACCCTAATGTAATATTATGTGTTAGATAACATTGCATCTTTGCTTCACACTTAACACAAAATATTCAGTAAAGACATCTAAGGGTTTATCTGTACTACAATTTGGTATCACAAATAAGCCTTCATTCATAAGTATAGGCTTAGGGCTGATATTCATTCACTTGTAAAGGATTTATTTCAGGCAAACAATGTATCCAGTGGAACAAGCTGAAGAAAAGCTTAATGCTGTACAGCTGAAGCCTAATTCATTAGCAGAGAGTCAGAAGCATGTTATTAGTGAATACAAAGGGGGAAAAATCAGAGGAGGGTACAGGATAAATAAAATTCTGTTAATCAGATTGTATGGTTGTGTTCTGGTTTGTTGTTAATGAGGCATAATTTTAATCCTGTACCAAATGAGGCTTTCCATTTCTTCAGTTTAGGATGGGCCATTTCTTCAGTTTGCTTCTGGCACAAAATTCCTCATCTAATGAGTTGAAAGTAAAGGGGAAATTCATCTAACAGAACTACAATGCTGCACATATAATTGAGGTGATGCTGAAACCCACTAAAAATGACACATACATCCAAGGCACTGGATGCTGGTGAAAGACCAATAACTTGGAAAAAATGGACATGAAATGGATATGAATGTCAAAGAAACCAAACAACAAATCCCAAGAAATTATAGGTAACTAATTTGCACCTATCTTGTTAATAACTGAGCTACAATTCAGGCTTTCTGTTATGCTCTTTCACATCACTGTGTTAGAACAAAAGTGTTCTAAAGGATGACTCTGACAGAAGACATCTGATATCATCATGATGAATTCAAGAATTTCTGGGAATTCTGTTCTGCGTAAAGATCAGCAAAAACTCAAGAGCATCTTTGTAGTCATGTAAGTCCACTCTGGTGGACTATTAGGCAGTATCAGCCCTGAAATATCAAGAAGTGGTGAAATTGCTCCTCTTATCACTAGTGTCATTTGCAGCTTTGCAGAACCAGAATCAGTTTTGTGTTTGCTCTCAGGTTTAGTCAAGAAGCACAGAATGAAATGACTGAAAGGAAGGTTGTTCTATTCATAACAGTAACAAAAGGTGAATTGTAAATGTCTGTATGTTTCTGAGGAGTAACGAGAGTGATTAAAGATTTCATGCAAAGACTGGCTTCCATGCACAGGTTAAATTAATATCTGTAATGAGAAAAAGATGTATTGGATGGACCACAGTGAAATGGTAGTCAAATAAATTAGCATTAAGGCGCTAATTGTTTCAACACAAAAAGGACATCATTCCCCAAGCAAAGCTAAAGACAGGAAATAAAATGTAGAAAAACCAAAAAAGTTTTGATGAACACCATTTTAGTACCATTTTAGTACCGGCTGCTTCCAGTGTGCTCCTTGTAATCCACTGTGCTGCTTACATTGAACCACGCCCATCTACTGCACTTCTTCAGGTTCTGCTGTTCATTGTGGAAAGCCTGTCTCCTCTCTGCAAGCCTCCCTCTTTTCCTGCACTGGGCTCAGGCATCTATTGGACTGGGGAATAACTTTCTCAAAGCATTTTACAAACATTGACAAAACAGCTTTCAGGAATGAATGATAAGGAAATGTTTCATGCCTAAATGAATAGTAACATCTTTGACCTGAGAAGGTGTCTTAGCCATCAACATGACCATAGTACCAGTGACAGAGAGATGTCCAGGGAGACCAATAGAACCAGGGAGACAGAGACCTATGTCCTATCCATTGTTTGGGTTTTGTGCCTTTGATATAAACCATTTATCTGTTTAATCCATTTAAAACTTGCAGTGGTGCTGCTTGGCACTGGCATGAATTCAGGAAAATCACTGGCAAAATATTCAGTCTGGATGAAGATTCAGTCAGGAAAGTCATCTTTGGCTGGCAAGCAGCTCTTCTATGTCTCTCACTGGCCTTTTGGGGGAGCAAGAAAGGAACTGTCTGGTCCAAGTTATGTTTCATATGTATAAGAGTTGAAGAAGAGGACTGATGTCATGTGCAAGCTGTAAGCTACAATTAGAATAAAATGGCCACAGAGGAAAATTAGTAGATTTGTGTTAGTGGCTGACAGCCAGAAGTTTGGAACTTTGTAGTAATTTTGAAGGGTATATTAAGGGCATAAGGTAGTAAATCTTTTTGACTTTTAGTGGAAAAAGTGGCCACTTTATTTCCTGAGTCTACGGCTGTAAACCACAAAGTACTTCTTAAGGCAGTTATCAGGTTCAGAGGACAGTAAAGTCTTTTTGTCTATCCTATTCAAATGGTCACTTTCTCGGTTCTAAACCTAATGAGATGTGTATGAGCCACTGTATTTCTTAAACATCATTAATGGTTGAGTAGCCATTTAATATCAGGGTCACCCTACCACAAATAGAATGAAAGGCAAGGTGTCACAGTGCACAATATAAAAATGGCTTAGGACACCCAGACTCCTGCCCGATAAAGAAAAGGCACTCAGCCAGTTCTGTGTATTTTTGCCCGGAAAGATTCTAGAAAAAAGAAAATATCCACATTATTGGCCACTTTTGCTATACAAATTATTACTGTTAGTGTTTTTCTTCTTATGTTTGCAACATGCATTCACACTATGTGACTCTGTGTACTTTCAAGGAAAAAATGTCTCATGGAAAAGCATAAAAAATTGTTTCCCAAGTATGGCTTGCAGCTTTTAGATATCTATTTCAACCTTCTGTGAGTACTTATGCAATGCAGTTTGGAGATCTTGTGGACAATGTAACTATTCTTGCCAATGAGGAACTAATACCTGCTGTTCCTAATGATTTTTCGGTGTTTTTTTTTAATTTTATTTTATTTTTAGAGCATACAGGAGTTTATGACCCTTGTATGACTGGTAGTCACTCACTGATGAGGCTGACAGTGTGACTTCAGTTTTACCTACATCAGCTAGAACAGCTGGGAAAGTCATGAGAGAAGGAAAGATCTAAAAGTGTCTTGTATAAGGAGAAAGCAGGAAAATTATATCTAAAAAATGAAGGCTGGTATTTCTAGGAAACAGAGATTACTGTCTGCATGACATATGCTTGCACCTACTTGTATTCCAGACTTTTTATGCTCATGAATTGTTTGCACACAGTTTCTCTGGGGTAGTTTTGAGAACCAAGCCAGGCTGGTGTTGCTCACAAGAAAGTTAAAGCAAAATTACCTTGCTGCAGAGTCTTCAAGGCCAATAAACCCAAACACATAAATATGACTTCATGGTCCTATGACCCTGTCACTTTGTGTGCTGTTTATGGCTTTACCCTTTAAAATACCAGCCACAGGCTGGCAACAAGCAGATTTCTGTCTTATTTTGGTGAAGAGATTTTCTTTGTCAGACCATTATTCTGACTAACCTTGAGAAGTGCTCCTTCTCCCCCAATTGTTGGATTGCTTGTGTATCCTTCCAAAGTTTTCTCGTTCCTTTATCCTTTTTTATTTAGAGAAAGGTATGTCCATGGAATATCTGCAGTCATTGCTGCTTCTTGTGTGTCACACCCAAATATATTGTTAACATTTTGCATTTCAGTCAGAAAAGACTCCCACTGTCTCAATGAGCATCTGTCAGACTATGGGGTAAAAATTCAATCTCTTTGATTTATCCATGAGTTGGCATTCCAGCAACACCTCGTTTATGCTGAGACTCTCCTGACACTCTAAACAGGCTGTCCTTCCATCCCTACCATTCAAACATTACCTTATTTGAAACCATATTCATCACAAATATCCCATTAAGGCTTTACTGGTCATTGCATTGGTGTACAGGGGCTTTTACTTGCTTTAAATTCCTCTAGATTAATACCTCCAAACATGTCATAGTTGGGACAATGCTCTGAAAGGTCAGGCATATGTCTGAGGGTTTTTAGAGTCATTTCTAGGAAGGGCTGAAGGTGTAATTCAAAGAAATCACAATCTTCTAGAATTCAAGTATATTTAAACCTAGTTAGTCGTACTTTAAAACAAGAACAGAATTTTTGAAGTTTTTCTTCCATGGAAAATGACAAGAAACTGAATTAAACAGGGTGACTGGGTCTCCCACAGGGCATAGCACAGTAGGGTTTTCTGAGGGGGAAAAGTAGTGTTTCTATGAGGTTTGTACTTAGTTCCCTGCTGTGCCATTTTAAAAGCACTAATGTGTAATTAGAGGAATTTGCAAACTGATCTCCAGTTTCACTTGAAACACCACCTGGTCTCACTTTTCTATAGTCAGGGAGTGTTTCTCCATATTAGAAGTTGAGTAGATTGGCTAGGAGAAAAAGGGGAGTAATGAGAAGAAAACTCAAGGAGATTGAAATAATTTTGAATGATTTTGTCATGTCTTTGAACATCTGAGTAAAATTTCCTTCTGTGTGAAATTATATGAATATCACTGCAATTTATATAAAACTAGAACTTTTTCTTGTCATAATTTTCACCACTATGAACAAGGCAAAAGCAGTATAAAAAGTGTTTCTAACTTTATCACCTTTTTTTGTCCACTCTTGCCAACAGGAAAAAATTACATTGTCTGGAATGTGGTGTAAGATTTTTTTAAAATGAAAATCAGTTTCTATCAAACAGTTGTGCTTTTAAAAGTATCAGCAACCTAGCTTTGTAATAGTTTTTATCAGTTGCTTGACTTCATAAAGCTCAAGTGTCAGTATGGGCTGAAAATATTGAAAATTAACTACATTTTCTTCAAAGATGCAAAATGCAAAAAACCCCTCTTTTCTTCAAAGTGTCATCATATGAAATCTGTTGGAAATATGGGTTATGATAATTAAAATCTATTGGTTACCTACTAACTCTTCATAAATATATTTAATAATTTTTCATTAATACTCAAAGTATGTTGTAATTCCCATGGCAAAATTCTGCTTATTGTTGATGATTTTTCTCCAGCTTGCAATGGTTGCTGTTTACTGTTCTATCCTAAAAAAAAAAAAAGAATGGTTTGAAGTTTGAATTACATTTTCCTCAAGAATTCCTCCTTTTCTTTTGCCGCCTGATAAGCCTGCACTCAAGACTTATATTTTGTTCTGACTACATGGCACAATCTTCAATTCCAGTACAGTTTCAGAACATTTTGCTGCTCATGTGTGTACCAGAAAGTAAAGAAAGTAATCCACTCTTTTCAGCAATAATTTATCTCTTTCATGTTATCAAGAAAAGCCATGTGTATTCTATCAATAATGAAATCAGACAGAACTCAAAACACAAAAAGAACTTTTCTTGCTTTGTTCTGACACTTGTCGTTGAATTTTCCAAAGGTATTCAGTTCAGTGCCTATTCTCTATTAAGAATCTGCATTTGGAATCTCATTTTGAAACTCAGAGGATATTACCTATCAATTATTTGTGCTTTTAAAAGTAATATTTTTTTCCTTTCAATTATTTATTGATTTCTTTAAAAATTCCCAGAGCATGTTTAAATCTTGCCAATCACACAGCCCTAATAAACCAAAATGCGAAATCCTAAAACTCAGTGAAATTTTACAGACTTCAGTAGAAATTGTACTAACTAAATATTTATAGAACTATAGACGTGATAAGTAAAGTTGTATTCCCATGTATAGACAATTTTTCCTTCTTTCATTTTCTGTTTATGTTTAAGATCTTTGAAGCCAGGATAACATTTTCAATCATTTTTCATGACATCTTTTCAGATTTTTGCAGAAAGAGATAGTAATCCTTACAAGTTGCTGAGAAAAGAGGCAGTTTTAATAAACAAATAAATGAGCCCTGTTCATTGAAGAAAAACCCAACAGTCAATCACATTTGATTTATTGAATCAGGTTTGAATTAATAAGTAATTAATTAGAAATAAACTTATTTTAACTTTCTTATATATCTATTAACGTCTATTTATTGTACCATGAAATCACTGTAGTGGCCAGTAGGTCTAGATGGACAAGTTCCATAGAATGTGTAGAATTTCAAAGGTATTTTGACCTAGGGAGAGAAAATAATTATTTTTTTAAGGTATAATTTTCTATGGCCTCAGTCTGAAATGATGTTTTCGTTAAGACAGGAAATATGTGTCACCTTCCTCCTTTTATATATATTAGAAATATTTAGAAATATAGAAATACTTAGAAATATTTGTATACATACATACACAGTTGTGCTGCAAAATAATTAATTCAAAACCCAAGAAAACACTCTTTAGAGGGTAAAAATCAGTGTCAATGTACATATTTTCCTGAGGTGTCAAACAGTTAAACCTTCGGGAACTTCTTGGTTACTTTTGAGAAGTTCAGCCTACAAATGCACAGTTGTATGGCCAGACACCTCAGGGCAGTAGGATTGACAAAAATGTTGAATGTGTTGGAGTATTGTGCCAGAACATCTTCCTGCTGCTAAGTTTTTACTTTGTGTCTTGAATTAAATGCAATGATGTGGACTTGGACTCTTATTTTGCTTAAAATGACACTTTCATCCAAGCTAACATTGATTCACCCCAAATGTGGATTGACTCATCATATAGTTTGTTTTCTTGTCATCTGCTAAAAGCTTGGAAAACTCTTTTTCTTTATTCTCATTTCTTAAGGAACGTGACACGTTCTGCATTGCAGTCCTCAAAACAAATGTGCTTCCTTTAGCTTAAGGGGAAACTCAGCCTTGAAGAAATCTCTTTTTTTCCTTAAAATTCAGTGTCCCGTAACATTATCTCATCTCTTTAAGTGTTCAGAAAACTATTCCTGCAGCTAAAAGTTTGCTTTCATTTTTTATCCTGAACTTGTAGTTCAGATGTAAAATGAAATGCAACAAATTTTTGCCTGTGATCTTTACTATATTTACATGACTTAGAAGTGACTACTTTGTTATTTTCCACCTTATATCAATGAGCTTCCATGGTGATGTTGTCACATGGTGGAAAAAAAAGGAAGAAAATGTATAAAGAAAATGAAGGATGGTCAGGTTCTGAAGTTTTTAGCCAAATCTTTCTTTAGGCAAGTATAAGCTCACTGGGATTTGGTTTAAATGAATTACATTCACTAAATTAATAAGGAGTGTGTATTTAAACTGTCCTTTTAGACCCATCTCTTTATTCTGACTCAAATTGTAAAATTTATGGGTTTGGATTTTTTTATGCTGCATGTATGAGAGTAAGAAAATATAAATATCTGTACCAAAAGTTGGCTCAATCCTATAATATATTTTTGTTACCAGTTATTGTTTAGAGAACATAGCAATACATTAACCATGTGGTACCAGACCTTGCAGTAACTGAAACAGTGCAAACAATGAGAAGGAAAAAGTTCTTCTCTGTTTGGGGATTGGTATTCCTAGAATTAGTTATTCTTATTTTGGAATTCTTTTCCTATGTTGAACCAATGTCTCAATTAGAGGATTTACTATGAGATGGTAAAGAAAGCACAGCAAATGTTCACAATGCCTTAAAGCTGTATTTGGTAGGAATTTGATAATTTCATTTCCACACACAAATTCTGCAGAGATCAATCCTAGGCTATGAGTTAGACTCCCTGCTGAGCCACTTCATAGCTCTTGATTAGCTATGGATATTATAGTAATTGGGTCTGTTAATGCCTACCTCCCTGCGAGGTGTTAGCTAAACCTCTTCATTAAAATAATGACCACAAAAGAAAAAAGAAGGAGAGGCAGAGAGAATGTAAAGGCATGCGTAGTATTTTCAGACCTTGGAATTATAATTCCTTCTAACACAGTGTTCAGAAACTGCTCAAGAATACTGTAACAGCTGCTACTTTACAATTAACTTGCACTATTAATTTGGTTCAGAAAACATATCTTGGCAAGTGAAAGGACAGAATCAATCACCTTTGTGCAACACTACAGATTTTTATTACCCACATTCACTCAAGCAACAACTCTACTTGGAAAACATTAATGTTCAGATGCCAATTGACAAAAGCACAGGGACTTATTAAATCAGAAATATTGTGACAAACTCTAGATTTTTGTGGTTTTGCTCTAGGGAGCTAATCCAGTAAAGCATTTAAGAGACTGCTTAATTTTAAGCATAGGAGGACTCCCCAGAGAAGGTATAAAGCAGATGCTAAATTGTTTTCCTGCATGGAGCACGCAGTTGGTCAAAATTTGTTCTTCTGTGTCTTTTCTTTTTGTTTTGCTTTGCTTTATAGGAAGATGCTAAGATTGCATCAAGCCCTTAAGAAGTCCATTATGCAGGCTAAGTATTCATAGCATAATATGAAATGTTATCATGTACGACATAAATACTAGTATTGGAGTAGTACATAGAGATCTAATAAAAAGTTACTGTGCTATGTACGGTGTTCTCATAAAGAAAACTACATCACTAGTCTCAGAACACTTTAAAAAATACAGCCTTAATCTGTACTTCTGGGAAGTTGCTAAATCCATTTGATAGAAATGTGTGGATTTTTTCACCCTGAAGCCCTCTGAGTTCAGGCAAACTGTGGGATGCATAAAGCTGTCTGAAGACTGTGCAATACAGGAATATGTCCATGAATGAGGTAAGGGACTTCAGCTGGTGTGACAGAGGTCCCAAACCTCAAAGCTACAGGCTAGCCTCAAAAACTCAGAGCTGTGCCATATGAGATGCAGATTGAAATATTATAAGCATTTCTATTCATATACATGTTCAGAGCTTCCATTTCCATCTATAATCCTACTTGTACTTGTCCTATGCAATCTCCAAGTTATTAAAAAGATCAGTTAGGGAAAATGAGACAAATTTTATTCTATTTTGGGTTGATAATTATGCCTTTCGAATGAAAAATATCTACTTTTCCAAGCCTACACTCACTATGATACCAATGCTGCTCCTTAACCATAAATCTTGTAGTCACACTTATAAGCAGTTTTCCTTGTGAATGTGTGAAAAAATGGAAGCTTTACCTTGAAAGGGAAACTGATTTAACCTGGGGCCTTTCCTGCCTTCTTTTAGCTATCCTTTTTCTCCCTGACTGCAGAGATAAGATGAAAACTCCCTTTCACTCTCATTTTTTCCTCATGTTCAAAGGCTTCTGTACCTCTTTGCTCGGTATTTTCATCACTACATCAAATAAAATCTCTGAAATATTTTATTTTCCTACACATTTTTTGTTTAAATTAGAGGATGACACAAAGGATGGCAATATTTGGCATCTCAACACATTTAAAAGAAAAAGTAATAATCCATCTGGCTCTGAGTTGAATATTCTTCCTGTGCTGTTTTCAATGAACATAGACCTTTCTTTTATTGACTGATTAGTAATTGTAGAGAAGCTGTTTGAAACAGCTGCAGAAAAAATTACAGGATTTTAAAGCAAGTTGATTGATTGCATATTACTGCTGTAACTGCTCCTGTGGCAGAAACCCTCTTGGCCAACATTCAGGGAATTGAATTAGGAGGATCAGAATATGCAGTTATCACACCTGAACTACAGAATCACCATGTACACAGTGCAACGCAGAGCCAAGCAGTGATCTCAGCTTATTCAGGCCTAGTTTGTGGACACTTATATGGAATTACTATGCACAGGTACACCCTTGAAGTGGTACAACTGTTCAGTGATGTATTTGCATGATGAGGGTTTATAGTTTGTTATCCAGAGTTACTGGGAATACATGTTCAGCAGCTTGTCTGAGCATTGCAGGTTTAAGGTCTCTTGTCTCTTTGTGAAGCAAGCTGGCAGTGAATTCAGAAAGTCATGCTAACCTTGAGCAAAAAGAAATTCCTGCAGGTGGTCAACAGTGCCCATTCCTTCCAGCTTGAATAATTTACTATCAAATGAGACAAAGTATGTATGTCTTGGCATGAGGCAGTCCATCAAAACCCCACTGCTGCTGTAGTTGAGGAAATCAGATCAGTTTGAATTCTCTCTTCACCTGACTGTCATGACTTTTCAAATATCATGGAGAGTGGCTTGGCAACTACAACAGCCAGTTGCCTCAGGACTCTGAAATATCAGGAAACAATATTTAGTGAAACAAAGCAGTCACATTCCTTTGGTTTGCATTTCAGAGCAGAGGGAAGCCTACTACTGCTTTCACTTCTGTAAGCAGATGTTATAGATGACAAGGTGTGATTCTCCTTTTGTGAGTAGTGTGAGGTGTCATGATTTCTGTTCAAGTCTGGAGATTTAATCTTTCTCACTTTTTCTGCACCTGATTTTTTATTCTATATAACTAACTTCTAAACCCAAAAACACTGTCCCAAGCACCTTTCTTCTTAAATTGCACATTCATTCTGCTCCTTGCCAAATTCTCAGAGTTCAGGTAACTTGTATCTGACAGAATAAATAATCATTTAATGATGATTTTGCTACAATGTCAACTATCATCCTTTTTTCCTTTCAGTGGGTTGCATATTTAATACATCACAGTATGTCTAAGGATAATCTGAAAAGAAATTGGCTACATTACATTGATATGGAATTGTTTAGGGGACTTCTCCTGTTTGTCTTGAGATATTTTTTTTCTGTTAGAAAATACAGACTGTGGGAAAGCTTCAGCCAAGTACTTAGGCAAAAGTAGTTTGTACTTAAAACTGCTAGACAGCAGAATCTCAGGTAGTCTGTCACTAGCTATCAAATTAAGGAGTTTAAAATCACCCTGCTGGGATAAGCAGAAATTCAGGCTGTGGATTTCAAATGCAGTCCCAAGGAAAAATATCTTAGGAGTATGTGAGATATTCTGTAATTGTTAACAGTGCTAAACAGCCAGACTTTGGTTTCTGTTGTATGAAATATGCAGAGGTTGTTCAGCTGTGTGAACAGAAAAAATTAATCCACTTCATGAAAGGAATGATTTCACACGTTTAAAGCATCAAATTTTGAACGATTGCTGGCCAATACTGAAAATGCATATTTTTGATTTTGCACATTTTTTGTTTTTCACATTTTTCAGCTATTACCAAAGATGGTGCAAGATTAAAGAATTCTCAGATGTGCATGCACAAACACACATGCAGGCGCTCTCTAGTCCAGCAAGCTGAAATATTCAGCTCACTTCACTGTTTTATTTATCCACTGTATTCTGTGTAGTGTAGTCTAGAATGAAGAAATAGGATCACTAGACCTATTGATCATGCAGAGAAACACATGCTTTTATACTTTGTGTTTGTAATCCCCTGGGTTATTTTTCTCTCAGATACTGTTATGGAGTAAGCTACAAATAAGATGGCAGCTTTTTGAACTCATGGGTGTTGTTGCTTCCAGAGAGCTGTTAACTCTTGTAAGATTGCTTCAAACAGGCAAACAGCACCAAGTAGGATACCTTGTTAACACTGAAGGCTCCTTTTAGTACTTCTGCAAAAGTCCCTCTACATAGTTAAAGGGCGCCCAAAGAGACCCTACTGTCACAAACCTGAGGTGCTTTCCCAGTTTTTATTAGTAGTTTCCAAGCTTATTTTAAGACTAAACTAGGAGTTTTCCTAAGGTGTTGCAATAGTTTATCAGATGTCTTTTAAAAGTGTTATGTCAGCTTTTTTGCACTTAAGAGTTCTTTCTGATAATTCAGTTAAATCCCTCATCAAAGTTCTATGCTTCTCTAGCACTTCCAAATCAGCTCCAGCACCATGGACTACAACTATTTATCAGGCATAAAACCTGGCATTATAAGCTGACTTTTATAATTATTTAGAAAGGCTCTTGAACTAGAAACACTCACCGGAAAGAGATGAGACCTTGTTGGCACGATCTAGTAGGTGAAGCATTTTCAGTTTTAAAGAAAAGAAATATAAACTTCCTGTAAGCCTAAAGATCATGTGCTGAGATGTTCCCATTCAAGTTAAAATGTAGGCCTTAGATTCACAAGATAAACTAGTTTGCACATTCTGCTGCTGGAACTGCAAGCTATCTAATCAGAAAAATTCAACTTATGTTACTCTTTCTCCTGAAACAAAGGCATGATTGTCTCTTTTGTACTAGTGGACAAAATTATGGGTTCCATGGACTCCTGCTCAGCACCTATCCATGTTTTTTATTTATCAAGAGAATTTTAGTGTCAAAAAAAGCATATAGATGGGGCAAAGGTTTTAGTCCATGAGCTGTGACATGAATATTTACGTTTTTTTTCAGTGGATCAAGTGTGAGAACCACTACTAGGATGGTTTAAACTAGTTGCAATTGTTGAAGGAGAACTGGAATTTTCCTTCCTACAAATATCAGTATTTTGCTAAGAAACACACTGCTTGCTGGCTGGTCACGCACAGGACAGATTGGGAGTTGGCAGCCGTTCTCCTGGGTAGGCATTGATGTGCAGAAAGCATTTAGCAGGTGTGAGGAGGAAGAGCCACATGACATGCACTGCTGTTCATATTTTTCTTTCCCTTCTTTTGAAAATGAAAATTCAACCTAATGAACATACTGGTGCCTTGGTAAAAAATTAAGGTCTGTTTTTTTTCTTGAGGATAATATTTTCCAGGCAGTCCTGTCTTTGCAGTTTTTCCCTTGTCTTTATGTTCCAGAAGTCAGACTGGTGACATAATAGGATGTGGCTTATTTTTAAAGGCAATAAGCTATCGTCTCAAGCGTAGAAAAGGCTGTGACAAGTCTTTAAGTTCAGCTTTATAGCAGGGAAATGTCAAAATTTACTGCTTATTGGGAAATACTGACAAGTCAAACTTCTCAGCACTGCTTAAGTAGAGCTGAGTTCATGAGCAGTTAGTACATCTAAGTTCTGTGCAAGGCTCAGCTTACTTCCCTCCTTCTATTATCTCAGGCTGCTGTAATAATTTGCATTATGAGCCTTCAGTAAACTTTCCATAACTACCATAATTATTTGTGGCTGCTTTGTTTCCAAATCTGAGAATTCACTGTTGAGCATAAAAACATCCAGACTTATTTGTATTTCTGTCCTAATTTTCACTGAGTCAAAGTACCAGACCCTAATTCAGCTGAATTTGCCCAGTGCTCCATTAAGCCTGTTTTTTGCTTTTAGCATCATAAGCTCACTGAACTTCGGCTCCTGTAGCCACAAGACTGTGGCACTTTTGCTACTAGAGGATATTGGAAGGGAGGAATTAAGAGTTAGGTGACCTGGGAAGAAAGATTTCCACTGTAAATCTGTAATCCAGGATTAGGCTTCCAGCTTTGAGATCCAGATAAGTTTTGACCTATTAACACATAATGTAAAGGTATCCTGAATGTTCTTATACAGTTTGGACAAAAATTAATTTCCACCCTTGTTTTTCATGGATTCCAGCGGTGTTACTAGCTCTGTGATACAAACACCAAACCCCAATACTACTTTGTTTCTGAATGCTCTCTGTACAGTATCCAGTTCTGGTATTTGCACTTGCAGAAGACTCACGGAGGAGATCACTGAAAAGAATTCAAGGAAGTAGAGGGAAATTTGTAGAAGTAGTTGAGGGGCAATTTAAATTACCAGGGATAGTTATTTAAACTATAGGAAAACATCTCATAGCAGAGGGTGAAGAAAGAATATCAGTTTTAATCAGAAGGGATAACTAGACCTTGCAATGAAAGGTGAAAACTACACAAAGTCAACACTGAAGGAGAAGCAGTTTCCTAGGACTAAGTGTAAATTAAATGTTTATTGGGTAAGATTACAGGCTTGCAATCATTCATGACGTTAAAACGAGAAGATAGTGCATTGTCACCTATTTGAACACATTTCTGTGGTGATGAAAAGAAGTTCTGGTAATCCTTTCTGTCTTTAGAAAGCATAAATACATTTCACTTTCCCCTCAGTAATGGGGGGAGGTGGCAGGAGAGTTGGGGAGGGCAGCTTGGAGAAGCCAAATTTAATTGCCTGTTTTATCCTCAGCACATTTGAAGAAGGCTTTGGCTACCCTTTCTGCTTTCTCCTCTAGAGAAGACCAGAAAGTTTTTTCCTCCCATATTTTTCATAAGAAAGACATTCTGCTGTTAGTTTGTTGATTTTTCATTTCCATGTTCTCTGAAGCAAGGAGCATGTGTCTGATGGGAATAGTTCCATGATACTTGCAACACTAATCTGTTCTGTGTGGATACCATGCAAATTTTAATTACATTAAATAATCACAGGTCTTAAAAATTAAAGCAAGGGGGTTCAGTACTGAGGCATCTTGCTAAAATGACCTCTGAAATACTCCAATAACTTTGTGCCACTTTCTAAGTGATGTGATGAAATGAACTTTTCTGGTCTTGGTGTGTGAAAAAATGAGTCATTTCTTGTTTCAATCTAAAGGTGCACTTTGTTTAATTTGCAATTTAAAGGCTTACTTGTTGATTATACTAGGCTTTTGAAGCAGCATGGAAAATGGAGTTTGTAGCAGCAAGCAACTGATTGGCAATGTGATATGATTCTGCCATTTGCACATCACTTAAAGGGTTCAGAGCTTCAAAATCACTTTAAGATGTGAAGCTTTAAAAATTGATTTTGTCATGTTTTAAACTAAAGAGAAGAGTAACAGTGCTTTTTAACAAACATCTTCAATGTGCTCAAAGATGGGTTTATCTGAATTCTGTCTTATGATTTGCACACAAGAGAGTTTTGCAGAAGAATGAGGTTGGCAGGTGGAAGACAAGACAAAAAGCTTTAAGCAATTAAGGTAGGGCAGGATGAGAGCTGGATCAGATTTTTATCAACTGTGACTACAGGAAGAATAAAGGAATTCTTGCTCTCCTTGAAAACAGTGAAGAAACTGGAAAGCCAAAACAGCTGGGAAAATGATGGAAAGGAGTGGTTTGTATAAAAAGCTCTAGACATCTCCTTTTCTTTTTTGTTTTTCAGATAAATATGGCAAATTTACCAGTTATAGCGTGTCAACTTTGAAATAATTTCAACTCTGTACTTTAAGGAGACTTAGGTAGCGAAAAAAATATTTTTTCATTCTTATAAATAAATACATCTGAATACACCTATACACACCACATCTGAAGTCATAGCAGCAAATTCTGGTACTATTAATCTCTCTAAGACAACCTATTTGGCCAAGATTTTCCTACTGTTTTACTTTACTTCTCCTGAGAAATATTATCCCCTTTTGTGTATATTCTGAGACTACAACTAAAGTAAGGTTGTCCTTGCTGTCAGTTTTGTGCAAATACAGTAAGAACCACTTTAGATCCAAAGAAATTATATTGAAAAAGCTGAACATCTGTAGATTCAGGAAAAAAAAAATCCAAAGAGTGGACTTTTTTACTATTGTAATAAAAAACCAGGAATTTTTCAAAAAAAATCTTAGTACAAGAATAAAAGATTTTTTCTTTTTGTGTACTAAAGATCATCCCGTCTTTCATCCTTCCTATCACCCAGAGCCCCAAATCAATTAAACATCAGCTAACTACCTTAGATCAATTAAAGACCCCCAGCCTCATTTCCTGCAAATTAAGTCCTTCTAAAAGCTCAAAGATGCTGTAAGAAACTTGAATATTCCATGATCTAACTGTCAGTTCTGTAAGAATATGAGCAGTTCATGCTTGTAAACAGCCCCTACATTTTATCTGAAGACCTTCCAGTCAGTTATACACAAATGAAACCCCAGGTCTTCATGTAGATCTTTGTGCAGACTTTAGTTTGCATTTCTCCACTCAAGTTTTCTGTAAAATATGCTGATGAACAGTAACTCATCAATCCCAGGAGAAGTAGAGCAATGTAGGAATGGACAGAAGGTACACTTGTGCAGAAGGCATGAATGTCCAGGAAGAAGAGAAACATTGGTATTCCTGTGAGGATAAAGATTTTGTTTCCACTCAGTCCACTTCTTTGAAGGCTTTTCCTTATTAGCAGTTTCCCTTTTCCATCAGAAGCCATATCTGACAGCCCTCTCTACAATCTGAAAGACACAGAAACCGATGTAAAAAGGAAATAGCCTTCATGAAGCCTTGAATTTCTTTCCAACAGCTTTCTGCTGATCACAACAGCTTGGATTATCTGGCTCCCTGGAACCACATCCAAAGAATATTACAAGTCTATCTAGTAATATTTGACAAAAGTATTCTTTTTCATGCAGGAAGTGTGTCAGCAGATTTCTGATTTATAGGATAAAGCAGCTACAGACCAGCAGGGGTGTATTCTTTATTCCTGACAGCTGCAATAATCTGGGTCAGCATGTCTATTTGACACAACTCATCATCCATATAGTTATAGACTCAGGAGTTTTGTGTGTAAAAGAACCATGCAATGCCCCGAGGATTATTGAAATCGTGGCACAGTAGGAAAGGGGTACTGGGAAGTTGGATCTCTGTTATGTGGTAAAAACTCAGTGTGGTAGGAAGAAGAAGAGATGAACTATGGTTAGAGGTATCCCATAATCATTAAAAATCCCCTGCTTTTCACCACAGGTGGGAAAACTAGCCATAATATTCTGGCAAAATTTGCAGTTTGAGTAACTGCAATGAATTCAGTTTTAATTCTTTTTGCAGTTTTAGATTCATTATAATTGTTCTCACCCCTGTAGTAATGATGGACAAACAGGTTATATGTCTATAACAGCAAAATTTTGTCCTACCTTACTTTTTTTCTGTGCTTCAATCCTTATAAAGTGGGCTTTGGAGAGTCACTGCTAGGAAAGAGTGACCTCCTGTGCCTTGTAATATGGGTTGGATGGGATCTAATGATCACATGAGGAAAGTTCTTCCTTGCAAACACAATGACTCTGACCAAAGACACTTTCACATGTAATTTAAGAATGAGGCAATGCAATGAAATCTGGGATATTTACAGTCAGATATATGGTTAGGTTCCCAATGCCAAATGCAGTGAGGAATCATATATATCTGGCAAATTATGGCACGATGCTCATGCTCTGCAAGGTATGTCTCTTCTTCACTCTTCTTTTGATGAGTCTTTTTGGGATTACCCCTTTGGGATTTCATTCCCTGGAGATGACTTTCTTCTCATGTCATCTAGTCCAGTTTTGAAGTTCACACACTTTTTTCTTGGGGGATGAATTTGGCAATATAAGAGTGAGAGATGAAAATATCCATAAGACCCTTTTTCTCATGTTCTGAATATAATACAGGAATCCCATCCAGATGGAGAAAATATATGCAACAGAGACCTAGTATTTTCTGCATCTTAGAAATGTGTTCATAAAACACCTCAATGTTCTTTAAAGCTAATCCTAAAAGACAAAAGTTGTATCTACTTTTCCAAACCTTACTTGTAGAAGGACGGCCAGATAAGAGCTGAGAGTATTGTCCCCAGTTTAAAAGTCCCTACTGCCTATGTCTTAGTATTTCTAAAGATAAAATTTTACCTTTTTAGCATCTCAAAGCATTACTCATTCTGTCCTATTTTTATTCTCAGGCTTCATTTTCACAATAACATGTAATGAAAATCTCACTTTTTAATTAATAAAGAAGCAAAAGAGAAAAAAAAGTATCACTGTGGTAATGGAAGATTAGATTTTGCCTTTTTATTTAATTGATAATCCTGAAGGTACTGAATTGAATTAATAGTAATTCCATTATGTTATATATTATAGAACTATGCTAATTTACACCAGGAGACAATCTTGAATAATTTAGAATACATGTATTTAAACAACATAAAACTATAGTAAGCAGTGTATTTAAGAAGTTATACGGAAGTGTTTTTGCAGATCCTACCTTTAGCCTTTGCAGAATTGTTTCAAGTACTTGGAGTTCTGCCTTATATGACTTTTTAAAATCTATTTTATGTATAGGAGACTGACAGTATGTTAATAGGAGAGACATTATTGCATTTGTACAACATAACATACACCAAACAGTGAATAACTGAAGTGAAATGAAACTTTACACACCCTTACTCCTTGTTCTGAGTCTGCTGCGATATGAACCATAATGATTGGTGAAATGTAGTACTGAATTCATGACTGGTAAACTCATAGAATACACAGTTTTTCACAAACAGGTCTGAAACACATTCAGCATCAACAAGGATATTATTTGTTGATGTACGTTCTTTTCTGCCTTATGATGATTTTAATTAACTTCTCTTGTACCTCTGTATTGCTTATGTGCTCCTCAGGAATAATGGACCCAATGTTATTATTTTTTACACAATATAAATCATCAGATTTTTCCACAGAATTTAAAGCCTGGAAAATACATTCCTGTACCTGGCCTTTTGGGTGTGTTTTTTAAAAAAAGGAGTTTGACTGCAGTCCAGAACAAGATGCTGATGAAAGTATGAAATCCCATTTGTCCTATTTCCCATCCCATTGCCTACAGTTCTGCCTATTTTTGCAACACCATTCAAATTCCAGGCTTTTGCTGCGCTACTGGGAAAGAAAACATTTGTGTGCCTTTAGGTTAAAGTCTTGTGGAATACATGGGGAGGAGGGTTAGTCCTATCAGCAGAATTACCTTGAACTTCTGAGGGCTTGAATTCTCTGTCAGTGGCTCTCAGTGGCTTTTGCTGATTTAATGAGCAAATATACATGTTGAAAATTTCAGCTGAGTTCCTTTAGTCACTAAGTGGAAGGAACTTACTTCCTCTCCATAGAATTTTAGTTTTATTAATTGATCAGGGTTTTTTACCTCTTGTCAAGATGGGAAGAGCTTGTATGTCCTTGAGGTAAAGAATGCCAACCAGCAGTTCTCAGGGGTATAACAATTTCTTGTCCTTCCAAAATTCATCTGTCTCTTTTTGTCTCTTTTGGCAGCATGGTGCAATCTAATTTCAGCTGCCTCTACAAAACAATTTGCTGTTTCATTATTCTGTTACTTACAGCAGATATGTAGCTCCATTCAGATACAGCATGTGAGAGATTTCTAAATGATATTGTCGTTATCTCTGTTATTATTGAAAGAATTTGGAGGATGTCAGAAAACTGTCAAATCCTATGAAATCAAACTGCTCTAAATAAATAAGGAACAGAACCTGTTTGTGAAAGATTAAATACTTCTCATCAGCAACAGCAGCCAAAGAAAAGAAATAGTGTCAGATCTCCTTGCTGTCTCAGCTATTTTTGACCACATGAAAGGGTTATTTATTTCCAGAAGGAGGAGGAAGACACTTCTGCCAATTGGAAAGTCCTCTACTGTGTCTTGAAAATGCCTTACCCACCAAATTATATTGAGGTTTGTAAAAATTATGTAGGCAACTCTAGACAAGCTAACCAACTACTAGTGAGTACACATTGAGTTATTCTGGCATCAGAGGTCTGTCTAAGTACTTGGCTTTCTCAAGGTTCTGCTCTTCACCAGCCACAGGCTTTCCTGGAGTTTCTCTAGGTGGCAGCAGCTGCTATCATTGACCCTCATAAATTTGCTTCCAGTTTGTGCTTCCTCCTAAGATGTGTTGGGAATTAGTAGTTCTGCAGATTTAGGTGTCTTCCTTTCATGCCTATCTCTACAGAGTTGTATGTGTAGATGTGTGCACATTTGTGAATGTGTGGAGCCAGAGAGTGTGGACACACCAGACACATGAATTTTTCATGCTAAATAAAAGTACTTCAGAAAGGGGCACATTATTGCAAGAGCAGATTTTTGTGTGGTGACATTTTTATACATTTACTGATGCATATCATTCCAGTCTGGATAGAACCTTTATCTCCTCTTTGAATTTTTTCCCTTTTTTTTCCCCTAAAGACCTGAGCAGAAGGAGCTTTAGCAGAACTGGAGTTTCTGAAGTGCTTTATCATTATAGTCAGCCATATCTACTGGGCTTTTTCAGAATAGTTTAGAGTTATACAGTGAGAGGACAAACTACAGCTTTTTTCATTGACTGGAGGAACCTATTGCACAGGCAAACAGAACTAAGAAACTTTTGCTGCCAGAGACCCAGATAGCTTTTGCTACAAGAATTGTTGTTAAGTTTCTCTTCTTCTATCTAATGCACTCCTAGAAACTGAAAAGAAATGGAGAAGAAATAGGCAGCATGGCTTGATGTACCATATCACAACCTAAGAAACTCATCTTTGACAAGATCAGATTCTCATAATATAAAAATTTATTGTCAACTGTGACATGGAGAAGACAGTAATACTGTCAATCAGTTCTAAATCTGGGCTAGGCCTCTGCTGGAGTTTGAAACGGATATTCCACCTATATCAGTGATGCAACATCTTTATGTAACATATGTAACACCAACAGAAATTGCTGAAAAAGGTGTGTTTTACATCTGTTGTCAACTGCCTCAAAGTGAAAATGTACAGTTATTTGAGAACATACACACAAGCTTTCTGTTTTAAACCTGGGAGTCAACTATTTGTGCTGTTGAAAATCTTTCTGGAATATGAATCGGTTGATCCTGAGTTCTGCATGTCAAGAAAACGTGTATTTGCACTGAAGTAGTTTATTTCTGATGAATTTTGAAAATTAATTGAGGGAAAGAAAATTTAAGAAATCTTCTTGAATTCTAGAAGGATTCTACCAAGAGGTAATGTTGTTTAGAGAGCAGCAATTTAATCAGAATTTAATATATCCCTCTAAAATGTCTTTATGGGGATTTAATTTGCATGAATATCTCTCTGCAGACAATCTCTTAAACATATATATGGCTCATAGCACCCATGACATCTGAACACTGTACACTTCCTCTGTGATATTGTGAAGTGCTATCATTACAATTTTCAGACAGAGTAACAAGGCACAGAGGATCCCATTTGCAAAGATATTGGTGCACTGAGTGAGGACAATAGGGTGTCATTATAACTCTTTCCAAAACACTATTTTCTGTCCAACTTCATATTCATATTTCAAATGTTTGTCCTGTCCCTACTCACTCCAGACTCATGCTTTTCCAGGACCCTGTCTTCATAAGCAAATCTGAACTCATTGTTGAGGCCAATACTGCTCTTCCTTGAAGGTATAAAAAAGTAGAGTGTGTGTTGTGAGGCCATCTCAGCCCATGCTCTGGAGATAACTGGAAGACTTTTAGTGACATCATTTGGATTCAAGCCACCAAAATGGTCCAACATGGTGATAACTATTCCTGCTATGGTTTTGTCCATCACCAAAAGTCCTGACATCAGCTCTTTTAAGTCCTAATTTGGACATGCTGAACCAGCTGGGATCTTTGTTAACCTTCACTATGGCATAATTAATATGAAGAACTAGTTATTGCCTTCTTCCTGACTACCTCCAGTTTTCACCTCGTTGTACTCAAATCATACAAGAAGCATGAGTTCCAGGGAGGTAGGAAATACCTTTCCACTTGAGAATGAGAATTTTCATCTACTATATAAATTAATATGTTTTTGAAAATTAAGACAATAATAAAATCTAAAAGCAAAGCAATGGAAATAGACACTATCAAAATTATTTTTTTCTTTTAACAAGTCCCTTTTTCTCAAAACTGCTCAAACCTGCATGCACAGAACTATCTTTACAGAAAATGCTATAATCAGTCTATAAATTAGGCTAACCTAAAAATGTTATTTTTTTTCTGAAAACTATAAATGTGCTAAGTATGACATATAAATTGATTTTTGATTTCCTGTTTGCCTTCTTTACTTGAAACTAATGATTGTGGACCATAATTTTCTTAAAAAGAAAAAAAAAAAAGGCTGCTATTAGGCTTCAGGAACAAGCAAGTCATCCCTTAGGTAAATGTTCTGCATCTAAAGACACAGGTAAATTTCATGGCATTGGAAGTTCAAGTTTATTGGCTTCTATTTATTCAGACTTCCCAAATAGTGTTTTCCACATCAGGAAAGATAAGGTTATGCTTTGTTTTGAATGCTTAGCTGTTCCACCTCCCCGTCTCAAAGGCAGAAATCAGAGCTGCCTGTTAGCAGCCCTGTTGACAACACAGACCAATAGATCGAACTATAAATGGTAAAAGATAATTAACAAGAGATGGTTTAAAAAAATCATTTCAGACAAGTCTAAGCAGTGACATTTTTAACTGGTAGACATTAAAAAATCAGCTGCATGTATTAGCTATAGAATTAGTCATTAACATTTAAATGTAGCCAGGAGGCAGAAATGAGATGTCCTGCTGGCAACAGCCACAGGACGTATGTACAACCCTCAAGAGTGAAAGCTGTTAATTGGCAAGGAAGAAAGGCAGACTATGGGACCTGGTAGGTGAAAATCATCTCTAGCAGATGTTTGTACACATGCAGATATACCAGACAGTTCTTTGCAGCAACATAAGATCTGCTTCAGCTGTATGACTAAGCTTTTGTATAGACTGCTGCATCCTGCCTTTTGGGCTGTTGGGGTTACCCAGAGAGTGTGCAGATGGGGAACCCTTCCTTTAGAAATTACACAGGAAACAAAAAGGAATGCATATGTACCTTCACATTCTGAGCTTTCACCTCCCTGTTTTTTCTTGTCCAGGCCTCCTTTGGGCATATCCTGTTCATTTACTCCCCATCCTATTGCAGTTGTCAAAAAGTCACTCATTCCTACACTTCGAGCACCCTTAGAGTTGCAAACAGACTGCAGAACACTATATGACATGAAAAATTCATTTTTATACAAATTTAAGAAAAAAATTAACAACTAGATCCTCTTGTCTTGAGGGTATAGTTTCTAGGCTGGTACTTTGCATCCCTTTGGTGTATCAAGGCTAGAATTCCTTACAAAGGGGCATTGACATCTTTGAAATAGAAACACTGTATCAGCAAATATCATCTGTGGTAGAAACAAGGCCATGTGCCTGAAACAGTAAGGGGTCTGCTTTTGGCGAATTTCTCCAAAACATGAGACACACATTAATTCTATTTTCTGTCAGATGTTTTTTTTCAGATTAACAGCTAGTGTCTGGGGCTTATTCTGATTTCATTTAATTCAAAATTTAATTACTTCGTTAAGTTTTTAGACAGAAGGATAATACAGCCATGAAATTAGACTGACGTGTAATTATCTGATGAGAAATTTATCACTGAATCTGAAGCCAAAAATTACTTTTTGTGGCCTGTTAAAGCTGATGCATACAGTGGTTGACTCATACTAAGAGAATGGAACAAATGGAGTAGAAAAGGTGAAATATAAATCAAGTGCTTAATTTAAAACATGTTGTTAATATTTATTTTGCAGATCTACACAGAAAACCGACAGACATCTGAAATAGCATTTCATTTTTACCTGATAGATCTCAACACATCCATCAGTGAATTCTTTCTCTTTTGTTTTTATCACACCTTTCATACCTATTAATTCTGACGTTTGCCAGATGAAGCCAGTGTGAACATTTACTTGATAACAGGCTATCACAGTTAATATAGAAGCAAAGTAAGTTGATTTGCAGATAGACTTCTATGAATGACAGAGTGAATATAATTGTAGAAGGGTAAACAGTACTAACTGAGCCTTTGAGCAAAATCTGTCTCTAATGAGAAGGAAAGAACATCACAACTTGCTAGTATTAAAACTAACTATTTGATCTTGAAAAGCATAAGTGATCATTCTTCAAATCTTCCTAACTTCCTAGAATTAGACAATATAATTTTTGTTTAGTGGTGGTGGTGTTTATTTCTCGAGACCCCTCTATGTGTGTATACACATATCAACCATCACATTCACATACATAGACATATAAATACAGATATATATTGGGTTTTAATTTTTCCCCTTACAACCTAGAAGCCTACTTATTTGTTAAAGGTCCCAGAATATGTGGCAAAACTTGATTTGATTGGTTCTCTCTTCAATGATTTTAATTATAATATAGTGGGGGTAGCTGGATATGTCTTTCTATTTCCCTCTCTACTCGCTCTCAAATCCAGCACACAGCAGAAACAAAAATTTGAAATATGAGCTGTTGTTTTAATATGAGCTATTTTTTTTTCAATTGTGACACGAATTTTTATATATTCCTTTTGTATTTCTGAGTTGCAGCTAATAGGCCCCATTTTTTGTGCCTGCCACGTCAGTCAGTAATACAGCTCTGCATTTCCAACTAAGGTCATAAAGAATAAAATCCCTCTGTGAGTGCTTTAAATATTTTGTGAAGTATTTGCTTATACAGATTATTTTTGACTGCTTTAAAGTATTTTTTATGTAATTAACATAAGTGAGTGGCATTTATTTGAGCTTTGATTATAGAATACCTTGTTCACAATATTTTTCCAATTTATCAGCTTACACATTACTGTTTACATTTTCAACCCAGTAAGAGATATGCACTGAGGTGAAATGGCTTTCCTCAGGTAAGAAGGGCATTGTTTGGGATGGCTGGGAGTAGAACTCAATTCTCCTTGCTTCATTTGCTATATTTTTTCCCTGAAAACCAATGCTATGTGTATAAAATAGTTTGGAAAAATGAGGCTGTTTTCCATCAGTCTGAATTCTTTATATATATATAGTAAAGCCTCAGTCTGTTAGAATTAAAAGGAAGGTGTAATTAAATGAACAATATACACAGAAAGCTAGACTAATTATCCTGTGTTCTCTGGAAATGGTTGAAGAGAGGAAAAGAATACAAGATGTAGATAAGATTTTTTTTCTTTTCATAAGCAGGAGGCAGGTTTATTCATCTAGAGAATAGCATGAAGTAAACACTATGCAAAACCAATTCTTTATGAGTTACTTTTTCAGTGTGCCTTAGCTGCCTTCCAAGATGGTTTGTAACAAAGCTGAAGTTTAATTCAGTGCAGGCATAAGGATCTCTTGCGTTCAAGTGGGCTCCCACTGCAGAAATGACAGCAAATACACTCTAGAATAGGTGTGTTTATGCACTTCAGCTGAGGTGGTTGACCAGGTCTCAGCTGGTGCAAATCATCCCACTTCTGAGGACATCAATAGTGTTAGAGCCATTTACACTATCTGCTTGTTTGGCACATGGTGCACACTCAGTGGACTACACAGGCAATGTCCCTGCTCATGAAATGCACTGGACATACAAAGACCTAGATTTTAAATAATGAATCAGATCTTGGACCACTAAAAAATAGATCTATATACTTGTCAGTCTAGACTCTAGTTTCAATCATCTGCTTTATAGGACATAATCTCTGTAACCCTAACAAGGCCCACTTGCCATCTTTTTTGACGTTGTTCAGAAGTGGTTGAGGTAGTTTAGAGATGTTAAGAGCAGCAACCTCTTCAGTGTAATAAGAGTTCACATATGGATTGCGCAGACTTTCTGATAAAAATGACTGTGGTGAATAAATGACATCTTGGTAAAAGGATGGGATTGCAGTGTGTCATTCATGTGAGGAAAATCTGTGTTTAGAAAAATGCAAATTACAGGTGTTTGTATCCTAAATAGACCAAACAGTTTAAAAAATTTTCTTCTTTACTAGAACTGGATTTTGCCTTCATTTAAGACCACTTTTGCCTAAGTTTAAGGCTCAGAAATCCTAAGGGTTATTTAATTAGATCACCTTGATATAGAGCTATACATGCTCAGATAGTCAAAAGTTCTGCTCATCACCAAAATATTTAGTAGATATACCTAAGGAAAAATAGTATCTCTATACTAACCTTCTGGAGGGTTAATGTTGGATTGTAGTGTACACAGTAGTAGTTTTAAAATTTTATAGCATTTGCTGGCACTTTGCAGCCCCATGAAAATAATAGTCCTATTGTTCTAGGTAGACAGGAATTAATTACTTAAACCGATGAGATAAATAATTTCCTTCTCTCTATTGCCTCTGACCAGCAAGCTGGACTTGCCCAACAAAATATAAAGCAAGACAAAAACTCACTTGTAAAACAGTATCTTTTTCCTCATTGTGTTTCTGCAGATAAATGAATAAAGTCTCAATCCTGAGCTACAGCACATAGCAGATACTTTCAAGCCCGGAATATGTTGGTCAACAGCACTTTAAATCATCTATATTAGAAGCAGATAATGAAAATGGTTGAATATGATATTTTCTGAATTAGAGAAATATCAGAATTCCTGATCTGCAAGAGATTTCCTGGGTCTTAAAATTTTAATTTTCTTGTGTATTAGCATCAAACTAAAGGCATGGTAAATGAAAAGTAAAACTGATTTTTTATTAGAAAAACAGAGAATAGTGGAAAAAAAAGTTGCACTTCCCTTTTCAAAATATCCTGTTACAAAAATTACAAAATGCACGATCCTATTCTTTATATCTGTGGCTCTATATGTTTAAATGTTTTGTAAATAAATTTCCTAGAAATTTTCTACAAACATGTTTTACAACACCCTATTATCTTATTAACATTTTCCAATGTATACCTGCTTCATTAGGAAGTGTCCAAGTACCTCTACTATTGTTTTTATTTTTCTGTTTTCTGACTTGAGTACTTCAAATATAAGAGATATTTGATAGACAAACAAAATGGTTGTACAGACTGTGATCTGTCTATATGAAGAAGGTTTCAGGTTTTAATTATTTTTAGGAGTAGGTTATTTTTATTTATGCTTTGCAGTTAAGCTTTTAAGCAGGACCAAAAATTCTACAGGCATAAAATAGAATAAACATCCTATTTCTAATCTAGTATGATGTGGAACTCTTGGGAATGGGACTTTTTTGTGTTGCTTAAGTAGTTTCATATCCTCTCCTATCCATTATTCAAAACATGACTTCCTTAAAGACTTGTTCATAAAGTACATTTATAAATATATAGCATGGAGGACATATCATGTTAAAACTCTTATTTCCCAAAGAGGTCCAAAAATACACTAAAGACTGATCAGGTTTCAGGGGATCCATATAGTTAAAATACAAACCACCAACATTCTGTTCCATGAAGATTTAAATTCTTTCTCCACTTGAAATTATTGGTTTTATATATACATATATCAGTTGCTGCAATTGGGACTGTCCTTGTGTGGTTCCTTTTATTATCTCATTATTAAGTACCTCTTGCTGCTTATGCTTTGTAAACTGAGCAATGAAACTTTGCTCCAGAAGAGAGCCTGTGTGTTCTTTGCATACCCAGGTTTCCTAAGCATGGGTATGGAAGACTGGAAGAAAATTGCTACAGGAAACAGCTTTGGCAGCAATTATTGGCTCAGTGATGGAAGAGCAAAATGTTTAAAGGTCCTTAAAAATCTTCTGTAAGAATATTGTGATGATGGACTTCAGCACTTGACATATACTGCAAAAGGATAAGTGCCAGTATCAATTTTAGAAATGATCCTTGGGAAAAAAAGATTTTAGATTATGTCTATTTCATAACTATCAAAAATATGTTCTTCATTGCACTTTGGGACAATAAGATACTTAGTTAGGCCAGTTCAGAGATTTGTTTTATTTATTCACTTATTATTACCTTAATGAGACTCAGTGCATGCTTAATTTCTTTTGAATGTGTCACCTGCAGATTTAGTGTGTAGAAATTCTTTTAAGACCCCTGGAATTTTGTTCAGTCTGGACTTTTGTTTTCCTTCTTTTAAACTGTGAATGTTTACTGAAAACAGATTTCTGCCATAGTTGAGTTATATTGAAGTCAGACAGGATGGCAGATTGAGAAACTTGACTGAGGCATATGTTAATTTAATTTTGAAATATATATGCAATGCCACTTGCAGTTAATTTCTCCCAATTTGCAGATAAAGTATGTTTTGAGACTGAAGGTGAAACTTCTGATTGAATTCATTGAGTGTTCCTGAGATTCATTTACATCTTCTGTGTTTTCCGAGCCTGTTACATACTGCCAGCAGATACTGAAATGTGCTGCTGCGTTTCAGTTCTTAGGCATAGGCTCAGAACTTCCATGTCTGAGCCCTGTGAAAACAAAACCAACAGAAAGAAATACATTTTCTACCTAGTCTTTTTCAGTGTCTGTGTTTGAGTGTTCTGTCATGTTATTCCACCTGTTCCTAATTCCCATTTTATAAAAAAAAAAATCTTTGGGCAAGATCTGCTTCCCTGCACTGCTGTTCAGTCAGGCAGCTCAGACCATGAGCTGCCTGACTTGTGTGAAATCAGCCCAAGACCTGGATTTCCCAAAGCACTGGTCTAGTCGTGGCTTAGGCCATATTTTTTTCCCTACCATAATGTTCACAAACATCTTTTTGGCAAATGTGGTGCTTGTTTAACTGTTTAACTGTGCAGTGCATAGCACAAGGAATGTGTGCTTGGTTTGGGTCATCCTAATACTGTAGTACCCCAAACTTTTTGCAAAGTTTATGTTTTAAAGAGAGCATGGATCCTTAATCACAAGACAGTCAGGATTCTGACACATCTAAATATATTTTTAGAAAGGGTCTTCAAAGATTTCCACTGATAGTCCAAGAGACTTAAGTTCTTAATTCCTATGATACTTTTGTCATTTCAAATGGACAATTTCACTACGGCTTATTAAACCTTGACTTAGGCCAAAGGCTTCAAAAAAATAAAAGTATCAAGGAAATCGTGTAAATTCTGTTTCCTTGCAATTTATGAACATGGCTTTCAAGCTTCTGCATCAAGTAGATACTTTGGAAAATATAATTAATCTATTTTTTTTTAGCAAATTGGTAAAGGATTGACCACTCATGTCCCTTTAATTCTATCACAGCTCTACAATGGATTGTCTTATCACCAAAGCAGAAGCTGGGGTGTTATTTTTTGAACACCATGACATGATGAGCCAGTTCACTGGATAAAGTTGCCATCTCATAACTCATTAAATAATATCTATCTTGGGAGAAAAGAACACTACCAAAGCATAGAAACCACTTTAGTGCTAGTATATTTGTTTCAGCTTAGAAGAATTCTTGCCTATTCTTTGCACATATTTTTTCAGGAGAAGTTAGGCTTCAATGCTCTTATATTTCCAGCTATAACTAATTTTTCATTGTTCAGATAGTTAAACCTTCACAGCTTCAGCAGAGCTGCAACTAACAGGTATCTTGGGATGCTGTGAATCCAAATGTTGACATTTTGCAGCAAAGCTTGTTAGAGCATTTGCCAGGAAACTGAATTCTGTAGCACTTTCAACTAGCTGACTGCTCTTAAACACCTTTGGCAGTTTTATTATTCCTTGCAAACATTTTCAGAGTTGGATGGGAATCATAGTGCAGTGGCCAGACAATCTGTCCACAAAACACCCTTGTTCTGAAGATGCTGGATGGTTGTTTTCACTCTCCATTTGCTAACAGTCAAGTACATGGGTGGCTGAGTAGATTTCTCGGTGCCAGTGAAAGTGGTTGAGAGCCACATAGCTTGAAGAAAATTATCTGGATGACAATACGGCAGCATCTTGCTCTTCTGTGGCATTTTTAATTTCACAATCTTAAATTAATGAATAGGCTACTCTGAACTAATTTCAGAAGACATATTCTTAATACTTTGAACAGGCAGGAACTCATTCAGGTCATACTAATGTCCATATCTAAGATGGCTGCTGTCACAATGACATCTCTGCAAACCATTAACAAATTCAGAATCCTAGCATGTTCAAAATTAATATGTTTGATAAAGACAAGCTTTATGATAAGAAGAAGTAGTATTTATCAGTTCAAAGTGATCAGGAAATAATTTGCACCTTGGGGAAATACATGGTATCTCGGTACACATTTTAATTTTTTTTTTTAAATAGAAAACTTTAATTATCAAAGTTTTTAGGAATAAGCAGAAAACTGAAACACATGGGAGCTCCCATTGTTTTAGGAGCTCATTCAGCTGAGATAAAATGTTTCTATTTTAAACGTGAAATTTTGACGAAAAAATTGTGCCTTTTCTTACCCCCCCAAAAGTGCCACCTATTGACCAAATATTTTATTTGATTATAATACATTATTTTTATCAGTGAATTGTTCATTATACAAATTTAATTTTGAGGGCTTTAATATTGTTTTGAAAAATTAGAATTTTGTCATGAACATAATTAAGGGTTTGTACCATATGTTTCCATGTTTGCTGTGAAAAATATCAGGAAGATTTCAATGGAATATTCAGAAGAAATGAAAGAATAATCCTAAAAAGTGACGGGAAAATGAGAAGTAAAGTACTAAATCCACAAACCTTCCACACTCAGAGTTTATTTGTTACTTCAGTGACTTCAGAAGAAATCTGCTTTCAAATGTTAACTCTTTCATTTATTCAACACTTCTCACTCCATTTCATAGAAATGAGTTCATATTTCTTCATTGTTTTAGGAGTGAGGGACCTTTGGAGGTCATCTATGTGCATCTCCTGCTAAAGCGGGGCCAGATCATCTTGCTCAAGGATCAAGGTTCTTTATTCCTTTCTTCAGACATAACCTCTGTAGTATTCTGCTCTTCGTAAGTAAATCTCCTTAGCACTCAGCCTGGAAGTAAATGGAAGTTTCCAAGAACTGCTTTTACAATCTTTAATACTGCACCTTTTGAGTGGTTTTGTTAAAAAAAAAAAAAAATAAAGAAGAATGAGAGAATGCATGAAAACTATTAAAATAAAAATTTAGAGAAAATGACAAAGGAATAAACTGACTGAACAGAAGATATCTTTCATGTCAGGGTTGTTTTTTCAATGTTTTTTTTTTGTTTTTGTTTTTTTTTATATTTTTTTTTTAATTTTTTTGTTTTTTTGTTTTTGTTTTTGTTTGTTTGTTTTGTTTGGTTTGGTTTGGTTTGGTTTGGTTTGGTTTGGTTTGGTTTGGTTTGGGTTGGGTTTTTTTAATAAAAGCCACTTTTTATCCAATCTAGAGTGTCTGGATGATAAGAAAAATGTGTAATGAGCATACTTGGAAATAATAAGCATGTCCTGCCACGCTGGTAATCACGCATAGTCAGATGGAGCAGAAATATTTGCGTGTTATTGTTAATGAAGCCATTACTTTCTTATTTTTGAGCTAATGGAACTCCACAGACGTTCTGAGTGTTAAAAATTAACATCTTGTAGTACAAATTCCCTTTCTGATTATAAAGAGCACATTTACATGTTGATTATTCTTAAAACCTTTTGTCTTTGTCCATAGTTTCTAATAAAAATTGGAATTATGTTGTTCATTGGTCTGAAACCCATGAAGACTGGAGTGGATTATTTTGCGCATTGTTCTGGAGTCACCTGAAGTGGATTATGCAGTTCGCTGGACTGGAAGCCTTGCACTGGGTTACTGAATCCTATTATTCTCTGAGCTCTAGGCAGATCCTTGGAATTTCTGCCAGAGAAACCCACTTTTCTTTGTTCAGTAAATTCAATCTTTTAGTCATTTCTAAGCAGTTAAGAGAAGTTCTGTTTAATCTGGGCAACAGTAGGTTCACCAATTTGACAGTAAACATCCTCTGATGAAAGCAGGAAATGCATTAGAGCTTGCTAATAATTTTAATTGAGGTGAAAAATCCAATCAGTTATTCAGAGGCTGGAGTTCTCCAATTAAATCTTCCTTTCATCTGACTGTGCACCTGGTTAGACTAAACACATCTCTGTGACATTTAAACACCCTAAGAATGTGGTGATTATTTGCTCTCCAGTAGAACCTAAAGGACCTATTGTTCCAGACTTTTCACAGAAGAAGACTGATCCCTAATCCCTCTCTACCCCCAAGAAAATACAAGCAGAATTTGATGGCTGAGAGGATGTTACAGAAAGAATTGACTAAAGACTGTATTTCCTTTAAGTAATTATTAAACTTCCAGGCTAAGATCTTTTAGAAGATATACTGTATTTAATTATAATTCAGCTGGGATTTTTATGCAATCCTGTGAAGAATTTGGTCCATTAGTTCAACTTTAAACTAGAGTAAACAAATTGAGGCAGTGTCATGGTTTAGTCCCAGCTGTTTACTGACCTCCACACATCCACTTATTCACTTCCTGCCCATGGGATGGGGAAGAGAAGTGGAAGAATAAAAGTGAGTAAATTGATCATCTGAGATAAAGTGCAATAGATAAAGCAAAGCCAAAAAAAACCAAAGTTCAAGCAAGGAATTTTATCTACCACTTCCCAAGGGCAGGCAGGGGTTCAGCCATTCTGAGGACACCCAGGTTCCATCATATGTAATGGTGGCTTGGGAAAACAAACATCATCTCTCCAAATGTTCCCTCCCTTCCAGGTCTGTATGCCGAGTGAAATGCCATATGGGATGGGATGTCCCTGGGGTCACTTGGGGTCAGCTGTCCTGGCTCTGTCCCCTCCCAGCTCCTTGTGCACCCCTCAGCCATTTCATGGCTGGGTGGTGCAGAGAAGGCCTTGACTCTGTGTGTGCACTGCTCAGCAATAATGAAAACACCATGAATTATGAACACTGCTTGCAGCACAAATCCAAACCACAGCCCCAAGGTAGCTATTGTGAAGAAATTATTCCAGCCAAAACCAGCACAGGTAGTCACTGAGGGGAAGAAAGAAGAAGAAGAAGAAGACAAAACCAGCACAGGTAGTCACTGAGGGGAAGAAAGAAGAAGAAGAAGAAGAAGAAGAAGAAGAAGAAGAAGAAGAAGAAGAAGAAGAAGAAACTATACTACTCCATTTGAAGGAAGAAATTATAAACAAAACACAAGAGAGAACAAAACAAAGGAGAATGTATTTTTATCTTAAGGAAGAGAGTACTATTTTTTCCCTAAAAAAGCAGAGGAATGATTAGTGAATCTAGAAGTGTCCCAGAAATATTACTATCTAACAATGTTGAAAATAAGAAGGAAAAAACATATCAAGGATAAAGCAAATTCTTCTTAGCAGAGCTTTAAAATGTAGGTACCGTATGTCATTATGCTCAGTATACAATCCAGGGGGAAAGCTGGCCAAGGGTATCAGTATGTTCATCATTAGACATTATTTTTTATTTGCAAGATTTGTTAAATATGGGGTGTATTTCTCTCTCTCTTTGATACTTTCCTTTTCATTGAAATTGCCTATTAGTGTTTTAATATTTATTTTATTATTTAATTTTGTTTCGTTTCAATTATTAAGATAACTCAACCCAAGAGTTTTCTCACTTTTGCTCTTCCAATTTTCTCTCATCCCACTGAGGAGGAGTGAGTGAGCTGCTGTGTGGGGCTGAATTGCCAGCTAGAGTTAAACCATGGCAGCCTTGAAAGTATACAAACTCATATGTCCTCAAGAAAATCTTAAACTCTCACCTTGTATGTAACAGAAAATGAAAAAAAAAGTGTGTCAGAATGGGCTTTTTCTATCATGTGAAGGTGTTAATGAACCCCTTAGAAAGACTCTCTGACTTAATTTTTCATGAACTTCATTAATACTAAATTTTCTTTTGCAAGTGCACTGAAACCTAATCAATAGACTTGCTCATGGAAATATCTTGTCTATGGCCATCACTCTTAAAATAAATCAATAACAGCCAAATTCCCAGTGTAAGCAAGAAAGAATTGAAGACTGCTTTTCTCATTTTTATTCTGAAATATGACACTGTGAGTTAGCAGCTCACAGCAAGAAACTCAGTAAAACTTATATAAAGCACACTAATACAAATTGTCAGAGCATACCTCATTGCAAAAGTTTCCATGTAAATGGAAACAAGTTCCTCTAATTAAATATAAATCCTTTACAGCTGTGAAACTATAAATTTTTATCTATACTAGAAGTAGCTGTAAAATTTAATATAAATTGAAGTAGATTTTTCTCCCCCTACTACATAAAGATTTACATGGGATTAGAACATGCTTTTTAACTTCCACATGAGCACTACCTCTCAGACATCAGTGTGCTCTTACCAGCAGAAATGTTCATCAGGCTCATTAAATAATCTCTTTCATCCTCCCCTTTCTTTTCTGTGCAAATGTTTGGGTTTTTTTTGTGAGAGAGGAGAAAAGAACAACCTTTTTTGCCTTCTTATATCTGATGGTCTTGTAAAGATAAAATCTAGTTTTTGTGTTGTGCTGACCAGCTGTGTTTGATGCTCCAGGGAGCTGATCCATAGTTAAGGTAACTACATTTCTGGACTCCTGTTTGAACCTCGGGAGAGAGGTTTTTTACCAGTTCAGATTAAAGCATTCAGGAATTTTAGAGGCTGGATATATTTATTAATAAAAGTAAATTAAAACAAACTAAAAAAAAAGTCCAAGGAAGATTGTAAGTGGGAGAAATAATTTTCACAACCTCAAAATTCTCTGCATAATTCATCCCTTGCATTAATCTGTTTTGGATTTACTCTGCAAAACCAAACAGGGACAGAGTCCTGTAGGCTGGTGGGTTGATTCCAAGGCCAGGACAGACTCATAAAGACACTTATGCCATAGCTCAGGCCTTCCATGTAAAAACCATAAAGAAAATCTCAGTGCATAGTAGGATAACTGGTAGCACTCCTCCACAGTTCTAACCTAGTTAACAAATCCTTGAATATCCCTTTAGCAGGCTCATAAAGCAATTTTATTCCCACTCTTGAGTAGACTGGGTTTTGTTTTTGTTGGTTTGTTTGTTTGGTTTTAATTTCTGCCCTCTGAGAGAATCACTTTTCTAGCAGTAAGAACTGTGAGAAAGAAATAATTCACAAAGACATTCAGAATTCGCACTGAGGCCTTTTAATCCAAAATCAGATAAGTTTCATATTTATGGTGATGATGAGGAGGAATGTATCAATGCAGTTAATCCAGTTATGAGCCACTCAGCTTCAGTATTTTATTCAAGTTTGAGCTACCGTGTGTTCTGAGAGTTCATGCTATATAGATCCAGATCTGGCTGATACAAGTCTCTGAGGTGCTGGTCTACCTTGAACATTTTTCATACAATCCTGTAGCATGTTATCTGAGAAACAGCATTTTAGGTGAGGCATTTAAACCTGGTTTTGGGTTTTTTTTTTTGTTTGTTTTGATGCTAAATATTTTGTAACATTCTTGAAGGAGTATAAAACCCAACACAGAAGTTCTGGGCACTTGCTAAAGGAGAAAATGTCACTGTTGTGCCAATTGTAAATGCCGAGGTTTCCAGCTGGATCTTTGCTACCAAAAATGGAATTACACTGTAACACTTGAGCTACCACAGAGTAATCTAGACCTTCTTTGAGAAGTGGGAATTCCTGGAGTGGTGTGGAATCCCTTGGTGCAGACAGCAGTACAAATCTGTCAGCGTTTGTTGACATTCCAGTGTGTGATGGCCGCTGCTGCTGACACAAATTAGCTGGCTGTTTATAAACAAGCAGAAGCAAAAGGAAATATCACTGCAGTGGGAGAAGCCCCAGGGAAGATAAAGTATGAGAGCATTAAGGTACAGGCCTGTGCTGATAAAGGATGTCTTTATTCACTTGGTGAAAGCACAAGTTGCATAACCTCATCCTGTACCCATTCCCAAACTGCAAATTAAATCCTTTTTGCTGTAAGGTTGTAAAGCAGAGCTGGGGCTGGACTTTTATTATGCTTATGTGCAGTACTTAGAATTCTTAATAACCCGATCCTAAGTGAAGTGTCCAAGTACTATGAATAATAATCAAACCATAACAGCAGGAGGTACCTAATGAACAGAATTAATGTATCTCTTGTTCCAATTTACTGAGATTAGTAAACTTGTTATAATCCTAGTGATAAATACCTGGCACTGATATCTTCACTGTTGGCATTGTTGGAGGATCTTTTGATTACTTTTTTCAGTGATTTTTTGGTTTTTTTTTTTTTTCTTTTCCCAAATGTATTGCTAGACATTTTATTTATGCCCAGAATCAGGTTCTTGTGTACTGTTTCTGACTTATCTGTCATGAAATTAGCTTGGCAGCTTCACAAGAATTTTCATCAGTATCAACACTTGAAAGAGAACAACAGACAAGTGCTGTTTTCAGAGTAATTCAAGGCAATGTTAGCCTCCATTAGAGGCTTTTATTCAGACTGGTATCCCTACAGGCAGGGACAACTGACCTGTTTTGTTTGATGGTGAAGGACCTCATGATTTTTTTTAAGTACAACAACACTCTGCTTAAAAGCCACAGAACATAAAGTGTTCTTTTTAATAGCTCAGGTTCAAGGCATTGTTTTCTACTGTGTTGCTGGACAACAGAAGTGAGCGCAAAGAGGATATCTATTTAATCCTCAAATTCATAATATAAGACAGTAAGATTTACTGCTAAAATCCCAAATTTTTTTGCCAGACTTGTTACTGGGGGTGGGGGGGGGGGAGGGGGGGCGGGGGGGCACTTGATGTAACTTTTCAGAATTTTTGTATTCATAAATACATATAAGACAGCTGTTCTTTTCAATGTTGCTTCTGGGTTTCAGATATTGCAGTGAGAATGTTTCCTCAAATAGTGTAATTTTTCTGTTAAAAAGATGACACTGAAGAAGAGTATCCCAGTAAACAGTATTAGACAGATGGCATAAATTACGAACATTACAAATTTAAATCTTTTTTTCTACTTTAAAGTGTGCACCTTGACAAAGCACTTCTTTTGGAACACTGCACAATCTCAGCTACTTAGAAACATTTAATGTGTCAGATCTCACTGGCTTTAAAAAACGTGATTTTGAGTGGAGTGTGATCACAATGGTGCTAAGGGATGCTTTATAGAGAGGAAAGTGGGGGGAATCTTCTTTCAGTTTTTCTCTGTCAAATGGCAGTAACAGAGAAGACAGAGCCAGATCTTTGGAGGGGAAAAAAAAGTGTGCAAGAAGCAAAGGAAGGTAAATCCTGACTAGTTAACAGGAAAAACAAATCACTGAGAGGATGGTCAAGCATGGAAAAAAGGTCCAGAGAAGTGTGGAATTTCCGTTCTTGGAAATTTCTGACAGTTCTCTAGAAAAACCTATGTATCCAATCTTAATTTTTGTTAGCTCTTCTTTGAACAGGGCATTGGAGCAAGAAATTCAAGGGCTCCCTTCCAGCTTGCTTCATTCTGCAAACACACAGGGAAGTCTGGAAACTGTTGGGTTTTTTTGGTTTGTTTTTTTTTAAATTTCTTTGCTATGGTTTTCCTTCCTTCTCCCTAAGGGCTTTCTGAATGGAGGTGCCAAAGTGCAGTGTGTGCAGGCAGGGCTTTACAGTGTGTTAGTGTTCTCTCTTCCTACACACACACTCCTCAGGTTCTGATTCATGAAGGATGATTTAAATTGGCAGATCTATTGACATTGCTCCACTGCTCAACCTACTGCTTCTGCACTCAGGTAAGCTGCTCTCCTGCACTTTCCACCCCAGTGCTTTAAGACCAGCCTTAGACCAGCAATCTGGACAGTTGTGTGATTCATCAGGGTCCTCACTTGTCCTTGAGATGGGTCTGCAGTAGGATTACCTCACCTTGAAGCAGCAAGATCCATAGACTTTCAAAATCACTTTGTGCACTGCAAGGCTCATTAACTGCATCATAACTTTCTATGGGTATCAAGGCTAATATTTTCTACTTTCAAAAGCAAAATTTAAATCTGTGTGCTAGCTCATAGGAGATACTGTGTTTTAAACTACCCAAAGAAAAAAGAATTAGCTGTATTATCAATGCAGTCACTCTGAATTCACCTGTGAATAGGTATACAATGCATCTTTACAAAAAAACTTGCTCATCAGAATCTCATGGTGGAGTGCTGCTTCTAAGTATTTATCTTGACATAGACTGAATTTCTCAAGAAATTCTGTCCTGAAATCTACTAGTAAACATAAGCTTCTCCCTGGGAATTTTCCACCTGGATTTTGCCCCAGGTCTCCAAGATAGAGGAGAACAAAAAGATAAGTATTTTTGAATACTTTCATCAGAAAAAATACAAATTCAGTCAGTTATGTAAATTTTCCCAGAAAAAACAAAAAACATTTACATTTAGTAACAGGATCAGAAACCACTTCCAAAGAGTTCTAGAAGTATTTTGTGCTTATCACTGAACTGGAAGAAGCTTGTAAACTTATTTTTAGTTGTAGTGACAGGAACCTATACTTAGGTTAATTCAGGATCTGTTCATGATTCTCCAGAAACTTGTGTAGTTTCAGTGGCAATTGCATTTCATCTTTGTCCCAGGTTGAAGATTTTTGATAGAAAGAGGCCTTAAAACACGTGTAATTGAATAGGACATGGGGAAATTTAGAACAGAATTTTTTGGTGGTTTTAATTGTATGGAAAAGAATTACTGCATAATGAATAAGGCTTCTTATTCATAATCTAAACAATTGTTGCATTAGTTTTATAACTTTTGCACTATGTTTTATATGCCTAGATTAGTGATTTCAAAAAGCATAACTCCACTTCAGCTCATAAAACAGAGTTTCTGCACAAAGGGTCACAATAGAATTAAAAATGAATTCCAATGCAAAGATCCATAAACTCCCATTATCTAGAGCTAGTTATTATTGCTGATACCTGAGGGCAAAGCAGCCTTATGCCAGGAATTAGTACACCTACACTGGCATAAGGCAGATCCAGGAGTATTGGGTATTCCAGACCTACAGTTGTGCTGTTTCTGGACCAGATGCTGTATATTTTGGGCTAATACCAGCAATGTCTCAAAAAAAAAAAAATAAAGATATCAACACAGTTCTGTCTGTCTCTGCCTCTATCAGTATCTTTGTTGTTTGTGCTAGAATGTTAGGCCAGATACACTATGTAAAATGGTTGCCATTTAGTTGGTCAAATTCTAGTTACTTAGCCCATGAAAGTGTGAGCCTTGGTTCACTGGCAGAAATAGAGCAGATGGCAGTTCTGACACAGGCTTCAGAAACCAGAGAAAATTACCCATTGAGTGATGGAACTTGTGTCATGCTCAATGTAATTGAGCTTTTAGGAATAGGGCAGAGAATTTAATATGACTTCAAGGGATCAGGTTGTTCTAAACAATCACACACACACACACACACACACACACACACGTATATATATAGTTTGACTGGGATTATTTAGATTATTTAGAAACCTGTAGGGGAGAATCTTAGTGATTACACTGGGACTGGGATGATTCCTGTACACAAGACCATTCACGTCAGCAGAGATTTATTTCACCATCCTTGGTGCAGTGAAATATCAGTGCCTGTTGATGAAATGCTTGCTGTGGAATCTGTAGGCTTAGTTGTTGGATACTCCTTTGATTAAAAAAAAAAAACTATTGATGAAAGACGCTAGAGAGCAAATTAATGTTTTTTACACTTGATTAACTGCTTAATATTCCTAATGTGCTCAAAGTACTGGAAACACTTGGAGGGTAAACACGGAGACAACTCAGGACCTGAAAGTAAAAGTCAGGGAGGCCAGATTTTAATTAAATTTAAATTAAAAAGAGACAGGAAATTAAATTATCTATCACATTTTAAAAATTAAAACATGCTCAGCTGCTAAAAGAACTCCATTTAAAACTAACAGTGTAGCTTTAAAGAAATCTATAGAGAATTTATTGTTACAGTGAAGGAGTTTTCGTGATCCTCTGGGACAAAAAATCATTTGATTCTTGTGCTGTTAAAAGAATCAGGAACCATATAAACATATAGCTTAAAATCTAAAGTAATTAAAAAAGTTAAATTCTTATGAGATGCCATAACTTTTCCCAAGAAATCTGTCCATATATGCAGGCCAGAAATTTGAAGTAGAAGAGCTTTTGCCACGTTTGAAACCCAAGCATTGCTGGTGATACTATATTGCATGTTCCTTGGGCAGAAGTGCATTATAATCCACATTTGTGTGATAAGTGGAAACATCAGTTACATTTGTGGATCCTGAATACTTCTTTGGAAGGTGGCTGACAAGAAAAAAACCAGATGCATAAAGACAATCCAATTTTTTCGTCAGTCTTGTGTAGAGCATCAATATATTATATGCCATTTTAGTTACAAATACATCTCACTTTAATTTTAATATAGAGTCTTTTCAATCTTTTAAGTTAACTGAAGTACTTTTGATATTTGCTCATGAATTCCAGGTTAAATTGAAATGGAAACAATTTTTTTAAAATAAAAACTTGTGAGGTGTAGAGACTGAATATTAACCACAATTAAAAATGCCACCCATTAAAACCTATTTACCTTAAATCTTTGATATGATACTTATACCAAGATTCCTGTATATTTATGTTACAAATTTTAAAAGGCAATTAATGTGGACATTCTTAGTTCATAGAACAGGGCGAAAGAATAGTCCTGCGAAAAGATTGCATTCCCTATATAAGAGAGTGAAAAAAATGTGATGCAATTTCCTGTGTGTATCAAAAAATGTTTCTGTTCAGAGGACTGGCTCTACTGAAGATTTAACTGATTTCCATACAGTTGGAATTCCTATGCTGAGCCAGTCTGATCCCTTTGTTTCACTTTGCTATTGTTCCAAGGAAAATAACAATTCTTGTTGCAGACTTATATGGGGGATATAGGTGTGGATGAATTAATTCATTTATGTGAGGTGCTTATGTTCGTAATGGAATATAGTACAATCAGCTCAGACAACTAAATTTGAAAGCAGCCTCAGTAACTTTATGAGTTAATTGATTTAGTTTCCTTGAACTCACGGTCTATTAGAATTTTATTGTTACAGTGTTCACTTGGGTTCATAGTCTCTTGAAATGCATCATGATATGGTGCATTTGTCCTCTCAAAAATATATACTTAAATTCCAATTAATGAGACACAGAAATAAGCAAATGATTTTTATATGTAGGAAGAGTGAAAAGTGGACAGGAAGATCAGGAGAATGGCAAATTATATATACTGAACATTAAAATTCCCGCCTGTTTTTTTGTTTTATTTTGGTGGGGTTTTTTTGCTTTTTTGTTTTTTAATCCTGATTTTTGTTTTAAAATAAAATTAGTTCTGTACGAGCCAATCAAATTAGTTTTCACTCTTAGTTATCCAGGAATTACTCTCCAACTTCATGATAAAATCATCTTCATTACAGACAGCCACTGCCTTCCTCCTGCTGGCAGTCATAACACACTGTGGCAATATCACTGTTGTTATGGTTGAAGAAACACGATGCTGCTTTCAAGGACATAAAACTAAAATAACAGCCCCCTAGGCTGAGGTTTCTCACAGTTGTTTTTTACCCTAAGGTGAAGTCTTTTTTTTTTTTTTTTTTTTTTTTTTTTTGAAAGCTTCATAAAATCCAAGTTAGGCATTTTATTAGCCATCTAAACTTGAAACCCATAAGCAAGTATTTTCCCAACTTACATCAGCAAAACAAACAAAAAAATTAAATGCATTTTATATGTGTTTGAATGTGCATATGTATGCATTTCCTTTGAAATTCTAAAAATATACCAAAAGTGCTTTCGAGAACATCAGAATATCTATATAAAAATCTTCTGATGATCTCTAGCAAAGAATATAAAAACCACTACCATTCCTCTTTCTACATATGCTATCAAAATCCAGAGAAACATCTGAATACATTTTATGAGATAGAAAGAAAAACTAAAGGGATTTACTTCTAAAACTCACTCCTGTCATTTTGGTTACATTTTTCTTTCAAGTAGCTCTGACCAGTTCTTATCATGCAAGTATCTTTGTAACCCCAGGCTTTCCACTTGTTTCCAATTTTCCATATTCCTTGTGTCACTGCATTTGTTGTTGCGAGATATCACCAGATTTTTAGTAGAAGTTTGAGCAGTTATTTTTATTCAGATTCCAGCTTCTGGAGTCAAATGACTTTTATTACTAAGTCCAGTTTTAATTTGGACTGAATTTCTAGTCCTCATTAGCACCTTGTAAATACAACTTTCCATAACAAAATAAATATAACAAAGATTTTTATTTATCTATTGACAATTTGAAAATAACCTAAGTCTGCTGACTTCTCCTTCAACTGCTAAATTTTTCATTTTCACAACAGGATTTTTAATCTCAGAGGTTTTGGTCATGACTCTATTATTTAAAAACATCAGTGTGGGTGGACTTACATTAACTATCTGAGATATTCATTTTAAGGATGCTATTCATCCATACTGAAGCCTGCACAAACCCTGATTTGTGCTCTACTCTTTTGCCCACTTATTGCTGTTTGACCATTTTAACATTCAGCAAAACAGAACAATAAAATTGCAAAGCCCTCATTTTGCTGTTTACTGGAAATGAGAATGTATCTAAGAGAGAATGCTGGACAAAACACAACTTCCCTGGAATATCAAATGTCAGAATGAAGCATCCAAACTTGCGAGACAATACTGCTTGCAAGAATAGTTGGTTTTAGTGAAAAAAAGAATTGTTTAGTTTAAAATTTTCTGGAGAAATATAATCTTTTTCTGGCTTGATCTAATTAAAAGCCCATTTAAAAACATAATCTGATGTTTCTGTTCTTGGTAGTTCAATACTTCAAAAATAAAAACAAAACAACATTGACTTTTCACAGAACTGTAAAATACTTTCCCTACAAGATATTTTGACATTGGTTTATATATGTTTACTCAATAACTCCTAGCACACAGAATTCAGTGTCTGTAGAGATGTGACTTGCAAAAAATACTACTCTGTAGAGCACTTAAAAGATGGCTTTGTACTTAAGGTTAACTGAGGAAATAATGTGACATTTACAGGGGTTATGCTGGGCTGTATCTTAGTTGTGTCTGTCTTACCTTTTGTTTCCTGTTACACAAGAAGGAAATTGTGTTTGCATTTTACGCTGATTGCCACATTATCCTTTAGAAGGAAAACAATTGCATTTGATTATGAGAGATATTACTCCACAGACTTCACACAAATCATGGAAGTTAAAATTTGGGTCTTCAAGGAAGGGACTCTGAGTAGGTGAAATTAAAATCATTGCAACCTTCTTGAGCTGACTGCTTTTTTTTCAATCCATAATTAATGTAAATAACTCCACTTGGCAAACCAGACTAAGCCCATTACTGACTACACACTCACGATGATGTAGGCATTTAAGCAGAGAAAACATCTACATTTTTATTAATAATTTTGGGGAAGGACTCGTGAGCAGCTGGAAAAAGAGGATAGAGGAAGAATAGATTAGAGATCATATCAAAACCCTATGAGCCAGAATTTCATCCTGCATAAATCAAACTCTCTTAGGGTAGGCAGAGCTCTGCTGTATTTAAGCTGAGGTTCTTTACCTCACCAGGAGGCTGAAATTCCAGTGGCATTCAAGAGGCCAAAAAAAGTTACACTCCACTGATGTGTGCAGGGCTTAAGCCTTCTGACACTTATTATAATGAATACTTTTTTCATGGTTAAGGAAATACGGAAACAGTTTGAGAATATACAAAATTGTGTCTAGTGATTTTAAAAGAATAGTTAGTGATGATGATTTTCTTTCTGAAAACTGTGGCACAGTTGTTTATGGATTGACCACTGATATCCATCAAACGTTGTGTTGAACGTCACCCACTTCAATTTGCTCTCATTTGCAAAATGGAAAATCACTGTGCTTATGTTAAATGCAGTGAAAAAACAAGAGATTTGGAAGAAGCAAAATTCCTCAAAGCTTTTGATATGACCAAAAGACTTGGACAAGATATAGCATAGCCAAATAGTTGGAACTCCACTCTAGAACTGTTGTATGTCTGCTTTATTTCTGATTAGTCCTGCAGTGTCCTTTATGCTTTCCCCCATCTGAATAAACACTTCCAGCCTGATTCTCCATTGTGTTGCTTCAGTTTTCTACCAACACAATTTCAAAGATAAACCTGCAGTAATATAGCGAGGAGTCAGTTCTAGAATCAGCAATGAGCCCTCAAACTGCAGAGCACCATGTGAGTGTGAGCACTGCCTTTCTTTCTGCCCAATTTTGTCACAGTTAACAACACTTCTGTACTGTTTAGTCTACATCTCTTTGGAGATGGTGTTCTTTGTGGGCAAACCTGTTGTGAGGCAAAGCATCCTGCTGAAGACTAAATGAATTTTTGAACTCTTATTTTTGTGCAACTTTGCCAGTAACAGATTCCTACAGGGACCTAATTACTGTTTTCTCTAAGCTGAGTAACTTTCTGGTTAACCTAGCAAAGTCATGACTACATTCACCTGTCAGGGACCCTCATTAGTGGCATTTTTTGGTTTTCTAAATCCGATCTTTAGTACAGCTAGATATTTATGATCAAGTGGCTTTAATGGAGAGATTGTACTACAGAAAAGATGGATTTTTGGCAGATTTACTATCTGTTTGCCAATGGCACCCTTACGCAATAAGTGAATAAAGTTCTCATAACAGGAATTCAGCTGTCATCCTTTTTTGGAGAGAAAAACTGCAAACCTTTGCAATCTTTTTAATTCTCAGTTAGGGGAAAGCTGGAGAGAAAATATTGGTTAGCTGAGAGTCTTTTTCTCAAAATATCCTCTCTTCTTCCCTTAGGAAAAAGTACAGTCTAATTATCCAAGCAGTGGGTGAGAAACTTTGATAGAAAATGTTAAATTGTGCCATTTTCCTATTTTTTTTTTTTTTGCTGTTCTTATTCCACATAGGAGTGGATTCTTTTATAGAGTGCTGTGTGGACATATAGAAACAGCTCAGGACAGTCTGAGAAAAATTTCAGTGACATGAACTTCATCCCAAAATAATTGCAAGACAGACTGAGGTCTATTTTTGAATACTAAATTAACAAAATGCCTCGAAGGGTGTTGTCTATTTCTGGTTACCCATTCCTTCTGCACACAGTAAATCCAAGGAAAAAAATTAAAAAGAGATGATCACGTAAAACACGAATTCTGTTAAAACATTTGGTTTTTCCTCTGAGAACCTCCTATACTAAAAAGGAGAGTTGCTAGTTCTGTCATTATTACTTCAATATTATATAGTAGGATAAATAAAATGTCCCCGCTTCCCACTCCTTTACACACTTTGTGTGCAGCTGAATGACATGTAGTGGTACTTCAAAATCAACTTGCACTTACCAGCACCATTAAATTTAAGTGAACAGAAGTTGCTATCACCAGTGAATACTCTTCAGAATAAGAAGGATTGTAAAATGTGTTTCTTTGCCATCTTCAGACACTTCTCAGACTATAGCTGTTTATGTGAGTCTCTGCAAACAGGCAACAAAATATTTTCTTTGAAAAAGTAATAATCTAAGCAACACTGGAGGTCAGCTAAAGGATTCTTTGTGGCATTATTTGGCTTGGATTCAACCTCTAATGGTCTGTGCCAGGCATTTTAATGGAACATTTACATTGGGCAGTATAACAAATCTTACATTGCTCCCAACCCTCCTCTCTCTATTAAAAGTCATAGAATATCAAAACTTTTAAGACTTAAAAGAATCCCTCTTCTGGCTTGTTTTTGCAACTCCCCATTTTGCCTGACATATCATTATTGAAAATTTCTCTCCTGTCTCCATTCACATTGATCTGGGCAGCTGGTGAAGGAGTGACAGACAAGTTCAGACCAGCAGATCACAAAAGCAAGAAGAAAGACAACAAATCAGAATGAAACTTTCTGGGGACCATTGCTGGTGAGGAACAGGCTGGTGAAGCAGAGCACACAAAAGAAGTCGGGTGTGCAGTGGATGTTAATGAATCTGTTTCCTGTACAACATTTCTGGGTAGTGATTAATGAGGCCTTGGATCTGGAATGTAAAACTGGAATTTTAATATATCAACAGGTAAGATAACAAGCATTTGAACAGAAAGAGTGGAGTGAAAGATTTGTCAGGTTGAGAGGTTTGTTTTGGGACCTACTTGGTTCAGTAAAAAAAGAGATGCAAAAACAGTGCCTAGGAATAAGATATTTTCTTTCAAGATTACAATATTTTCCTTCACAAAATCAGGAAGTGCCACAGAATTCCCGTTGAAATAAGCAAACTAAAGCAGCATTATGTGTTCTCCTCTTTATATGACCCTTGTCTGGTTAAGACATAATCTCTATCAAAAAGAAGAGAAGGGAAAGAAAGTTACTAAGATTTGGTGTGAAGGAACACCAGATTGTTCCCGAAGAATTATAGTGCTATATCTTGTCAGACCTGTGAAACATGCCATCAAAGAAGATCTTTTTCAGCCTATTGCAAAGAGGAAAACCTTCATTTTAGATCTGAGCAAAGAACAATAGGAATCAAGCAAAGTTGAGTTCTTGTGTAAATAGTGCTTTAAAATTTAAGGACATCCTAAAGAAATATTTCACAGAAGATATTTATTACTGCTAATCAATATATTCATTTTGAAAGTGAACATCTTGTTCTTTAAATATGTAACTTGTGTAATAATTAAAAAAAAAATTACTTAGAAAGTATTCTCTACCTAATTGAAAGTTTCTATATGAAAACTTGCTGAATATTTTGTTATCGGTAATTGCCTGGTATTGTGAACAGTGAGATGTTGCAGGTAAAAAGGCAGAAAGTTTATGGACAATCCTTAGCTGTTTTCTGAAATAATAAGCTATTTGAATTTTAAAAATATTTAAATTTACTGGAATGTTACTAATTATCTGGCAACGCTTAGGCAACATCTTACCAAATGATAAGGATGGGCTTTACTTTGCCACTGCTTGATAAGAGAGAAAAGACAATTCTTTCTTTGAAGTCTTTATATTTCCTTATTTTGAAGGCTTTTAGAAATATTTAAGTTTTAAAAGACTATTTATGGAGCAGAAGACTAATAAAATTGGAGTGTGGGCTATTTTGAAATATAATTTCACATGCTATTTTTAACCCAGACTGATGTAAAGGGGTGTCACATGAAATAGCACCAAATGGAGAATTAAAACTTTGGCATCAAAAGTAATACATGGATTTTCTCTTAATATGGTCCAAACCAACGACAAATTTTCTGCATTGGCAGTTGCATGTTCAAGACCTGATGATGCAAATGATTCCAAACCAAAGTCTCTGAGCCAGCTAGCTCACAGTACTGACAACTAAATCAACCAACCTTCGCAGAGACACAGAGAAACTCTAACCAACTCTCCCTCCAAAACCAGGACCTTCAGTGGCTCCAAATGGCAGGGGATGAAAGCATCTCTGTACTTTGTTTCACCAGCCTCTGACACTCTTGGGTTGACCCTGGCTGGCAGTCAAGCACCTGCTCAGCCAGGTACCCTTTCACACCCCTACATGTATAGAGGAGAGACTGGATTTTATGATCTGTTATTTTTTGTCATCCTCAATAAAGCCAAACCTTTGGCTGGAACTTTGGTGGAGCTGGATGTTGAAGTTGTTCAAGCTTTGTCCAGAGCACTGTGGGCTCCGGAGTTCCTCCCTGCATAAAAGGAATTAAGAGAGACATTCAGTTGTTACCTGCCTTTGCTGAGACTCTAACATTCTTGTTTGGTCTGAAAACAAGTCTTTCTCATTTAATAATTTAGCCCTAAAATTTCTGCGCTTGGCTTTGTAATTTAAACAGTCAAATTCTATTCTGAACAAGATGTTCAGTGAGATATGTAAAATCAGTATTGCATATAAAATTAACTTTGCCCATCTCTTAACTTTGCCAACAATCACCTCTGGGTCAACAGAATTCACTAGGCCACTGTGTAATAGAAAGAAAATAATTCTACCTCCTTTTGACACTACAGGAGGAGTTTTAATATCTAATAATTTGTGGATGAGGTAGATATCTCTATAGGCAGACATGAGTCACTGCAAGCATTTTATTCAGTCTATCTCTTGATAATTAAAATTGTATTTAATTGTGTATAAGAACTTATCAAATCTAAATGTTCTAAGCTGCTAAGATATTTTCTCTTTACCTCTTCCCAAAACATTTATTTCTCATCCAAACTATGCTTCTCAACGTTGAAAAAATGACATTGGATCTCTGACAATGCTGACTCATTATTCATTGATCCATGAAGATATTGATCACTTTCTGAAGCAAGATATTCTCTTCCTATAACATCTTTCTTTTTCTTGCAAGGTCTTTCATTTATATACTGATCAAAAGCAACTTTTATTTCCTTGTCAGAGAAGCTGCTTCAGAGATGATCTGTTGCTTACTTCATTTCTAGTGTTCTCTCCTGTTATCTACAATAGCCATTCCCAACTACACCATCAACTTTGTAACAAAATCACTTCCATCAATCTGTGGAAGATTCAAATTCACATTGGCGCCTAGGGTGAAGTTTTCACTTCTTCTTTTCTTTATATGACAAAAACTTCAAAGAAAAAGAGTTTATTGTCTGCACCTACTAAGTTTGAGTAGCTACAGTATGTTGTATACAGCTGTTAGCATGTAAAAAGTTTAAGCAACATTTAATTTAATTTTTTTTCTATGACAGATAATAAAGTGGAACAACATTGGTCTAACATGGTTGATTCTTTTGTGGATCAAGTCAGATGATACACAGAACTTTTTTTTTTTCTTTTTAGCTAAATGTATCTATTTATGCAACATCCAGGATATTGCAATGGCAATACTAATGGTAATAAGCAGATAGCACTCTATCCAAATGACATGGACTTTGAGATAACTCATTTTCTTTCAGAGTAACGAAGAATAAACAGAAGTAACCATAACAATTAAACACCTGCTATTTCTTTTTCACAGATGTAACTGCATATGGACAGAAATATTTAAATATAAAGTAGTTGAAATATTATATGGAAAATTAATCACTCTTTGATTTAAAAAAATTAAACAGAACTAATAAGAGAAATAAGGAGGCACTGAAATCTGTACCCACCAGCACAGTTCCAATGAATCTTCTACTATTGCCCATATTACTGTTTTCCTAAGGATTTTTATAAAATGTTTTCTTTATGCTTCAAGTTTACAACGGTTCACAAGTCATTAACATTGCTTTCTCAGTTCCAGTACAATTTGCAACAGTGTCAGATGTCTGTTTCATTGCAGAGAATACATTCTCTCTTATTCTAACTTAAAAGATGTCTTCTCTCATCTTTTCACATTAGGATATTAAAATTTTGGCTTCTCTTTTGAACGTAGCACCATTACAATCTGGATAAACAATGATGACATTTATGGATTCTTCAATTCTGTACAGGAATATATGGGTTCTATTTAGTTCATAATGTACCAGTAAATTACACATATATCAGCATTCTGTAGATGGAATTATGATTCATTTAAAAGCCAAAAGTTTAGAGCCTCTGATTTTAGCTTTCTTTTCTGTCATCATATGGCATGTGGCTTCTGAAACTTTTACATCTGAAGGCAAAATTCTGGTTCTGCCAAATCAAGTGGAATTTTATAACTCAAATGAGATTTCATCATCTATCCCATTTGCCACTCATAGAATAGATGTGTAAATACTTCTTCCTAGCAGACATTTGTTTTTATTTTTTCATAGGTGAATATACAGTACACAGGAGAACATGCCCCAGTGACTTCTGTTAGTGCTAGGGTAAGTTAATTAAATAATTTCAAAATAATCCTTCTTAGTGGCTACAAAAGCATGGTACTTTTCCATAAAACTTTTAGCCTTTTGAAAAAACAGGCTTTTATAATTGTTATTATTACTAATCCTGATGGATCACAGAGAGTTATTATGATAAGGTAGGATTTGAGGAAGCCTTGGAGTTCTTGCATTGCTGTTTATTTCTCCTGATATTGGTCCAGGGTATAGTTAACTCTATCAGAAGTATTATTTACTCCTTCACATTACTTTGAAAACACTAAACCCCACTCAGGCCTGTAATAATACAGTAGTAAATCATTTACAGCACGATCCAGAGCTCTTCTATGTCTGTGGAATTTGCTTCATTAACTTCAATGGACTTTGCTGGTAGTGCACGCAAAGAAACTGTTAGGTTAAGAGCACAACAGTAACAAAGCTAAAGCCTGGCTTAACTGAGTATGTTGATATAATTCTACTTAAATATTTTACCTGTGATATTTTACTTGCAGTTCATGATGGCTGAGTGCTAACTGAAAGTAGAAAAGAAAAACTACACCAGCTTGCTTAGCTGAAGTGCTTGGTTGTGTGCTGCAACTCTTCCTTTGAATAAATTAAAGAACAAGTGGAAAGTTCAGCTCTAAATAAAGAATATTGTCATTGCAATATTAGAACAACTGCTAGGTGAGAATCTGAAAGGGCTTCGGTCAAGTAACATGGAATACAATCCTCTAAGTCATGGGCAAGATATGTAACCCAATATGGTTTAGGCAGCACTTGGAATAATTAATGTAATATGTCAGAACCCTGAGGGCACTGGTAGGCCTTAATGACTCTGACCAGCCTCTTCTGCATGCTTTTGAATGTTACTGGGATGGTATTTCACGAAACTTTCATATTATATCCTTAAGATGTGGAAATCTGGTGGGCCCTGTGAACCCAGTAATTCAAAAGAGTATCAACAGTGTGTCCTTTTGGTATTGGGTTCTTCACATGAAATGACATCCCTATTACTGGATGTAAACCAGGATTTTTGAGTTCACCCATGCACAAGGCTGAGGAGGGATTCATTAAGGCTGAGTACTAATCCTCTTGATGACTCTCTTGGGATGTAAAACATAATCTTCATTCTCGTCTGGGCATAAGGTCTCTGAATCCCTTTATATGAATCCAAGATTGATGTGGTATCACCAGGCAGATTCATACCAGTTAGTGCAGGCAATAACAGCAGCACAGCAATTTTCAGGGAGAAGGCTAATAACTTGAAGATGGAGCTAAGAACCTAATGGATTTTTCCAGTGCAGTCTGAACTCAAAACCACAACATCTTCAGTTATTAACTGTGTTGGTGCAAACGTGGTTACACTTGGCTGCAAAAACCCTGTTAAGTGCATTACAGACACATGCTGAGGTGTCCAGACAGAGAACTATTCCCATGCTTTGAACAAATGGGAAGAATATCCTTATGTGACATAAATGGCTCTTTGTAAACAACTTTTGGCAAGGAGCACTTCCTTTCCTCCAGTCCATTATTTTTGTTTTTGTTCCTGAACTCAAGTGTTTTCAGCAATTTAATTCTCCATGTTGATCTCCTCCTAGACTTGTTCAGCAGGGCTACCAATCAATGTAGTAAAAATACGTGGCACAAAGCTGGGTTTAGAGGCCCTGTAGCCTGGAGTGTAACATTAGCAAGGTATTCTCTAGAGCCCAAAACACATCCTGCATGAAGCCTCATGATTATGTCTTGCAAAAGAGTCAATTTCTCTCAAAGAATCTAAAGCATAATAAATATTAATATAAGGTCAGAAGAAAGGAATAAATTATAGACTAAAACCTCACCTCCACTGTCCTTTTTCCTCCTTGTATGTAGCTCTTCTCTGCCAAATCAATTGGATTGAGGATTTCATTCTTAATTTCTCTGTAGACCTTTATACAGCATGCTTAAAGTTCAGCAGTTTGGAGTAGCAATATAAGCAAGTGCTGCTAGGTTGGAACACTTATGGAGTAATTTTATATTGTGTTTTTTATTTACTTACTTTTTTCTTAAATCAGTGACAGGTTCACTCTCAGGCTGGAAGGCTTTGTTTCTTCCCATGTCTGTTGCAGGAAGATTTAAGATTGGTCGACAAGGTTTCCATAATTTTTTTTTAGGGATGAGGGATATTAGTGTAAAAAAGGTTCTTTGGACATATAACAGTGAGAGAGATAATCCTGACACATAATTTGAAACACAACAGATCTAACAACTACCTTTTAAGTCTTCTGATGAAACCAGGGATGTAAATTCAATATGGGAGAAACATGAATCTCTTTGAGTTGTGCAATGCCTTGGAATGTAAGATATTGTATGCCAGAAAAATTTAAAAGGATATTTTTCTTCCCTATTTGGTTATGGAAGAGCATGTAACTTAGAGGTAAGGTAGGAGTCAAGGCAGCAAGCATTTTTCTTTCCTAGTCTGTGCAGGAAGAAACAAATTAAAGTCAGGAGAACTGAAAATGTTCTAATAGAAAACTGAATGGAAAATCAAATATCTGTTTAAAAAAGCAGGACCACAAGTTCCATTAGTAACATCTAAAGCAACATTTGCATTTAGTCATTGTGATTATATTCATTTGACTGCCTTTTGCAGTTGTAAGCACAAAATGGCTCCAAAGAACTCACAAGAAAAAATATTAAATGTTACAATGCATTTAAATTTAAAGAATTCAGCTTCAGCTACTGTCCCTAGGCTGTCTGCTTTTAAGACAATGAGATGATTGGAGCATCAATTTTATGTTTATCAGTGTGAAGGGGCTGATCTCCACTGGAAGGTTTATTTGGCTCCTGCTGTGAGGACCATGTGCAGCACTGAAAAATGCTATTGAACCTTGTGAGGGAGGCCTCTACTTAAACTTATTGTATGGTGAAGATGAGACAAAATCTTTATCTCTGTAGTTAAGGCTGATAATGTTTGCTTAGAATATAAGTCATGGAAATTTACTTCATCCCTTTTTCATTCCAAATAAGGTCTTTGTCTTTCAAGGTCTGTTCTGATAAGGTAGATCAGGAGCCATTTTCATAGTGAGAATAGTAAAGTTTTTTAAAATAATATATCTGAGGTATTGCTCAGCCTTAGTACCTGATGTGTAGCAGCTAGAACAAATAAAACAAAATAAAAATTCACAGAAGAAAGTCTCTAAAAATTATATCCAGATGAAATTTCTGCTGGAGTCGCAATGACAATCTTTAGGGAGGACAAGACAACACCCAAACCTAATCAATTTCTTTGCTTGCATCTCAGAAGTGCTCCTTCATGGCTTTTATTCAATGGAGAACATAATTCTCCTTGTTTATGTTCTCAAAGGTCATCTGCCCTTGATAGAGTTATTTCAGCTTTATACCTGTACAAGAGCAATGTCAAGCCCAGTGAACCAATGTTTGCTCAATTAGAGCCAAGGAAATCTCTATGCAGTCACAAATCAAATACCCAAGTCCTTCCCAGCTCTGCTAATGGTTATATAGTGCTGCTCACACACAGATAAATCCTGGAGATTCCAGACAGGAGTTGCTCATTCATGACAGTATGTACACACATATATATGCAAATCTATGTCTCTGAATATATGTGTGTGGAGGTGCTAATATGCATGTGTGTATGTGAAAAAACATATCTGTATATGACACTTTCTTTGACATGACATTTTTTTCAAGTATTCTCAAATACAGGAACCATTTCAAAGAAAGCAGTCATGTAAGGCAGACCTGGACACAACTGCTCTGCTTTCCTTTTTGGTGTCTGAATGCATATGAATGTGAACAGACCAATGTCTCCAATTTCACATGCAAATAGCTCTGCAAGGTTGGTTACCTGGACTGCAGATGCAGTAGGCAAATTGGTAAAGCAATACTGGTGTTCAATTCATTGGCTACCATATGCACCACATGGTGATGATAGAAACCAAGTCAGACCACAAATCTGTGCACACAAGTTTGTAATTGCACAGATATCTCTGAAGATATTGCTAGTCCTTTCACTTTAATTTCTCAAAAAGAGTATCAATGTAAAAAATTATCAACTCATTGGGGTTTTGTTTATTCATTCAAATAAAAAAAAAAAGATGCAATTTTTTTGACTTGCAACTTACAGCACCTTAAAATTACTTTTCGGACATATCAAAAACTAATTCCTGGGAGAAGTATATCCAAATGTGTAGTGGGTCACAACTCAATAGAATTAAACTCTGGTTTTGGTGCATAGAAGACTCAGAAAATCCAGCTATTATCGTGACTCATCTTTAGCTTTAGGGCTTCCTAAATGTTTGCTGGCTAGCAGCTGCTTATTATGGCTGGGGTTTTTTTTCTTCAAAAAATTAATAACAATACATATAAACCTCCCAAAACATCTCAAAATGTCAAGTCCCAGAAGAGGATCTAATAAAACTGCAGTGTCCTGTACAGTCAGAATGATAGCCATTAGTTCAGCTCTAAATATCAGGAGACATTTAGCCAAGTGCACTCACTGACTGTGAATCTAGTTTGACATAGACCCATTTTTCTACAGATTGACAGTTAAAAACTAGGTTCTCTACAGTCTGTAAACTGTGATTTCATACCCAGCAGTGATTTGAAAAACTATGCTAATGCAGATTTATAATAATGAGCTCTTTGAGTGAATATCCCCATTAGTTGCCCTGTTTTCAAGACTTCTTATAACATTAAAAGTTGCCTTTTTAAATTATATTTTATTAACAGTATTTTTTTCCCTTTGCATTTTTGTCATTACTGTTTTCAACAGGAAACCTCATAATTATCCTGGCTACTCAGTCTCTTCTACTTCTAATGGTTTCTTTATCTGTCATTATAGTGTGATCACACTAATGATTGTTTCTCATACCTCTGTGGTGTAATTCATGTTATATTGCAGGCTGAAAAAGGTCATTTTCAAAAAGCCTCTCAACTTTTATACGTTCATTTGCAGCTATTGAATAATGTGCTTATACTCTGAAACACAGGAGCTGCCATAAGAGAGCAGTGTGGTGGTCCATCTACTGCGATATCCCATCTCAGAGCACAGCCAATCACATATATTCCAAAAGAAAATATAATTTCCCCATTGGCTGTAACAGCAAAAATAACTGAATAGCACTGCCTTACCCATGGGGGAAGTTTGTTGCAATTGCATTTAACTGTTGTAGCATAGCATCCACATCATTCACTCCCAGTACAAAGCCCTGCTAAATTCACTGATGTCTGGGGCATTTTAGAAATCCAGGGAGGTGAAGGGGGAAGATTAATGCATCTCATTAAAACAATTGTATGCCTCTCAGTCAGTCTGAACATAACATCCAGAAAGCTTCCTGAACTTGCACTCCTCTGTCTTTGCTTTGAATTATTCCGATTTTGCGTAGTGTCATCCCTACTCTCTGACCTACCCAAATACTCCATGTCCTAATAGAAATCTGGACTGCCTATATCCCATGATGTTCTGCACATCTTTGCCTACATTTCCCAGTTATGCTGAGATCTCTGCACTGTATTTTGTTTCCTGGCCTGGTCTGTCTCTGTGGGTGAAGCAGGATACATAACGATGAGATTTACCTTGCTCTGACTTCCCAGGTGTTTGTGGTAGGTTTTAAATGCCAATGTGGTAATTGGAGTGGGAATGGAGAAGCAGAGAAGACATAGTCAGTGAAGTGTGGTTGTGTCTCCAACCTTGCATCTCCATGGAATATAGAAGCCTTATCTACAGGAGCTAGGAAATTCTCCTGATGATGATTCTTCACAGTATAGAGCTCTGTATGGCATAAACTTCACTTAAGTTTGAAAAATGTTTTTTTCTGACAGCTCATTGAATAATATTCATTTAGGATATATACACCTTGACAGGAATCCATCCAGGCTGTCAAGAATAAGCTATGGACCACCTGCACTGCCTGGTCAGCTCGAATAGTAAAGTATTAAATGGATTTCCCACTCTCAAGGCTTAATATTGTTACTTTCACAACAACTTCCCATTACAAATCTTCCAAATGCCTGCAACATTTTTCTTCAAGTTCCCAGCTGAATTACCAGAACTCCTAATTTTTCTGTTGATATTAATATGGCTCTAATTTTGTGGCAGCTGGTGGGAGATTTAAGCCACTACAGTATCATCTTAAACCTAAAGTGTGTCTGCAGAGTGACATTTGCCAAATAAGTGCCATATAACCAGCACACAAAGAGTTTTATTAAAACCATTCCTAGGCTCACACCATCTGTTTGGAAGGAAGACAAAATTCATTGAGCAAAGTGACCCAATCAAACACACTGATGTGCAGAATGTTACAGTAAAAACAAAGCAAAAACAGAATGAATTTGTGTTGTATTCTTTTCCTCTGTTTTGTTGGGAACTCCGCCTTTTGTTTTTGAAATTTTGGAATATGGATTCAAAGGTGGACGCAAGGTATTCGGATCAAAATGCCGGTCGGGGGATGCTTGCTTTCCTTATTTACTTGGAGCTGGTTTAGCACAGCTCTGCTCTGAGAAAGTCCAGTGGGTCAATTCTCAGGAGGCAGTTGGATCTCTTTGCTACTCATACTTTGCTATTCATTAACTTAGATAGGATTCCTTTTCCATCATATGTGTCATTTTATCTGATTACGCAAGGCTGTAAAACAAGTTCCCAGTCAGCATTAAAATCTTTGTAATTAAGATAGTATGTTTGCAAATACTTTTCATCCCCTAGGCAAAGATTCAGAAATCTTTCCTGCTAGCAGACACCTCTTGGTCTACTGCAAATGACTCACCCAGGCAGTTTATTCTTGCTGGTTTCCGAAGTAAACTTCAGAGTGGAGACTCTTTCTTAGAATTAGCTCCAGTAAATTTCCATTAGAAATTTCTGTGAGTGGAGAGAGATCCTAGAAAACTAAAAGGTTATTGAGCTTTCTCTTTCCTCTCTCAGACTCCTTTGCAGTGATATTTTTCTCACAAATTGCAGCTTTCCTCTGAGACTTGAGCCAGCTTCGGTCCCATCTAATAATTTGTAATAAATTCCAGTATTTCAGAGAAAGTTGTGTAGGGACTTTCTTCATGACATCATTTCTGGGTTGAAAGTAGCAAAATGGAAAAAAAAACCCCAAGATTGCTCTGATTGAGTCTTGCAGCCCAAACATCTGTTAGCGTCTTTCGTTCAGAAGTTGAGGAAATTATTGGTTTGGTTGCTCATTTAAACTCCATGTATATGATGACTAACTAAACTCACCAAAATAAGATTTCAATTATAGCACCCAGAAAACTGCTCAGATAATAACTTCACATGGAAATGCTTTAAATGTGCCTGAAAACCAAGAATTTTTACTCTATATTGGAGATCCATACAATATATTTAGGGAATTTAGCTCATCTGCATGTGAGACAGGGAAAAATAATCATCCTTTTAGAAACAGAAAAGGATTAGGGAAGGCAATACATTTTCATGAAGTCACACTTAAAGTATCTTGACAGAGTGCTTATTTGAAAAGCTCAAGTTGTCTACAGGTAGAATTGGCCTTGGGAATTTGATCAATTCTTCTTTCATCACACTTAATTTCCATAGAAACAAAGGTAGAATTAGTTCTGGAAATCGGCTATCAGCAAGATAGATCAGGACTTTGGACTTCTTACTTGATTACAGGTTGGAGAAATACTTTTTTGCTTAATTTGTGACCTTCGTCAGTGAGGATTCTGGTCTTGGAAACCAAGTGTGAAATAGTCACTGTCTTGTGAGTAAAGCCCAGTATGACCTACTCTTGGTACCCTCCTGCAAATCCTTGCAGAGGACAGAGCCAGAGCGAAAGGTCTGCCAAGGGTGCCTAGAGGTGCCTTCCTCCTGTAACTGGAGTTAGCTTTTTCTGGATCATCTTCATTTCTGAGAAATGATGGCTTGACAGATGGGAGGACTTCATGGCTTCTGCAAACAAGGACAAAAGCAACAGCAGCAATTATCAGGAAGGAGAGAGGGAAATACTTCCAAAGTGCTTTTGCTTCTGCTGCTGTAAATGTGGAGCATGATATATGTGGTAATTTGTGCTTTGTTTTTCCAGCTATTTCATTATACATTTACTGTTTTCAGACATACACAGTAGCCAAGTACTCTGGAATGTTTAAAACGAGAAGTGATGCACTCTCCTTTCCCAGCTCACTCAGCTGAAAAGACCAAATTCCTTGACTGTGTGAGGGCAAAATGATAGATATGATGGATTGCACACAATTCAAGATGTGAACAGTGAAGCAAAACACCTGCTCAGAAATATATCTCTGGGATGAATTCCTGCAGAAATTAGCTATGTTTCAGGGGTGGAGAGGTATTCACATGCATTTACTGCAGTTGAAGTTGGCAAAGAAACATTTTCTATTTCTTTAACATGTGAATTGCAGAAATGCTTTTTCTAAATGAAAGATTTCCACCACTAAATCCTTTTAAGTGTGTCCTAGTTCCCACAAGACAGCTTGGAAATTGCTCCGAGGCAACAGACACTTATTTCAATGTGTAATATTCAGTGAACCTTTCAAAATATCCTTAATAATAAAATCCCTGAGTGTGGACATCAGACTAATATAGGTGATTTATTGATTACATTTTCTCTGAAATATGAACTGGACTGGTTAACTCAGTGCCCCTGCAAACCTGAGAAATGCAAAGTATAGAGGGTGATTATAGAATATCAAGAGAAACACCTCCCTCAGCAAATTAACAGGTGTTTGAATCCTCTTCTATAAGCATGTTGCATAAGTAATGATTTAAATCCCTGGTCTATGTCCACTTCTGCTACACAATAGCAGAATAGCCACAGTTTTGGTGGTGAGAAATAAGTCAACCTAATTAAAAGTGGTAATTCATCTATACAACAGGTCTGCATAACAGACCTGTGATCATGACTTACCTCTCCAGTTTTCAGTGGTCATATTGGAGGTGAATATTAGCCTGTAGAATATCAGCTAGCCTCATGACTTTGCCTCTTTTTTTATCCAGGCTGAAGTTGGGTCAGAGAGGTTAAGGTTGGATACTGGAAAAGGTTTATTCACCCAAGGGTGGTTTGACACTGGAACAGGCTCCTCAGGGAAGGGGTCACAGCACCAAGCCTTGACCGCAGAGGCCAGGAAGTGTTTGGAAAATGCTCTCAGGCACACGGTGTGACTCTTGGGGTGTCCTGTGTAGGGCCAGGAGTTAAACTCAATGATCCTTGTGCATCTCTTCCAACTCAGAATATTCTCTGATTCTATGATTCTGTGATATTTTGCAATGCTCTCTGGTTGATAAGGAGCTATATGTCTTCTCCATGTAAAGGATTTTGATCCCCAAGGTGGTGACAGGGGATGTTTTTTGTAATCTTATTTTTCCTGATGCATTTCAACACTTTTTTGCTTAAAAAATCATGTTTGTCAAGTGAACTTAATATTAGCAGCTCCATAAAATATCTAGCAGACCTTGATGTTTGGGAAATAGCAATCATATGGCAGGCTAGATCAAACTATTTTTGAAAAATATTTTTGATTATTTTTTTAGGTCTGAATGATGCTTTCTCACAGATCTCCTTGTTATTCATATTTTACTCAACCCTCAGGTCAAGACTTCTATAATTTAATTTCATTTTGAATATTTCAGCTTTAATATGTACTTAGAAAGCCTTCATGAGAGGCACATTATGTAACTGCTCTTGGAGATAAATGCTCATTTCCATCACTGAAGTCTTGAAAGCTTATAAGGTGGTTGCATGTTACAGCTGTTTTCTCCAGTACAGGGTAATATGTCTTTATGAAAACAGAATCTTTGAGCAGCAGGAAATACATATTGCTAGATATTGCTGCTATTAGAATGCATAGTATGAGTTTGAGGTAGCAATAAATATATTAGAAGAAAATAATTAATGATTATTAGCCATGGTTACAAGCAACCTAACAAATGCTTGTCTTTCATAATTGCTGGTTTCAGAAAATGTTTGCTAACCATTCATTTTGCTAACCATTTTTCATTTTGATGGGTGTAGTCTCCCCTACCACCCCCCAATATAATGTATGATTCAGCCCAATCTTTGAAAAATTATCTGACAATAGCAGCATCACACTTCATTGAGCATTTTTCCTTTGTAAAAGGGATTATGTGTATTTCACCAAAAGAAGTAGTGCAAAGCTTCCTTACAGTTCAATGTGGTATGATGCTGTTTTATAATCAATACTATAGAACAGAGTGTATACACACCTATATATTAAACTGCAAAATATTTAAATTCATGCTGGAGTTACTGTGAAGTAAATAATATTTGTCATATTCTTTTATAATCCTGTCCTTGAAGATATTGCTTGAGAGTAGCTTTCTTTGCCCCATTTACTAGATGAGTGTAATAGCTGGAGTCCAGTCACTTTTGGTGCTAGACTTAAATGAGGTTCTTAAAATTATTCATTTGTATTAACACATCTGCTGTATCTGAAGAGAGAGATTTATCCTCTAATTAAAATCAAAATTAGTTTGTTTTTTTTTTTTTAAATTGACTTCTGCAGTGGCAGGATAAAGTCCCATGATCATGTATATGTGGTAAAGCAGAAGATATTCTTACTCATAAATGTTTCCAAAACCCTGCAGGATCAATAGGGTGATACAGTAATTGGTAAAAATCTTTCTAAGGCAGTAATTTTCCCTGGATGTTTTTTTCCCCTTTCACTCACCATGAACTATGCTACGATATCTAATCTCTACAAGAACAAAGATGTTATTAAACCTAGCTAAAATCTGGCAAATTATGGAGAAAAAAATTGTTTTATTCTAGGTTTCAGGTTAGCTTAGTTTTCCCAGGGTTTTAAAACATTTTTTCATTTCAAAAAATAGACAAACAACTTTTATTATCAAGCTGAATGTTCTTCTAAAAAAAGCCCCAAAACTCCGAGTCAACTCCCTCCCCTGTCCCCCCAACCACTTCTTTTTATTTGTTTTGGTTTATTCATATTTTCATTATATGGCTAATGGAAAAGCAGAACTGAGTAAGAATCAGCTTTTCTGCGACATTCTTAGCCTATAAATGAAAAAAACTCAACAAAAAGTCCCTTTTCCAAAACTGACTTTTCACCCTCACTCCCCCTTTTACTATTGTAGTCTGAAATGAGCTCCTAATCAAACAAGTTCAGAAGGTTTTCCTTCAGTGCCTGCAGGAATGAGAAATGCATTTCAGAAGTGAGAACTGCTCTCTTCATGCTTTTGTCATATCTACTGAAATCTACTTGGCCAAAATTTAAAGCCCTGAGAAATGTTGGCAGCATTGGAAGAAGGTAACATATAAGAAAGGATTCATATAATAGAGCTAAACTCAGCAAGCAAAATGATCATACAAAGGATTAGAACCAGAAAAACTATACTTAAAATACGATCATGTTTCTTTATTAATAATATCAGCCAGATTTTAATAAATGGTTAAAGGTCTCAATTGCTTTTTTTTTCTTGTAGTGATGATCAAATGGTGACAAAAGTGCTTAAAAAATATTTGCAATATTGTTAGGAGGCAGTGTAATACACATCACTCTTTCATGTGCTGCTAACAGGGATTCCAAGATGTCAAATTAAGCTGGGAGGGAATGTGCAAGGAGGGACTCCAGTTCCTAAAATAAGGAAGAAATCCAGACCTACTGACATTCAAGGAGCATGAGTAAGAGCCTGCAGAAAATGCTAGGTGTGTTTTCCCTTTAATTCAACTTTCCCCCTTCTCCAGTAATTTTCTGACACTTACCCTTTGTCTGCTCTTTTGGTTTTTTGAAACAGAATCTGAAAATCAAATAGATGGCATCCTGTCTTGGCACTTGGTTCAAGTGCTCTGTGGTTAGCACTACAGGAAGGAGTGTCTGTGTCTGTATCCAGCTAAAGAAGTGCTAACTGTCCCCATCCTGTGGTGACAAGTAGCTTCATTAGTGAGTGAAGATACGTGCCTGTACAGTTGAGTTTCTTGTGCATGATGAGATAGTTAATCATGGGCAAAGGGCTGAGTCCTATTGGGTCAGCACCAGCTCATTTCTTTACCCCCTGAAGTCCTACCAACATTTTAAATAATAACTCATACAGCTTTCACAGGCTCTAATTACTGCCAGCTACTTTAACAAAATCTAAATGAAGAAACTGTTTTGTCCCAATGGATGTGCACTCACATGAGAATATTGGCAATACTGAATGATTACCTAGGTTTTGCATTAAACATAATAAAGGTCCATGGATCCAAGGAGTCTCCTTAGCTGGAAAGTTTTTTGGCTCAGGTTATTAAAAAAAAATTTAAAAAATTAAAAAAAATAAACACAGCACATTTTGAAGTCCTAGAAATGCTATGAGAGTGAGTAACAGTAGTTTGCTGAGAAAGACAGTTCAGTGGGAGGACATGAGCTCTGTGGTTCAGGAATGGCACAAGTTTTATCCAATCCTATGGAGTCTTGGGAACAAAATAGCTGAAAATCCCAAATATTTCTGATCTTACATAATCAAAGGGTTGAGTACTTCTGGTTTGAAAGATTCTACCTCCTTCCTCATTGCCTTTCAAAGAGTGTGGTCCCTTTCCTCAAGCTTTTGCTTGACCTCTTCATCTCCCTGAAACCTCATCCCTGAATGGCCAGGATCATTCAAGAAACATTGCCAGCTGCAATGGTTTGTAATCAATTAACCTTCAAAAGGTCAGATAATTCAAATGAAGAATAGGTGAAGTTTCAGTGAGGCACTTTAAACAAAGTCATGGCTTTTTCATTCTGAAATATGAGTTAATTTTCTATTAATTTGCTTTTATTGCACTTTTTTTTTTTCTAGGAGTGAACATGAGAATTTTAAAATGAAGACAAGAGGCAAAAAAAAATTAAAATTAATTATAGTATTGTCCATTGATTTATTGTTGTGCACCAGTAGGCAAAGGGAGTTTGATTTGAGAGCAAATATAAAATGAAGAGAAAACAAAGGAACAATCTCACGAATGTGGTACATGATTCTACGTCAGCAATTTTATTTTTTAATTGGGACAAATTTTAATTACTTTTTTGCAATCTTAAAGTGTACATTACTATTACTTTTAACATTCAGTTTCCTAGAGACAGCAGGTTAAGGTCTGAACCATAACAAAGAATGGCTTACTCTGTACCCTGTTCCTTCACCCTCAAAAACATGTTACTGGCTCAGTTCAATTCAATGCCAAATCTCAGCATGGGGCTTCTAGTAGTTTATTTTTTCTGTGACTAAGCTCTCTGTCCAGGTTACATAAAATCTCACACCTTCCAGGGTTTCCACTATCCATAAAGCTCTAGTAAAAGAAAATGAGGAAATGCTTCATCCAAATGTCTCAGTACCATATCTGGAAATCTTTAATTTCCTCCTCTGAGAAGAGAAGCAAGCTGCAGAACTTTTCTTTGTTTTTTCTTTACAACTAAATCTGCTGGAAGTCCATAGATAAATGAAACCTAAATCTTCTTCATAATTTATGGGCCCTGAAATTTTAGTCTGTAATGTTCTTTAGCATCCCTATGCTTTTTAAAAGCTAGCCTGTTCTTCCTGACTTTTAAGGAAAGCCCCTAAAAAAAAACCCAAAAAACCAACCAAGACCCAAAGGCTAGCTAAAGATAAATATCCTACTCCCCTTTTCCTCCCACTGATGGTAAGATGAATGTCTTCTCTTTTAAGATGGAGCTTATATAAAAGTCATTGCAGTCATGAAAGAAATTACAAGAAAATTAAAGCAGTTGAATATGCAGCATCTTTTTCTGAATTCTGAATGGTGGGGTAATTCAAGCCTATCTCTGGGAAAAATTAAATCTTTCAGTGAAATGTAGAGACAGGAAAACCTGGTCTGGGGTTGTAACAAGGAAGATGTTTGCCATAAAAGAGAAGGAATGCCAAATTATGCTGGCAATAAAGGCAGAATTTTGTTTGCACAGATTTATTCTTCTGTAGGCTGACAGTCTAAGATGACAGTGGTTGCTGTAGGAAACTGTTTTATATTAATAAGAGCATCTGTTTAGCACGAAAAAAAGAAATTAAAGGAAGTTTGGTTAACATGGGTAGAGAAGAACCACGATGTAACAGCAGGAAAAATGCCTCAAGATTATTGTTGGTACCCACAGGTGAATAATCAAGACAGTAGGAGGAAAGAACTGACAAAAAAAGCAAGCCATATGGGTTGACACTTTGTCATACATTTATAGGCATGTCAATCCCATTAGTCACATGTTCTTTTGAACATGCCAGATAAAAAATGTAATGGAACATTTGCTTTCAGTTATTTTTGAGTAAGTCCAAAGCCTTTCTCAGTTATTCCATGGAATTACTGGAGATTTACTCATGGAGAAATGGCAGCACAATTTGCTTCATTTGTTCATGAAGAGATATACAAGCACCTGTCACCTCTTGCTTTCTCTGGCAACCTCAGCAACAGAGGAAAGTGCTGGCAGAGGATAATGGAGAAAGCTTCAGAGTAAACCTCTTTCATTACCAACTACTGGGAAAGCATTCTTCAATTATTCACTAAGTCTAAAGGGATAGAACAATTGTGGAAGGCTATTTTTATCCTATTGGAGAAAACCTGTTTTCTCAGGGAAAACAAAAAATAAAATAAAAGCTGAATACTGACAGCATTTCCCCACCAGTGTCCTGTAAAAGGCACTGTAAAATCGGGCAGAGGAGTGAACACTGTATAACCCTAGGCTTGGCCTCCCTTTTAGCAACAGACCTTTCCAATACTGATTGACAGGAAGGGAGAACCATTTTAAAATCTGGGAACAGCAGTCACTGCTTCTGCTGGGATTCTGGAAGGGTGAAGATCACTAAATTATGAAATGGTCGAGATGGGAAGGGACACCTGATGGTCACCATGAGCACCCCCTCAGCTGTGTTTCCTAGAGCTGGTGTCCCAGGAGCATGTCCAGGCATGTTTTGATATCACCAAAGATTCCTCTGGGAAAGCTGTGCCAGTGTCCAGTCACTTCTACAGCAAAATGTGTTTCCTTGTGAGACATGTGACCCAGGGATTGCACTGGTTGAGGAAACATTGCATATTGTCAAGGACAACAAACTTTTCTGGGCAGGAGTTCCAAGAGTTTGGTTTTACTCCATTGCTTTGGTAGAGTTTGTGGGACACAAACTTGCAGTCTCCATCTTGTCTCTAATTTTGGATATTAATTCATTTCACTTACCCTTTGTTCATCTTTACTGAGTTACTGGGCTCAGTATAACAGGTGCCAGGATGTGGAGGCACAAGCACAGCGGATCTCTCTGTTTACAGATACCAAAGCTGTAGCAAGGGTTAATAGACCTTCCCTTTTCATATACAACATGTAGATGACTCCTGAGCACCCCCTAATCATAAGACTCACACAAGCTTGGTATCTTCTGCGTTCCTCTAGAAACATTTCAAATAGGAATCTAGAGTATTGTATGGTGAGGTAATGTGACTCGTGGAGACAAAGAGAAAACCTGGGTAGTAAAAACATAGCACAGATATACAGGACTTTTTTTTAGATAATGCATAAGATTTTTTTTAGGAATTGGAAGACAGATGATATTAGCTCTGAAGCTGGGTAAGAATAGGGGAATACAGACCTGATCCTGCCAAGGACAAAGCTAATTTGCTCTGGTGAGGATGGTCTACAAGAGAGTAGCCAGTAGAGAAGGAAAAAATTGAGGAGAGTCAGAGAAACTAAGAAATGATGGTTTAGGGGACTCTTTTAGAGGTCGCTTGTTTCTCCAGCGATCTGAACATTTATGAATCTAATAGGTACACTCTAGGATCTGTAATTCTCCCTTCCTCATTTATATTGCTATTCTCTGCCTACCTCCTTTCCTCACCTATAGTCATAACACCCAGCTATGACTATGTATCGATTACACTGAGATGTAAACTATTTTTTCAAGGTGGTGTGAAGGGATTGAAAACAACCTGGGTCATTTGTTTTAAAATTTCATTTTAATTAAGCTATTCTTATCTTGAATTTCCATACCATCCAATTACCTGTGCAAATTTTAATGTGGTCTCTAAGTGTAAGTTTCCTCCTCCTCACTATTATTAAAAACAGTTATTAGTTTCATAAAACTTAGCACATAATTAGCAAAAAAGTATCACAGCCGTGCTGGCTCATCAGCTTCTGCATTGGGATTATTATGGAATAAAAAAAAAGTTCTAAGCATTTACCAAATATCTACAAATAGCGCTTGTCAGTGATGCCCATTTTTGGGAGAAAACATACTGCTGTTTTTGAAAACACTTGTAATGAATGTTTTCCTCATTAGCAACAGGATTTGGTAAAACTTGCTACTTTTCATCTTGAGCAGTACACAGGAGACTCTGAGCCTTGTTTCCCAGGGAAATGGAGCTCACACGCTCACTGTGTCTGTTTAATCTGCTGGAGGGAAAAGAGCATTTATTTGTATCCTGTATGAGTAGGGCACTGCTCTGTCATCTCTAGTTTTAGGCACTATGGCATTCACATGCAATGTGGATTGTCTTTGCCTGAGCTGCAGAAAAAGGCTTTGTTTGGAGCCTGGACCTTCAGAGGCTGAGTCCCTGCCATGGGGAAGTGAGCCATTTGTGGGGTCAGTGGTCTGTCTGACTTATGTTGGAGAGCTCAAGGTCTTCCTTCCAGAAGTGGACAGCTGTGCATAATCTATCTTGTCCCAGCTTTTGAGAAGGTCAGAAAGTGTTTGGGAGACCAAGATTGCAGGAGAACAAGATTGCAAGGCAGTTTTGTCATAGTATAGAACTTTTTATGCCAAAGAGAGTAGTCTACAAGACACAAATTCTTGCTCAAGTGAATCTTTGGTGGCTCCGGTGTTCAATACTATTGTTTCCTTCCAAGTTTGTTTTAGCAAAATGACCAAGTGGTCACCTTTGCTACTACATTTGTGATTCCTTGTGAACCTGCAGACACGGCTGTACCCATTCAGTAAATCATAGAGATTTACATTACCTTCTGCTGAGGGGTAAAACAGCCACAACTAACAGAGACAAAGATCGCACAGACAATACCCAGACAGTAACAAATGTACGTTTCATGGCCATGCTTCCACTAAAAGAGTTTTAGTGAACCCATGGTCTTGCAAGGATGAGTTTGATTCCCAAGAACCTGCAATGAGATGAGAGTTTCCTGTGAGTCTAAACATGAAGATAAAATATTCTTTTTAACATACTCCAAGAATTTGGAATGTTATAGTTCCAGGACTCACTGAACCTCCATTCAATTTCATGACCATTTCAGACCCCTGAGTTCACTGTCTTTAGTATTAGGCCTTGCACCTTTTATGCACTTTAGGACTGAGTATCAATTGAGATTACAGTGGATCTGCATATTTAACACCTTTCCCTTTGAGAATTTACAGTCAGTTGTATCAAGGGAATGACTTAGACTTCTAAAAACATCTTGTGTGTTTACGTTTGCAAAAGAAATGGAGCTTTTGAAAAGCATTTCAGTGGAATTTTAAAAGTGTATAGGCAGCTCTACCTTACAGTTTACAATGCACAGAATATAACGTAATAGATGCTAAAATTTTGAGACACTGACTGTGTCACAGCCTGACTCTTTCAAACAACACTTTTAAGGTAGTGGGACTTCTTTCAGTTTCTTCCAGGAAGCATTCCTTTCATCTCAGTTGAAAGCCTTTTCCTTTCATTTTCTCTTAATAATCTTCAATAAAGGACAGCGTATCTCCTGCCATGTTTTTTTCTGGACTTCTCCCCAGTGTATCTATATTACAAGCACTCCAGGAACAATTTCACATAAAAAGCTCACACAGCCCTGTAGAGCTTATCCAAACCCTCTGCTTTCAGGTACCATTAGTGCCTGTCTAAGCACCAGCCACTTGTCAGATGTCAGAACTATACAGCAAAAATCAGTGCCTTGATTTAGCCTAACATGACCCTTGTCCTGGGCCTTGTCACTCCCAGCTTCCTCTTTAATCATTTGGAGAGAGGAAAATAGTCTCCCTTATTAGTTGCCTCATTATTTTAATGCATCCCAGAGTTCTTTTCACAGTGACCCAACATTCCTTTTCTTACTTCAGCATCTTTACCACAAGGCTTTATATTGATTTGCTGTCATAAGCTTTCCTTTTTGAGCATCTCAGCCTCATAGTTAGTTCTCAAGCTCACTCAGTATGGCTTTGGAGGCTCCAGGTTGTTTATTGATGTGTATGTTGAGGTTTTCTTCCCTCCTGCCTAGTATCTGATCAAAGCAATCAATAAAGGAGTGCTGTTATTATATTTCCAAACTCTTTCAGGATCTGTTACAGAGAAGGCATTGCCTGCTTAATTGATGAAAGCAAAGCTAAAAAGAGCCTCTTTGGTGGCACATATAGACACTTGAGAAGTAGAAAGAGACATCCCTTCTCCCTCATGAGACCTTGAAGTATGACTTGAAAGGCTTCTACTCTGTCTGTCACTGGCAACCTTTTAACTTAGAGATCTCTGACTTACCTGTGTCCACAGCTGTACCACTATACTTCAGGTTGGCAGGGTGAGCAAGTACAGTATTCTCTATCCTCCCCCTTTTTTTTTTCAAAACTCTTTAATTGGCAAGCAAAATTTTGAGATTATTCATCTAACTATATGTTCTGTGAAAAGAGCTGAAATTCTTGCAAAAATTGCACAATTAAATAGCCGCGCATAGCTAAATTAGTGCTTAATATTACAGGAATTAGGAGTTCAAAAGAACATGATTTGCATAATTTATAATTGCAATAGCCAGCTCATAATATATTTCCTTGTGTCATACTTGACTTCTTAGGCTTTCGGAAGACCTTGATCACTCTGAAAATAATCCCACCAAAGCTTTTTCTTTATATATCTATGGATTTTAGATCAACTCTGAAGTGTAATTAGCTGGGAAAAAGCCCACCCACCTGATTGACAGCTCTTAGCTGGCACAGCAGAAATTCATTATATACATCATTTGATTCCTTCATTGTATCTGTGACATTACTTAACGTCTCAGAGCTGGACTCAGCTCAGTCTTCTAGCTTTGATTTCCCATCTCAGCTTGGCAAGTGCTTTGCCAAGTGCACTGTTTAGACATTTTGTAGGTACAGAGCAGGTCCCTCCTAACCTAACTTTACTGACCCCAATGCCTTTACCTCTGGTGGAAAATTGCCTCTGAGCAGAATGCGTTGAGAGGATTTCATTAACATATACCTGGCTGATGCATGTTGCCCAGACCTACCTTCTCAATATTTTATTAAAAATTGAACTTCCTGTGACAGTGATCTCTCAGGAATGCTAAACTTTAAGCCTGTGACAGTTAAAATCTATAGGGCTGCTCATGGGCATAAGTGTTTCTGCGGGATCATGGCCTCTGGGGGTGCATTGGCAGGGGTACCTGATGGAGATTAATAGCAAGGAGCTCTAGAGGCCAAATTAATTTTCCTCATGGAGTATAGGAAGCAAGATTGTAGCTTATTTTTCTTTGCATGGAATGCTATTGAATAAAACAATTTGTCCTGCCAAAGCTCCAAATGGCTGTCAGAAAAGTAGTGTTACATTTATTTTTAGGCTGTTTTCCTAAGGAAATATGGCTTCTTTGATCATGCTGTATGCATGAGTGTGTGTGAAACAATATGTGTATAACTGCTTAAATGTCTGATTTTGTCCCTCTTCAACCATAATATTGAGCTGATGGGGCAATTTCAACCACATTCTTGACAGTAGTACAGAGGTCTCAAGGAAATTATTTTCTACAGTGTGAAATAGAAAGGCAGGTAAAAAACAAGAGACCCATTTACTTTCTTCCCATGAGAGAGGCTGTAGCAAGAGCTTGTTGCTTATTAGACATCTGAGAGGGCACATTGTTCAAAGTGATGGCATAAATCCATATGAAGGCAACTTCCTTTCTTTCTGCTGGTCACAAATCTACTGATTTTATTCACAGATATTGTCCTTTCCTGCTTCCAAGATCCATATGATATTCTGGAGTATTTTCCTACACTGCTTTAAAAGGTCACACTTCTTTAATAACAACTTGCATCAAAGAGTTGAAAAGTCTCTTGAAAGGGTATTAAAATGAGAAATATCAAATTTGACTTGGCCGTGAAGCAAAGGACCTCTCTATATACCTCTGTTCCCCCTTCAAACTTTACTGTTTAGAATATTTTCTCCCTAGAGAAAGGGAAACTTTACCCTGTAGACAGAGTAATCTGGCTCTGCCTGATGTGGGTTCTTCACAAGCTCCAAAGTTGGAAATTTTAATGATCCATGGACCTTTTTTTATGTGGCCAAGGGATTACTTTTTTTTAAGTTTGGGAGAGTAGTTTATAATTTACACTTCTTATCATTGTGTTTACTACAAAGCTGGAAAGGTTTCCCTTTGAAATATATGAATTTGTGATGGAGTGGATATGCCTCTTGCCCTGAAAGAGTCTGTTCCCCAGCCTGGTGTAACTGATAGTGCTAAAAGCTACAGTCAAAATTAAAACACGCCTCCAGCGGGTTCCAGTAGGTTATGAAATGATCAAAATATGTACTCAGAAAGGCACTAGAGCACACAGCTTAAATACCTTGTTGGATTCTCAGTGGTATTTAAGCATTTTGAGATCTGTGTGCTCTTTACTACATTTTCCCAGTGGAATACCCCCAAGAGTGGTCTTTACAGGGCTGAACTTATTAACTTCTTCACACAATGGTGAGCCTCCCCAGCAGCAGAGTGGATATCCCATGCCTTTTAATGTAGACAGCTAAAACAGGATTTATGAAAACAAACAGACTGAACTTCTTAAATCCAAACTACTACATGTGAACTGAGGATATAAAATGGAAGTATCAACCCCCAAATGCTTTGTTCTACCATATACTATTTTTCCCCAGAGGCTGAATAAAAAATAGAGATGATTCAAATAAGAAAATGAGGTGTCACTCTTCATGAAAAGGCTAATATCAAATGTAATTTCTGCCCCAAAAGAGATTGATATTTTGACACTTGTTCCTGAGTCAGGAAAAAATGAAACTGAAATATCAAAATTTTTCATAGGGATAAAAAGTTATATGAAAACTGAAATGTCAAACTGGTTTGATTAATTTCATGCTGATACCATGCTGTGCTCCAGTCTATAGGAGTGGTAGCTCTACATCACTGAAAGGTGCTTTCCTTAAGGCTTTCCTCTTATCTCAAATTCCTCTGCAAGGAACTTCAATCTTTCATTTGGTTAAAATACCAAATGAATGGGATCTGGTGTGCCCAGCTGTGATGGATCAATGACTCAGATGCTAATATTCTCTTGATATCCAGATCCACGGGAGGACATATAATTTTTCCAAAATAATCTTTGCCCCAGGGGAAATGTTCATTCGGTATCAGAGAAGACATGGAATAAACAGAATTTTCCAAACTGATTGTATTTAGCTTGTACAGTCAGTGCCTGTGTGGCCAAACAGTGGAAATGTGATTCCTTTGTGATGGATCATGGGGGCATTTACTCCCTCCAGCTGGGCTATAGTACCTTTCCCTTGAGATATTTCTTAATGAAGAAGATTCGTCACTTCTTTGTAACCCAGAGTGTGCTGGAAAACACAACCCCTGCATGTTTTCTTGAACTTGCAGGGTGTTTTTCGGTGTTTTTCTTTATTTTGATTTGCAGTCCTCTGCAAACATTTCTTGTAAACACCTACTTCAATGAGCTTCCTTAGTAAAATCCAAACAAATAATTAAGGCAAATAAAGTATGTAAAATAATGAATTTCCTTCAGATCACCAGAAATTCTTAGGAGAAACATAACTTCTGTTTGAGTCCTCCTCGATGATGCCCAGGGAATTACCAAGTTTCTTATATTGCCAACTGGCTTTTCAGAGTTCAAACTGCTTCATGTTCTTTAAAAATGGCCAGCACTATACCAAGTGCCAATGATTGTTGCTTATGCAACAGTGCCTTCTCTGAAAACAAATGTGGGGCTTTTTTTACATCTGTAATCTCCAAGAACTCTGACACTGGCAAGATGATCAATTTTTTCAGCATTCAGAAAACATATGTATTCCATCCTACACTTGCAGGTGAAAATGTTTTTTCCATTTAGAAGAGTGTTGGGAACTGATGGAAATGGTTGCTCTTAAAAATAGGAAAATAAAAATTATTGTATAAATTCAATAATACAGAAAATGGCTAATTTGCTATACTAAAAAGTTTTTTCTAAAATAAAAAGTTTACCTGAGCTGCTTCTCCTTACCTCTGTGTAAGATGCATAACCAATGACCTTAAATTAAAATTACTTTCAGAACAATTTGGTCAAATATAAAATAAGAAATGGTCAAATGCAGAAATAAGACTTTCCATGCCTTGGCTAAAAATCAACATATATGCATTCTTTATACAACTCCTCTTATTTTGTGCATTGTATTGTTTGAAGGACCTCTATCTAGACCCTAAGGAGACATGCATAAGCATGTCTTAGGGATTAAGTTGTTATTTAATATGCTTTGATATTTTATTATTAGCATGTGCACAGAAATAACATGGCAAGATATTTTGGGGGCTTCAAATAGGTGAAAATAAGTTTGCAAGCCTGGTTTCAGTCTTTCTCACCTACCAATTAATTTAATTTGCAGGCATGATCTTTTTTATTGATTGTATTTTAAAGCATTTTAGCAGTAATTATTTGTTCTGTTGACCTTCTCAGGCAATTGCAATGTAGGAATCAAAACTTATTTTCTTACTGCTTGTTGAAATATTATAGCAATATCTTAGGCTAAGAGCTTGGTGTAAGTCTTGGTCTATATATTTCTCCAAAAACATCTTGAAAAACTAGCTACTGAACGAGTACAAAATCCCAGGGGAGTCTCTGTATTGCCCACACTCTTGCAGGGCAATTGAATGACTGTAAATGCAAATTAGCACTGAGTTTTAAAAGAAACATAATCTGAATGGCAGAAGCTGCAAAAACAAGGCCAGACACTATCTAGACAGATTTCTTTGTGATGCCAAAGTCAGCATAAGTTTCTAATGGATTAACCATTCTGGTGTGATGTTTATTTTTAACTTGTTTATTAAGGCTTATTTTTAGTTCAATATAGAGTGCCTTTAACTTCCATGAAAGTAAATACTCTATCCCAGACTGGCAAATTTTAACTTCACCTGTCCTTCTTCCTTGTATTTTCACAGGTCAGTCAGTATGTCTGCTTTTGTTTCTTTGGGGGAATAATCCTTTCAGATTTTCTTTCCAATTAACATGTTATTTTTATTTTGTTCATCCAGTCATGGGTCATTTCTTTATATTGCATTATCTGATTGAGTTTACTGTTCAATTTCCTGGCTTCTTTTTCTATCTCTCTCTCAAAAAAGACTTCTTATCTCATTGTGGTTGAAATTCTGAGGAAAAAGACCATCACCTATTGTTAGGGAAATACAAATGTGCAATTTGATTGAAGTCATTAAATCATTTGGAGGTTTTTTGTTTTCTGTGGAGATGGTAAAAAATATTTTCATTAATTAAAAAATCTCTAAAAAATTATTTTTACATAAATATATTTTGTGCCAAATGTTAAACAAGGTATTATAAGCAATTTAACTTTTTTCACATTTTCAAGGGAGCCCTTCAATGGGACTACTCAGTGTTTTCATGGGGTTTTGTGTGCTATCTACCATCTTTCTTAGCCAAAAGTCATGAGTGCAAGCAGGTCAGTGTTTCCTGGGATTCGTCCAGATTCATACAGTCCAGGAAAAGACTGAAAACTGCCAGGCTCTGAGTACTGATGCCTCTTTAAACTCTGCTAGGCAGAGATCTTTAGGCCAGCAGGGTACACATTCAGCTGAACAGGACAAGCCTGTGTGGCAGATTCATGACATATAATATATCTGGTGGCAGTTAATTTCTTCTTGCCACATAAGCAAAATCATTATTATTTCCTGCTTTTAGGATGAAGAAGATGAAAAATATATATCTATCACTGTGAATTTACAAGTTCTGATCTGTAAATCATCCCTATGCTGAAGTTACTTCTTTTTTTACTCCTATCTTTTCTATCTTAATTTAGCAAGGGAGAGGAGTAGGTGTTACTAAGGGTTACATTGCCAGCTGTATTTGTGCTCCTTTATAGGAGAAAAAGTTACTTTCATTTGGCTTTTTGGCTTCACAAAATTTGTATTTGGCACCTGAGTTAATTTCTTACACATAATACCTGACTATTTGGTTTTGCTTGCTAATAACTGTCTTATGAAGCAGGAAGAGGGTTTCTACTCTGATAATTTACTTATACTTTCAAATATTTCTATAGAAACTAAACAGAAATTAAAATATTTATACAAGGTGGATTTGCTCCTCTGATCATCCCTCCACTAGCTTAACTGCAACAGCAAATGCCTAAAGAGGAGATTTTGGTAGCACAGAGTTAGTTAATTAATGATTCCTGGTATGTTGCCATTCTATTCTAATTTAAATTTTATAATTTTGTTAATATCAAAAGTCCCCACCCAAACCCATAACAAAATGTCTCCATGCCTTGAAAGATCATCCTGAAGCTGCCATATTTTTTCATCCTACAAGCTGACTTGCATTCCTGCTTTTCCAAGGGTGCACTGAGGTACTGGGACATTGCAAGAGGTTTTCGTTATGCTGAGCACTGCCCAGTCACAGACCTTCCCCCGTAACTGGACGATTAAATACAATTCTTCGGCTCCTTGCAGCCTGGAGCACATCTGGATTGAAATCCCCATTCTGTGTGACTCAGAACAACAATTTACACGTAGTTAGGAAGCTGAGTGTTCTTGTCAGCACCTGTGAAAAGCCAAACACTCCTGGGTGTGTTTTGAACATGTGTGTATCAAAAAAACTCCTTACAGACAAGGTCAAGATATTCATCACTTCTCTGACAACATCTGTGAGGACCTGTTTCAATGGACAAAAGGTGTTATTTTTTTAGCCAAAATTTTGCTTCTCATCTTTTCAATTAAGCCTGGGGTTTTGAAATTCCTGCTGATTTGATGAGGCAACTTCAGTGACAAATGGAACAAATCCAGCGTCTGCTAATTCTGTTACCGTCTTCCTATCTGCCAGCCATTATTAGAGTTTGCATTTAATTTTAGCCAGCTCATGTGCCCTACCTGGCAATGCCCTGGTATTGTGTACTTTCCAGGGAGAATAAGGAAATACTTGAGCAGTCATTCTGTTCTAGACAGCTAGAGCATAAGGCAGTTCTGCCATTTTGGTGAGGAAGGTTTTAGAGGTCACTAATTCAGCCCTGGATATAAGTGACAAAATACTTGGCATTTCCCTGTTTAAAGTCACTCAGACAAAGGCATTCATTCTTCTATTTTTAATTAATTAATGCTCCTTGTGACTAGCCATTGTTAATCTTTTCTGTTAATGGATTAGCAATCATTATGAGTGCAAAAGTTGCTGAAATTTTACAAATTTTAAATGATTTTATGTAGGAAAGGAGTCTATATTTTACTACAAACTATTTTTGTCTCTTCCAGTAAACACAATGGACATTTCTCAAAGTGACAAAGTGACACCCAGAACAAAGGGACCTACACGGGATTTCAGCAGCATTTAGCTTCAAATTCCTGCTTAAATCTCCCATTTGTGACAGAATCACAGTACCTCAGCTGCTGCTCTGCTGCTTTACTGAGTCCAGTAGAATATGCCTCATTTGGTCTCTTCTGTAGATTGCAAACCCTCTGGCATAGGGAAAGTCTTGCATTGTGTAGGGTTTCTGTAGTCTGTAGCACCACTGGCTTTAATTCAAGCCTGAGAACAAAGAACTTTTATGGCTTTGTCTAAGTTACAGGACCTGGGAGTGCTTCCCAGTGCTCCTGGGACCGGGTGAATATTTTGATGCATCCAAGCTCTTTCTTTTGCCAGCATTTGAGGAATGCAATGCCCACATGGGAGGGAAAAGCAATTAGTCTGCAATGGCATGTTCTGGTCTACATGATCAAAGAACTGGGATACTGAATATGTTGGAGGTTGTGTTTAATTAGAATACCTTATATGTATAATTAGAATACCTTATACAAAGGTCATCACTATTATTAATTATAATGATACAGTTGGAAATAAGTATTATTAAATGTTTAGTGAAGCATAACCTTTCAACGAAATAATGATTTTTATATAATGATGAAATCTAAAGAAAAACTACGTTCATCTTCTGATAAATTATATTATTTGGTTTCTTAAAAATTGCTTATATAAGAAACATTATAATTTGAGTTTTAAAATGGAGAGCCATGTTTTAATACTAATATATCTAGGTAGTACACCATGGTGAATAAACAGCATTTTAAAGAGAGAGACATAGCAAGAAAATAATAGTAGTACATTTAAAAACTGCAGGCACTGACTGCATATGAAAGTGCAAGTCATCACTTTCACCTGCATGGATTTCATCCAAAGCCCACTTGTAGTGAATGGAAAGACTGCCATTGACTTTACTGAGTTCTGAGTTAGGTGGTATGTCTTGAAACACAGATCATTAATTTCAATTAAAAATGTGTGTCTACTGTACTCCTCATATTCTTCATCAGGGATAAAATAAATTCAATGAACTGGAAAGAAAAATGTATATTTTCTTTTAACTTGTCACTTAATTCTCCATGGACATTTCCTTGAAGTGATCATTTTCTGTGTCTGTATCAGGCCTGATACTTTCATTAATATAAGACAGAAGAGTGTTAAGCAGTTTCCAGAATATACAGGAGAACAAGAACATCCTTTTCATGATCTATGCCCCTCTGGTACAATAGTTTCCAAACAAAGAAGCGCAGAGTAAGAGCATCTTCTGACTCAAAGAGGAAGCATCCAGCAAGTGCCTTTTGTCCTAACATGCTGCATCACCTTGTGCAGGCTCTGAAATCGTTGTCTTAACCCCACAGTGTAATCCTTGCAACCTCCTAGCATCTGACCCTACAATCCAAATAGAGACTGTATCTCCTCACCTTCTCTCCCTTTGCATGTCAGGGCTCCATATCTTCTCTGCCCTGACTACTGTCCTGCAGGAAATGGACACAACTTCCCAAACCTGCTCTTAAAATTTTTCACTTCCATGGAGGGTCTGATGCAGTGCCTGTGGGGAATTTTCCTGAGCTTTGAGCTGCAGTGAGTGGTAAAATGAGTGGTACTTTGATAAGTACTTTCCTGTTGGAAATGCCAGAGTAGGACCTTGTTCTTTTTCCTGGAGCTTGGCTAAGGAAGGAAGTGGGAAGAAGGTGGGACAGTTTCCCTGCCCAGCCAGCTGCCTGCTACCTCAGCAGCCAGCTATAAAGCCCTGGCTAAACTGGAGTGCTTCTAAAAAACTGTGGAAGCAGTTATCAACTGAAATAAATGGCTGCTCAGGACAATAAACGGTGTTTTGGGGTGGAAAGGCACATCTTAAATTTTGGGCTAGGTATTAGAAACAAAATAGGGAAGTGGGAGGAGGAAGGTTTACAATCCATCTCACTGCTTCTTGCCTGGGTATCTAAAAAAATTCTGTTAAATATTTCCAGCAGCCACAAGATGCATCCGAGAAAAACTTTTCATGTGGATTTGTCTCAGCTTTTGAGAAACTACTAGATAGCTCTACTTTACAATGTGAATTTACAACTGGGGAGGAAAATTTACCACATCTCTCTCTTTTTCCTATTGCACAAATAAACTCACACAGACTAGTTTATCTTTTAATTTCTTATCAGCTTTCCCATTTACACAACGGCTGTGCACTTTTTTCACTTTTCCAGCAATATTGGCCATAGGACAGTGGCCGGTAGTCTGAGGTCCATTGACAGCAAGCCTTACAACAATCTTCCACAAAGCTCATGGCAGTTGAATTGCAGTGGCTACAACATGGTCTAGTGGGCTAGGGACTGTGTTTGTCCTTCCTTTCCTCCTGCAACAGCTCCTGCTACATCCCTTGAGGTGCTGAGAAAATCAGAATTTTAGGAATTGCTTTCCTATGGCTCCAGAATTGTTCAGAATTGTACAATTGGGCTTTGTACCGTGATGTGAACTCCTAACAGAATTCAGAGGAGCGAAAGAAAGGAGTTAACCTTAAACCTCTCCTAAATGTCTTGCTCATTCTCTAAGTATACAATTTTCTGCTTCCCTTCACAAAGGTTCTTCGTTTACAGTTACATAATTGATAGCTCAACCCTCTGTCCCCTCAGACCATTTTAAAATCCAATATAAATAACACCTCAGAAACAACCTCCTGTGGCCTTCTACTCTTGGCATCAGAACCCGGGTGTGGGCAGCTTTTGCTTTACTTGCTATATGGAAATGTTTTATGAATTCTTCTTAAAACCTCTGGCCATCCATTTAAGTGTAGCTTCCAGTTCCCTAGACATAGGATTCCTTTCAGCACTTCATGCTCTCTTTAAGAGTTCATTTTCCATGAGATGCATAGTGAGTAATCCTACAGGGGGAAAATGACATGGACAATTTTGGGGATTTTTTCTAGTTTGGCTGTCTGATTATCTTTTAAACATATATATTTGAGGGGGATGGGAATGTGCTGTTGTGTCCAAAGACAGTTAAAAATTATCCATGGGGGTTCAGTTGCTGAGACTTACATCTGGATTTTTTTTCCTATTTTACAATACTTGGGACTGTACTAGAACACAACAAAGAAAGGATACTTTTGCCAAAATACGGACAAATCTACACACTGCAAAGTAACAAATACTTAAAAGAAAGGCAACACTGTACATGGAATAGGCTTACTCATCATCTATGAAAGGGCTTGCAGATCTGTAGAATGGAGAGGTCCCCATCTCTGTAGGTTACTGTGAAAAGAAACACTGGTAGTTCAATAGGATCTCCAGCCACTGTACAAGATACCAGACACTTCACCATAGGAGGCTGAGGCACTGCAAAGGTCTTCAAAAGAGAACATGATCTTCTGTAGAGCAAACTATTTAGCACAGTGGGGTGGCTGCAGTAGCCTGTGTGCCTGTGAAGGATGACTTGAAGAAGAATATCCATCTTTTTCACTTATTTCAGTTTGCTGGAAGGTGCTGCTCCTTTCCTCCCTGACCCACAATGCTCTGCAATGCTTATTCGTGCCATTCCTTCAGCTTCGAGAAAAAAATGCCCAAAACAAAAAAATGTTTTACTGCGTGGAAGGTTTCACGCTTTGAGTCAATTTTCCTCCCCTGCTGTTGCTGCTGCCTTGTCCCTGTCTGTGCAGTGCAGTACATGAGTAAATTAATCCATTGATAAATTGAAGCAGGTCAGAATGTAGGTATCAGCACTTTTCAGTCTCTTGAGCAGCATTTGATAGCTTGTCCTGGGTGTCATCAGGGAATTCAGAAAAGCTTTCTTGCAGGCCTCTTCACACCACTGTCATGGTGGATATTTAGCTTTTTGGTGACCTCTTGAAATTAATACCAAATGAATTCGTTAGGGTCCCATGGGCAGAGGCAGGGGGAGAGCAGTATTCCCAATGAAGCCCTTTTAATACCACAAAACAAGCTGTCTGAGCTGCTGTTAAGTTAGATACACTGCAAAGCTCTGAACCAGAACCTCAACTTCAGCTTTGTTCTGTGCATCTTCTGCTCGTTTGCAAAGATGCTTTAGGTTTCTTTTTGTGCATCTTCTCTATTCAAATCTGTTGCGACTTTCAAAGTCAGATCTTCCTCTTTGTCCCTGTTTCCATGAATCATTTGAGATACTTGGGAATTCAAACCAGGCTGAAAAACAGTCTTATTTATCAGGATTTCTTATCAGTGTGCAAATGGTAACATGTTTTCAGCTTGCATAAAATGTGGAAAGGAAAGGGTAAGACTCCCAGAGCTTTCAGTGACACACTGTCATTTTGGGAATGAAGAAAACAGGAAAAAGATTGCTCTAACATAATATATGCTGGATCTAGGCAAAATTTACTGTTTGTTACACACTATACAAGTCATATAAGGAAATAAAAAGCACTACATGCAGTTTACTTTGATCTGCCATACTGTACACACATTCTTACCATCTTGTGTTTCCCAAGGGGAAAAGAAATTCAGTGAAGAACTAGAAAACACCAAAAAAGGAAAAGATAGAAGCTGGGACTATGTATGGGTTTTGTGTCCTTAAGTTGTCAGAACTATTCTCTGTATTCTTATGATGTATACAGAGAAGAAATTCAAGACTTAAATAACTGCTTTTAATGATTAGCCTTTTTTTAGGGAAAAAAATCTACTCTTTTTTTCATGATATCCAGATTCTGAATTAACTATAATGGGTGTCCAGATAATGAGTCTTCTATGAATGTTTCTCTAGACCAAGGAGAGCAATAGTCTCCCTGTGGTGTGGGCCTGTGGTGATGGGGTTCTGACAATGTGAGCTAACAAATTCCTGTAAGTACTGGAGATTCTACAGCTGACAGGCTGCCAGACTTCGCTATGACAGCAGAGCTCCCTCAGCTTCTCAGCTGTCTGCTGTGAGTCCGTGCACAGGCACTGGCACCAGCTAGTTCTGTATCTGGCACAAAGCTGACCACATGCAATTGTTAAAATCTGTTTATTGTCCATTAGATTGCAACACAACTGAGTGAGTATCAGTTGGTGGCCAAAGCCAGGAAGCAGATTAGGCAGATTCACCTTTTATTCTTCTTTCCCCTGCACCACCCTTTTTTTTTTTTTTTTTTTTTTTTTTTTCCTGTTTGTTTTGGGTTGTTTTTAGTTTGAGCTAAATGCTAAGAGAGTAGCTTGTCTGTACCCTATGGAAAAGATGTCAGAAATGGAAAAGTGCCGCTCCTGAAAGTTTTCTGCTAGTAGAATAAAGAATCCTTCAGAGAAGTAGGGATATTTTTGGATTATTCCTTTCAATTTAAGTAATTTTTTTACTTATTAAATCTAGACATAATATTTCCTGAAGTTATTAGTAAAATCTTCAAGTGTCATGCATTCTTGAGACAGACAAATGTGAACTCATAATTCTTCATGATCTTTTACTCCCTTCCCTACATCTGATTCCTCCACAATAGAACTTTTTGAGGCCCCTTCCGTAGTACACTGGGAAACATGAAGGTCTTCTCTTTTCCTTTATATTTTGATCTTTCAGATCCAAAAAAAGGAAAGTGATAAAGGCCCTTGGCCAAGAAAACATCCTGGAAAAGACCTGGGAAAGACCTAGGAGAATCAGGCAAACCCCAGATACTGTAATGTATACAGTGTACACCATACTAAGTGATCTACAACAAAAGTTGTGATTCTGTTTACCAACAGTATGTTAATTGCAGGCTGTTGATGTATTTGTAAGGTCTTGCTTAATCAGGGTTAGTTAATCCTAAATTACATACAATCAAGACAATATTAAATTGCTTAAGGTTTAGCTTCCCATCTCCTTCATTTACATGAAGTGAGCAGAATAACGTTTAGTCATTCTGCAGCTTCTGATCTGAAGGAGGAAGAATTCAGCTGCTACTGTGCCTCTTAAAGTTTTACTGTCATATTCAAGTTTATTAATGCTTAGCCTTCTTAGGAAGCATTAATATGGAGTCATAAGATAATTCTGTCCACCTATTAACAAATTAATCAATCACTAAATATGCTTTAATGAAGGATCTACAGCTTGTGAAAACTTTCTAGTGTCACAAGATTTGTGTAACAGAGATACAGACTCTGAGCAAATGAGTGCCATGTTACAATTCTGCATGCCTGTTTGCCTGGTATACCATGGGTGAGCATCTGCAGGTTTTCTTCAGAGATTTATCAGAATTTTAGGCAGGCTTGCATTTCTTTCACACACCCACATGCACATGCACACTGTATTCATTTCCCAAACAATTCTTGTGACATGGCACACAGAGCACAATGATTGAGTTCCATGGCAGCCAGCAGCTGAAGATGCCTCACCCTCAGTAGCTGGGTGTTGCAACAAATAAGCAGTACTTATGAGAGGGAGGGTTATAACTTCCTATGCTATTAACTATAGCTCATTCATACACAGACTATTGTCAAAAATCAATGAAGCTAGTATCACACAGAAGCTGTATATTGATATTCATTTTCCTCTGGAATATGGCTATATTTTATAACCCTTTCATTTTAGGCAGACAGCTCTTTGGCTTGTGTAACTCAATACAGTTTCAGTGAAACTGCAGAGTAGTGGATATATATTTATACATACATACATACTCATAGTCACACAGGCACTTCCATATGTTTTCACCTTGGACTAGATTTTTTCCTGTAAAATTTCTATAAAGTAATGCTTTACACAGTAGACCAGAATGTCTGAAGGGATAATTTGTATTAATTGTTCCTGGTCATATTGTATAATATGCAGTCACCAATGTTTTCCTTAGCAGCATCTCTTATGATTTTAATAGTTATTTTTCAAAGCTATCTTTTCTCTGGAAGGAGAATTTTGCACCCAATTGGCTTCTCAAGAATTGTAGTTGACTGGCAAAAGGTTTGGTAAAATGTCAGTATGATCTTCATAAACTTTCCATCATTCGCCTTTTCTCTCTTTTATTGCCTTTTCACTTCTCACTTGGCTTTTCCCAATTCACAGCCCTTTGTTTTTCTCTTGATAACTGGGTTTTTCAGCCAACACCCAATCCACTTAACAGATGGCTGGCAGGCAGAAGCCAGATGTGTAGTGAGTCTTTGTCCAACATTATGACTTTGGTATAGTTACATTCATGGCTTTTCTAGGCAAGGGTCCCAGATTTCAAGAACCCTGTCTTCATCTTCCCTTGGCTCCATGTGTGCACCAGAGGGACTGATAAAAGAGGCTGATGGGGACTGATACGCTTATACAGAAAGACTTCTGAGAAAAGGGCACTCTCTGACAAACTCATCTCAAGAGGAGTCAGGTTTCTATTAAAATATCCTTTATTCATATTAGAAAATTTCTGAAGCAATCAGGAAGCTTGAATGGTATGGCCTTCACCAAACTTTTGCTGGAATATGCCCATGACCTTGACTGCCTGCTATATGGGTTATAATAAATGATGTTCAGTCATTTTCAGGACATCTCATTCTTCTCAAAGCTGACTAGATAAAGCCCTCCTCATGTTTCCTTGCTCTGATAACTGTAAATATACAGGAAAATTAACACAGCTGTTAGTGTATAAAAGCAAGTTAATGTAATATAGAACTGTTTGCACATCCTTGACTAGAGGAATTTTTAAAATGCTTTTTTGCAAAAAAATGTAAAAGGCCATTTATATATTGAGTATCACAGCTGCCATGATAATTTAAATAAGTTATTCTAAATAATTTATTATATATTTGCAGATATCTTTAAGAAGTTTCAGATGATTATTTAGGAACTATATTTGTGAGAACTGCCCAATTTTGGATCAGTACACAACTTACCTGGCCTTTGTCTTTGTTACAAGGTGTCCTCCATAAAATGAAATTTAATTCATCTCTTTTCATGTCTAAATGCCTCGTGGTTGTCATATAACTGTGAAAGATGATCCTGCTTTTGGTCAAAACTGAATAATGGAGTCTCTGAAAACTCAAGGGTGGAAACCTTGGAAGTCTGGGCCTGAATTTGGCACAGCAAGATCTGAAACCTGTCAACTACTATAGTGGTTATTGCAAGCTAATGAACAGTCAGTATCTTAGAGGACAACAGGTAACTGTTGCACTAAATCAAATGCAAAAGGAAGCTGAAAGAAAAGTAATTTCTTCCGTAGAATAAATCAGAGCAGCTTCATTCCATTAAAGCAATATCACTCTAAAAGAAGTAAATCCAGCCTGGTGAATAGAAAATCTCTAATGTGTTCCTGGCTTCTGACCGGTCCCTACCCTGGCCAGTAACTCACTGACTCACAGGCAGAGCTGTCATGCTTACCTAGCAGAGTGAGAAAGGCCCTAAGAAGCTGAAACTGCTGGATTTTGTAAACTGGTTCATCAATGCACAGAATAGATCACTAGAATAAAATATCTACTTTACATCTGTAGTAATGATTTGAAGAAATGATTTTCTTCTGTAACCTGAGGAACTGGTTATGGTGTGCTGTTTTTTTCTCTCTTGCCCCATCTTCCATTTCACCATGCCCTAATAATACCCCACTGTTTGATTACCATTTCTAGCAGTTCTATTCCTGTCCCACAAGCAGCATCCTCACCTCGAATTCCAAATGGTGCACTGTTAATTTATGTGATATTCTGTGATACGACATATCCCCTTTAGCTGCAGAGGACGACAGGGCAGATGAGAGCAGTTGACAGCAGCCCAAGTAGCAGTCTGGGAGAGTTTAATGGATGTACAAGAGAAAAATGCATTTTTCCAGCTTTCAGGATTCAAACCCTGCTCATCAGCAGTTAAACCTTTGTGACAAAGCAGAACATGATGCCTTCCTATGAATCTTAATGGATTGCATTTGCTCCACAGCAGTGTTTATAGTGAGCATGATTTTATACATGATTTGTTAATTAAGCAAATTAGTGTTAACAGCTTTCTCAAAACCCCATTACCTTTATATCAATTGACTTTTTACAAATGAACATGATTAATTTAAAAAGCATGAAAAATGAGAAACAAGACTAAGAATATAAGGATGAAGCTTGAGGACACTCTTTCTGGATGTGAAAACAGTTTCTTATATGAAATTTTCATTGACGTTACACAACAAAAGGAAAAAAATACTGAGAGAAAGAAAAATACAGTCAACCATGTCAACTTACACTCAGCTTTCAATTGGTTTTAAAATCACAAGAAAATTCAGTGTAAAGTCAATCCTGACTGAGAGCTAAGATTTATGAGCTTCTACCAAAAAGTTAAAAAAAAACAAAAACAAAACAAACCAAAATGACTACCAACACCAAAAAGTCAACACACAGTGATCATGAATTCTAATGGTGAAGCAAAATTTGGCTGAGTGAAAACCATAGCAGCCTGATCTGGCTTGGAGCTTGGCCCTGCTTTGAGCAGAGCAGGTGGACCAGAGGAATTCCATAGGTCCGTTGTAACCCTATTTTATGCATATATTTTTTCTCAGTGGTGAAGGCTAACCTTGGGATGTGCATAGAAAGGGAAATGGGATTCTTTTCCATTGATTCAGTATCAGTAAGGGAGTATTCAGTCCTCAGGCAGCAAGGGGAGTGAGCCAATTCTTTGGTTTCAGCTGGGGGAAAGAAAGGAAAGAATTGGGATGTTTTGCCTGATAACACTGCATTTGTGGATGAGGAGCCAGAGACCTCTCTGTGTCAGCTGCTGAACACATTCATGATGTGAGAAGAGCATTGAAGAGTTTACAGTTTAAGTAGGAGCCAGAAATGACAGGAGCAATATCTGTATCGTTCAGGTAACTAAAGTGAATTAACTTCAGGTTAACCAGGAAGTCAAGAGAACCGAGTTTAGTTGTCAAAATCTATGTCCATCATTCGAAACATGAGACCATTTTTCCACTTCAAGTTTCATCAATCAAGTGTGTAAGTAATACCAGAAAGAACATAGCTCCTCTGTACTTTTCCAGTACATTTCAGTTTTCCATTTGACCTTGTGCTCTCTCAATTTTCCACATCATTTTGTGTAATTATTCACACAAAATTCTGTTGTTAGTCTAGGTATCTCAGGAATTTATAGAGGAAGGAAAAACATGTATATAATAGAAAATATATCCTTGTTAAAAATTTGCTTGGGGACTCTGGAACCAGAACACATCCTGAAACTGCTTTTAACTTTGACTTTTCGTTGACAATGTGTCTCTATGCATAAGTGAAAAGAACTGTAGAATTTCAGTCTGCTCTTTGTGTTTATTTCTCATTTTATTTTTGCAGTATTTTAGAGACTAGCTATGGTATTCAGCAGTTCTGTATGTATCTCCTGACCCACTTTTCCTTACGGTAGAAATGTCTGACAGCTGAAGCTTTTCTATATCTTTAAAAAGTCAAAGAGTTAATGTCTGGTTGAATATTGTAGACATTACGAACACCTATAGGACCTTTTACTTTCAGATTCCAAAGGCAAGTATTAACCTTTTAAGAGCAGGTCAGTCTCATTTGGACTGACAAAGGATCTAACACAATGTTGCTAACAAGAAGCCTAGTTCTCTTTGGGTCAACTAAAGACAATAGAATATTAAACAAATTAATAAACAAAATGCAAGTGTTTCTGACTTTGCCAGTCTCAGCTACACATGACTGTAATTCCCCTTCCCATTACTAGATGCCTTCATTATGGTAGTACTCATGATTCTGTCTTTATTTGAATTAAAAGATGGAGTAAAAGCCACCCAGTCACATTTGTTCTTATATTTTTATTTTCACCTTTTTTTACTCTTCTCTCAGAAGTGCATTAACAGTTTGCACTCACAGTTCATGCAAAGGTCTTGATAGCTCTAGTCATGCCAAATGGAAGTCTTATGATTCACCTCACATGTGGTCAAGATTTTGTCCTTTTTCTTGGAGCACACGTTCTCTTGTATAACTGACTATGGGCTGTGCCCACAATGAGGTTCCAAGCTTCAATATTAATCAAAATAGTAATCACACCAATCCTGTGAGCAGTATCTCAGTAATTTTTGTGGTTGGTTGCCTCTCTTCAGATCAGTAAAAATTCAATTTTTAATGAGCTGAGGCAGGGGCTTCTTTACTGTTACATGTTTATAAATTCTTGACACCAACTATGATCTGCAACAAGAAGATCATTCATATCAATACTCATGCAGCTACATGAAGAAAAGGTTTCATCATATAAAGGAAACACTGTTTTGCTACAGAGCTGACAGTGTGAACTGAGGTGTATCATCATTGTCATACAGTAATGCAGAGAAGTGGGAATGACCCCTAAAGTATTTCAAGTACTTCTTTATTTATTAAAAAGCTAATAGTGTGACAGGGTAATGTGTATTAGGTTAAAGAGAAGCTATCTTGCCTTTGAATTACTATGGAAGTAGAAGAACCAAGGCTGGATATAAATTTTATTTTATTTTTTCATTGTTTACTTTAGAAGGCTTTGTCATTTGTTCAAACACCCATTTAAAACTGCATCCCACCATATAATTAATACCTGAACAAAGCTTCTACTGAGAAGTATCCAGTCAATGGCAGCTTCTACTGTGGTACTATTCACAGTTATGGTTCTAATAAACTGTAACTGTGTAAGTGCAGTAAATTTTCATTTGTGTCTGGAGGTCAAATCTTGTGAAGGAGAGCACAGGCAGAATAATCAAAGGGATATCTAAGGTGAGACTGAAGGAAAAACAATGCAGCAGATCCCGTGGCTTGCAATGCAACTTAAAATTTCCTGTAAAGTAGTTCTTTAAAAACAAAGCAATGCAGTACAAGGAGGATTGATACTCTCTTATTCAAATATAAATATAAAATATAAAATAGCAGAAAAATTGACATAATACAGACAAAAAACCACTGTAGTTTTAAATTATCTGCTATCATTTCAAATGCCAGTAAGTTTATCTTCCTAAGGACTCTTGTCATCTAGGGCTAATCACCACGTTCTGATGGAAACTTGTTCTTTTAAATAATGTCCGGCTGGCCACCATTGTCATTTTTGTTTGACAATTTTGGTGAAACACACCACTGCACTTCCTCCTCATTTATTCCCAACCAGAGAAGTGTTTGTTTGCTTAGCATCAAACCCTCTGTAGCCTGAAGAAATGGAGAGAATCAGCTCATTGAGCTGAGCATTGTGCTGCTGCAAGGTGACTGAGTCCAGGCTCTAACCTGTCTCATTTAAAGAGCATCCAGTGTATTTACACAACTGCAGACTGCAGTATAGGCCTATCCTGAGCAAAGCCCTAGGAAATATTTGAAGATTTTCTTCATATCTTGTGTCTTGGGAGTTATAAAATTACAAGAAAAAGGGGGAATCTAGAGAGAAGATGTGTTTCTGGGAATTACAGACAGCAGTGTATCAATGAAGTTTTATTTTGTTATTCATATCTCTTAATTTCAAATTGTAAATCATGCTTTGAGGCAACAAGCCTTGAAAGGACTTGGCTATAGTGCTTGCTTCTTTTCCCTTCATTGAGGAAACAGCCCCTCCAGTTTAAATACTAACCCCTGATCATGCAAGTTCTGGCAGATCAAAAGGGCAGTAGAACTGAAATACATGCTGATGCCTCCTGCCAGATTTTAATGGCATTATCTGTAGTGACAAGATCTTCTAGAAAAGCCATCACTGCAGATGACCACAGCAGAGTGACGCCAGATGTTCAGCAGTATAGCTGAAAGCATCTTGGCCTGCTATGGGTATCACCCATATGTGCAAAATCCTAGTCATTTAGATGTCTACTAGGTTGAGTAGGTCCCAAGTAGGATAGTTTTTTTATTTCTAATTGCCCACTTGATCTCATAGGGAGCATTTTTCATTAATCCTACTTGTGATCATTTCTGGGTATCCAAATACTTTAAAAAAACAAAATCTTCTCAGTCTTGCTAGAGTTCAAGAGCTTATTTCCCTTTTTTCCACCATTTCTCTCCCATCCCAAAGACCCAAGGAATTAATGTAGGAAGTCCTTCTTGACAAGTTATTGTTGATTTTATTGCTAGCAACTAACACAGCTGTCTACAAGGTTTCAAGGAGAACTAGAAGAAGTGGGATTTTTGTGAGCCCCAGCAGAAAAGTGTAGATGTTTGTTCCAAGATTACCCTTTGGTCTTCAATGTCATGTTAAGGAAGACATGTAATGGTCTTGGCACATAGATTTAAAAGCTTGACTGAGCAGCCTTCCAAAGAGAGCCAATATCTTTATTGTTCTGCATAGGTAAATATAACAGGGTCACTTGCTCTAGTTCCCATAATGTTCTGACTATTCCTTGATGGCAGTAAGGAGATTTGGGTTCTGTGTTAGAGGTTATGAAAGAAAGATATCCTGTGTCACCAAGGAAAGCTATTTAGGACACATTTTTAAAGTTCTGATTGCTTTAGATGACTCCTTGCATTGCAGAAAATGAAGCCAATAAACTGAATCTAGAAAAAGAGAGCAAAATTATCAAGCTATTTTGAAGGCCTTGACCTTAATCTCCCTGTTCCATAGTTTTTCCAAATATGATATTTCAGTTTTTCCTAGATCTGGTCTGCAAATAATATTCAGAAGGCATTTAGAAGGAAGTTAGGAAATAGATGAAACTATAAATCTATGTTTGGAAACACCAAGACTGGAATACATCTCTGTATTCATTGTTTTGCTTTTGCTGTAATTATTTTTGGTCTTAGTGCTAATGCATTTCCGTCTACTGAGTTCTAAATTATTTCACCAATATCCTGTGCTATATTTTAGGGGTCAGAAAAAATTTTCAGCAACATTAATGGATATATGATCATTTAAAACTGAACTGAATCAAGTATCAGAGATAATCAGCAGGAATATTTTGTCCTGAGACTTTGCCAGGACTACAAGAGAGGAAGCATGGTCAGCAATGGCCATCTTTTGCCACTACACTAAATCCTGAACTTTTTTATATGTACAGAGCTTTATGGTTCAGATTAATTTATCTGACTTTAGATACTTACCTTAACAAAAGGTGTTATTCTAAATTAATTGGATCACAGTCTGAGCATATCCTCACTGAGTATACAGCTTGCTTCAGACATCAGGGATTCACACTTAGTCGCCTCATTTAAGTGTTTTAAAGCTGGAAGAAGTTGACGCCACCTGAACAGAGCATTCTTGAGACATTTTTATTAGGGTACATATATTGAAATTCTGTATTGAACTTGCTATGAGAGGATATGATGGACATCATGTATCATGAATTAATGAAAAAAGGTTTGAACATTGCTCTTCAATTCATGCAATTAATTTTATGCAGAATTAGAAAATGAATGACAAGCTGACCCAGAACACGTTGGTGCTTAAAAGCAGTAGTACTAGAAGCTGTTTGATCCTGTCAAATGCAAACACCTTATGAATATTCCATTTTTTGTCTTCTTCTTCCTTATTATTTTCAATGATTCTGCCTTCTGACAAAGAAATATTTGTTCTACACAGCATTTCAAAGAGAACCAGGAAAGAAAAAGAAATACGGTAATTGACTTTTATTGTCATTGTCAGTGGAAAAAACAGGTATCATTATAAAGACTTCAAAGAGTTTTTGGGAAAATAATACCAACAACTGTCAGCTGTCAGTGATATGCCAATAGGAACACTGTTTTACTTCTGAGCTTTGCTTGGTTTTTTGCAGGAAAGTTAATATTTTAAAATACTTTAGATTTGCAATAACCCAAACTATGGAGTTTGGTAAAGTACTTAGGGAGCAAAACCAAACCAGTGTAGTGGTTTTTTTTTTTTCTTCTTCTGACTTATGAAGCCCATTTTAAATTCTAGTGAGGCAGGACCCCAAAAAACGTACCCTGTCACACCTGTACCTGTGCTGGCTGTGTGCTGTCCTAGGGTACAACTTTCTGTGAAGAGCTTTTCAAACACAATATCCTTGTGTGATAGCTTATATATACAGTGTATATTTTTTTAAATTCAGTAATATGCTGCTGATGAGACCAGAAAGGAAGAGATCTAAAGACAAAGAATGCTAAGTGATCATAAAAAAACCATGATTCTCTGATGCAAGCAAAATTAAACTTGAAGTTATTTTATTAACTTTTTCATATTTATGGATGCAGGAAACATATTTGCTTTATTACTAATTTTAATAATTTTATTCACTTGATCTACAGGGTGACTCCCCCACTAACTCACTTCACTCCCATTCCACTTCCATGGCTCCAGTGTTAGTACATGATCATCTCCAGGGGAAACAGAGATGAATAAAAGAAATGTAGTATAATTTCAGAAATAGCATTGATGTATTAGCTGTATGTCACCACAGATGATTACAACTTTGCACCCTGGGATGGAATTGTATTGATATTTCCTGATCTGACATTTTAGTCTTGACTGTTTTTGCACCTCTTTGTGGTCCAATTTCATATACAATCAAGATCTTAGTGTAATATTTTTAATCTCCTGTCCTAGGTAATTTTATGTATTTTTAATAGGACTACCATAGACTGTAGCATATTTTACATTTGAATATGAAATTTCAACTGTGTTTTGAGCTTCAATAGCAAAAGCTCTGCCAGTAGGCAGAGGTGAAATATTGATTCCCTCTATTCAGTGCTTGTCAGACCACATCTGGAGGACAATGTCCAGTTTAGGTCTTCCCAATACAGGAAGGATGCTAATTTAATTGGAGGGATTTCACAGGTGAATCACCAAGATGGGTGAATGCCTGGATATGGTAGAAGAGGGTTTTTTCCAGCCCCAAGAGGAAAAAGCCAAGGGTAGTGACCTCTGTTGTCCTCATCTTCCCCAGATTCCCCCATTAGGGAGTTAAATCAGACTAGTTTCAAATTACCAGGTTTTGAGTGGAGTTGGATACAAGCTGCAGCAAATCAAACTGTGTTGGATATGAAGGAGAAAAAATCATGATGGTGGTTCAAACCTGTGTCAGGATGACCAGAGAAGCTGTAGAGTCTCCATTCTTAAAAATAGTAAAAAAATAAATTAATTGGAACGTCTCCAAAAAACCAAAAGAAAGGAGTATATTTGTTTTCCCTCACTACACAAGAGATTAAAAAAAGGTAACAAAACCACCAAAACATTTTCAACAAATAAGGGAAAAAATGTTCATTTTATTCTAGAATTTTAACAAGGTTTTTCCTTGTCTCTAATAACAATGCTGACATCTGATATAACAGCTGCAATATGTCCTAACACCTTTCCACCCCAAACTTAGAGCTCTAACTTTTCATGCTACATATAGATGACACCTAGACCAAGTTTAAATCTTTTTTTCTTCTCAGGAAAGACAAGGAATAACAGATGGTTCCAATTAAAAAACAGCAGGAGAATTTTTTTTTTTTTCTAACTGAGCAATCTGGGTCATGAGCAAATACGGTTTTTTCTTCCTGCTTCATCTTGAAATTGCAAAGAATTTTGAAAAAAGTCATAACTGGAGATCTGTAAGATAAGAAATGTAATTAAGCCTAGTAGGAGTCAAACTGCTTTTAAATACCTTTAAGCAGATGGAAGAATGGAAGGAAACTTCAGGCAATATCAGATATCCTTTGGAAAATAGAGGAACTATATGCATTCCTCAGTGACCACTGTATTGTACTATTATTCCCAATGGTTTGGATAATCTGATACTAAATGCAACTATTTTGAAATTTGTCCATATCAGTTGTCCAATATAAAGACTTGGGAGAAACTACTGTTTTTCTGTTCCTAGGCAGAACACAAGAATCATCAGTACACCTCACAAAGTGCAAACACACCAAAATAAGTATTGCTTTCCCAGTCCCAGACTGCTCACAGAAATAGTACTAAGATTTATTTTATTACTCAGTGTAACATTCTCAAAGGAGCATCATCACGTTGAGGACTGGTTGTGCAGGTGACAAAGGATTCCTGGTGCACTTGCTGAAGTCATCTCAGTTACAAAAGGGGCAGAAATCAGTGACAAGAGGCCTGGGTTCAAATCTGATTTTTGATGCAATTCCTTGTATCAGCTATTGAATATTTGGGACACCTTGGCTAATTAGTACCCATTTCTTCAATCAAGGGGCAGTTTTGGTTTGTACAGCTGACAGAAATGGCTTTCTGCTGTCACATAAGAAAACTGCCTTTTAACTCCAAAGTGCTGTGACTTGTGTCTTGGTATCTAAGATCCCAGGCTTGCATCTGGGGTCAAGCCAGAATAGCAATCAATTTCATGTATAAAGCATTTACTATTTTCTACTCTTTATGAGAAGCAATCCACTTAACACTGGAAAATAAATACATAGATAAAAGTAGTTATATAAATTATAAATAGTACCAGCAATTTAGAAGTGGTGCTTTATGTAATTAATGTTAGCAACTAATAAATTTCTTTACCAGTAATTAAACACTAATTAAATATTTCCTCAGGAATGTGTTTACTAATGGTATTTCTGGATATTCATTTTCCTTTTAAATGTTTCATAACTGTTGTTGAGTAATTAATGTTCACTAATTAATTTTGAAGTAAGAGTCCTGACCCTTCCAGCAGTCTAGGAAGGAATTCCCTTAGCTGATGTGCATTCATTTAAAGCTATTCATAGTAAGACCAAAATATAGTATAGCTTAGAGGAGACAAAATACCAATGCCTTATAGTTCTGAAACTCTGGATTCTCAGTGAGGTGTGAGTTCCCAGAGGCAGGGCTACAAGGATTTATTTGGGTGCTGGATCTGTGCTTGTGCTGTGAGTGACTTGGGGATGAGCTGCTGCTCCAGTGTGGCATCCATCCTGGTGCCTTTTAGTTATTGCACTTAAGAGGATAAATGAAGTGGCTGAGAGATGATGGTGTTTCTGCATTGAATTTTTCATGTTGTCCAAGCTCAGTGGAAGCCTCTCTCTCTCTCTCCTCCCTAGACTGTCATGGAATGGGAGCTTCCCTAAGGCTCGGGGGGCTGTCAGTGCAAAGGAGACTCCTGGCACCTGCAGCTGCAGACAGACCCTGGTGCAAAGGTAAGGTCTCTCAGGCAGCCTTGGAGGGCAGACACACAGACTTTGCAGTGCCCAGCAGCTGCTACATTTGAAAGGTACCTCTGCTCTGTAAAACACCATGGTTGGAGAGTCAGTGTATGTGGTACCACTGGCCTCACTTCCTGAAAACCACAGAAAGGCTCACTCACCTAGACATTGCTATAAGGTTTGGAAAATGAAGCTACTTCCAATTAATTATTTCAGACTTAAAGTATTTTTAAAATAGTAAGTATTTTGAAAAGTATTTTGAAAGAACCAGCTGAAGCTCTAATTTCACAGGGTCAAATCTCCTTTTCATTAACAGTGGCTTTAGAAGGGTCAAAAAGCTCTGAGTCGGTCAAGAGTACAAGTAGCAAAATGAATGAGTTATAACTTCTTGAATGCACATGACCTGTCTGTGCTCAGTGGTAATTGACTTCAGCATGACACTTTGTGGGCATTAAGTCAGAGCATGGTCTTAGCCCATGGATGCTCTCAGTGGCAGAGCATTCTTTTTAAAGTGCATCTTTTCAGTTCGTGCATGTCTGGAGCAGTCAGGAACTAATGAACTACTGATAACATCATAAATCTTGAACAAATAATAAGAAAATATTGAATAACGATTCCTTCCATTCAATTGAAAAACATGGCTTGGCTTCATTATGGCCCCATGATATTCACAGGCAAAATAACGGAAGGAAATAATCTGAACCTAGTTAGAAAGGTAGGCACAATTCTGCTTTTATTCATGCTGAGGTAAATCTGGAGACACTCATGTACAGCCTGAAGGTGGCCTTTATTTTTAATTACTGTATTTTACTGCTATTTATTCAGCACAAAAAAGAAGGCGTCAACCTGGGAAGCAGAGATGTGATATCTGCAAGCTAATACTATACTATGAAAAATGTGTCTTTGTAAGAGTAAAGAAAATACTAATGACTTAGTTGGAAAAATAATTAAAGGATATTGTTGACATTTTTGTCAATTACAAACATATATTTTACTTGCTTTCAGTTTATGAAACAATGACTAATTTCAGCAATTAATTGCTGTGATGGAGAACTGTGTATTTGAAGTTGACATACCCTTTAATTTTACATTATGCTTCATGAACCTAGTAATTTTAAATGTGTATCATTTAATTCTGAGGACAATGAATGAAATAAAAGAGACCTGGGAAGTTATGATGCAGAATAGAGTTTCTTCCTCTCCAATCAAGCCTATATATTTATTTTTTTTCTGGTGTTTTATAATATCTTATTCCTCAAAAGTCATTCCTACAAAAGGCTGCAAAATGCTCAAATTGCCAGTTGGGAAGTGCAGCTCTGCTTTCTGATCCTGCCTTAGCTTTGAGTCATCTGTGGGTGACTGCAGCAAGCTGAGAGTGTTGGCTGTGTCCCCGCAAGGAGGGGGGCGGCAGCTCTGGCACAGCCACGCTGCTTCTCTCCTGAAGCCTTCTCTGGCATTCCCAGGGCAGGACAGGAGAGTCCTCTCGCTCTCACACGGGAGGAACACTGAAGAAATGAGGGAATGTAGCTTAAAAAAGGTCCCAGCAGCTCCAGATGACCTTTGCTGGGGGAACAGGATCAGGATGTGACTCTACCACAGGCAAACCGAACAGCAAAAACTCATCAGATAAGACAGGCAGAGGGCAACCAGAGAAATGGAAATTAAGTGATAGATCAAGAGGCAGCAAAGGCTAGCAATACATACTGGATTAAAAATACAAGTGTCTGGAGTCTGAGGTGAAATTGGTAAACCTAAGATTGTCTGCTTATCTAGCCCTCTAATTTGACCCCAGTGGGATTCTGTGTGGGAGCAAGGAGAAGCAGGGAAAGGAAGCAGCAGCTGGTGATCAAAGAAAAGCTTAATTTTCTTTGTGCCATTTATGCAAGCCTGTGCAGCCAGCACTAAAAATCCCATGACAGGTTTGCCCAGTAAAGTAACAAAAATGACATATTTTTTCAAACTGTGGGTATTTTTCAAGTAGCTCCTCCTTCCCAAAATCCAGAGATGAACATAATTGTGGATGTCCATGAAAGTCATGTAGGAGTGACTAGTAAAAGTGAAGGAGGTTTTATGCATTCAGTAGAAGAACTGCACAATACAGAGCTGAGATCTTGCTGCTTGCTGCTGGAGTTAGGCTGTCACCATAACTGAGAGCAAAGTGTGTGCATTTAACAGGCTGCCCTGTGCTTTCCAGGTATGTTCATTTACTCCTTCGGGTGATTTTTGTGTAAATGAGGCCTAAAGCCATAAAGAGAGACTGGGTGGAGGAGACTGCAAAGTGTTGGGCACACCTTATTCTGGAAGATTGTGCACTTTGAAGGTGCACTTCGTGTGAAGTTTATTTTGCCAGTGTTAGCCTGCCCTCTAGGTGCTGGATTTCTCTTTGAGATACATTGCACAGGTGGCATGTATAGGCTGAATCTGTGTGTTTGTGTTTCTAGGACACAGCTTTTGGTTAAAATTAAATTCCCTACCCAGAATTGGTCTTGCAGAGCCAAGCTGCTTTATGCTGTGCTTCTTGTCACAGGTACCTTTGAGGAAGTGTCAGAGTAAGTGCTTTCCAGGCAGCCTGAGAAGTACAGAGAACATGCAGGAAGAATAAAATCATGATGGTAGTAGTAGTAGTAGTAGTAAATAATAATAATAATAATAATAATAATAATAATAATAATAATAATAATAATAATAATAATGGTAGTAGTAGTAGTAGTAGTTAGTAATGAAACAATATGATGCATGAACAAAATTAACTTCCTGTACTTCCAAAATAATATATTTTTGCCATCTTTACCTTTAAAAACCATAACTTTTCGTCTCCATCGGCTTCATGGATACATAAGATAAGATCAGTCTTTAAATTTGAGAACCAACAGAAGGTCAGTTGTCAAGGGAGTTATTGAGCCAAGAGGTATGAAATTTGATGAGCCAAACATAATTTGGCACTATTATTTAAAAAAGACTTGAATTCTGTGCATCAACTAAATACCATAAAGATTTAGCTGAGCAGGGAGAGAAACACTTCTTTGTTTTTCCTATGTCATGATTAAATAAGAGATGATGTGCTTGTGTAATACTCCTGTTGTTCTTTAAAGTTGTAATGGATTCAGATTCACGGGAATGAATCTGAGAGAAACTCAAGCTGATGAGTTAACCAAATCCATTCAAGTATTGCTTTGGAGAAAGAAAATATAGTCTTGGGAGTAAAATGGAAGTTTATGACACCAAAAAAATTCTCATGGATCTGTTCTCTGCTTTTGTACTTCTTTGCTGCAGTGTTTACTTAGTTGACTTGTGTCTCCATTTATCTGAAATAAGCTGTAGCAGCACTTTCAAGTTTTTTGAATAGGTACACAAGCTTTGTTTGAATTTCTACTGCTACTGATTTTTAGTGCCTGATGTTCTGTAGGGCTTCACCAGTTTTGTACATGGATGTACTGCCCTGGTAGAGAGGGAGGAAGGAAAAACCATTCTGCTGTGGCCAGGTCTGCTCTGAGCCCGGCTTTCTCTGCATCCAAATTGACTTAATCGACTTGTTGATATTTATGTTTTGAAACAAAACTGGAAAAAAAGGATGAAGTTAATGAGGACAGATAATAATGAGGGATGAAAACCACAATACAACTTTGCCTTGGGAGTGGCAAGTGTTGAGTGTTACACAGAGGGCACTGTGTTGTTGATGGATGCGCATAGGAGAGTAGTGAAGAAAAACAGAATAATTTGGGGAAGAAATGGGATAAATTGAAATGACTTTGCTGTCACAGAATGTACTGCAACTCCTAACCTTTAAATTTCTCCTTTGACCTTGAACTTTGCATGCATGATTTTCTGGTATAAAAGACAATCTTAGGTCTGCAGTAGGGAGAAAGAAAATAACTCTTAGCTGATTATTATTTGTTGCCAAACACTAGCAGTGGTTTTCCAGCATTTTGAGAGCTGGACACTGAATCCATCTTCAGTACATTTAATGACACAACCTCTGGTTTATTAATGGATGAATATTTCTGGCTTCTGTGAGGCCCTTCTTGCTGAGAAATGTCATCATCATGCTTCAGCACTGCCTGTTGCTTGGTAATTAGGCTGCTTTTCTGTCAAGGAAGATGTGAATTTGAATCCTTGTTAGGAAAGGAGCTGATTAGATCTAGCTCTTATTTTTTACAATTCTTATTCTGCATAAGTGGATGAATTTAGGAGAAATCACTGAAATGAAGAAGGTTCCAATGCCAGCTTATCTGACAAAGTTTTATACAGAGTTCAAGATATGTCCTGAGTGTATTCATCAGATGTACAACTTTTGGAAGGGCAACCATGTGTCTCATGTTCCTGAGGGTCTGGGCTTCCAGGTCATACTCTATTATGATGAAAACAGACCTGCTCAAGCTCAGCAGTAGAAATCTGAATGCCCAAGAGGTCTAAAACTTATCACTGTATAGTCCACAGATGACTGGAGGGAGAAGTGGAAGCTGAAGTCAGGACTCAAGGGCTGTGGTTCTGGAGTTGGAAGCACATGTTCCAGAGTGCTGATGTTGATTCACACATGCAGCCATCAGCCTTTACCATAAAAATATATCCAAAAAACAGCATTAGAATCATATCTTCTCAAGTCATTTAAGTATAGTATGGGTTTCAGGAGAGTGGTTTTCCTATCAGTTGTCAGACTTGCTGGGAATATTCAATCTGACCTGTAATCAGAGGCATTTTGTGAGTAACAGGCCCTTACTAACCAAGTGTTAATTATCTGTGGGAAGAGTGAATCTAACAGAGTGATAAATGGATATGTCTGTCAGTGATACTTCAGTACATGTCAACTTGAAGTTCATCAGATTCCCTATTATTGTATTCCCTGTTGCTGAATTACAGTCTCCTCCAGTGCAGATGTTGGGCATGCATTGGGTTTGACACTGTCACTATGAGACCTTTGTATTTTAAATGTTGCTTTAGGCTTAAAAGAAGAAATATGTCAGCACAAGTCTTCAGAGCTTGGCAGGCAGCTCTGGATTCCCTTTGTCAATCAGATCTTCTGAAGCACCAAGCTTTGAAAAAAGGTGTCTTGTCAGAGGCACGCTGAGCTGAGCCCCAGGATCCTTATTCTGTGTCAGATTTCTACATTGCAGTGTCTCCTGAGTTACACAGGTGATGGAGTGCCCCCTGACATGAAGCACAATGGGCTTTGTGCAAGGTCAGATTTCCATTTGCTGTGAGTAACAAATCATTAGGTGTGTCATGTAATGATCACAGAAGTAATATTTTTTTTAAATAAACTTGTTAATTTTGCCAAGTTATGGTTTATCTTTAAACAATCACCAAGAGTCACTAGGATTTCCACTTCTTGCAGCTCAAGTTTGTTTTTTTTTCACTCGGCCATTTTTAACTACAGTGAAATTTTAACAGGCTCTCTTGAGGTCCACAAGAATATGCAAAGTTCAGCTGCTCCCTGGTGTCCAATTCAAAAATCCCTAGAATAATTCTGTTTGGTAAGCAACCCAGTAATTCTCATTCCCTAATTGCCCCTGTTCCCTCATCATGTGTCTTGAGGGAAGAGTAATCCTTGATGAATGATAAATTTCCCTTTATGGAATTTTACTGCATGGTTTAAGGTCCCTCTCAGAGAACTTGTTGATTATAAATCACATGCAATTTCTGTCAAAGCTTAGAGATCTTGAGTTAATGATAACTTGACTTTTTTCAATTCAAGCAAAAAGTTGGTAACAAAACTCTTTGCAAGAAGGAATCAGTTGTGTTGTTTTTGTCTCCTGTAGCCTAAGACATCGTTAGCTGTCCTATTCTGAGATGAGAGGGCTTTTAGGCTGCTGATAATTAATGGTCTCAGACAGAGAGGATCAGGCATGCCATAATTTTCAGTCTTTAAAATAACTATGTAGCTGTGACAGTTGCATGGGATATATATATCCCTTATAAAACAAAGAAAACAATTTCACTTTGATCAATATGGATGCCATAAGAGGAGATTCTTCCTTTTAGAAAATCAGCTTCCTCTGAGGGAAAAAAATAAAAGTTGCAAAAGACTTGCGATATTTTCATACAGAAACATGAATTTTCCTGTTCTGGTTAATTAAGAAAATGTCATTGATGTTGAAACTGTGATAGCTATGAAAGAGTGCTTGGCTTCACACCTTGAAAAAGGAGGAAGTGCACTTGTGGTAACTCAATAAATAATAGATCTTGCTTTATCAGAGCTTAGATATGGAAAAAAACAACAAGAAAATTGTGTCTAAAATATTTGAAAAACAAATGTATCTAACAAAGCTATTTTTTGGAGAGAATGGAATGTGCTCATGATATGGAAAACTAGGAACTGATTGTGTGACTCTTAATGCAACATGGCCATGATCTTAGGTTGTTTATTTAAATTTGTGGAAAGATTGGTGGTTTATGTGGTGTGTACATGGATTATTATAGAAGATATATACAGAGATTAATTCTGTGTAGAATATACTTTTAAAAAATAAATATTTTACAATGATTAAATAAGAAATTCTTGGTCAGGTTGTAGCCCAACACCCAACATTCAGGAAAAAAACAAAACAATCAAACCAGCATCATATTCCTTAAATATATGCAATATAATTTCTGGTTAATATCAACAAGAAATTGATGTCCACTTAGGAAAAGGGGAATCAACAGCCTTCTTGAAGCAATTTTAAAAACTCAATACAGTTGAAGAAAGACAGTTGCCATTCTAATTTTATTTGCCTCTTACAGCACAAAATCTTAGAATTTTGAAAAATTCTTGAAATGCTTATCATGTTTTCAGACATCTTTAGCCAATTTTACCAAAAGTTGAAAAAATGAAAAAAGGTAATTAAAAGCAAAATAATTTTAATTTCTGATATTGCTTTTGATTGCTTCATGAGTGATTGGCACAAATTTAGAAGCTTAAATATGAGCTTCTGCTAGCCTGCAGATGTACAGGTTCTCCTTGTAACTCTTATCTGCTGATTTATTCCTCCCCTTCTCTCTTTGGTGAGAGTTTGAGTTCATTCAAACAGAATTAATTTCAAGGTGATTAAGCTCCATTTCCAGTGATGCAGGTAGACTTTCACCATTTTCTGCTTGGTTAAATTACATTACCTTGGAGTAACTGGGTAGAGAATAAACTTGTACAACCATTTTACTATCAGAGGTATTTTGGTTATGAAAGTAAAAACATGTCAGGAAAAAGGAATATTCCAATTGTTCATCTAAGGGCAGTGCCACAAGTTTTGATGAGCTATGTACCTCAAGCTTTTTTTTTTTTTTTCCTCACTTAATATTAATCTCTTCAGGACAGTACTAATAGCTGAGTTGCACTAATACAAGTTGAATAAGAACCAGTTGCTGAACTAGAACTCTGCTTTCAGCATGTAAGACAATGGAGGGGATGGTGGCAGAGGGAAAGTTAGAACCTGGGGGTCTAAACAATGCTTTTGAATGTGGTCACCTAATGAGAAAACTTTATTTTGCTGAGACAATATTGTTTCAGTAAATGTTAATATATATGGTCTGTTGAGTGATTCTAAAATTACTAAGTTTACTAAGTTTTCCAAACAAACACGCCTTTAGAACCTTTGAGCCTCCCACCTCATGCCCATTGAAATTATCTTATTTTTCTTGAGTTCCTGTTAAATTCTTGGTTTACTTCAGGTCTGCTCACAGTTTTCCACCCCTCATATCTCCCATATTTAAACAGCCATGCTGTCAGCAATGGGCAGGGTGAGGGGATTTCATACAGGCTGGAAATATTCTCAGCCCCACTAAAACAAGACCCACGTAGCCACTCATCCTCATCTCCTGGGCTTTCAAAGAACACCTCAGTAAATTTTTACCCACACATTCACTAATCTCCAAAGGTTCTCTTTAGCTGCAAAATTCCCCTCTCTGTTCTTGGCATACATTGCCTCATGGCATATCCTGTTCCTTTTAGGAGAGATCCAGCTGAAAATTACCCTGACACATGGGAGTTGTCTGCTGCTGCCTCATTAGTGCAGCTACAGCAATGACAGCAAAATCCACTAACCTCACACATAGGACATACTCAGATTTTATCATCATTCAAGGCAAACTGCACCCATCTCAGACTAAAGTTCCTTCATGGTGGAATTATTTTTTTCAGGAGTGCCACAGACAGAATTTTTGGGAGTATGAGCCTGCCAAAGCACAGCACCCATTTTCAGGGCCATTTGCCAGTGCTCAACAGCATAAATCTGAGAGCATGGCTCTCATGGGAGCCAGCTGTTGGGTTTGCAGCTTGTTCAGAAAACATGGGTTTTTTTTTCCTATGTTTCAACACATCTTTCTGTTTACAGGGCATCTCATTACTGCAGAGAACTATACATTAGAAATTAATGAAGGCTGAGTTAAAATTACCAAAATAGCACTTCATATTTATAAATACTTATGTTCATTATGAATGTGTTATTTGTACATATAATCTCCTCCAGCTGAGGGAATATGGATATTTCTAAACTTTTTTTTTCTCTGGGGGATTGCCAGTTTTAAGTTTTTTGCTGCCTTCTTCTCTCCTACAGAAAGTTATTTCCTTTTTTTAAGCATGTCCATGCTTTATGGGTGTAAGGATAAAGCTCATGGACATCCTTGTATGATTTATAGGAACAAGGATCTAGAGACAGCTTGAAGGGAAGAGCCAGGGCTGAAAAGTAAGAGTCAACCAGCAAAGGAGTGAAGAAGTTGTGGGACTAAAGTAGCTCAGAGCCATGGAGGTGAAGGACCAGTTCAATTGAAAGATTTTATAAAGCCTACTTTTTCCAATGAATAATCATGACAATGGCCACATTCCTTTCCCAGCTGCAAGGACAGAGTACCAAATGCATATTCATAAGCTTATTTATTTTTAATAATTTGAGACTTGAGTTTAGCTAGCAGGATAGAGAACTGGAGCAAGTATCTCAAGAAGAAATATCCCAAGAAGCAAACACCAGACCTTGCACTGCCCCTCTCTGGTGACTGTACATTGATGCCCTCTGTGAATTGCCCTCATCTCTAGGTTTATGACTTGGGTGAAAATTTCTTGCTGAGGATGATGTCATCCCTGGTCAAACGATGGGAATCCTTCTCCCAAAAAATGTAGAAGAATGCCTGTCAGGAGGTATCAGTAGCTTATCCTGCCACTGTTCTACCCTGCTATGGACCATGCCTTTAAAACAAAAGGATGTTGTGTAGATTACTGTGGGTAAGGTAACACCACGCCTTTAAATGGTTCCCTTCTGCCTCTCAGAAGAGGAATAAAGAAACCCCTTATGCTCAGCTGACTAGAGAAATAAACCTTTTTCACACTCCCCTCAAATTTTAGGCATGAGAATGATCATGCTACAGTTTACATAGCTGAAAATAAAAGCTGCTTAAATTTCTTTTCTTGGCATCTGCATTGTTAGGACCTCTTCTCTGTATCCTTTTGAAGTAGCTTTAGTTAGGATACTGCAACACTTAACCTTTGCACTGCTGGCCAATCAACACTATGCATAGTACAGCTAGTAAATACTTATGGTATTTAAATTTTTTTTTAAAAAGTTTACTCTGGTTCTTACTGGTTGATGGATTTCTTTTCTCTTTCATGCTTTTGGGAAGAGATCTTATATTTGTATTTTTCATTTTTCAGAAGAAAAAAATTAGTCCAATGATATCTAAGAAAAAATTTTACCCTAGATTCTGCTTCATAGAACGGGGACTGCTTTGAGATTTGTGGGACCTCATTACTTTTCAAATGAAGCAAATTGTAGTTATTTTTGGACATTTAAATAGTTATGTTGAATGCGTTTTCAGGCTTATGCATAACAATTTTATGGCACATAGGTAAAAATCTGTAATAAAAATGAAAGTTTTCTCATAGCTATGCATGTCTTTCCCTGTGCTGCTCAGTTCCTGAGCACTAGCCACAGGGAGCAAACAAAGAGCTGCTTAGATTGTGTTTGATCTCCAGAATGAACTGGGGCAATCTGAGCACAGGCCTGAATTAAGCAGTTGTCAGCAACCCTAAACACTGTGGCTAACACCATCCTGCTCACTGGTCCTCAATCCCTTCTTGTAGTCAAAGATATCACCTGTGAATCAGCTGTTGATAAAGCTCTCCTAATCCATGCATATGCAATGTGGAATGAACTTTCATTAGAAGAACAAAAACATATTTTAGTCTTCAGTTAACTGTATTGAGTGTTGCAGGAAAAAAATAAAACTAAGGTTTGACTTCCAAAGCCAGAAAAAGATGTTTCCTTGTTTTCTTTTCTCTTGCCCAGGAAGGTGATCTGCTTAATTCTGAAGAGTCATAAGACAAATGTCAGTCATAAATAATAATAATAATTAAAAAAAAGAAAAAGAAAAAACAAAACACAAACGTGATTATTCCTCTAATTTTTTCTTAGAGGCTTTCCTGTTTTGTTTTGTTTTTTTCTCCGTACAGTACAAATGGAGACATGGGTATTTATATACAAAGAACAAAAATATATTTTCATATATGAAAGAATTCAAACATCTGAACCAACTTTAGTAAACTCTCATTTTGACAGTTTTGTGTTTCAACTATATTTTGCTTCTAGCATTGAAGTGTCAGGCATGGAAGAGGAAAGGAAAGCTTATCTCAAAAAACCTTCTGTGGTATTTATTTGTCTTCTAAAACAGCAGCATCCAAAATAAGCCCTTATAATAGTCTTGAGAAAGTGCTACTTAACTCTACAGGTCAGAGCATATAAGAACTTTCTGGGGTGAAATTCTTGAAAAGAGTTTAAGTAGTCATGTCAGGTCCAGTAATATGTAGTTTAGAATCATGAAAAAAGGTTTCCTGGGCTGAAACTTCATTTGTGTAAAGTGTTAGTGGGTCAGTAAATTTATCTTCCAAACAAACTAGAATGTTCTCCTGCATCCTCCAGGCAATTTGGAAAGATATTCATATTCAGAGCAGTGATTTAAGCCAAAATGTCTGGACTAGGTATTAAAGCCAGTGATGTTCACCTGACTTTTTATTATCATGGCTTGACACAGTTTTCTCTTTGGTAGAAGATGTGTTTAAAAGGATAATTTAGCTTGACCAAAGCCAGTGATGAGCTGTAGAAAATGCAGAGTTTCAGATCTTTGCAGGTGGCTGCCTCCTGTGCTGTTGGTGTGATTCTTGGAACATAGGTTGTTCATGCTTTTGAATATCTGCTGCCAACAGAGCACGTTTGGAACCCTAGAAATGTGCAAATCACAATTGTATCTTCCCAAAGATGGACAAAAACCCCCTAGATTTTGACAACCATTTTTAAAAGTACAACATATGAGAGGGAATTCAATAAGCTAGGATGGCAAAACCCAAGTGATGCTCTGAACAAAACCATGGAAAGTTGTGGGGGTTTTTAATCCAATGATTTTTATTGTACCCCATTAGACATGTTTTTGGTGGCTGCTCGGGATTTATGAGGATGGACATCTACTGACATGAGTATTGCTTAGGCTGCACTTTTCATCACTAGAGCTGTTAATGAAATTCTGGACGCTGATCATTCCAAACATTTGGAGCTTCAAAATTGTTTGATAACTCAAAACTAATGAAGAAGAAAAACCCACAAAATTGGAGTTGTTTTCAACTGTCTGTTTTTCTGTTGTTTTTTGTTTATTTGTTTGTTTGGTTGTTTCTAGATTAAAACCTGAATTTTTAACTTCAGGAAGATATGATAGCTTGAGTGAGACTGTGATATTGTATGCATGGTTCTATGAGAATAAAAATTAAGTCTTACTTCAAGTGATTCAAAATACCACTTTAATTCAGTCTGAGAGAAAAGTGTCATTACTCCTGAGCCTGTTTACTCATCCAGGAGGATTCATGTCCTTTAGTTATTGCCAGAACATTCTGGATCTCCAGTTCACTTACCTTTTTGGTGAACAAAAGTTCAATTCATCTGCAAATTCACTCTGCTGACATGAAATGTCACTGGTGGGAAACTTCTCTGTCTACCTCTACTGTTATGGCTGCAGAGTCACTCATGTCTCTCATGTTCTCATTTTTGAGAACACTGTTTAAAGGACTTCTCACCAGCACTTGGTGTTTCCCTGGTGTCATGTAATTTCACAGCTGGAAGCTGGCAAATGTACTTTGATTTTAACAGGTGGATACTTGTGAGAAATACCCTCTGCATTCCTGGCTACAGTGTGAATTATAAAATTAAGAGAGACACAGAACTGTCCAGCTGGCTTTCCAGAAAATTGTCTTTGGAAGCAAAGACTGGGGATATTTTTTAGACCTGCACAATATTTAAACATTTTCTTATTTTTCATAGAAATCATAGAAATTCCATTGGTTTGGTGCTTGTTCAATCTCATCCAGTTTTATTCAGCAAGAACTATGAGGGCTTTCATTCCTTAACTTTTATGTCTGGAGTATATGTAGCTTTTCTGCATCCTAATCTTTTATACCATTTTTCGTTAGACACACTTCCTGGACTGCTATAAGTGAAATCTTCTTTTTTGCTTAAATAAGAGGTAGAGTCACTAAAGAACTAAGGGTAAAACATAGTCTTGAAGCACAGTGTCAGACCTGTTAATTGCTTGGCTTGAAGGAATATTGATTGAAAATATTACTGCTCTGATTTCCAAGTCAACATGGTAAAGAGGAGTCTATCATGGAGAGAGCAGATTAACCAACAGTAAAGGCTGCAGCAAGGGCAGCCTCTTTTTATCAATCTCATGAAACCTTTTTCAGACTGTCATGAGGTGGCCTCCCAAACCTTGTGAGAGAAGAAATGAAGACATATCCTAACTCCTGCTACGTATCCACAAGACCAGAATGGGCTGGTTACAAGTTATCCGTTGGACTTCTTGGAAGAAGTCTGTCCACGAGGACAGCCAAAAGGAAAAAGGAAAATTCAGGCTGGCTGTCACATCCCATACCCGAAAGTAGAAGAGGGAGGTCTGTCAGTGGGTGCAGAGCATGAACTCCATTCAGCTGGGGGGGAAATGCATCCTGATTGACTGTGAAAAATGAAACTGCAGTGCCTGACCTTCACCTAAAGAGAGCAATCTCAGAAATCTATGCTCAGATCTGTGCCCTAATTTTTTTTTTACATCTGTGTGTCAGGATGCAGTGTTGAGGCATCCACGAAGCAGCAGTTTGACTCCAGGAATGCTAGAGAAGAACTTAAGCCCTTGGACAACTTTTAAGAAAGTGTGAGATTTCTGTGGATAATGCTGACATTGATTAGCTGAGAATTTGGAATTAGTTGTCTAGTTTATAGGCTGAGACACTTCTTTGGGACTTGGCTGCTTTCAAAAAGACACAGGTAATGTGGCAGCAGGAAGAACATGTAAATAGCTCCTTCATGAGACAGCCCTTTAATGAAGCAAATACTCTGGTGATTGAGTCAACTTCTTTCTACATCAGTTCCCTGTAATTACTGAGAGAAAACAAGTTGTGTCAAGAAAGGAAGAGTAGAAAATATCATCTTGACACAGGCTGGGGTGCAGAGAATGAGACTTGTGAGAAAGAGGGCTATTGCTGACACCAGCAGGAGGCTTTCCTAGCATGTGTACCTAAGGCATAATACTGTTCTCTTAAGAATTAGCCAGGGGGAAAATGCTTCTGGTGCAATCATCATAATTATTTAAATGCTAGAGGATCTCCTGGTCTTATTCAGTTGACAAATAAACTATATTATGAAAACTGCCATGCAGCTTTATGCTTTGAAGAAAGATTTTTAATGAGGTATTTTAACCTAGCCAGCTTAAACAGAGGCCTTAAATATATGGCTGGGGCTCTATTTAGCAAGAATTTTTCTGTTTCCATATGGGTATCAGCCATGCCCTCTTTCTGGGACATATCTATCTTGGGACAGCAAAACAGAGGTTTATTTTGTACTTTTTGGTATATCAGTTTTATTCCACTGGATTAATACAGAGAAAATCTAAATTCACCTTCATAGGTATCAGGTGATGCTTGCACTAAAACAGGATTTGTAAGAAATCCTTCGGAGCAGAGCAGATATTTGTCTTGCTTTATATTTTTCTTTGACCATGGAATCTGCCAAAGCAACTGGCACTTCTTCACTGCAGTCTTCTGTATGCAAGTTTATTTCCACAATATCTGCCATCTATCCATCCAGTCCTGACACCTTTTGTTACAAATCCAGCCTTTGTAACTGTTCTAAACATGAAGCATAAGTATGGAATATACTTTAGTGCTCTTAATGGGTCTGACTGCACTCGACATGACTTTGCATTGGAGACCTCACAGAGAGACTGAGCAAATTATGCCTTTGATAAATGCCTTACATGAATCTGAACAAATAATTCAAAATCAAGGTACTGTTTTGATCTGTTTTTGTGTTCAGCAATAACAAGTACACTGCAGGAATGAGACCTTTGCAAAGCTCTGAGTGGGAGGATATACTCTAAACAAAGGTATCTTCAAATGGTATCCTGGACCCTGGGTATCTGGTTCTTCAGGCTTAAAGGTCTAGCCTGGAGTCTCCTTTCTCTGAGCAGCTGAGGAAGGTCAGAGAAGAAGCTGCCTGTCAGAACCTGTCTGACCAGCAATCTGCAAGGTGGTCTGACAGCAGAACCATCGTGTCATTAGCACTCCCATCTCTGCTTACTGGAGTGCTCTTGTAAATGTTCTTCTAAACCATTCAGTGGGGTCACACTGAAAAAAAGAATCAAACCCCACAGTGATGCCTCTTGGAGTGAGAGAGTATGAATTATTTATTTTTAATGGCCCTGTGCAGAAGCTGAAGTGTTTTAGAATAGTTTTTTGAGGTTTATTCTCTGATTTGTACTTCTGGAACCTTTACAAAATTTTTTCACTGGATAAACCCTGAGTGCTCTGGGCACTACCATTGTAAGAAAGAATACAATAAACATTGCTGCTGCTATGTCACAGATATATAGATACATATACATGCATGTATACATGTATACATAATGCAGGAATAAATAAAGATAGCAGTAAATCCTGATGCATTTGTATCACACTATGCAGGCAAAATTAACTGGTCACTTAGATGTTGTCTCACTCCTGAAATGCAGCCACATCCAGGAAGGATCACAAATGTTGTCACACTGCAAAAAAAAATTTGAGACAGGAAAGATAAAAATACTAGTTACCACTCCCTCAGTCAGTGCATAAATTTATACTGTTGTAATAAATTTATCCACTAGATTTTCTTGCTTAGAAAATTCAGGAGCATATCAGAGTTTAAAAAAAGTAAAGCAGTGCATGATTATCCCTCTTTTCCCAATCAATACAATCACCCCAGCAGTGTAGCTTATTCAAAAGCACTCATCATATCTGCTTTGTGTGAAGAAAGACTCTTATCACCTCTTTGTGATATTATAGCAGTGAGTATTTTTCTAATGCTGCTTCCACTGAGCTGTGGATCAGGGTCACATGTGTGGCCAGAGAAAAACAATCATAATCTACTATGTGTTTGTGAAACTGGAAACTTTGAAAGCCATTCTGCTTAGGTCTTACAGCAGTAAACTGGGCCTTCCTAATAAATCACAGGCCTGTGTTTGCAAGCTGTGTATAATAGATCCTTGCCTATGAACTTTCCCTTGGATAACTCACTCCTGCTTTCTTCAAAACACTCCATTTTACATCCCTCTGAACCTAAAGGCTGTATTTCTCTCTCCTTCTTTGCTGTCAGGAGGCTGCTCCTTATTTTTTATCTTTCCTTTCTGGGGCTGTGCTGGTCTTTATGTGACAGACGTACCAAGGTAAAAAGTACCCACTACCACAGCAGGGTTGGAATGAAAATATACTGTTAAACATACATCCAGTCCTACTGCCTAAACTAGACTTGCCATCCACCTGTTCTGTTAGATTTCAATTCTTGGTAAACTACTTTTTTCTCAACTCTTTGTCATTTTTTCATAGTCAGACATGACTGGTGCCTTAGTAAGGGCATCGGCTTTGTGTTGTGTTGTGTTGTGTAGCTTGAGCCTATTCATGTCTAATATAAGTTAAAAGAATGTTTTTCATTTCACAATTTAACTAAGATTCTGTAAGCATTCCCACTCTTCCCTATCTTTTGTCACTGAAGAGCAAGCTCAGTGCCTTCCTGCAAACTGGCAGTGAATGCTGCGGGTGTAATGGAGGGAGCTCAATAAAGGTCCTGAACAACCTGGTCTGATCTCATAGCTGATCCCACTTGGAGCAGGAGGCTGGACCACAGACCTCCTGACTTCCTCTTTATCCCAAGTGATCATCACATGATCTTCTCTGTGATCCTGGTCTTATGATTGTAGGATGCCGTGTGCCTGCACCAGCCAGTGAGGTTTTATCACTGCAATATTCTTACTCCAGGATAGAGTAACTTTAAGAAAAATAACACACATGAGTTATACAAGTTATACTTAATCTTTTGGTGTAGATTAGATGGACTCTAAAGCCTGCTCTGGGCTACTCAGACTCTACTAGGAGGACCCCTAGGTCTTGCAAGTATGTTGGAGAGGTGAGGAATAATGCAGTTAGTTACTTGAGCTGCTATGATTTTTTTCCTTCTTGTGCTTTGAATCATTGTTGTTTCTCCTAGCTTTAAGTCAGATCTGTAAGAAGTCCTTAGAGAACTACTAGAATCTGAGTGATAGAGCCATCATGCTCACCTCAAAAGCAGCCTTAGTAAAATGGAAAACTGAAATTATGTCCAGACTCTCTCATGTCTCAGTTTCCTAAGAAGCAATTTTCCTCTTATTCACTTAACCCACCGACTGTCTGTAATTTCATTAGCTCCATGTCTTACAATCCTGGGATATCCTGAGGGACTGTGGTGGTCAGGTCACCTGATGGTAGCTTAATCATGCTTTGCTAATTTCAACTCAAGAGCCAGGATTGCTGATAAATATACTGTGTGTTAATCAGCAAGGCAAGCATTTTGCTTTCTTGCTTCTTAAGTTGCACACATTTTATGGTTGAATTCTGTTGAAAATTCCTTTTTTAATGTAATGAAATAGCTCCAAAATATTGTCTGTGGTCACTTGTGAGTTACTATTGAGCATCTTACTGCTGCTGGAGTTATTTGAAAATAAAGCTTCACCATATTTAAATATTGAATTTGTTTGTGGCTGTCTCTAGTGTGAACTGAAAATTGCATCCACCTTATGTCTTGAGAGTGGCTTAGCCAACCTGAAATCTAAATCCAAGCAAATAAGTTCAGATTGAATATCATTCTAGTGATATCATTGATTGCTTTCCCTGGCAAAAACAATTCTGTGCCACAGGTATTGACTAAGTAATTAGGTAGGGCAAAGAGATACAAGAAGTGATAAAAAAAAAGTATTTAAAAAATAATTCCATAAAGTATTTTTTATACACACTCAGCACTGAATGAGAGTTTATTTCTGGTTTAAAAATTCTTATTTCAAATCTTCATGTTAATGAACACAAGGTTAAAATCAATTCAAATTTACGGTTCTTCCCATGCAATCTGTAGTATGGAAAAAACACCATTTTCAAATACACCATTTCTTGCAGAGTGGCAGCCAGATACCTTAGCTATCCCATGGAATTACACCAAGAATGACTATTTTTTTATTATGAATTTAATATTGTTGAACTACTTAGTTGACAAGCACATTTCCTTGTGCAGTGAGATCCATTCTCATCAGCCTCTGCTTTGGGAGATCTATGCACTGTAATACCATCTATTAGAATCTATGTGCTGTATCATTGAACATTATAGATAAACTTACAGATTTTCACCTAATGTTTGGGGGGCTGTAAAGAAGGAATAGAAATACAGAAAATACTATAATCTCTTTAGTTCCTTTATGCACTTCATTTACTAAAAACCATAAAATGGATAGTAAAATATTTACTACTACTTTGCAGTTCTCAAATGGCAAAAATCAAATTGTCTAGTGTCTCACTTTTGCAGAGAGTTTCAAGCAGGGAGCCAGTGAAAGAAATGGACTTTTAAACCAGTGTGCTTTGAGGACTAACATGAATTTCTTACTGGTCCATGCATCACTGGAATTGGGATTTTGGCAGTTATGGTAAGTCCAGAAAAGTAAAAAAAAAAACAAAAACAAAAATAAAATACCAAAAACAAAACCAAAACAACCAACCAAAAAAAAAAACAATAACAAATAAACAAACAAACAAAAAAACCCAACACCAAACAAAACAAAAAAAACCCCCAACACAACAAAACAAAACAAAACAAAAGTGGGCTTTTTGGTCAACTCATGTAAGACATTAAATGAAATTTTTGAGAGCTGCAAATGACCCAATTGAAGTGATTTAAGAAAAAGTAAGCAACAGAATGTTTCAGCTAAGCACTTTGATTTTCTGTTGTAGCAGACAGCTCACCTATTGAGATGAACACTGATTGCAGCTCAGATGGGGAATGGTAACCTTTAATTCTGTGTGTGTAACACAAAGAGTTTTACTAGGAGAGCTCTTGAACCTTATCAGAGTGACATTCTTGAGTGAGGCGTGTGTGTTTTGAGTTCCAATCAGAAACATTTCCCACCCCTCAAGTTCCACAAATGAAAGAATCTAATGGATTTTGGATCATGTTATAATGTGAGATAGTGGAAACATAAAATTACAGTCATCCATCTGAAAAACACTATTGAATAGACCTTAGAGTTTCCATCTTTCAGGTCGTCCTTTTTCTAATTTCACCTCTACCTTACATGAACCAGCCAGTCCTGTTTAAGCTGTTTCTGTTTCAACTGGATGAAAAGCAAACCCTGCCTTGATTTTAACATCCACCATTGCAATGAAGCAATAATCCTCTTTCCAGTGTAAATCATAATCTGAACGTAGTTAACTCGTGCAATCTGTGTGGATTCTATGGATTTTTTCATCCATTTGATGACACTTAAAAAATGACTTAATACAGACTTAAGCACATCCCATTGTTCTACTATTTTGCAAATTGTTTCCTCTATCTGTAGGCAGAAAATATTTTCTCAGTGTTTCAGAGGACTTACAAATTCTATACATCTCATACTATCATGGTTCTTGTGTATTATATTTTATCCATCATCTTTTTGCCACTAGGTAAGATATATCCTTTAGGAAATGTAAATATACACATCCTGATATTTCATGTCTGGGATAATAGTCCAGCATTCTTATGCTGGAATCCAACTTTCCTCCTGCCAGTCAGGAAACTATCAGTGCTGAAGTCTCATCCATAAAGTCTTGGTGCAGCTCCTTTTACTGAACACTGAACTTTCCCTGGACATGGTCAGGTTTTAGTCACTTCTCTGGAAGGTAATTTATGACTTTTACATATAATACAAAATCATTAATTAATTTGTCCATAATGAAAATTAACATTTCTCTAAGAAATGCAATTGCTGAGAGTGTAATCACCAAAGACTAACTTTTTTAACTTTTTCTCATTAGTCTTGCAAAAGCATGAACATGAGGTCGTAGAAACTGCTAATCTGTAATTACAAATAAAACCATGTTGTGACTGGCAGCTGTGGAGTGGCACAGTAGAGTTAGCAAATATCTCACAAAAATTTAATGCTCGTTTATGAATTAGGTGGTGGGAAGGAAAATGTGTGAAGAAATTTCATAGCTACTTTTGGCTAATTGGTGAATCTATTGAAATTCCTTGACTTCATAATATCATGACAAATAAATATATAAATATCCATCTGTACAAGAACAGATACCTGAAAACTGAAATCTTAGCTGCTTTTTCAGCTAAATCTCCTTCCTCCTACTGAGTACTATGGATATGAATTCAACAATTCAATAAAAGCCTGAGTTGAGATAATTCATTGCTTGTGATTTACTCATGGCAAAGGCAGGTTTTTGGGTTTTGTATTTTTACTAGATATTTTAATTTCACTGACATAAGAAGAAGGTTTTCAGTTTATTCTGTTGCAGCTGTACTTTCTAACCCATGTTTTGCTACATATATTTAATGTTGCTGGATCTACATAACATACTTGGGTAGCTAATTCACTTCAAAAGGGTGTTTTAAATAAACTAAGTCTGTGTTGAAGCAGGTGAAAAGTGCTCTTGTTCTGCTCTTTCAGCTCTGCATGGTGTGTTTTTGTTTGAGGGGTGGCAGTGGACAGCAAGGGGACAGGAGTTGGAGGAAAACACTTGTACTGCTGCACTCACCGTTCCTGACCCTCTCCCAGGTAGGGCTGCAGGAGAATTGGCAAACCAAAAACCAAAGCTGAGAGTCTCTTGCTGCAGTTGCCTGTTGGATATTTGTCTGCATCTTTCAGTTCCACCATGTGTTCAGCAATGTCTGAGCAATGGCAGAGAGTCTGGCAAAAATGGACGTAGAAATACATTAAGATCTACTTTCTACAAATGAGATATTAAATTCAGGCAACTGCAAAAGTGTATCATATTGGCAACAGGATCAGTGATGCTTTGTGTTATACTCTCTGTGGAAACAAGATATTTACTTTTAAATTAGTTTCCTATTATCAACCTGTTAAGATATCCAAAAGCTTATGAAATAGTATAGCAGGGGGCAATTGCTTGAATTGAAAAAAATAAAAAGCCAAATTACTTATTTATCATTTATCAGCCTCTCTCAGCTGTCAATCTAATTTTCCTGCCTTCACTGATCATATTTTCGCTGTCTGTTCCTTAACAGACTTTGTTTTGATTGCTTCTGTTCAGATTCTGTCTGTCATCTCGGTGTCTAAGCAGACCATATGTTAGCTTGACCCACTACCAAAAAAACTTCAGTCTGAGTTCACTTGAGGAGTTACTGTTCCTATTATTTGAAGATTTATTAATTTTTCAATGGCATCTGGTTCTTTACCACCTGCCCTGAAATCTGCTTTTGTTTTTTTTTCACTGCTGGCAAAAAAAACCAAAGACAATAATTTCTGACGTCAAATACATTCAGAAATAACAACTCTTTATCCTATCATAAGATGGATAATAACAAAAAAGCATCTTTGTGCTGCTAAAATGCATTCTATCTGAGATACACAATGGAGAAATAGTATTATTGCCATTTTGTTGCTTCAGAAGTTGAGCCACAAATGAACAGTCTGATCCAACTGGCCCTAGTGAAAGGATGGTGGTGTAATGAACACTGCTCCCAAGCTTCTAGCTGATGTTGGTAAGCAGTTAAACTTTCTCCCTTAATCTTTGAGACTGCAGAAATCACTCAGCCAGCCTTTGATCTCTGTCCTCTCTGGCACTCTTATGACTGGTGGTAGAACTCACTAATTCATTTGCATCTTCTGCAAAAGCAGGAGAGGAGATTCTGAAAAGGGTTTGGAGATCCCATTTCTGGCTATTTCTAGCTCTGGCCTCGAGTGGAGTGATGAATGACTTTCCTACTGCCAGAACAATGACAGGTCTGTTCACTCTCACTGAATGAGTCACCCAGGAATGAGTGTAAACTGTGGGGTGCAACTTCCTCTCTGCTGCTTTGCAATGTCCTAAGATTTGCATTTTTAGTCATTCAGCGTTTTCCTGACAAACCCCTCAAAGCTTGTGTCTGAACCTTGTCTGTGCGTGAAAACAAGGCCTCTACAGTTTGTGCCCAAATTTGTTTTCTTTATAATGAATTGTCCATTCTCTGTCTTTCATTTCCTGCTGAAACCCTTCTAAATATTACGCTGCATTGAGCTTAGCCCCTCAAATCAGAGTGATTTATGAGAATCATAAATGCTGGAAGATGCCTATGGGAATGCACTGAAGAGAGCCTTGGGGGGACAGAGAAGAATGCTGTGCTAGACACAGGTAGTTATTTTTTGAATAATGCAGAGATGTAACTTGAAAATTCATTCTCCATGAAGTGTTGATCTGGAGATAAATTAGACCATCTATCTCTTTATTGATCAGGGTTCAATAATCATTCCTATATTTTTACTCGACTTTATAATTCCTACCTGTTCCCTTCAACTAGTCAAATGATAAGGAGTGCATTTGTTGAACAATTGTGTTGTTTGTGTTATCTCTCCACTCACTCAGAACTATAACAGGATGTTTATCTACTGAAAAAAACCCTGTCTCTCATTTACTCTGCAAAGCACTCCACTGCCTTCACAGTAACTGTAGCTGCAATTATCATTGTTGGCATCCAGAGATAGTGATTTTTCTATTTACTCTCCATGCCTGGCCCTTGTGAAGTTTAATAAATGAAGTCAGCAGCTACATTATCATTTGATTGACTCATCACCTGATAGCAGCTGCTGAAATATGCAATAAATAAAGGTCCTAGAGGGAAGAAAAAGGATTAGAAAAAAAGTGTTATATGTTTTTTCAAAGGAATCACATTTTTTATTTTACCCTATGTGAAGAAATCTAATTACAGTTTTTCTGCCTTTTTTTTCCTCTTTTTTTAATATTTACTTTCTTCTGCATTTTATGGGAAGTCACCTTTAGGAATTAATTGAAGCAAAATTTAACTCACGATGTAGGACAAAAAGAAAAAAAATATAATGGGAAGAATTGCCTGGCATTTTTCTGAGGTCTTCACTGGCAGTAGCTGGGTAGGGTTTGTGGTCTGTAGAGACATATTAATCCAAAACATGCATCCAGCAACCTACACTAGCAGGGCTGCTGTGATGCTCCTTTGGTGGGTCTTAAAACCAACCTCCCCACAGTGCTGGAAACAGCCCAGCCAGCTTAAGACAAAAGTCTCAGACTTAACAGAAAACAGAGACAGATTCTCTGGAGACAACAAAGCCTTCATAGTAAATAAGCCCTTTCTGTTGAGAATCAACAGAAAAGAATCTCATTTCAGCATAGGGCTGAAGAAAGGCAGAATTTTACAAATTATGCCAAGTATTTTCCTTAATGGGTTTCTTCTTTTAGCCAGACAGAAAACACTATCATGACTAGCAGTGTTTGCCTGGTAATGCTATGTGCTGAGCATAAACTCAGTCTATTCACTACTAGGCAAATTTTAATACCCACCTACACACATGTATGTTTTTCCTGGTACTCCTTTCATTATATTTTTCAAGTAGACAAGTAATAAATTCATTGAAAGAGTTTCACTCACTCATTGTGTTTTAGATTCTCTGTGGCAGGAAAATGCCTGTTCTAATCCTGCAGAGGGTTAATGAGAAATGGGCATAGGCTAAATGGAAGCTGGTGAAAAAAATGTGGATCTGTTTTACTACGAGCAACTGTAATGGCCCCTGCAAGTAGCAAAAGCACACACATTTAGAAAAAGTATTATGCATAGGCATTGCTGTTATTAAAGCCACTAATAATGAGGAAGCATGGAAAACGTTTGTGCCATAGCTGCTTGAACTTTACCCTCTGTAATAGATATATCTTCTGGAGATTCCTGGGCTGCTTGGCAGGATCTTCACAAAATTTTCATTTGTGGAGAAACATGGATAGATATACATGTGCCCCTCCTCTCAACCCCCCAACTCCAAGAAGAGTTGGGGTGGATTTGGATTTAATGGGATTTCTGCTCCTTCCCTTTTGAGACTTTATGTTTGTTTTACTTCTTCATGCTGCTAAGCATATCAAATCCTTTTTTCTGCATGACAGTGAGCACTTAGCCAGTATTTTGCTCATTGTTTCTTCAGTCACAGGCAGCAGCAGCCTCTGCCTGAGAACAGGATGCTTGGTTTTGGACCTGGCACCTCTTCTGCTGCAGGTGCTTCAGCTGGACAAGCTTTGGTTCTTCACTGCTCTGAGAATGAGCTACAGCTCTGGGCTTAAGCCAAAAATGATTGTTATAAACTAAATGTTCATTGGCTTGGGAGGATTCAAAGGCCTTGATTAAACCATAAATCGTTAGAAAAATATTATCCCTTTTCCAAGCAGCACACTCAGAAATGGCCTCAAGACCATCTTTGTATTTGGAGCTAATAATAAATGAATCAGTGATTGCCTGTCCCCCTAGTTGCTCTTATTCTTAAAAACATTAAGCCCCTGCCCTGCTATTCTCAGTTATCCTTCCTTGTCCCTTCTTACCAAAACAATGCACCAGATGTCAATGGTACAAACACGGTCCATAGTATAAATCTACTTTAAATATTCATATTTATAGACACACTATATACGAATATATAAATATATAAAATAAGAGTAAATATTAAAATGGTCCTGCTAGAGTGGGCTTATCACAATAAAATCTAAGTCAGAATGTTCAAAGCAGATTTTGACAGAGCAAATTGCTGCTTCAATCAATTCTTTTTTCCTTCAATGAAATCATGGTACAGTATCTTGTGGTCACTAAACAACTATTAAATATGTTTCTCTTTCAAATGGGGTAGGTTGTGTATTTTATTAAAGGGAGCTGGGCTGTTAAGAAGAAACAGTGTAATTCTAAACAGTGGTCATACTGAATGTTGTCAAAATCACCAAAAATCTACAAGAGCCAGTTGTTTTTCTTACACAAGTGTTTTTTCTTTTATGAGTTTTGGATCAAGTCCATTTTGAAACATTGTCTACTGACACCTCCCTGTTCCAGAGAGAAATGTGCTTGCTGATGAAACAGTCACTTTCTGCCTTTGAACTGAAACTTATACATTATGGATGATCTGATTGAAAATTTTAACATGAAATCCTAGTCAGTTTTATATCAATACTAAAACTGCCATTAAACTCAATAGGGTTAAAATTTCTATCTGGATCCTTGAGGGAAGTTTGGATCAGATTAGAATGTTAAATCTACCCCATTCTAAAAACAGATAGAAAAAAAAAACCTGAGAAGACACATGCCAATAAATTCAAAGTTAACATAACTTTGATGCTTAACTCATCTTGGGAACCTTTATTTTTAGAACCATCCAAGATAAGAAAAAGATGGTGCCTGTTGAGCCTTAACAGGTTTTGTCATTTTGCATTGCAAAGTAACTTAGATCCTAGGATTTATATTATCTGTGAATATCAGTTCCAAGTTTCAAATTCTAAATACTATAAAGCAAGAAAAGCTGCTGAAATATCACCTGTCTTTATGGTGCTGAAACATGCCAGTGATTTTCTGATATGTCAAAAGCAACTCAAACAATACACCAAATCCTAATCAACAGAAGTCATCAGAGCTATTTTTTTATTGCTTTCTACATCAGCTTGTTTTCATAACACAGACATTTCACTTTATGCAGGAACAGATGTATTTGTGACTATTTGCACTGAAATATCCAAACATTACAGTAAAGCAGCAATTTACAGTTGGCTGACTGTGTCTCATCTTTAGTAGACAATTAGTGAACAATGAAAAACTCATTATCTTCTTATTTCATTACAGCCAGGGAAGCAAACAATTAAATTTAGTGGTTTAAAGGACATACAAACAAACAGAAAGCATCTTGACTTCCCAGAAAGAACAATGTCCATCAACAACACTTGAGTGAAATTCATGAAATTCATTAAAGGGGTGTGTTCCAAAATGGAGTTCACCTTAAATGTTTTCTTTTAATTTTCATTTTAGAGAATGATAGAAAAGAAACTTATACATTCACCATCATCAAGATACTTATATGGGCAGGTAATACATATGTAAAATACACATATTTTTGTAACATAGATATATTAGGAATCTAGGCATCTTTGAACTGCTTTAAAATATAATTATTTTCTTTTTTCCTTTCACACATGGTTAGTGTTTGATCTTGACTGTAAAACATGGATCATAGTTTCTGTCTCAGAATCTCTAAATGTTGCTGATATATATTGACCAAATAAATGACCAAATGTTGCCTGAATCTCAAAAAACTCATATATACAGAAGATTTCATATTGTAAAATTACATGGACATTAATTTCAGCATGGAAGTTTAACCAATTTTAACAATTTTGAAATCAGCAGTTTCTCATATTTGCTGTTTTTTCACTCATGCTTATGTTATGAAAAAGAAAGAAATATAAAAGCCAGCTCAGTGAAATCTGGACATGGCATATATTAGTACATAGACATAAGTTCTGTCTCTTCCTCCTATCTCTAGCTTTCCAGTAGTCATTATGTCCATCTTTCCATTGATAAATATCAAACATCTAATTTTCACTGTCAGTATCTAGACATTCATATTTTGCCTGTGAAATATAGCAACTGAGATGATTCACAGATTCAGAGGTTAATCTGCACCAGCTCTTTATCAAATCTTAGTACCTCGTTCCTCACACTTTCTTATGTCATAACCAGTGTAGCTTGAATTTAGAATCCACATGTAGACAAGGATTTTCATGCAATTCCATCGAAATTGAATTTCCCTAAGCTATCTGCTCCTATAGTCCAATGTTCTGGAACGTCTTCAGATTTTTCCCTTTTCTTTTTCTGTTTCATCTGGGGAAAAAAATAAAAATATTTTCATGGGTTTCCTACAGCTCAGGATCTTCTGTAGTATATTGAACTATACATGTCCTGAAGTCCTGATTTGTTGAAGGTTGTTTGATGCCACTGAAGCTAGTTATATTGAACAGAGGCAAAAGGTGCAAAGTTTTTTGCAGCACTGACATAGAACTTCTCTCCATGGCTCAGGATGGTACAGGGAAATGGAAGTTCAAAAGCAAAGGGAGTTGTCAGTTCACTTACTTCATGTTAATGGTCATAAAGAATTGAGAAGGTTGTAGGGATCCAAGTTTCTTTACTTCACCCTTTCATTCTTCAGTTTTTTATTTCACTGCTTAATATTGACTGATCCTGCTCCCTTTTTGCTCTTCAACATTCATGAATATTCTCTTTTAAGATGTTAATTCTATTATTTGAGGACATTTGCTTGTGAGTGGACATCTTGCTGGTATCTTCTTATGCCAAAGATGATGCAGAATCTTTTAATTCCATTTTATCCTTCCCCCTCACTTTTCCCTTATTTTCATAACATCAGCAGCAAAAACTGAATGTTGAATTTTGTTGTCATTTGTATTTAACATTCAGCCTGACTAACTATAAAAAAAAATCACATAAAAAATCACAACCACTTAGAGTTATAAAGCATTAAGCTCTTGGGTTAAAGGATATACAGAAAGGTATAAGGTGCTAATACAGTAAAAGTTCTTTACTCCTTTAAATGAGAATGTCTAGGTGAAGATCTAAGAAAAAAAATCAATGCAAGCATCTAATTTCATCTACTTTTCCCTATGGTAATCAGAGGAGAGAACCAGCATTGGGAAAGTATGTTCTTCTGTGTATTCCACAATGGATAAATCTTCCTCTGTCAGGGCCTATGGGTATTGAGGGAAGACAGACAATCCTCTCTCTGCTGCAGTTATAGGCAGAGAATGGCTGATTAGCTTTAGCTGGGTGCACAACTTTCTGGTAACAATAGACCAGGTGAGGTGAATCCTTATTTAGTGATGAAAGAGCAAGTATGAATTTATGTATGAATGGTATGAATGGAGGGACACACCATGACTCTACACTATCTGGGGAGAAAAAGCAGATCATTGCACAGGGTAGTTTTTAATAACACCTGTATCAGGTTTACATGGTACTGAGGAGAACGGATTAGATGAACGTGTGAGATGTCTTCCTTATCTCTGGACTCCAGGCTTTATTTTTCTTTTTTTTGAGTGACAAAAAGCCAACAGCAATTGTTTTGAAGACAGATACAAACATCTGAGCAAAAGCTAATGAAAATTGCACTGATTAGAGCTGTTCAAAATCCCTGATCCATGGAAAAGGTTGATATTCTGACTCATGTTTTTTTTGCAAAATGGGATGAGAATGGTCTAAACATCAGCAATTTTCAGGGTAATATTTCTTCATGAATGCTGTAATGAAGAAAAAATATTTCCTTTTGAAATAGCTGTATTTTTAACATTTCAAAACAGCATTTGAAACATTTCCTCTTAATCTCAGGTTTTCACACTTACCACACATATTTTTTGCATGTATATATATATGTGTGTGTGTCTGCATATGTATATTTAATGTTGGCTGTTTCCTTTTAGAAGAAAATAATGATTTCAAAAATTCCTACATTTTTCCATCAAACTTCTTTGGTGACTGCATTTGGTCAGTCAAAGTAACAGCACACCATCCCATGTCCTAAAGGACATATGGACTGTTCAGTCCCATGATAAAAAGAGAGCTGCTTAAAACAGAAACCTACAGGAAGCAAGTCACAGTTTGGTTGTGAAATCCTTCTTCATAGTGACTACATATCACTATTTTTCATTTGCTGACATAGGACAATCAATATTGCACATGAAAACTTGCTAGAATTATCATTGATAACAAAACAAATGCAAATAGCAATTTTATTAATACTGTGTGCTCCTAGCACTTTCATGGCTCTTTACACTAAAATAAGAAGCCTTTTATTTCAATACAGATGTACAGATATATTTATCTGCATGGTGTACTCAAAAAAATGTTTTTAAATCTTAAATACAATCCCATGTTAAAAATCCAAATGTAAATAGACAACATTATTAAGAAAATACTTTTTTTAAAAAATAGTTTAAAACAAGTCTTTCAAGTAATACTTATAAGAGGAGGAAGTTTTATAGGTCTCTATAGGTAGTAATAGATACAAGTTCAGGTTGAAAGACCCCAACATGCACATTTGCAGTTTGTGAAATACTGCCACCTTCTCAGAATTAATTTACTGGCTGTGTTCTGGGATACAAAACCCATATTTTGTTTTAGAATTGGTGGTGTAGCTTTTTGAAATGATCATGAACATTGTTTCTAGATCTGTTTGAAGCTCCTCTCTGAAGCTAGATCCTGGTGTGAATATATAAGAAACTGCCAAAGTAAAACTGAAAAAACATTTTGGATATTAATAGAAGTTAAGGATCCACTTTCATAGTAAGTATTTTCAGGGTCTGAAAGAATTGTGTCACTATTATATTTAATTGCTTGGGTTTAAAGAACACAGAGAATACTTTTTAAGCTTCCTGGCTTTATGTCTGCTTTGTTTATTTGGAGCCTGTGTATTTTAGTATATGCAGTTTCTGGCTCTGTTTAATACCTAGGACACCAATGACCCCCTTGGCTCAGGCCACTGGCTGGAAATGCAAAAGAATATCATTAAAAATACAGCAGGAAATCAATTTGGTGACTTTACATTACTTCATAATGGACATTTTTGCCTCTAGATTATGCCAGAATGTTTCTGAACAAAAGAACATCCTGTGAAACCCAAATTGTAACTGATCCAAAGCCCATAAATGGCAATTTTAAAAAGTTACTGTTTTTATTGATATTTCAATGCACACCTCCATGCTTCAACCACCACAACTACATTAGTGTATTTCAAAAATGGCAATTTGAAACAAATGGACAACAAATTTTAGTATCAGAAAATAGTCCCACATAGTAATATATGCATGTTTTAAATTACTATAGTGGGTTGCCAATTTATTTAATGCAAAAATCCATAAGAAGGCAGGCTCTTATTGCCTCTCCTTGAAAGAAAGTATTAACCTGCATTGTGACATTGTAAAGAAAACCCCATGAAGTAACACCATGTACACTTTTTCAGATATTTTTATTTCAGAGGAAATATATTTATAAAGTCAGAACGGATTTATTTGATACATGTTTTCCCCATCACACCATTTCAACATCCAGCTTCTACTGGAGAATTAAGAGGGTGTAAATAGCATAGCAGACATTTCTGTTGTTGGACAGACCTAAAGAGTTTGCAGTGGCTCTCAGTGCCTCAAAGGTTCAAATCACTCATTCAAAAGAATAAAAAATAACAACATATACAATCACAAATTGTTCTGACTTGTGGAAGTGAGTTTTGTCAGGAACCTCTGCCTAATAATGTTCAGATTCATCACAATATTTGGGTGCTAATCAAGAGTGCATCACCAAAATTAATAGGCATTTTCTTGCTTTATTACTCTGATTCTACAGAAAATAAGAATAGTCAAAGAATAAAATGTAATTTCCTGTATTATTTTTCCTTTTTTCCAACTTCCTTGACATTGATTTGCTAAGAGTTGAAGAAGAGTACACTAGACCTCTAAGAAAAGTAATTTTGTTCAAAGAACATGAATACAAGACAAATTCCTTCAATAACTGCTGGGAGCTTAGGAGAAAACAAAGGCCTGTACATTTTAGGACTGAAAGTCCTTCTGATATGATTGTGCAGTTGAGCTGGCAGTCACAGGTTGGGACTCTCTCATCCCATTCTACAGCAAATTGTCTGTGAGTGCCCTTCCAGCACTCACACGGATCATACGCAATGTGAAAACTGTTTTTCCTAACTACACACTCATCCAAAGTAGCATCTTCCCTGCAGCCAAGCTTAAACAAATCAAGGACCAGATTCTTCTCACTCATCTACAGTGAAGTCATCTGTGCTTTCCTAAAATCAAAGGAAGTTTTGCTTCAAAGATGGATGCACCTTGTCCAGGAAATCCTCTTGAAGTGGAGGACAATCTGCAATTTCATGCAAGGACAATGATTCTTTGTTTATCTCAAAGAAAAGATATCCCTTAATTAGATCAATGACAAACAAGATTACTCATACATGTATATACATGCCTGAAATCCAAGGATCCAGGTTGAGGCTTTTTTTCTGTAGACATTGCAGAGTGTTAGGATGGGGGGCTGTCTCATTTCATTTTGCATTTTCATCACATAACAAGAATAAGGGTTTTATAGGGTATTGTTTACACAAATAGCTGTCAGCCCTGCAGACAAAAGGAGGACATGCTTCATACAGTCTGTGTTGATGAAATGCTTCCTTTTCTACTGGGTCAGTTATGGTAGGAATAGACTTCTTTGCCTTTGGGAGTGGTCCTTCAGCCTTGCTCCAGCATCAGTCTCTGCACAGAATCAAGAGCTTGGTGCAGGAGTTGTGCTGAGGCTTTCCTCTGAGACCAGAGTTGAAAGTCTCTGCTTACATGCTGATTTGGGGTGTGAGCAACGAGAGAAAGATTATAGAAAAATCTAAATAAAGTATCTTAGTTAACACCATAGTTTGAAAAAGTGTAGCCAAAAAAATTAATTTCCTTCTTTTTCTGAGCATATGAAGATAGTACCTCTGAAATACCATATGTAGGAATGCCACAGAAACAACTGTGTGCCTTTGGTTGTTCCCATATAAGCAAGAATTTCAGATTTTATTTTATGTTATTTACTAATTTTTTTCTCTTGCTTTAACTTTCTTAATATTAATTTTCATACCAAAATAAAAAGATAATGGAACTGAAGAAGATAGCGCACAGTAGAAATAAGAATTCTATTTTCTTTTCTTTGTAACACAGTTCTGTCTGTAGCATTTTAGCTCTCATGTAAGCAGATATTTCTAATCATCTCTGCAATCTGAGTTGTGGTCTGGGAGTCAAACAACCCCAGGAGAAATAATAAGAAAGCCACAATCCAGCACCAGGCAAACAAGGACTACAGTTGTAATTCTCTTACCAATCAGAAGTGCAACCATATAAGCACATATACAGAGAAGCACTGCCACTCTCTCTGTTGTAAATCCAGGATTTCTGTCATACAATCCTTATTTGTAATGATAGCCATTTCCTTTTCCCATGTATTCTGGCAATTGCAGCATTCCTGCCCTGGGCTACTGATAGCAGTGGATAAACTGGTTAAGATGAAATTAGAACTGATCTAATTTTTCACATCAGTCCTGAAATGCATTGGTATCCATAACTGTAAAAATGATAATTTCTTTATTTTTCTGTATTTCCTAGTGGTTCAGAAAAAAGAAAATAAAACAACAACCAAAAACACCTAAAAGCCACCAAAAAACTCAACAAAACCTCAAAAACAACAACAAAAAACCAAAACCACGAAAACAAAATCAAAACCAAAACAAAAACCCAAACAAACAAGCAAACAAACAAAAAACCCTTAAAAAATACACAAACAGAACCCCAAAACCAGCAAACACTGAAAACATCAGAAGGGCTCAAGCAAGTAAAAAATGAGATTTCCAAGATTTCACAGGTTTGATCTGAACACCTTTTTTACAAGAACATTCAGAATAAAACTCACCTATCTCTGTTTGTAGGGATACAGTTATTTTTAAATGAATGAATTTGTAAATATTTTTTTTTTTAAACAATAAAACCTTTAGGAGTCAGTTTCCTAGTAGCTGATGAGTTTTGCATTAGGTGTTTCTGGAAGTCCAAGGACTGTCTCTAGAAGCAAAATGATTGAGAATCCAGCTGTTCCAATATAGGATCTGAAAGTAATACTTTGCAAAAATGCTTATTGTCAGCTGTTACCTACCTATTTTTAGAACTGAACATTGCTACCAAAGGTTGTTCTCATTCCCAACATTCCTCTGCCTAAGGGTATGCTCATTCCACATTCCCAAGGTATGTTTGCAGCTCAGGTAGTTATATTTGCTTTAGATCTAATTTAGCAAGTGCAGGTAGGAAAAAAATGAAAGAAATGCTGGGAGTCTGATAATCAGCACTGGGATTCTGGGTACTTTCTTGGCTTGCTACCACCTCACACTCCATTGCTGCATTGTCATGGCTACAGCTGCAAAGTAAATGATGAAACTTTTAGTGCCTTAGTCCCCCTTCAGGGACTCTGATCTGCAGAGTAGGTAGACACCCACTTCTGTCCCTCCCTGGCAGAGACTATGAGTGAGAGTGTTCCTCTGTTTTGATCAGAACCAGAGATTTGCAGTTGTGAGTGGACTGGATAGCCAAGAAACCCACCCAAAACATATTATTTCATAATATTTTGAAGCACCTACTTGAGCCATAGAGCATCAACACATCCAAACAGTGGCTGAAATGTGAAAAGCTGCAATTTCTTCCTGAAAGAGTTGCACCAATGGACAGATCACATAATGACTTTTCTCTTTAGCTGTGGTTTTAAAGAACGGTTCCTCAAAGTCAAGCAAGGAGAAGTAATCTTGCCTAAGAAGGATGTGAAAATGAGATTGCATCCAAGATTCTGTCCCTAAAAATAGCTGCAGAGAGCACCAGCAAGAGAAGAGCTCGAGAGGGAAGGGGAATTTCACATTTGTTCTGCATCCTCCCATTTCCTCTCCTGTTAAGTGGATATTCTTTTCAGAACTTGGTGCTTTCAAGCTTATTTTGGGCACTGCTCTTCTTTTGATAGGGAGAGCCAAGAGCCCAGTACTGTCAGGAAGGTTTCCTCCCACACACTATTAAGATGTTGCTTCCTGTCTTTCCACTGAAAGGTGCACACTATGACCATGGAGCTCATGGTCTGGCTCAGCATTTTTATTATACCATGGTGCTGGTAAAAGCTCTGAGGGCACCATTGGAAATACAGAGATCTCACTGTCCCATTTCTCCCTTCACATTCCCAGGCCAAAATGATCAAGCAAGTCAGGATTTTCCTGAAGGCCAGGAGACTTTTCCTCTGAAAGCCACTAGATGATCCAGAGCTAATTCCTGACTCTTCTTTCTCATGCTTCATGGCTCACTATTGTTAATTTAGTCCATTACATTTGAAAAGCATTAGTTAGCTCTTGATTATGTTTGGTTCCTGAGGCAGAGGCACAACTCGTGGTTAGTTAAGACCTGAAAGCACTGCTCTAATTAGCACTCCAGCTGTGCAGAAGGGTGCTTTCCTAGGCATGGAGGGAGGCAGATGGCTTTTGCAGAAAGAGATGTGACGTGCTCTTCCAGAGGCAAAAGCTTGTATTAAGTACCTTTTAAAATGAAGTGTCTCCTTCTCTGCAGATTCCCCCCTCTTTTCAGGCACTGCCAGGTGCTCTTCTGTGCTTCAGTGCTGAGTCACGCAGCCTCTGCCTACTCCAGAGTGCCAATGTCGCCATCTGACTAAATGACGCATCACAGTTGGACTGAAGATATCTCCAGTTTTTTGGAGAAACATAAGAGACGGTAATTTTATAGCCCAGCCTGGTATTTATAATTCTAACTTGACTCCTAAGAAAAGGGAAATGCCTGCCTCTACAAGTCTGGCTTTCCTGAGGTGTTACTGGAAATGTGAGCATAGCTGCAGTGGAATAGAAGGGTGTTTTCTGTGTTAGTCAGTGACTTGGGATATCTGCATTGTATTCCTGTCTGGAATCAAGCCCCTAGTACTATCCTTGGCAAGTCATTCAGCATCTCAGTGGGTCTGTTTCATGTCTGTGAAATGGTTTCCCAAATATATCCTGTCCTTTTAGTCTGTTTTGGCTATTTAAGCTGACAGCCCCTCAGCAGGAAGCCAGGCTATGGCATATTATTAACTCAGCACCTAGTCCAGCTGACCATTATTTCTTGCTTCTATCCAGTACTGCAGCATAAAGCAATAATTATGTGCCTATTCCAAAGCTGTATTAAAATGGTGTCTTAAAAAATGAGTGCTTTAAGTGCTCCTTGAGGATTTAAAGCATGCTTCTTTGTGGAAATGCATTAAGATGCTGCCTTAAGAGTATCTTTTATTCCTAGAAGACTGCTGTTTTCTTTCACACAGAGAATGAAATGAGCTTAGAGAATGACCCTACTGATCAATAGTTTTTCCAGCCATTGAATCACTGGATGTTGATTTTGTCTTTTATTTTCTTCTCTCCTTATCTCCCCCTCCCCAAAGTCTAAGTTGAACTTGCAAAGAATGAGTGATTGATCTCTTCATACAATTATGATGTTCTGGGGAAGTCTTCAGCAAAACATCAAATTCCTCCAAAAAACATGAATAAAATAATTTAAGCATTATACTCCTTAGCATCAAAGGAGGCAAAACTAATTTCCATGTAAGAGAGAGGGCTTATGGTATAATGAGAGCTACAGAGCAAGTCCTTCTGCAGTGGGGCAATAAGGTGTGAATAGGTGCACTTTTATGGGATACAGAAGCAGGATGCACACCATTTTATGGAAATTAAACATCCTGCTTAGGACTATGAAAACTAAGCCACTTTTGCTTTAGGTGTGGTGTGGTTTCTTGTGAGACTTTACATCATTCATTACAGGCCACTTGTACTCTTAGCATATCATACTCTGCTTCCTAATCTCAATTTTGAGAAACACATGAAGACATTATTTTATATTATGTTCTTCAGTCTCTCCCCTTATCCCTGCTTCACTGAAGGAAGGATTAGTGGATAATATCACAGATTTCTGGAACTCTCTGTATAACTGAATAGGAATTTTTTTTCTTTAAGACATGGTATCAGTCTCTGTAAACTAAAATGGATTGTGATTACTCTTACTTGACATTTTGGAGATTTTTGACCTCGTAAAAATTTTGATTATTTGGTTTATTTTATTTTTTAGTTTATATTTTTCATCTAATGAAGATTGAAGCAAGCTATCAGTGTGAAAACTGGAGTTTTTCCCTCCTTATTCATCCAGGCAGTTGTTTTGTCTTTTAAATTATCCTAGTAAGTAAAAGTCCCAAACATTTATAATCATCATCTCCCTCCTCTAGATCTGTTATTTTACTCCTCACATGGCTTTTTCTTTCCATTTGATTACTCTTTTCACTACATTGGTCATCCATTTGCTTCTTCCCCCCTCCAAACATATTTATTGCTAGGTAGCTCACAGCCCTTTGGGTATACATTAATTTACCTAGGAACACTTTCCATTTCTCCTCTGTGTCCTTTACCTCTGTTGCCTCATTCCATTGATTTCAGTGAGCTCTTCTTGCATGTCTACACAAATTAACTCTGCTGAAATTCAGTGTCTTTATTTATAATTTTTTTTTTTTGTTCTTTTTATGGCCCATATTACTTATACCATACATTCTCCTTCTTTCATCTACCATCAATTTGTGTTACAGTAAGGTAATCACAAATTGCCTCCCTCCTACAATTCTTTTTGATCATTTGCACACTGCACTTTATATAGGAAAAAGGAAAACCACCTCCAAGAAACTGCGGACCAACTACTGGCTTTCTTTCCATAGTAGTAGGATTGGTTTAAAAAGTTCTCATCCATTTTTTAAGGGTAAGCAGTCCTTTAAAAAAAAGTGTTGTGGGTTTTCAGAATGCATGTATTTAATTTTGGAAGTTTTGGTTTTGGAAAAAATAATTTTGAGATAGTTTGCAAACACAAACAAAATCAGTGTACTATGGGAAATATAAACAAAATAATCTCAACATAATAGGAAAAATAAAACAATTTCCTGACCAATTCACTGTCCTTGGACATAAACTGGCTTCTCCTGAAGATTTCAGTACATCATTATTTATTGAGAATATTTTCAGTGATATTTGCAGATTTTCAGGTAACATAAAAATAACCTCCAGGGAAGATCCTGAACTGGTGACACTCTGTTCTGTTAAACAAATGGAGGTTTTTTGCTTGGGGAGCTCTGGCCTGTGGTAATCCCACCTGTGAATCTTACAATTTTAGGTTAACCTGATTTTGATATTCTCTCTCACCTGATATAAATGTAACCTTTGGCTGTAGGGTAGAAAATAAAAGAATTAGTCATGATGTCTAAAGATGAAACTCCTAACTGAAGATTTCTATATGTTTGTGAAGCTCCACTATTACTGGAAATATTTCTTCAGATCTGGATGAACTGTCAGGTGATAAGACAGATTACTCTGTCATGGATTCTGTTATTGTCTGGCTATTGACAGACAGGACATAATTTATCACCAGCAAGGATTGGTGAGATGAGATGTTTCTGAGGAGCTCAATTGATTTCAGGCCCATCGAGTTTAGGTTATGTAGTGGTTTAGCTTCCTAGCTGTTCTTCCCTCCACTAAAATGGTATTACTTTGTGCCATCACTTTGGATCATAACTCTGGACTTGTGTTCAGACTTGTATTTGGTTTACCCAGAGATATCATGACATTGCAGCCCCAGAAGAAATCAAATCCAAAGAATTCCTCTGCTCCTGGGGACTGTGCTGAGGGAGGTCATTCTTGACCTCAGAGGGTGGGGGGAAGCACTCGGATCCAAAGAGATGGCCCTCCAGCAAATTCACGCAGGTAGAAATGGATAACCCTCTCTCCTGCCTTCTCAAATAAATTAGTCACCTTATTCATGCCTCTCTGATGCTCCTTTCCAGTTGATTGTTGTTTCTTCCCCTGCTTGTCTATGAACACAATTTGGTTGAATTTTCTCTGCATCCTAGCTAGAGACTTGATCACTTTATATGTATTTGCCAACTTTTGAGTAGGTTCTCACTGCAGCTGTATTTTTCTTCTCTCTCGCTCTTTGCCTGTGCATGGGCTCTCCTAAGGACACTATGTATTCATTATGAGCTACCTGCACTGTAACTCTCAATTCTCCAAAGCCCAAATGTATGACTCAGGCTTCTGAAATAAGTGAGAGAGACCTAGGGCAAGGTACATAGCAAAAATAGCAGTGGGAATGATGTGAGATTATTAGATACATATATTTTTTTTAATTAGAGACAGTCCCAAACCAAATCAGTCATTCCCAATGCACTGAAGTGTTGGGCTAGTTTGATATGAGATCTGGGTATGAACTTTGCAGTTCAGCCTCACCTCTAATTTTAATATTTATACAGTTTTCTATAAACTCACCTCTGAAGGTCAAAACTGAGAGCCAGTTATCTAAGCAGTGTAGGATTTTACAGCCACCTTTTGTGGAGCACCAAACAGCTATATGGTAAAAATGATCACTGTGTTTTATCTAGCTCATTAAACCAATCAGAGTTTTTAATGTGAGCCTCCTATTGTGCTACAGTAACATTGTGAGATGCCCTGATGAAGAGGCAGCACCAAGTGCCCACTGAGTCCCACAAATCCGTGCATCCAGTTGTGACTCAAAGTCATAATGAAACTTTAATTTTCTTGTTGGTTCTGCCTGTGTTAGCAAAAAAAAAGGAGAGTGGAGCAGGGGTGATTATAGGGGAAAAAGAGAGTGTGCTCAATATGAAATGTAAATAAAAAGCAGAGAAAGATTATCCAGGTTTAGACTATTCATGCCAAAAGAGATATTTGGGTGGAATATTGTGTCCCTTCCCTTTCCTGAGTTACAAAGGTTACAGAGGGTCTGGAATACCTAGGATTGGTGCAATGCATGCAGCTGACTGGGCTGCAATAAAAAATTAATCAAGTAGCAGTCTCTTTTCTGCTATATTTCACAGTATAGCAAGAATATAGCACAGTACAGCAAGCAGCAAGGCTGCTTGCCTTCAGTTCTCATTCCTTGAGTGCATTAGGATGTGTCTGGGCTCTGCTGCAATGTGGAGAATAAAAAGTCTTTCTAGGAACTTACTTGCAGATGTGCTGGTTGTCCTTCTGGGGCTGTCTGTGGTTAGGGACATCTAGAGGAGCAGGCCTGTGTTCTCAATGTCAGAAAGGTGTTACAGGATTTTTCACCCAAAATTGCTGCAGGCAGAATTCCAATGCTTGAATGATTGACCATGACTTTAAGTTTGAAAAAAAGAAGGAATGTGGTGGGAAAGCAAATTTCAAAGCCAGAAGCTCAGCTGAAGCGATTTGATTAGGAGATAATTCTTTCAGGATTTGGTGCCTTGTAGGTGACCTTAAACTTGACTCAGGCACTCAGTTTAGACCTCACTGTGGCTTCTGCTGTTTCTCTTATTTGTATGTGGTGAGCCTACACCCCTTTTTGTCAGAAGCTATTCAGAAGATGAACGTGCTGAAGATTTCAAATCATTATGTTTCCCTATCCATAAATGTAAGAGAACTGCTTTCAAAAGACACTCTAACCTTCTCTATGCCCTTCTAGCAATATTTTCAAATTATTTTGCAAGTATCACTATGAGGCAGTGGCATGAAACCATGATATTCTTATTTAGTTAAAACACCCTCAGCAGAGTGAAGGCTTCAGAACACGGACCATTAATTTTATGTAATATCTCTGACATTTTATGGCTTGGTGATGAGGTTTGTTTGCTTTCACTTTCCATGTGCAGGTGTATTTAGATTTGTGAAGTATTTGTATGCACTGCTATGTATTTGTGCACACACCTGAAGTGTGTATGTGAGCATCCATGTGCCACACATTTTCACAATATCTCCATTAGAATGTTCAGTCGATTTTAAAAACGTGGTGCTTCAAGAAACATTTCTCCACTTCATCTAATATCAGTAGTTTTCAAATCCCATTTTTAAAACACCCTTTTTTCTTTGCTTGTACTTCTTAATTCCCCTGTCCACCTAATACTGTCTTTTTAAATTGTACACATGTTTTAATATGCCAACCTTCTGATGTATTCCCAGGACTCCTGCCTGTGCTATATAGCAGAGATTGCTATGCATTTGTTATTATTAAAAAGGGAAAAACAAGCCACTCTTCTTCCATTATATTCCTTTTCTTCTTTTTTGTAGAAAATAGTTGTAAAATATTGGAAATTCTTGAGAAAGCTCTAAGATGAAGTGGGGTCTTGCATACAGCAACACAGAAGAAATTGTTCCATTACAATTCCTTGCATTTGTACCACTGTCACACAAGCATAAGAAATGTATGACCCCTAAAAAAGACAATTAATTCAGCCAAACCTGCAACAAATAATTACCTTTTTAGCAGTTTGAATGAGGTGAGAAAATCTTAGCATCCCTAGACTCAAACCCTGATATTATCATCCATGACTTGCTCAATATTTTTTCACAAATGAAAATAGATTGGAGGATTAAACATTCCAGTCACAACAATTCAATCAGAATAATTTATTTATGAGTCATTTTTCAAAACACTCAGTGTATATTTCCCCATCTATTTCCTTGCATGCACTTTGAGGCTTCTGATATTGTAAACACTGCATGTATTATCATTTAGTGCAGAGGAATTTGCAGTGTCTGAATTTAGGAATTGGAAGTATCTTTCATTTTTACTGCTTGAAAAAAATTGCACAGTATTTAAAATGTATGTTAATTATATGCAAAGAGAATCAAAAGTTGACGTGTTCATACAGTGAGAATGTGTGGCCATTCCAGGATGTCTGAATTTATGTCAACTGTTCTCTTGTAGTTTATTTTAAGTTTATTGCAATGAATATCCATATTAGATTTCTCACACCATCATCTATTTTTTGCCTGTCAAAAACCTCTCCTGATTATCTACCAATCTTTTTCTTGATGTCCTTGGGTGACAAGAGCAAATAATGGTATTAAAAAAAACCTCTTTGATGCCTGAGCTAGTTCTACCCTCTTCAGGCCAAAATCTAGCAGTCACTATAAATCCTTCAGGGTAAGATTCCTGCTCTGCCTGCTCTGTGGATCACCTGCCTTCCATGGATGATGAGTGGGTTCTCTCCATTATACTGTCAATTGATTTATTTCTGTTTTAACCACATTCACATCCTCAGTTCCTGATATGTTGTAAACTTTATAAGTCTATCCCTAATCGTTCAGCTCTGGATCAAACCAATCTTCAGAAACAGGGAAAGGAAGGAGCTGTACCCCAGAAATGGGTTTATGGATATGTCCCTGAAAAGTGGCACTAATGGCAGTGATTTGTGTCCTCACCTACTGTGTGTTCCTGTTCCCACATATCCTTCTCAGTTGTGCCCCAGCAACTTTGCATGGGACTGGGCAGAGAAGTGAGTAATGGAATTGATCCAACATAAAATTGAACTTCTAAAAAAAAAGTTATGAGTATTTTTAATATGGATATGTGTTCCTGGCTAGTTCATTTCCAGCCTCCAAAAACATCTATTTAATATGTATACAACAGCATAAAGAATGGGTGGCACAGGAGTGAGAATAGGTATGCATAAAGCTGGGGAGGATGCAGCATAGGATGGCTGTTAAACACTCTTATGAAAAATGTCCTTGGAATCTTGACTGTACATAAAAAGAAATAAAGTACAGCCCTCTGCAAAAACTTTTAAAAAGGTGTCACTAAACATACAAAGAAAGGAGGAAACTAGATGAGGAGAAGAAACTTGAACAAGGTGAGAGACTATGGATCAGAAAAGATATTACACTGCAAAAGAAGCTTTTCAATTGAGGTATTGCGTTGCTTTCTCTGTTTCTAGTCTTCTAAGCTTAAGAACTGATTTCTGTATTGAATCCATTTCTAAAGAATACTCAGCATCTCTTCCAAGCTATATATTTAACTTTAATTCTGAAAACATCAAGAAAGAAATATTGGCATATTGCAACAGATCAATTTCCACCTACTTCTTGCCCATGAACAGAAGCAGAGTCTCATTATGGCTTGCTGATATGGGGTTCTTCCTCCAGAGCCTTTCCAGAGACTGTTAAGCATTTTGTTCCTTGTCTCAGTGCTGCATTCTCAAGAGTCAGGTCAGACCTGTCCTTTATTTGCAGTACTTTGTAGTTGCATTGCATACATGCAAATATACATATATGAAACTTTATATTTAGAGAGAGAAAGGTCATAGATTCACTGAATACATTACATAGGAAGTTATGAAACTGGCCCTGCTTTAAGCTGGGTGGAGTGCTTTGAGATGACCTCCAGTGCTAGATTTAAAATTAAATGAATTTACTTAGATAATGATTTTGTTTGAAATATACAAATATATGATACCCATTTTAAACACACACAGCCCTATATCTGCCTTAGCTTTTTAACTATTTGAAAATATCAAGTGCCCAAACTGGACTAGAATGTTGCAATTCAAAACAGTTCAAGGGGATGATACATAAGTGTCTATTCACCTTTTCAGCTGAGGTCTTCAACACACTCACACAGATTTTAACACATAGTTATATTATTCTGAAGAGACAGGTTGCAGTCTAGTGCTTCCTTTTTTAAAAGGTTTCCAGTGACTTTTCTGTTCAATTTCTTTGGATGCTTGCTACCTGCACTCACCCAGCTCCCTTTTAGATCTTCAACTGATAGATTTGTAGCAAGAAGAAATGAATTTTACATTGAGAGCAAGAACTGCTTAAGTTGATAATGATTGCATTGATCATAGCAGCTGAATAACATATTTACAGCTGTTCAGGCATTGATAGTTCCTTGCCTTTGTATGAAACCATAGTGCTCATAGACAAGTAAGTTTTGAGCTATTGGTTCTTGATTCAGATTTCATTTCCCACAAGCACCAAACTGGCATACCCCTATTTGTTGTAACAGATATTTTCCATGTTTACGTCTGTGTGTAAGGGGCCAATCCATCCTTTGTGATTTTTACAGCTGCCATATATTAATATGTGCTGTATCTAGCTTGTCATTTTCTTTATCCTTTGCTCTCTGGGTTTATGAGTTACATCTCTGCATAAAATGTCATCATATAACATTGTGCTTTAAAAAGCCTGTTACTTATTAAGAGTGTGAGTTTACGCTGCAGGAGACATTTTATTTTCCCACTAGGAAAATGAAAATGTCATTGAGGTCTAACCAGACCCCCGAGCATTTCAGGCAGAAGAAAATTGTTTTTAGGATTCCCTGCAGGACCCAGTAGCCTTTGTGCACGTACTGTATGTCTGAAATACAGTTTCCCCTCTTTCATCTCCCTCCTGTCTTCCTAAAGAAGCAATGACGTGATATTGCACCTTAAGGTTCTTAATTCCACTGTATTACTTTGCTTGTTGAAAGATGTGACACTGGAGCAATGTAATTATCCTGGCAGAAGTCATCTCTACATTTTTAGCTGCTGCTTTAAGAGCTAACTTGCAACCTGAGGCATAGCCCTGAGCAAGGGATCATGCATAAAATGTTCCCATTTCTTGTCCTTCTCTTAGAGTAACTCAGAGGCAGTTTAGGAACATGCCAACATTTTCCCACTCTGCCCCATTTAGATCATATCTGGTTCTCTACAACCAGCTGTGTTGGGTGCAGATCCCTTTCAGGGCTCTACCACTGACTCTTTTCCTTCTTCATGCTGTGAAAGACTGGAAATGGAATTACTTTTGAGACTGGCTTCATTCACTGTTATCCTACAAGTCTCTGCTCTTAGGTCACCTTGCTTCAAGTCCTGCACTCCTCTGGCAAGAAGGAAGCATTTGACACTTCACTGCTGAGCTTTGGTCATATTTATATGCTCTGAAGGCAGAGAGGAAACAGTCCCATCCTCTAGATGATATTCTGAACTTGAATACTACCCTTGTTCCAGCTGAAATAAAAAATACACAAGGCTTTCAAAAGTCACCATGAAAGCTGTGGAGCTTGCAAATTCACAGTTCTTCTTTGGAATCTTCTCTGTCTTGGGTTAGAAGACCCGACTTGGAGAGGAAAGCCCGTGAATTATTTTGTTTTGCCTATTGCTGTCCCTGAGATAAGATGCTCACTGCAGTGATAGATTTTTAGCAGCACAAAGATGCTTGGATTTATCAGCCAAAGAGGAAGATGTGCTGCTGTGGTCCTGCCCAGACACTTAGCAGCATTTAAAGCTTTTTCAAAAACACTAAAGAAGGGATAAGCTGGAATTTCTGTGTCTGCATTGGGGTTTCTTGTTCTTCATGGCTGAAAATGGAGCCAGTGGACACTGTACATCCCCTCTACAACTGAGTGGTTCCTCTGAGAACTTCCACCAAAAAAGTTGGCAACATTTCACTTTATGAAGACTATATAATGGAAGTGGAGAAATGACTCACAGGCATTTTTCTTCAATACTGTGGAGAATCTATCTCATAGTGGGTATTAATTTCAAAAGTAAAAGATGTGAAGACCATCAGAGTTAGAGCTAGTAGAAGTTATGGAATGAACTTTTCTTTTTAATTTAAAAATACATTTTTATACTCAATTCCCCATAGAAAAGTTTGGTTCTGCTTTGTATTTCCTGATTTAATTCAATGAATTATCTCTACGTGAATTATATTTTCTGGTTGCTTTTTTGTGTGGGTGTGAAGAAAGATTAAAAATGGTTTAAGAAATTCTTCCTGCTGACATTTCCCACAGATTTTCATGCTATTTTTGAGTAATTCTCATCTGTGCATTTTGTACCTTGCATATATATTTATGAGGAATCGTATTTTTAAACTAAACATTTTTTTTTCTGAAGACTGGATTGAACTTAAATTGAAGCTTAAATTCAAGTTATTAATCTTATCCACCAGAGCAGTTAATGAGATATTTCCTAGCAAAAGTAAAAATGCAAGAATTTGTTGACTCATTCTTGCCTTCCAGGTGTCTTGCCAAACCTGAGGCAGGTTTTCTGAGCATCTCCTGCAAATCCAGGAATGCAGAGCTTGCTCCAAGAATTCATCTTGGATCAAGCAGACAGGTATGGGTTTCTGGGTTATTGCACATCAATTTAGGGTTTAGGAAGCCCTGGAAACCTGGGTCAAATGAGAACTGGAAACCAATTTCTGATCCTCAGAAAAACATTAATTCCACTGAGCAACTCTTGCAGTGTATATATATCTGTTTCCTGAATAAGCATTTTCAAATATGTTTATTCTTCTTCAAAATTAAGTTGAATAATAATTTTAGTAATAATAGCAAAATCATCAGAAGCTGAGTTTTTTCCTCTTTGCCTTGCTCTATTGGGACTCATTCAGAGTTACGCTATTGCATACATCATTTGACTGCCCTGCAAAGTAGGAGGAACAAAACTAAAACTCAAGATTTTTATTTCTTTCTAATTCATTAGAAAGTGCAATGAGCATTAATAATTATCAAATAATTCTCTATTTTTGACTTCTTCCAAACTGAAACAAAGTCAGACTTTAGAGGACAGAGACAATTGTTTGTGAAACAGAAAAGCAGGTCAGATCATTTGAAAGAACAATGAACAGTTTATGAATTTATATTTTTCAAAGATGTAAATATATTTAGGAACATCTAATGTCTTTTATTTTCCTTTCAAGTTTGCAACCTGAAGACACAGAGATATCTAAGTTCAAAATATTTTATTTCATCTGTATTTAACATAAAATTTGGAAAGAAGTGAGTTTGTTTTGTATTTCTTTTTTGAGAGCATCTGTGTGGTGTAATTTAAGCGTAATTTTCCAAAAGAACTTTATGCAGCCTCACAATACAATGTTGCTCCTTGGGTTGTTTTCCTTTTTTCTTCATGTGGATTCAGGTGAATCTGAATCATCAGGAGCATTTCACAGATGTCCACATGATGTGAATGGTAGTTCCAGCCTGCAGTGACAGGGTTTCTTATGGATTTAAATAAACAGATTAGGCTTTTAACATCAGGGAGCAAATAGATCAGAATAAATTAGCCTAAAACACATTGAAAACATCATTGCTTCATTAGCTATGTGAAAATCAAAACCTTCAAAATCTACCACTGCTGAAGACAAAATTCCCAGGGACAAACATAAAGATATGTATAATATAACTCAAATACAATTTCTAGACTTTCTAATTTCTGACAGAAAGTAGAATTGGTAAATACTAATCAAGAGTTTCTGGAAGCTTTCTTTAATCAGTGATCCCAACTTTCAACAATGCTGAAGAAATAACACAGAGAGATGGTGTGGGATAGTGCCCTTGCTGTTTGGCTTCAGTTGAAGATTTTACAATTCTTATGGTGGACCAATAATGAAGAATTTGCTCTGGCAATTTGTCACCTATGAATGACAGATTAAATACCAATACAAAAACTAATTAAAAGATCATATGAAAGCTTTTTATTGATGCATCTCAAATCAAATGCAAAGAATATATGTAATCAGTAAGAAGAGATTAAAGCAATGTTTGGAATGTGGAAGATGAACTATGAGCAGCTGAAGGAACATCTTGAAGCAGAAATGCATTCCAGGCAGAGGGAAATTAACTCATTTAAATTATACAGAAATTTATGGGATTATACACAGAAACTGTTTGAAACTATCTGGCAAAGCAACAAAAGCAACAAATAGTTTGGCTTTTGCAGACAACTGAAGGTTTCTTGGAACTATAAAGTAGATGTCTTGCCCAATATGATACAAGAAGAGAAGAAAGGAAGATTAAAAAAAAACATCTGAGCAAGAAACTTGTGAAAATTTAGAGAATTACTGTGAGCTTTATGGATTGGAAATATAACAGCAAGATTCTAGGGAATATGACATGAAAATTTGACATATGTCCTATTCAGGAAGAAAATCTGATACTAATTAAAAATTATCCTCTTGATTTAGTTACTGTGTTCAGATTTTCATCCTGTCTTGAATCAGTCATATTTTTTTAGTAAGGAGCTGGCAGAGCTAAAGGAGTTTTACCCATTTTCCAGCCTTCTAAGTTCCAACTGGCATCTGATGTTCTCCATACTGAGGCCTAGAGCAGCATCCACATGTCCTAATATCCTCTTCATCTGTTAGGACCATGGCTGATGTTACTCCTGCAAATACTGTAAAAATGGGATAACTTTAAATGGAAACATTGTCTTTTCATTTCATATTAATTTTGTATCCTAAATCAGGAAGATGAAAAATGAGGGGTGTTTTAGTGACCTATAACCTCAGGAAGGAGTCTTGTCTAATGATGTAAAAGAGCACTTAAATGTGGTTCAGAGAGGGTAAAGAAGAGGAAATTATCTACTTGAACTGGCAGAGCAATTAAAGGCTTTAATAAGGAAAGATAAAGATAACAGGTAAATAGTTCTGAGGTGGGTCAAGTAGACGCACAGAAAGGGGATTTTTTTAGCATATTGGGGAAAATATTAAAACTTTAGAAAGACATTTATACCTGTAGCTAATAAAGTAATTAATACATTAAAGGAGAAGTGTTCAATAAATATTTGTTTAGTATCTGGGAAGAAGGGCAAGGTACTCCTTGCAAGTGAAAACAGTAAAACAACTCCCAGTCCACTAGCAATTAAGAACTTTAAAATAAAGCAAAAAAAAAAAATTGTTTCAAAGATAAAGCTCAGATTAATTCCCTTGGGAATTCCAGTGGTTTTTGTTGAAAATATCCTTATCTAGCCATTAACTTTGATCCCTGAAGCAAAGCCCAAAGCCTGGGAGGGAATGAGTAACTGATGTGAGTAACTGTGGATTGTTAGTCCACCAGCAATCCTAAGTAAAATAAAATAATGGAAGACTGATGCAGTATTCAATTAAAAATAATTAAGGCCAAGAAATATAACAATAGCAATGTTATTTTATGGAAAATAAATATCAAACAATTTATTTTCTCTGATGTCTCTAGAAGTTTGAGGAGTAATCGAAGAGATGAACTACTCTTTAACTTTTCTGAAACATTTGATTAAGTACTGCAAAATAGCCTGGAAAAAAAAAAAAAAGTAGAACTATATTATGTTAAAAGGGCGGATATGGAATTAATTAAGGATTGGCTGATTGAATTGTCTCACTGCTGGAAGTAGCAGTTCACCTATTATGATGTTATTCTGTAATTTTGTAGTGAGTTGCATTTAATATTATTGCTGCTAAAACTGGGAGCTGAGGTGAACGGTGGTAGATGTGATGGAAGAGATGGACTAGATTAAAATACATTTTAAAAAATAAGAGTTTCACACCTTGTTTTCATAGCCAGAAGCCATTCTGTAGGGAGTGTAGAAAGGTAAGCATTTCTGACATAGTGCTGAGATAATACATGTGCTTAATTTATAAGCTGGGAAGAGATGCATATAAGGAGGTTATTTTAAAATATAAATATCATACCAAAGAGACTGATAAAATAACTGCCTATTTCTGATCATATTTTTAGTAGATTGCTTCAAAACTAGAGCAGATGTAGGAAATAATACAATTTTATAGAGAAGAGAAAATGTCAAACAACTTTGTGGACCTTGAGTTAGCATCAGGTTCAGAGTAGAGCCTTTCTACAAAGGATGCCTAGCATCAATAGGAATAAGTGGATACAGAGACAGGATGGTTACTGGAAGGTGTAAAACAAGATGTTCCTTAGGTATTGTGATTGGAAATAGAAACTTACTTTTCTTAACTCTTTAAAAATCTGAAGCCCAGGCTTCTGCCATTTCTGTAGGTTCTTCCCCAGAGACAATGGGAAGACATTGCCACCTTTTGAACATGATTTGTGCACCTGCCTGATGTTTGAAGTTAGGCTTGCATTATGTTCATTGTATATTTCATGCTCCATGGGTCACAGGGAGCCTGGATAACAAGATGTTTGCATTTTAGGAGGTAAAATTACATGGAAAGCATTTCACCTTAGTTCTTCTCTTGAGTATGAGAAAGCAGAAGCCTAAAGCCTATCATATGTGCTGGATTTATGCCAAAGCTGGCTGAGGAATGATCTGCATTAGTTCTGCATGCAGTTTTAGCACTGTCTAAGAGCCCAAAGAAAAAGATCCCTTTGCAATGGATGCACAGATTTGGACAGGTTAATGTCCAGATGATTCTGTTTGATGGGAGGGGACTTGCTGTGAGCATCCATGCAACCAAATGCTAAACAATACACCTTCCTCATTCCCACTCTTTAAACCCTGCATATCAAAGCAAATCTTTGCAGAATTCTCCACTATGCCTGAAATTAAACTATGATGCCATAAAATGCCTTTGCCATCTGTGAGTGAATAAGTCATACTGAAGTTTACTTCCCCAATATGTGTCTGTTGGTTACTTTTGTACAGTAGCAATACACTCTGAAATTAGGCCAGTTTATTTTAATTATTCCAGCTTATTATTCAGACCACTCTCTGAAGGAAGGCAATTATCTGCAGATACAAATGCAATATTGTAGTAGATGAACCATCTGTGATTAAAACAGCAAGAACAATATTAATCATATTAGGAGATATTACAATTTCTACATTCTTGGATCAAGAGGAGAGACAAAATTAAATTTATTTCTGTATAAATATGTCATCTTTATTCAGTAAATAGGTAGGAAATCTCTTATTTTTTAAAATCATCATGGATTGAAATGCATTTTTTCCCTAAAATGCAAATTTTTGTCTGAAAAATGATCAGAAATTGTTTGGAGGCACCTCTCCAAGTATAAGAGCA